>NW_027448898.1:0-600000 GCF_030867145.1 Opisthocomus hoazin
TCAGAGCCCCAGGACCCCAACAGAGCCCCAGGACACCATCAGAGCCCCCAGTACCCGAATAGAACACCCAGGACCCCAACAGAGCCCCCAGGACCTCAACAGAGACCCCAGGACCCCAACAGAGCTGTCAAAACCCCAAAACAAACCCCAGGACCCCAACAGAGCCCCCAGGAGCACAACAGAGCCCCCAGGAGCACAACAGTGCACCCACGACCGCAACAGAGCCCCCAGGACCCACAACAAAGGCCCCAGGACCCCCAACAGAGCCCCCAGGACCCCAACAGAGCCCCCAGGACCCCCAACAGAGCCCCCAGGACCCCCAACAGAGCCCCCAGGACAACAATAAATCTGCCAAAAAACAACAGAGCCCCCAGGACCACCACGGAGCCCCCAGGACAACAACAGAGTCCCCAGGACAACAACAGAGTCCCCGGGACAACAACAGAGCCCCCGGGACCCCAACAGAGCCCCCGGGACCTCAAAAGAGCCCCCGGGACCCCAACAGAGCCCCCGGGACCCCAACAGAGCCCCCGGGACCCCAACAGAGCCCCCGGGCCCACAACAGAGCCCCCGGGACCCCAACAGAGCCCCCGGGAACTCAACAGAGCCCTCAAAACAACAATAGAGCCCCCGGGACCACAACAGAGCCCCCGGGACCACAACAGAGCCCCCGGGACCACAACAGAGCCCCCGGGAGAACAACAGAGACCCCAGGACGCGAACAGAACCCCCAGGACAACAACAGAGCTCCCAGGACTCAACAGAGCCCCCAGGACCCCAACAGAGACCCCCAGGACCACAACAGAGCCCCCCGGACCCGAAAAGAGCCCCCAGGACCCCAGCATAGCACCCACGACCGCAACAGTAAACCCACGACCGCAACAGAGCCCCCAGGACCCCAACAGAGCTGTCAAGACCCCAAAACAAACCCCGGGACCCCAACAGAGCCCCCGGGACCCCAACAGAGCCCCCGGGACCCCAACAGAGCCCCCGGGACCCAACAGAGCTGTCAAGACCCCAAAACAAACCCCAGGACTCCAACAGAGCCCTCAGGACTCGAACAGAGCCCCCAGGAGCACAACAGAGCCCCCAGGAGCACAACAGAGCCCCCAGGAGCACAACAGAGCCCCCAGGAGCACAACAGTGCACCCACGACCGCAACAGAGCCCCCAAGACCCCCAACAGAGCCCCCAGGACCCCCAACAAAGGCCCCAGGACCCCCAACAGAGCCCCCAGGACCCCCAACAGAGCCCCCACGACAACAATAAATCTGCCAAAAAAACAACAGAGCCCCCAGGACCACCACGGAGCCCCCGGGACAACAACAGAGCCCCCAGGACCCCAACAGAGCCCCCAGAACCTCAACAGAGCCCCCAGAAAACCAACAGAGCCCCCGGGCCCACAACAGAGCCCCCAGGACCTCAAAAGAGTACCCGGGACCCTAACAGAGCCCCCAGGACCCCAACAGAGTCCCCGGGCCCACAACAGAGCCCCCAGGACCTCAAAAGAGCACCCGGGACCCCAACAGAGCCCCCGGGACACCAACAGAGCCCCCAGGAACTCAACAGAGCCCCCAAAACAACAATAGAGCCCCCGGGACCACAACAGAGCCCCCGCGACCACAACAGAGCCCCCGCGACCACAACAGAGACCCCGGGACACGACGAGAGCCCCAGGAACCCGACAGAGCCCCCAGGACCACGACAGAGCCCCCAGGACCCGAACAGAGTCCCTGCGACAACAATAAAGCTGCCAAAAAACAACAGAGCCCCCAGGAACACCACGGAGCCCCCAGGACCACAACAGAGCCCCCAGGACCACAACAGAGCCCCCGAAACCTCAAAAGAGCCCCCGGGACCCCAACAGAGCCCCCGAGACCCCAACAGAGCCCCCGGGAGAGCAACAGAGCCCCCGGGAGAGCAACAGAGCCCCCAGTACCCGAATAGAACACCCGGGACCCCAACAGAGCCCCCAGGACCCCAACAGAGCCCCCAGGACCCCAACAGAGCTGTCAAGACCCCAAAAAAAACCCCGGGACCCCAACAGAGCCCCCGGGACCCCAACAGAGCCCCCGGGACCCCAACAGAGCCCCCGGGACCCCAACAGAGCCCCCGGGACCCCAACAGAGTCCCCGGGAGAACATCAGAGCCCCCAGGAGCACAACAGTGCACCCACGACCGCAACAGAGCCCCCAGGACCCACAACAAAGGCCCCAGGACCCCCAACAGAGCCCCCAGGACCCCCAACAGAGCCCCCAGGACCCCCAACAGAGCCCCCAGGACCCCAACAGAGCCCCCAGGACAACAATAAATCTGCCAAAAAAACAACAGAGCCCCCAGGACCACCACGGAGCCCCCAGGACAACAACAGAGCCCCCAGGACAACAACAGAGTCCCCGGGACAACAACAGAGCCCCCGGGACCCCAACAGAGCCCCCGGGACCCCAACAGAGCCCCCGGGACCTCAAAAGAGCCCCCGGGACCCCAACAGAGCCCCCGGGACCCCAACAGAGCCCCCGGGACCCCAACAGAGCCCCCGGGCCCACAACAGAGCCCCCGGGACCTCAAAAGAGCACCCGGGACCCCAACAGAGCCCCCGGGACCCCAACAGAGCCCTCAAAACAACAATAGAGCCCCCGGGACCACAACAGAGCCCCCGGGACCACAACAGAGCTCCCGGGACCACAACAGAGCCCCCAGGAGAACAACAGAGACCCCAGGACGCGAACAGAACCCCCAGGACAACAACAGAGCTCCCAGGACTCAACAGAGACCCCCAGGACCACAACAGAGCCCCCCGGACCCGAAAAGAGCCCCCAGGACCCCAGCATAGCACCCACGACCGCAACAGTAAACCCACGACCGCAACAGAGCCCCCAGGACCCCCAACAGAGCCCCCAGGATCCCAACAGAGGCCCCAGGACACGACGAGAGCCCCAGGAACCCGACAGAGCCCCCAGGACCGGAACAGAGTCCCCGCGACAACAATAAAGCTGCCAAAAAACAACAGAGCCCCCAGGACCACCACGGACCTCCCAGGACCCCAACAGAGCCCCCGGGACCCCAACAGAGCCCCCGGGACCCCAACAGAGTCCCCAGGAGAACAACAGAGCTCCCAGGACCCCAACAGAGCTGTCAAAACCCCAAAACAAACCCCAGGACCCCAACAGAGCCCCCAGGAGCACAACAGAGCCCCCAGGAGCACAACAGTGCACCCACGACCGCAACAGAGCCCCCAGGACCCACAACAAAGGCCCCAGGACCCCAACAGAGCCCCCAAGACCCCCAACAGAGCCCCCAGGACCCCCAACAGAGCCCCCAGGACCCCCAACAGAGCCCCCAGGACCCCCAACAGAGCCCCCAGGACAACAATAAATCTGCCAAAAAAACAACAGAGCCCCCAGGACCACCACGGAGCCCCCAGGACAACAACAGAGTCCCCAGGACAACAACAGAGTCCCCGGGACAACAACAGAGCCCCCGGGACCCCAACAGAGCCCCCGGGACCTCAAAAGAGCCCCCGGGACCCCAACAGAGCCCCCGGGACCCCAACAGAGCCCCCGGGACCCCAACAGAGCCCCCGGGCCCACAACAGAGCCCCCGGGACCCCAACAGAGCCCCCGGGACCCCAACAGAGCCCCCGGGACCCCAACAGAGCCCTCAAAACAACAATAGAGCCCCCGGGACCACAACAGAGCCCCCGGGACCACAACAGAGCCCCCGGGACCACAACAGAGCCCCCAGGAGAACAACAGAGACCCCAGGACGCGAACAGAACCCCCAGGACAACAACAGAGCTCCCAGGACTCAACAGAGCCCCCAGGACCCCAACAGAGACCCCCAGGACCACAACAGAGCCCCCCGGACCCGAAAAGAGCCCCCAGGACCCCAGCATAGCACCCACGACCGCAACAGTAAACCCACGACCGCAACAGAGCCCCCAGGACCCCCAACAGAGCCCCCAGGATCCCAACAGAGGCCCCAGGACACGACGAGAGCCCCAGGAACCCGACAGAGCCCCCAGGACAACGACAGAGCCCCCAGGACCGGAACAGAGTCCCCGCGACAACAATAAAGCTGCCAAAAAACAACAGAGCCCCCAGGACCACCACGGAGCCCCCAGGACAACAACAGAGCCCCCAGGACCCCAACAGAGGCCCCGGGACCCCAACAGAGGCCCCGGGACCCCAACAGAGGCCCCGGGACCCCAACAGAGGCCCCGGGACCCCAACAGAGGCCCCGGGACCTCAACAGTGCCCCCGGGACCCCAACAGAGTCCCCAGGAGAACAACAGAGCTCCCAGGACCCCAATAGAGCCCCCAGGACCCCAACAGAGCCCCCAGGACCCCAACAGAGCTGTCAAGACCCCAAAACAAACCCCAGGACCCCAACAGAGCCCCCAGGACCCCAACAGAGCCCCCAGGACCCCAACAGAGCCCCCAGGACCCCAACAGAGACCCCAGGACCCCAACAGAGACCCCCAGAACCCCAACAGAGAACCCCAGGAGCACAACAGGGCACCCACGACCGCAACAGACGCTCCCAGGACCCCCAACAGAGCCCCCAGGATCCCAACAGAGGCCCCAGGACCCCGACAGAGCCCCCAGGACCCCGACAGAGCCCCCAGGACCCCGACAGAGCCCCAGGACCCCGACAGAGCCCCGCGACAACAATAAATCTGCCAAAAAAACAACAGAGCCCCCGGGACCGGAACAGAACCCCCAGGACCGGAACAGAACCCCCGGGACCGGAACAGAGCCCCCGGGACCCCAACAGAGCCCCCGGGACCCCAACAGAGCCCCCGGGACCCCAACAGAGCCCCCGGGACCCCAACAGAGCCCCCAAAACAACAATAGAGACCCCAGGACCACAACAGAGCCCCCGGGACCACAACAGAGCCCCCGGGACCCCAACAGAGCCCCCAGGACCCCAACAGAGACCCCCAGGACCCCAACAGAGACCCCCAGGACCCCAACAGAGCCCCCCGGACCCCAGCATAGCACCCACGACCGCAATAGTGCCCCCAGGACCCCCAGCAGAGCCCCAGGATCCCAACAGAGCCCCCAGGACACGACGAGAGCCCCAGGAACCCGACAGAGCCCCCAGGACCACGACAGAGCCCCCAGGACCCGAACAGAGTCCCTGCGACAACAATAAAGCTGCCAAAAAACAACAGAGCCCCCAGGAACACCACGGAGCCCCAGGACAACAACAGAGCCCCCAGGACCACAACAGAGCCCCCGAAACCTCAAAAGAGCCCCCGGGACCCCAACAGAGCCCCCGGGACCCCAACAGAGCCCCCGGGACCCCAACAGAGCCCCCGGGACCCCAACAGAGCCCCCGGGACCCGAATAGAACACCCAGGACCCCAACAGAGCCCCCAGGACCCCAACAGAGCTGTCAAGACCCCAAAACAAACCCCGGGACCCCAACAGAGCCCCCGGGACCCCAACAGAGCCCCCGGGACCCCAACAGAGCCCCCAGGACCCCAACAGAGCTGTCAAGACCCCAAAACAAACCCCAGGACTCCAACAGAGCCCTCAGGACTCGAACAGAGCCCCCAGGAGCACAACAGAGCCCCCAGGAGCACAACAGAGCCCCCAGGAGCACAACAGTGCACCCACGACCGCAACAGAGCCCCCAAGACCCCCAACAGAGCCCCCAGGACCCCCAACAAAGGCCCCAGGACCCCCAACAGAGCCCCCAGGACCCCCAACAGAGCCCCCAGGACCCCAACAGAGCCCCCAGGACCCCCAACAGAGCCCCCACGACAACAATAAATCTGCCAAAAAAACAACAGAGCCCCCAGGACCACCACGGAGCCCCCGGGACAACAACAGAGCCCCCAGGACCCCAACAGAGCCCCCAGAACCTCAACAGAGCCCCCAGAAAACCAACAGAGCCCCCGGGCCCACAACAGAGCCCCCAGGACCTCAAAAGAGTACCCGGGACCCTAACAGAGCCCCCAGGACCCCAACAGAGTCCCCGGGCCCACAACAGAGCCCCCAGGACCTCAAAAGAGCACCCGGGACCCCAACAGAGCCCCGGGACACCAACAGAGCCCCCAGGAACTCAACAGAGCCCCCGCGACCACAATAGAGCCCCCGCGACCACAACAGAGCCCCCGCGACCACAACAGAGCCCCCGCGACCACAACAGAGCCCCCGCGACCACAACAGAGCCCCCGCGACCACAACAGAGCCCCCGCGACCACAACAGAGCCCCCGCGACCACAACAGAGCCCCCGCGACCCCAACAGAGACCCCGGGACACGACGAGAGCCCCAGGAACCCGACAGAGCCCCCAGGACCACGACAGAGCCCCCAGGACCCGAACAGAGTCCCTGCGACAACAATAAAGCTGCCAAAAAACAACAGAGCCCCCAGGAACACCACGGAGCCCCCAGGACCACAACAGAGCCCCCAGGACCCCAACAGAGCCCCCGGGACCCCAACAGAGCCCCCGGGACCCCAACAGAGCCCCCGGGACCCCAACAGAGCCCCCGGGACCCCAACAGAGCCCCCGGGAGAACAACAGAGCCCCCAGTACCCGAATAGAACACCCGGGACCCCAACAGAGCCCCAGGACCCCAACAGAGCCCCCAGGACCCCAACAGAGCTGTCAAGACCCCAAAACAAACCCCGGGACCCCAGCAGAGCCCCCGGGACCCCAACGAAGCCCCCGGGACCCCAACGAAGCCCCCGGGACCCCAACGAAGCCCCCGGGACCCCAACAGAGTCCCCAGGAGAACAACAGAGCTCCCAGGACCCCAACAGAGCCCCCAGGACCTCAACAGAGCCCCCAGGACCCCAACAGAGCTGTCAAGACCCCAAAACAAACCCCAGGACTCCAACAGAGCCCCCAGGACCCCCAACAAAGGCCCCAGGACCCCCAACAAAGGCCCCAGGACCCCCAACAGAGCCCCCAGGACCCCAAACAGAGCCCCCAGGACCCCAAACAGAGCCCCCACGACAACAATAAATCTGCCAAAAAAACAACAGAGCCCCCAGGACCACCACGGAGCCCCCGGGACAACAACAGAGCCCCCAGGACCCCAACAGAGTCCCCAGGACCCCAACAGAGCCCCCAGGACCCCAACAGAGCCGCCAGGACCCCAACAGAGCCCCCAGGACCTCAAAAGAGCACCCGGGACCCCAACAGAGCCCCCGGGACACCAACAGAGCCCCCAGGAACTCAACAGAGCCCCCAAAACAAAAATAGAGCCCCCGCGACCACAACAGAGCCCCCGCGACCACAACAGAGCCCCCGCGACCACAACAGAGACCCCGGGACACGACGAGAGCCCCAGGAACCCGACAGAGCCCCCAGGACCACGACAGAGCCCCCAGGACCCGAACAGAGTCCCTGCGACAACAATAAAGCTGCCAAAAAACAACAGAGCCCCCAGGAACACCACGGAGCCCCCAGGACCACAACAGAGCCCCCAGGACCACAACAGAGCCCCCGAAACCTCAAAAGAGCCCCCGGGACCCAAACAGAGCCCCCGGGACCCAAACAGAGCCCCCGGGAGAACAACAGAGCTCCCAGGACCCCAACAGAGCCCCCAGGACCCCAACAGAGCTGTCAAGACCCCAAAACAAACCCCGAGACCCCAACAGAGCCCCCGGGACCCCAACAAAGCCCCCGGGACCCCAACAAAGCCCCCGGGACCCCAACAGAGTCCCCAGGAGAACAACAGAGCTCCCAGGACCCCAACAGAGCCCCCAGGACCCCAACAGAGCCCCCAATACCCGAATAGAACACCCAGGACCCCAACAGAGCCCCCAGGACCTCAACAGAGCCCCCAGGACCCAACAGAGCTGTCAAGACCCCAAAACAAACCCCAGGACTCCAACAGAGCCCCCAGGACCCCCAACAAAGGCCCCAGGACCCCCAACAAAGTCCCCAGGACCCCCAACAGAGCCCCCAGGACCCCCAACAGAGCCCCCACTACAACAATAAATCTGCCAAAAAAACAACAGAGCCCCCAGGACCACCACGGAGCCCCCGGGACAACAACAGAGCCCCCAGAACCCCAACAGAGCCCCCAGGACCCCAACAGAGTCCCCAGGACCCCAACAGAGCCCCCGGGCCCACAACAGAGCCCCCAGGACCTCAAAAGAGCACCCGGGACCCCAACAGAGCCCCCGGGACACCAACAGAGCACCCAGGAACTCAACAGAGCCCCCAAAACAACAATAGAGCCCCCGGGACCACAACAGAGCCCCCAGAACCCCAACAGAGCCCCCAGAAACCCAACAGAGCCCCCGGGCCCACAACAGAGCCCCCAGGACCTCAAAGAGTACCCGGGACCCTAACAGAGCCCCCAGGACCCCAACAGAGTCCCCGGGCCAACAACAGAGCCCCCAGGACCTCAAAGAGCACCCGGGACCCCAACAGAGCCCCCGGGACACCAACAGAGCCCCCGGGACACCAACAGAGCCCCCAGGAACTCAACAGAACCCCAAAACAACAATAGAGACCCCGGGACCACAACAGAGCCCCCGCGATCACAACAGAGCCCCCGCGACCACAACAGAGCCCCCGCGACCACAACAGAGCCCCCGCGACCACAACAGAGCCCCCGGGACCCCAACAGAGACCCCGGGACACGACGAGAGCCCCAGGAACCCGACAGAGCCCCCAGGACCACGACAGAGCCCCCAGGACCCGAACAGAGTCCCTGCGACAACAATAAAGCTGCCAAAAAACAACAGAGCCCCCAGGAACACCACGGAGCCCCCAGGACCACAACAGAGCCCCCGAAACCTCAAAAGAGCCCCCGGGACCCCAACAGAGCCCCCGGGACCCCAACAGAGCCCCCGGGAGAACAACAGTGCTCCCAGGACCCCAACAGAGCCCCAGGACCCCAACAGAGCCCCCAGTACCCGAATAGAACACCCGGGACCCCAACAGAGCCCCCAGGACCCCAACAGAGCCCCCAGGACCCCAACAGAGCTGTCAAGACCCCAAAACAAACCCCGGGACCCCAACAGAGACCCCGGGACCCCAACAGAGACCCCGGGACCCCAACAGAGACCCCAGGAGAACAACAGAGCTCCCAGGACCCCAACAGAGCCCCCAGGACACCAACAGAGCCCCCAATACCCGAATAGAACACCCAGGACCCCAACAGAGCCCCCAGGACCTCAACAGAGCCCCCAGGACCCCAACAGAGCTGTCAAGACCCCAAAACAAACCCCAGGACTCCAACAGAGCCCCCAGGAGCACAACAGAGCCCCCAGGAGCACAACAGAGCCCCCAGGAGCACAACAGTGCACCCACGACCGCAACAGAGCCCCCAGGACCCCCAACAGAGCCCCCAGGACCCCCAACAAAGGCCCCAGGACCCCCAACAAAGGCCCCAGGACCCCCAACAAAGGCCCCACGACAACAATAAATCTGCCAAAAAAACAACAGAGCCCCCAGGACCACCACGGAGCCCCCGGGACAACAACAGAGCCCCCAGGACCCCAACAGAGCCCCCAGGACCCCAACAGAGCCCCCAGGACCCCAACAGAGCCCCCAGGACCCCAACAGAGCCCCCAGGACCTCAAAAGTGTACCCGGGACCCTAACAGAGCCCCCAGGACCCCGACAGAGCCCCCAGGACCACGACAGAGCCCCCAGGACCCGAACAGAGTCCCTGCGACAACAATAAAGCTGCCAAAAAACAACAGAGCCCCCAGGAACACCACGGAGCCCCCAGGACCACAACAGAGCCCCCAGGACCACAACAGAGCCCCCGAAACCTCAAAGAGCCCCCGGGACCCAAACAGAGCCCCCGGGACCCAAACAGAGCCCCCGGGAGAACAACAGAGCTCCCAGGACCCCAACAGAGCCCCCAGGACCCCAACAGAGCTGTCAAGACCCCAAAACAAACCCCGAGACCCCAACAGAGCCCCCGGGACCCCAACAAAGCCCCCGGGACCCCAACAAAGCCCCCGGGACCCCAACAGAGTCCCCAGGAGAACAACAGAGCTCCCAGGACCCCAACAGAGCCCCCAGGACCCCAACAGAGCCCCCAATACCCGAATAGAACACCCAGGACCCCAACAGAGCCCCCAGGACCTCAACAGAGCCCCCAGGACCCCAACAGAGCTGTCAAGACCCAAAACAAACCCCAGGACTCCAACAGAGCCCCCAGGACCCCCAACAAAGGCCCCAGGACCCCCAACAAAGTCCCCAGGACCCCCAACAGAGCCCCCAGGACCCCCAACAGAGCCCCCACTACAACAATAAATCTGCCAAAAAAACAACAGAGCCCCCAGGACCACCACGGAGCCCCCGGGACAACAACAGAGCCCCCAGAACCCCAACAGAGCCCCCAGGACCCCAACAGAGTCCCCAGGACCCCAACAGAGCCCCCGGGCCCACAACAGAGCCCCCAGGACCTCAAAAGAGCACCCGGGACCCCAACAGAGCCCCCGGGACACCAACAGAGCACCCAGGAACTCAACAGAGCCCCCAAAACAACAATAGAGCCCCCGGGACCACAACAGAGCCCCCAGAACCCCAACAGAGCCCCCAGAAACCCAACAGAGCCCCCGGGCCCACAACAGAGCCCCCAGGACCTCAAAAGAGTACCCGGGACCCTAACAGAGCCCCCAGGACCCCAACAGAGTCCCCGGGCCAACAACAGAGCCCCCAGGACCTCAAAAGAGCACCCGGGACCCCAACAGAGCCCCCGGGACACCAACAGAGCCCCCGGGACACCAACAGAGCCCCCAGGAACTCAACAGAGCCCCCAAAACAACAATAGAGACCCCGGGACCACAACAGAGCCCCCGCGATCACAACAGAGCCCCCGCGACCACAACAGAGCCCCCGCGACCACAACAGAGCCCCCGCGACCACAACAGAGCCCCCGGGACCCCAACAGAGACCCCGGGACACGACGAGAGCCCAGGAACCCGACAGAGCCCCCAGGACCACGACAGAGCCCCCAGGACCCGAACAGAGTCCCTGCGACAACAATAAAGCTGCCAAAAAACAACAGAGCCCCCAGGAACACCACGGAGCCCCCAGGACCACAACAGAGCCCCCGAAACCTCAAAAGAGCCCCCGGGACCCCAACAGAGCCCCCGGGACCCCAACAGAGCCCCCGGGAGAACAACAGTGCTCCCAGGACCCCAACAGAGCCCCCAGGACCCCAACAGAGCCCCCAGTACCCGAATAGAACACCCGGGACCCCAACAGAGCCCCCAGGACCCCAACAGAGCCCCCAGGACCCCAACAGAGCTGTCAAGACCCCAAAACAAACCCCGGGACCCCAACAGAGACCCCGGGACCCCAACAGAGACCCCGGGACCCCAACAGAGACCCCAGGAGAACAACAGAGCTCCCAGGACCCCAACAGAGCCCCCAGGACACCAACAGAGCCCCCAATACCCGAATAGAACACCCAGGACCCCAACAGAGCCCCCAGGACCTCAACAGAGCCCCCAGGACCCCAACAGAGCTGTCAAGACCCCAAAACAAACCCCAGGACTCCAACAGAGCCCCCAGGAGCACAACAGAGCCCCCAGGAGCACAACAGAGCCCCCAGGAGCACAACAGTGCACCCACGACCGCAACAGAGCCCCCAGGACCCCCAACAGAGCCCCCAGGACCCCCAACAAAGGCCCCAGGACCCCCAACAAAGGCCCCAGGACCCCCAACAAAGGCCCCACGACAACAATAAATCTGCCAAAAAAACAACAGAGCCCCCAGGACCACCACGGAGCCCCCGGGACAACAACAGAGCCCCCAGGACCCCAACAGAGCCCCCAGGACCCCAACAGAGCCCCCAGGACCCCAACAGAGCCCCCAGGACCCCAACAGAGCCCCCAGGACCTCAAAAGTGTACCCGGGACCCTAACAGAGCCCCCAGGACCCCAACAGAGCCCCCGGGCCCACAACAGAGCCCCCAGGACCTCAAAAGAGCACCCGGGACCCCAACAGAGCCCCCGGGACACCAACAGAGCACCCAGGAACTCAACAGAGCCCCCAAAACAACAATAGAGCCCCCGGGACCACAACAGAGCCCCCGGGACCACAACAGAGCCCCCAGGACGCGAACAGAACCCCCAGGACCACAACAGAGCTCCCAGGACCCCAACAGAGACCCCCGGACCCCAAAAGAGCCCCCAGGACCCCAGCATAGCACCCACGACCGCAACAGTGAACCCACGACCGCAACAGAGCCCCCAGGACCCCCAACAGAGCCCCCAGGATCCCAACAGAGGCCCCAGGACACGACGAGAGCCCCCAGGACCGGAACAGAGTCCCCGCGACAACAATAAAGCTGCCAAAAAACAACAGAGCCCCCAGGACAACAACAGAGCCCCCGGGACCCCAACAGAGCCCCCGGGACACCAACAGAGCCCCCGGGACACCAACAGAGCCCCCAGGAACTCAACAGAGTCCCCAGGAGAACAACAGAGCTCCCAGGACACCAACAGAGACCCCAGGACACCATCAGAGCCCCCAGTACCCGAATAGAACACCCAGGACACCAACAGAGCTGTCAAGACCCCAAAACAAAACCCAGGACCCCAACAGAGCCCCCGGGACAACAACAGAGGCCCCGGGACCCAAACAGAGCCCCCGGGACCCCAACAGAGTCCCCAGGAGAACAACAGAGCTCCCAGGACACCATCAGAGCCCCAGGACACCATCAGAGCCCCCAGTACACGAATAGAACACCCAGGACCCCAACAGAGCCCCCAGGACCTCAACAGAGACCCCAGGACCCCAACAGAGCTGTCAAGACCCCAAAACAAACCCCAGGACCCCAACAGAGCCCCCAGGAGCACAACAGAGCCCCCAGGAGCACAACAGAGCCCCCAGGAGCACAACAGTACACCCACGACCGCAACAGAGCCCCCAGGACCCACAACAAAGGCCCCAGGACCCCCAACAGAGCCCCCAGAACCCCCAACAGAGCCCCCAGGACCCCCAACAGAGCCCCCAGGACCTCCAACAGAGCCCCCAGGACCCCCAACAGAGCCCCCAGGACCCCCAACAGAGTCTCCACGACAACAATAAATCTGCCAAAAAAACAACAGAGCCCCCAGGACCACCACGGAGCCCCCAGGACAACAACAGAGTCCCCAGGACCCCAACAGAGCCCCCGGGACCCCAACAGAGCCCCCGGGACCCCAACAGAGCCCCCGGGCCCACAACAGAGCCCCCGGGACCTCAAAAGAGCCCCCGGGACCCCAACAGAGCCCCCGGGACCCCAACAGAGCCCCCGGGACCCCAACAGAGCCCCCGGGACCCCAACAGAGCCCCCGGGACCCCAACAGAGCCCCCGGGACCACAACAGAGACCCCAGGACGCGAACAGAACCCCCAGGACAACAACAGAGCTCCCAGGACTCAACAGAGCCCCCAGGACCCCAACAGAGCCCCCCGGACCCGAAAAGAGCCCCCAGGACCCCAGCATAGCACCCACGACCGCAACAGTAACCCACGACCGCAACAGAGCCCCCAGGACCCCCAACAGAGCCCCCAGGATCCCAACAGAGGCCCCAGGACACGACGAGAGCCCCAGGAACCCGACAGAGCCCCCAGGACAACGACAGAGCCCCCAGGACCGGAACAGAGTCCCCGCGACAACAATAAAGCTGCCAAAAAACAACAGAGCCCCCAGGACCACCACGGAGCCCCCAGGACAACAACAGAACCCCCGGGACCCCAACAGAGCCCCCGGGACCCCAACAGAGCCCCCGGGACCCCAACAGAGGCCCCGGGACCCCAACAGAGGCCCCGGGACCCCAACAGAGGCCCCGGGACCCCAACAGAGGCCCCGGGACCCCAACAGAGGCCCCGGGACAACAACAGAGGCCCCGGGACAACAACAGAGGCCCCGGGACCCCAACAGTGCCCCCGGGACCCCAACAGAGCTCCCAGGACAACAACAGAGCTCCCAGGACCCCAACAGAGCCCCCAGGACCCCAACAGAGCTGTCAAGACCCCAAAACAAACCCCAGGACCCCAACAGAGCCCCCAGGACCCCAACAGAGCTGTCAAGACCCCAAAACAAACCCCAGGACCCCAACAGAGACCCCCAGGACCCCAACAGAGACCCCCAGGACCCCAACAGAGAACCCCAGGAGCACAACAGGGCACCCACGACCGCAACAGACGCCCCCAGGACCCCGACAGAGCCCCCAGGACCCCGACAGAGCCCCCAGGACCCCGACAGAGCCCCCAGGACCCCGACAGAGCCCCCGCGACAACAATAAATCTGCCAAAAAAACAACAGAGCCCCCAGGACCGGAACAGAACCCCCGGGACCGGAACAGAACCCCCGGGACCGGAACAGAGCCCCCAGGACCCCCAACAGAGCCCCCGGGCCCACAACAGAGCCCCCGGGACCCCAACAGAGCCCCCAAAACAACAATAGAGACCCCAGGACCACAACAGAGCCCCCGGGACCACAACAGAGCCCCCGGGACCACAACAGAGACCCCCAGGACCCCAACAGAGACCCCCGGACCCCAACAGAGACCCCCGGACCCCAGCATAGCACCCACGACCGCAACAGTGAACCCACGACCGCAATAGTGCCCCCAGGACCCCCAGCAGAGCCCCCAGGATCCCAACAGAGCCCCCAGGACACGACGAGAGCCCCAGGAACCCGACAGAGCCCCCAGGACCACGACAGAGCCCCCAGGACCACGACAGAGCCCCCAGGACCACGACAGAGCCCCCAGGACCCGAACAGAGTCCCTGCGACAACAATAAAGCTGCCAAAAAACAACAGAGCCCCCAGGAACACCACGGAGCCCCCAGGACCACAACAGAGCCCCCAGGACCACAACAGAGCCCCCGAAACCTCAAAAGAGCCCCCGGGACCCCAACAGAGCCCCCGAGACCCCAACAGAGCCCCCGGGACCCCAACAGAGCCCCCGGGAGAACAACAGAGCTCCCAGGACCCCAACAGAGCCCCCAGGACACCATCAGAGCCCCCAGTACCCGAATAGAACACCCGGGACCCCAACAGAGCCCCCAGGAACCCAACAGAGCCCCCAGGACCCCAACAGAGACCCCAGGACACCAACAGAGCCCCCAGGACCCCAACAGAGCTGTCAAGACCCCAAAACAAACCCCAGGACCCCAACAGAGCCCCCAGGAGCACAACAGAGCCCCCAGGACCCCCAACAGAGGCCCCAGGACCCCCAACAGAGGCCCCAGGACCCCCAACAAAGGCCCCAGGACCCCCAACAGAGCCCCCAGGACCCCCAACAGAGCCCCCAGGACCCCCAACAGAGCCCCCAGGACCCCCAACAGAGCCCCCAGGACCCCGAGAGAGCCCCCACGACAACAATAAATCTGCCAAAAAAACAACAGAGCCCCCAGGACCACCACGGAGCCCCCGGGACAACAACAGAGCTCCCAGGACCCCAACAGAGCCCCCAGGACACCATCAGAGCCCCCAATACCCGAATAGAACACCCAGGACCCCAACAGAGCCCCCAGGACCTCAACAGAGCCCCCAGGACCCCAACAGAGCTGTCAAGACCCCAAAACAAACCCCAGGACTCCAACAGAGCCCCCAGGAGCACAACAGAGCCCCCAGGAGCACAACAGAGCCCCCAGGAGCACAACAGAGCACCCAGGAGCACAACAGAGCCCCCAGGACCCCCAACAGAGCCCCCAGGACCCCCAACAGAGCCCCCACGACAACAATAAATCTGCCAAAAAAACAACAGAGCCCCCAGGACCACCACGGAGCCCCCGGGACAACAACAGAGCCCCCAGGACCCCAACAGAGCCCCCAGAACCCCAACAGAGTCCCCAGGACCCCAACAGAGCCCCCAGGACCCCAACAGAGCCCCCAGGACCCCAACAGAGCCCCCAGGACCCCAACAGAGCCCCCAGGACCTCAAAAGTGTACCCGGGACCCTAACAGAGCCCCCAGGACCCCAACAGAGCCCCCGGGCCCACAACAGAGCCCCCAGGACCTCAAAAGAGCACCCGGGACCCCAACAGAGCCCCCGGGACACCAACAGAGCACCCAGGAACTCAACAGAGCCCCCAAAACAACAATAGAGCCCCCGGGACCACAACAGAGCCCCCAGAACCCCAACAGAGCCCCCAGAACCCCAACAGAGCCCCCAGAACCCCAACAGAGTACCCGGGACCCTAACAGAGCCCCCAGGACCCCAACAGAGTCCCCGGGCCCACAACAGAGCCCCCAGGACCTCAAAAGAGCACCCGGGACCCCAACAGAGCCCCCGGGACACCAACAGAGCCCCCAGGAACTCAACAGAGCCCCCAAAACAACAATAGAGCCCCCGGGACCACAACAGAGCCCCCGCGACCACAACAGAGCCCCCGCGACCACAACAGAGCCCCCAGGACCCCAACAGAGACCCCGGGACACGACGAGAGCCCCAGGAACCCGACAGAGCCCCCAGGACCACGACAGAGCCCCCAGGACCCGAACAGAGTCCCTGCGACAAAAATAAAATTGCCAAAAAACAACAGAGCCCCCAGGAACACCACGGAGCCCCCAGGACCACAACAGAGCCCCCAGGACCACAACAGAGCCCCCGAAACCTCAAAAGAGCCCCCGGGACCCCAACAGAGCCCCCGGGACCCCAACAGAGCCCCCGGGACCCCAACAGAGCCCCCGGGACCCCAACAGAGCCCCCGGGACCCCAACAGAGCCCCCGGGACCCCAACAGAGCCCCCGGGAGAACAACAGAGCCCCCAGTACCCGAATAGAACACCCGGGACCCCAACAGAGCCCCCAGGACCCCAACAGAGCCCCCAGGACCCCAACAGAGCTGTCAAGACCCCAAAACAAACCCCGGGACCCCAACAGAGCCCCCGGGACCCCAACAGAGCCCCCAGGAGATCAACAGAGCTCCCAGGACCCCAACAGAGCCCCCAGGACACCATCAGAGCCCCCAATACCCGAATAGAACACCCAGGACCCCAACAGAGCCCCCAGGACCTCAACAGAGCCCCCAGGACCCCAACAGAACTGTCAAGACCCCAAAACAAACCCCAGGACTCCAACAGAGCCCCCAGGAGCACAACAGTGCACCCACGACCGCAACAGAGCCCCCAGGACCCCCAACAGAGCCCCCAGGACCCCCAACAAAGGCCCCAGGACCCCCAACAAAGGCCCCAGGACCCCCAACAAAGGCCCCAGGACCCCCAACAGAGCCCCCACGACAACAATAAATCTGGCAAAAAAACAACAGAGCCCCCAGGACCACCACGGAGCCCCCAGAAGCACAACAGAGCCCCCAGGACCCCAACAGAGCCCCCAGGACCCCAACAGAGCCCCCAGGACCCCAACAGAGCCCCCAGGACCCCAACAGAGCCCCCAGGACCTCAAAAGTGTACCCGGGACCCTAACAGAGCCCCCAGGACCCCAACAGAGCCCCCGGGCCCACAACAGAGCCCCCAGGACCTCAAAAGAGCACCCGGGACCCCAACAGAGCCCCCGGGACACCAACAGAGCACCCAGGAACTCAACAGAGCCCCCAAAACAACAATAGAGCCCCCGGGACCACAACAGAGCCCCCGGGACCACAACAGAGCCCCCAGGACGCGAACAGAACCCCCAGGACCACAACAGAGCTCCCAGGACCCCAACAGAGACCCCCGGACCCCAAAAGAGCCCCCAGGACCCCAGCATAGCACCCACGACCGCAACAGAGCCCCCAGGACCCCCAACAGAGCCCCCAGGATCCCAACAGAGCCCCCAGGACACGACGAGAGCCCCAGGAACCCGACAGAGCCCCCAGGACCACGACAGAGCCCCCAGGACCGGAACAGAGTCCCCGCGACAACAATAAAGCTGCCAAAAAACAACAGAGCCCCCAGGACAACCACGGAGCCCCCAGGACAACAACAGAGCCCACGGGACCCCAACAGAGCCCCCGGGACCCCAACAGAGCCCCCGGGACCCCAACAGAGCCCCCGGGACCCCAACAGAGTCCCCAGGAGAACAACAGAGCTCCCAGGACACCAACAGAGACCCCAGGACACCATCAGAGCCCCCAGTACCCGAATAGAACACCCAGGACCCCAACAGAGCTGTCAAGACCCCAAAACAAAACCCAGGACCCCAACACAGCCCCCGGGACAACAACAGAGGCCCCGGGACCCCAACAGAGGCCCCGGGACCCCAACAGAGCCCCCGGGACCCCAACAGAGCCCCCGGGAGAACAACAGAGCTCCCAGGACACCAACAGAGCCCCAGGACACCAACAGAGCCCCCAGTACCCGAATAGAACACCCAGGACCCCAACAGAGCATCCAGGACCTCAACAGAGACCCCAGGACCCCAACAGAGCTGTCAAGACCCCAAAACAAACCCCAGGACCCCAACAGAGCCCCCAGGAGCACAACAGAGCCCCCAGGAGCACAACAGTGCACCCACGACCGCAACAGAGCCCCCAGGACCCACAACAAAGGCCCCAGGACCCCCAACAGAGCCCCCAGGACCCCCAACAGAGCCCCCAGGACCCCCAACAGAGCCCCCAGGACCCCCAACAGAGCCCCCAGGACCCCCAACAGAGCCCCCAGGACCCCCAACAGAGCCCCCAGGACCCCCAACAGAGCCCCCACGACAACAATAAATCTGCCAAAAAAACAACAGAGCCCCCAGGACCACCACGGAGCCCCCAGGACAACAACAGACTCCCCAGGACCCCAACAGAGCCCCCGGGACCCCAACAGAGCCCCCGGGACCCCAACAGAGCCCCCGGGACCCCAACAGAGCCCCCGGGACCCCAACAGAGCCCCCCGGACCCCAACAGAGTACCCTGGAACTCAACAGAGCCCCCAAAACAACAATAGAGCCCCCGGGACCACAACAGAGCCCCCGGGACCACAACAGAGCCCCCGGGACCACAACAGAGCCCCCGGGACCACAACAGAGCCCCCGGGACAACAACAGAGCTCCCAGGACAACAACAGAGCCCCCAGGACCCCAACAGAGACCCCCAGGACCACAACAGAGACCCCCAGGACCCGAAAAGAGCCCCCAGGGCCCCAGCATAGCACCCACGACCGCAACAGTAAACCCACGACCGCAACAGAGCCCCCAGGACCCCCAACAGAGCCCCCAGGATCCCAACAGAGGCCCCAGGACACGACGAGAGCCCCAGGAACCCGACAGAGCCTCCAGGACAACGACAGAGCCCCCAGGACCGGAACAGAGTCCCCGCGACAACAATAAAGCTGCCAAAAAACAACAGAGCCCCCAGGACCACCACGGAGCCCCCGGGACCCCAACAGAGGCCCCGGGACCCCAACAGTGCACCCGGGACCCCAACAGTGCACCCGGGACCCCAACAGTGCACCCGGGACCCCAACAGTGCACCCGGGACCCCAACAGAGTCCCCAGTAGAACAACAGAGCTCCCAGGACCCCAACAGAGCCCCCAGGACCCCAACAGAGCCCCCAGGACCCCAAAACAAACCCCAGGACCCCAACAGAGCCCCCAGGACCCCAACAGAGCCCCCAGGACCCCAACAGAGCCCCCAGGACCCCAACAGAGACCCCCAGGACCCCAACAGAGAACCCCAGGACCCCAACAGGGCACCCACGACCGCAACAGACGCCCCCAGGACCCGCAACAGACGCCCCCAGGACCCCCAACAGAGCCCCCAGGACCCCCGACAGAGCCCCCAGGACCCCCGACAGAGCCCCCGCGACAACAATAAATCTGCCAAAAAAACAACAGATCCCCCAGGACCGGAACAGAACCCCCGGGACCGGAACAGAACCCCCGGGACCGGAACAGAACCCCCGGGACCGGAACAGAACCCCCGGGACCCCAACAGAGCTTCCGGGACCCCAACAGAGCCCCCGGGACCCCAACAGAGCCCCCAAAACAACAATAGAGACCCCAGGACCACAACAGAGCCCCCGGGACCACAACAGAGCCCCCGGGACCACAACAGAGCCCCCGGGACCACAACAGAGACCCCCAGGACCCCAACAGAGACCCCCGGACCCCAACAGAGACCCCCGGACCCCAGCATAGCACCCACGACCGCAACAGTGAACCCACGACCGCAATAGTGCCCCCAGGACCCCCAGCAGAGCCCCCAGGATCCCAACAGAGCCCCCAGGACACGACGAGAGCCCCAGGAACCCGACAGAGCCCCCAGGACCACGACAGAGCCCCCAGGACCACGACAGAGTCCCTGCGACA
Organism: Opisthocomus hoazin; assembly: GCF_030867145.1. NCBI lineage: Eukaryota > Metazoa > Chordata > Aves > Opisthocomiformes > Opisthocomidae > Opisthocomus > Opisthocomus hoazin. Next base: position 20,171 of record NW_027448898.1, read on the forward strand.
ACAATAAAGCTGCCAAAAAACAACAGAGCCCCCAGGACCACAACAGAGCCCCCAGGACCTCAAAAGAGCCCCCGGGACACCAACAGAGCCCCCGGGACCCCAACAGAGCCCCCGGGACCCCAACAGAGCCCCCGGGACACCATCAGAGCCCCCAGTACCCGAATAGAACACCCGGGACCCCAACAGAGCCCCCAGGAACCCAACAGAGCCCCCAGGACCCCAACAGAGCTGTCAAGACCCCAAAACAAACCCCGGGACCCCAACAGAGCCCCCGGGACCCCAACAGAGCCCCCGGGACCCCAACAGAGCCCCCAGGACCCGAATAGATCACCCAGGACCCCAACAGAGCCCCCAGGACCTCAACAGAGCCCCCAGGACCCCAACAGAGCTGTCAAGACCCCAAAACAAACCCCAGGAGCACAACTGAGCCCCCAGGACCCCCAACAGTGCCCCCAGGACCCCCAACAGAGCCCCCAGGACCTCCAACAGAGCCCCCAGGACCCCCAACAGAGCCCCCAGGACCCCCAACAGAGCCCCCACGACAACAATAAATCTGCCAAAAAAACAACAGAGCCCCCAGGACCACCACGGAGCCCCCGGGACAACAACAGAGCCCCCAGGACCCCAACAGAGCCCCCAGAACCCCAACAGAGCCCCCAGAAACCCAACAGAGCCCCCGGGACCTCAAAAGAGTACCCGGGACCCTAACAGAGCCCCCAGGACCCCAACAGAGTCCCCGGGCCCACAACAGAGCCCCCGGGACCTCAAAAGAGCACCCGGGACCCCAACAGAGCCCCCGCAACACCAACAGAGCCCCCAGGAACTCAACAGAGCCCCCAAAACAACAATAGAGCCCCCGCGACCACAACAGAGCCCCCGCGACCACAACAGAGCCCCCGCGACCACAACAGAGCCCCCGCGACCCCAACAGAGACCCCGGGACACGACGAGAGCCCCAGGAACCCGACAGAGCCCCCAGGACCACGACAGAGCCCCCAGGACCCGAACAGAGTCCCTGCGACAACAATAAAGCTGCCAAAAAACAACAGAGCCCCCAGGAACACCACGGAGCCCCCAGGACCACAACAGAGCCCCCGGGACCCCAACAGAGCCCCCGGGACCCCAACAGAGCCCCCGGGACCCCAACAGAGCCCCCGGGACAACAACAGAGCTCCCAGGACCCCAACAGAGCCCCCAGGACACCATCAGAGCCCCCAGGACACCATCAGAGCCCCCAGTACCCGAATAGAACACCCGGGACCCCAACAGAGCCCCCAGGACTCCAACAGAGCCCCCAGGACCCCAACAGAGCTGTCAAGACCCCAAAACAAACCCCGGGACCCCAACAGAGCCCCCGGGACCCCAACAGAGCCCCCGGGACCCCAACAGAGCCCCCGGGACCCCAACAGAGCCCCGGGGACCCCAACGAAGCCCCCAGGAGAACAACAGAGCTCCCAGGACCCCAACAGAGCCCCCAGGACACCATCAGAGCCCCCAATACCCGAATAGAACACCCAGGACCCCAACAGAGCCCCCAGGACCTCAACAGAGCCCCCAGGACCCCAACAGAGCTGTCAAGACCCCAAAACAAACCCCAGGAGCACAACAGAGCCCCCAGGAGCACAACAGAGCCCCCAGGAGCACAACAGTGCACCCACGACCGCAACAGAGCCCCCAGGACCCCCAACAGAGCCCCCAGGACCCCCAACAGAGCCCCCAGGACCCCCAACAGAGCCCCCAGGACAACAATAAATCTGCCAAAAAAACAACAGAGCCCCCAGGACCACCACGGAGCCCCCGGGACAACAACAGAGCCCCAACAGAGGCCCCAACAGAGCCTCCAGAACCCCAACAGAGTCCCCAGGACCCCAACAGAGTCCCCAGGACCCCAACAGAGCCCCCAGGACCTCAAAAGTGTACCCGGGACCCTAACAGAGCCCCCAGGACCCCAACAGAGCCCCCGGGCCCACAACAGAGCCCCCAGGACCTCAAAAGAGCACCCGGGACCCCAACAGAGCCCCCGGGACACCAACAGAGCCCCCGGGAACTCAACAGAGCCCCCAAAACAACAATAGAGCCCCCGGGACCACAACAGAGCCCCCGAAACCACAACAGAGCCCCCGGGACGCGAACAGAACCCCAGGACCACAACAGAGCTCCCAGGACCCCAACAGAGACCCCCGGACCCCAAAAGAGCCCCCAGGACCCCAGCATAGCACCCACGACCGCAACAGTGAACCCACGACCGCAACAGAGCCCCCAGGACCCCCAACAGAGCCCCCAGGATCCCAACAGAGGCCCCAGGACACGACGAGAGCCCCAGGAACCCGACAGAGCCCCCAGGACCACGACAGAGCCCCCAGGACCGGAACAGAGTCCCCGCGACAACAATAAAGCTGCCAAAAAACAACAGAGCCCCCAGGACAACCACGGAGCCCCCAGGACAACAACAGAGCCCCCGGGACCCCAACAGAGCCCCCGGGACCCCAACAGAGGCCCCGGGACCCCAACAGAGGCCCCGGGACCCCAACAGAGCCCCCGGGACCCCAACAGAGCCCCCAGGACCCCAACAGAGCCCCCAGGACCCCAACAGAGCCCCCAGGACCCCAACAGAGCTGTCAAGACCCCAAAACAAATCCCAGGACACCAACAGAGCCCCCAGGAGCACAACAGAGCCCCCAGGAGCACAACAGAGTCCTCAGGAGCACAACAGAGCCCCCAGGACCCCCAACAGAGCCCCCAGGACCCCCAACAGAGCCCCCAGGACAACAATAAATCTGCCAAAAAAACAACAGAGCCGCCAGGACCACCACGGAGCTTCCAGGACAACAACAGAGCCCCCAGGACAACAAGAGAGCCCCCAGGACCCCAACAGAGCCCCCGGGACCCCAACAGAGCCCCCGGGACCCCAACAGAGCTGCCGCGACAACAATAAAGCTGCCAAAAAAACAACAGAGCCCCCAGGACCCCAACAGAGCCCCCGGGCCCACAACAGAGCCCCCGGGACCTCAAAAGAGTACCCGGGACCCTAACAGAGCCCCCAGGACCCCAACAGAGCCCCCGGGACCCCAACAGAGCCCCCGGGACCCCAACAGAGCCCCCGGGACCCCAACAGAGCCCCCAAAACAACAATAGAGACCCCAGGACCACAAGAGAGCCCCCGGGACCACAACAGAGCCCCCGGGACCTCAAAAGAGCACCCGGGACCCCAACAGAGCCCCCGGGACCCCAACAGAGCCCCCGGGACCCCAACAGAGCCCCCGGGACCCCAACAGAGCCCCCAAAACAACAATAGAGACCCCAGGACCACAACAGAGCTCCCGGGACCCCAACACAGCCCCCGGGACCTCAACACAGCCCCCGGGACCCCAACAGAGACCCCCAGGACCCCAACAGAGCCCCCCGGACGCCAGCATAGCACCCACGACCGCAACAGTGAACCCACGACCGCAATAGAGCCCCCAGGACCCCCAGCAGAGCCCCCAGGATCCCAACAGAGCCCCCAGGACACGACGAGAGCCCCAGGAACCCGACAGAGCCCCCAGGACCACGACAGAGCCCCCAGGACCCGAACAGAGTCCCCGCGACAACAATAAAGCTGCCAAAAAACAACAGAGCCCCCAGGACCACCACGGAGCCCCCAGGACCCCAACAGAGCCCCCAGGACCCCAACAGAGCCCCCAGGACCCCAACAGAGCCCCCGAAACCTCAAAAGAGCACCCGGGACCCCAACAGAGCCCCCGGGACCCCAACAGAGGCCCCGGGACCCCAACAGAGGCCCCGGGACCCCAACAGAGCTGTCAAGACCCCAAAACAAACCCCAGGACCCCAACAGAGCCCCCGGGACAACAACAGAGCCCCCGGGACAACAACAGAGCCCCCAGTACCCGAATAGAACACCCAGGACCCCAACAGAGCCCCCAGGACCCCAACAGAGCTGTCAAGACCCCAAAACAAACCCCAGGACCCCAACAGAGCCCCCAGGAGCACAACAGAGCCCCCAGGAGCACAACAGAGCCCCCAGGAGCACAACAGTGCACCCACGACCGCAACAGAGCCCCCAGGACCCCCAACAGAGCCCCCAGGACCCCCAACAGAGCCCCCAGGACCCCCAACAGAGCCCCCACGACAACAATAAATCTGCCAAAAAAACAACAGAGCCCCCAGGACCACCACGGAGCCCCCAGTACAACAACAGAGCCCCCAGGACCACCACGGAGCCCCCAGGACCCCAACAGAGCCCCCAGGACCCCAACAGAGCCCCCGAAACCTCAAAAGAGCACCCGGGACCCCAACAGAGCCCCCGGGACCCCAACAGAGGCCCCGGGACCCCAACAGAGGCCCCGGGACCCCAACAGAGCTGTCAAGACCCCAAAACAAACCCCAGGACCCCAACAGAGCCCCCGGGACAACAACAGAGCCCCCGGGACAACAACAGAGCCCCCAGTACCCGAATAGAACACCCAGGACCCCAACAGAGCCCCCAGGACCTCAACAGAGCCCCCAGGACCCCAACAGAGCTGTCAAGACCCCAAAACAAACCCCAGGAGCACAACAGAGCCCCCAGGAGCACAACAGAGCCCCCAGGAGCACAACAGAGCCCCCAGGAGCACAACAGTGCACCCACGACCGCAACAGAGCCCCCAGGACCCCCAACAGAGCCCCCAGGACCCCCAACAGAGGCCCCAGGACCCCCAACAGAGGCCCCAGGACCCCCAACAGAGCCCCCACGACAACAATAAATCTGCCAAAAAAACAACAGAGCCCCCAGGACCACCACGGAGCCCCCAGTACAACAACAGAGCCCCCAGTACAACAACAGAGCCCCCAGGACCCCAACAGAGTCCCCAGGACCCCAACAGAGCCCCCGGGCCCACAACAGAGCCCCCAGGACCTCAAAAGAGCACCCGGGACACCAACAGAGCCCCCGGGACACCAACAGAGCCCCCAAAACAACAATAGAGACCCCAGGACCACAACAGAGCCCCCGGGACCCCAACAGAGCCCCCGGGACCCCAACAGAGCCCCCGGGACCCCAACAGAGCCCCCGGGACCCCAACAGAGCCCCCGGGAGAACAACAGAGACCCCCAGGACCCCCAACAGAGACCCCCAGGACCCCCAACAGAGACCCCCAGGACCCCCAACAGAGACCCCCAGGACCCCCAACAGAGACCCCCAGGACCCCCAACAGACTCCCCGCGACAATAGTAAATCTGCCAAAAAAACAACAGAGCCCCCAGGACCACCACGGAGCCCCCAGGACCCGAACAGAACACCCAGGATCCCAACAGAGCCCCCGGGACCCCAACAGAGCCCCCGGGACCCCAACAGAGACCCCCGGGACCCCAACAGAGACCCCCGGGACCTCAAAAGAGCACTCGGGACACCAACAGAGCCCCCGGGACACCAACAGAGCCCCCAAAACAACAATAGAGACCCCAGGACCCCAACAGAGCCCCCGGGACCCCAACAGAGCCCCCGGGACCCCAACAGAGCCCCCAGGAGAAAACCAGAGCTCCCAGGACCCCAACAGAGCCCCCAGGACCCCAACAGAGCCCGCAGGACCCCAACAGAGACCCCCAGGACCCCAACAGAGACCCCCAGGACACCAACAGAGCCGTCGAGACCCCAAAACAAACCCCAGGACCCCAACAGATACCCCAGGACCTTAACAGAGACCCCAGGACCCCAACAGAGACCCCCAGGACCCCAACAGAGACCCCCAGGACCCCAACAGAGACCCCCAGGACCCCAACAGGGGCCCCATTAACCCAGCGAAGACCCCAGGACCCCAACAGAGCCCCCAGGTTCACAACAGAGCCTCCAGGACCTGAACAGAGCCTCCACGATCCTAACAGAACCCCCAATACCCCAGCGACAACCCCAGAACAACAAAAGAGCCCCCGGCACCCCAACAGAGCCCCCGGGACCCACCACAGAGCCCCCGGGACCCACCACAGAGCCCCCGGGACCCACCACAGAACTCTACCACCCTCTTTGTGTCTCCTCGATTTAGACAAAACCCTTCCTCGGGCTGTCCCTGTGCCCCAGAGCTCTCTTACCTTATTTGCTGCCATCTAGGATGTCTCCATTCTGGCACTCGTCCCCCGAGAACATCTGTACATTGTTGGAACATGCTGCGGAGTTTTGCATCGTGTCCGCTCGCCGCATCCTGGAGACATCATTAATCTCTCTGGCCCCCTCGGGACTGCTCCAATCCCTGTGACGACGCCTCTCGTTCTACCAGATTGTTTTTCAAAGCCATCGTTGTGACCCAGAGTGGTATTTTTCTTTTCTGTCTTATCATATGCTTCTATTTGGTAGCCGGCGCCATGAAGATGTCCGTTGTCAGCTGCTATCTCCTCTTTGGTTTTTCAGAGAAAGCAATAGCCTTCTTCTGTTTTTATCGACACGTCTCCCATAGAGATTTCTTGTAGAGTTTTGCAATTTTTTTTTTTTTATCTACTTAGGTGTTAGTTGGGCCGCTTTTGTACAATTTCTGATGTTTCTTGTATTTCCACCTTTTTTTTTTCTCCATTTTCTGTCCTTTGGAACTCACCTAGCTCTCTTAAGGGAGCCAGCCAGAGAGACCTTCGAAGCGGCTCTGAATTATCTGCCATTGACAGTAAATAATTCATTTTGCAACCAGAGATATTTTTGAGAAAAGATTATTACAACATCAAATTCTGCTTTGTTATTCAACCCTATCCAGAAAATAGTACTGGTGGAAGTTAGGTCGTATGCCTGGTCTTGCTAGAAACAAAAAGTAAACCTGTAGCATTTTGGTTTTTTTTATAGGAAGACAAAAAGAATAAATTTTGGTAATAATATTGTTACTGCATTTAGCAAACTACTTCCTTACATAGCTTAGTAGGAGCTCTTTTTTTTATCCACACTGCAGAAAAATTAAGTCTAATTACTTACTCACTCACATCGCTGCTGTAACATATGTAGTTACAGGAGAAGACCAAGCATTATTGATTCCAGTAAAGATCACCATCTGCAGTCAGTGCTTTGCTTGATGTAAACTTAAAGCAGATGAGAGAACTTACTACTGCTCTTCCTGCTGGCTTTATACCTTCTGGTGGTTCACCCCTCCCCTTTCCCAGGGGAGCGTGGGAAGGGTGGTGGGCGAGGCAGGGAGTACATGAGCCGCAGCTGCTGGGAGGGGAGCTCATTCTACTCCTGGCTTTCGCTGGTCTTAAAGCTCTGCCTCTGTGCGAGCAGTGCCATGGGCAGATGAGGCTGAGCAACAGCTTTCCAGGCTAGCTCTTTCTGCCTGCGAGCTATCTGCAGACGTTTGGATTTTCGGAGCAGGGCTGTCGGAGGCGCCCGGCACAGACCACCTAAGCTACGTTTGAAGTTTGAGGGGGCAAGACAAGCAAGCAGCCCCAGTCTCTGTGCCTCTGTGCGAGCAGTGCCATGGGCAGATGAGGCTGAGCAACAGCTTTCCAGGCTAGCTCTTTCTGCCTGCGAGCTATCTGCAGACGTTCGCATTTTCAGAGCAGGGCTGCCGGAGGCGCCCGGCACAGACCACCTAAGCTACGTTTGAAGTTTGAGGGGACAAGACAAGCAAGCAGCCCCAGTCTCTGTGCCTCTGTGCGAGCAGTGCCATGGGCAGATGAGGCTGAGCAACAGCTTTCCAGGCTAGCTCTTTCTGCCTGCGAGCTATCTGCAGACGTTCGCATTTTCAGAGCAGGGCTGCCGGAGGCGCCCGGCACGGACCACCTAAGCTACGTTTGAAGTTTGAGGGGACAAGACAAGCAAGCAGCCCCAGTCTCTGTGCCTCTGTGCGAAGAGAGCCATGGGCAGATGACGCTGAGCAACAGCTTTCCAGGCTAGCTCTTTCTGCCTGCGAGCTATCTGCAGACGTTTGCATTTTTGGAGCAGGGCTGCCGGAGGCACCCTGCACAGACCACCTAAGCTACGTTTGAAGTTTGAGGGGACAAGACAAGCAAGCAGCCCCAGTCTCTGTGCCTCTGTGCGAGCAGTGCCATGGGCAGATGAGGCTGAGCAACAGCTTTCCAGGCTAGCTCTTTCTGCCTGCGAGCTATCTGCAGACGTTCGTATTTTCGGAGCTGGGCTGCCGGAGGCTCCTGAGACGGACCACCTAAGCTACGTTTGAAGTTTGAGGGGGCAAGACAAGCAAGCAGCCCCAGTCTCTGTGCCTCTGTGCGAGCAGTGCCATGGGCAGATGAGGCTGAGCAACAGCTTTCCAGGCTAGCTCTTTCTGCCTGCGAGCTATCTGCAGACGTTCGCATTTTCAGAGCAGGGCTGCTGGAGGCGCCCGGCACGGACCACCTAAGCTACATTTAAAGTTTGAGGGGACAAGACAAGCAAGCAGCCCCAGTCTCTGTGCCTCTGTGCGAGCAGTGCCATGGGCAGATGAGGCTGAGCAACAGCTTTCCAGGCTAGCTCTTTCTGACTGCGAGCTATCTGCAGACGTTCGCATTTTCGGAGCAGGGCTGCCAGAGGCGCCCGGCACGGACCACCTAAGCTACGTTTGAAGTTTGAGGGGACAAGACAAGCAAGCAGCCCCAGTCTCTGTGCCTCTGTGCGAGCAGTGCCATGGGCAGGTGAGGCTGAGCAACAGCTTTCCAGGCTAGCTCTTTCTGGCTGCGAGCTATCTGCAGACGTTCGCATTTTCGGAGCAGGACTGCCAGATGCTCCCGGCACTGACAACCTAAGATACATTTAAAGTTTGAGGGGACAAGACAAGCAAGCAGCCCCAGTCTCTGTGCCTCTGTGCGAGCAGTGCCATGGGCAGATGAGGCTGAGCAACAGCTTTCCAGGCTAGCTCTTTCTGCCTGCGAGCTATCTGCAGACGTTCGCATTTTCAGAGCAGGGCTGCTGGAGGCGCCCGGCACGGACCACCTAAGCTACGTTTGAAGTTTGAGGGGACAAGACAAGCAAGCAGCCCCAGTCTCTGTGCCTCTGTGCGAAGAGAGCCATGGGCAGATGAGGCTGAGCAACAGCTTTCCAGGCTAGCTCTTTCTGCCTGCGAGCTATCTGCAGACGTTTGCATTTTTGGAGCAGGGCTGCCGGAGGCACCCTGCACAGACCACCTAAGCTACGTTTGAAGTTTGAGGGGACAAGACAAGCAAGCAGCCCCAGTCTCTGTGCCTCTGTGCGAGCAGTGCCATGGGCAGATGAGGCTGAGCAACAGCTTTCCAGGCTAGCTCTTTCTGCCTGCGAGCTATCTGCAGACGTTCGTATTTTCGGAGCTGGGCTGCCGGAGGCTCCTGAGACGGACCACCTAAGCTACGTTTGAAGTTTGAGGGGGCAAGACAAGCAAGCAGCCCCAGTCTCTGTGCCTCTGTGCGAGCAGTGCCATGGGCAGATGAGGCTGAGCAACAGCTTTCCAGGCTAGCTCTTTCTGCCTGCGAGCTATCTGCAGACGTTCGCATTTTCAGAGCAGGGCTGCTGGAGGCGCCCGGCACGGACCACCTAAGCTACATTTAAAGTTTGAGGGGACAAGACAAGCAAGCAGCCCCAGTCTCTGTGCCTCTGTGCGAGCAGTGCCATAGGCAGATGAGGCTGAGCAACAGCTTTCCAGGCTAGCTCTTTCTGACTGCGAGCTATCTGCAGACGTTCGCATTTTCGGAGCAGGGCTGCCAGAGGCGCCCGGCACGGACCACCTAAGCTACGTTTGAAGTTTGAGGGGACAAGACAAGCAAGCAGCCCCAGTCTCTGTGCCTCTGTGCGAGCAGTGCCATGGGCAGGTGAGGCTGAGCAACAGCTTTCCAGGCTAGCTCTTTCTGGCTGCGAGCTATCTGCAGACGTTCGCATTTTCGGAGCAGGACTGCCGGAAGCGCCCGGCACGGACCACCTAAGCTACATTTAAAGTTTGAGGGGACAAGACAAGCAAGCAGCCCCAGTCTCTGTGCCTCTGTGCGAGCAGTGCCATGGGCAGATGAGGCTGAGCAACAGCTTTCCAGGCTAGCTCTTTCTGCCTGCGAGCTATTTGCAGACGTTCGCATTTTAGGAGCAGGGCTGCCAGATGCTCCCGGCACTGACAACCTAAGATACATTTAAAGTTTGAGGGGACAAGACAAGCAAGCAGCCCCAGTCTCTGTGCCTCTGTGCGAGCAGTGCCATGGGCAGATGAGGCTGAGCAACAGCTTTCCAGGCTAGCTCTTTCTGCCTGCGAGCTATCTGTAGACGTTCGCAGTTTCGGAGCAGGGCTGCCGGAGGCGCCTGGCAAAAACAGCCATAAGATACGTTTGAAGTTTGAGGGGGCAAGACAAGCAAGCAGCCCCAGTCTCTGTGCCTCTGTGCGAGCAGTGCCATGGGCAGATGAGGCTGAGCAACAGCTTTCCAGGCTAGCTCTTTCTGCCTGCGAGCTATCTGCAGACGTTCGCATTTTCGGAGCAGGGCTGCCGGAATCGCCCGGCACTCACCACCTAAGCTACGTTTGAAGTTTGAGGGGACAAGACAAGCAAGCAGCCCCAGTCTCTGTGCCTCTGTGCGAGCAGTGCCATGGGCAGATGAGGCTGAGCAACAGCTTTCCAGGCTAGCTCTTTCTGCCTGCGAGCTATCTGCAGACGTTCGCATTTTCGGAGCAGGGCTGCTGGAGGCGCCCAGCACAGACCACCTAATATACGTTTGAAGTTTGAGGGGAGAAGACAAGCAAGCAGCCCCAGTCTCTGTGCCTCTGTGCGAGCAGTGCCATGGGCAGATGAGGCTGAGCAACAGCTTTCCAGGCTAGCTCTTTCTGCCTGCGAGCTATCTGCAGACGTTCGCATTTTCAGAGCAGGGCTGCTGGAGGCGCCCGGCACGGACCACCTAAGCTACATTTGAAGTTTGAGGGGACAAGACAAGCAAGCAGCCCCAGTCTCTGTGCCTCTGTGCGAGCAGTGCCATGGGCAGATGAGGCTGAGCAACAGCTTTCCAGGCTAGCTCTTTCTGACTGCGAGCTATCTGCAGACGTTCGCATTTTCGGAGCAGGGCTGCCAGAGGCGCCCGGCACGGACCACCTAAGCTACGTTTGAAGTTTGAGGGGACAAGACAAGCAAGCAGCCCCAGTCTCTGTGCCTCTGTGCGAGCAGTGCCATGGGCAGGTGAGGCTGAGCAACAGCTTTCCAGGCTAGCTCTTTCTGGCTGCGAGCTATCTGCAGACGTTCGCATTTTCGGAGCAGGACTGCCAGATGCTCCCGGCACTGACAACCTAAGATACATTTAAAGTTTGAGGGGACAAGACAAGCAAGCAGCCCCAGTCTCTGTGCCTCTGTGCGAGCAGTGCCATGGGCAGATGAGGCTGAGCAACAGCTTTCCAGGCTAGCTCTTTCTGCCTGCGAGCTATCTGCAGACGTTCGCATTTTCAGAGCAGGGCTGCCGGAGGCGCCCGGCACGGACCACCTAAGCTACGTTTGAAGTTTGAGGGGACAAGACAAGCAAGCAGCCCCAGTCTCTGTGCCTCTGTGCGAAGAGAGCCATGGGCAGATGAGGCTGAGCAACAGCTTTCCAGGCTAGCTCTTTCTGCCTGCGAGCTATCTGCAGACGTTTGCATTTTTGGAGCAGGGCTGCCGGAGGCGCCCTGCACAGACCACCTAAGCTACGTTTGAAGTTTGAGGGGACAAGACAAGCAAGCAGCCCCAGTCTCTGTGCCTCTGTGCGAGCAGTGCCATGGGCAGATGAGGCTGAGCAACAGCTTTCCAGGCTAGCTCTTTCTGCCTGCGAGCTATCTGCAGACGTTCGTATTTTCGGAGCTGGGCTGCCGGAGGCTCCTGAGACGGACCACCTAAGCTACGTTTGAAGTTTGAGGGGGCAAGACAAGCAAGCAGCCCCAGTCTCTGTGCCTCTGTGCGAGCAGTGCCATGGGCAGATGAGGCTGAGCAACAGCTTTCCAGGCTAGCTCTTTCTGCCTGCGAGCTATCTGCAGACGTTCGCATTTTCAGAGCAGGGCTGCTGGAGGCGCCCGGCACGGACCACCTAAGCTACATTTAAAGTTTGAGGGGACAAGACAAGCAAGCAGCCCCAGTCTCTGTGCCTCTGTGCGAGCAGTGCCATAGGCAGATGAGGCTGAGCAACAGCTTTCCAGGCTAGCTCTTTCTGACTGCGAGCTATCTGCAGACGTTCGCATTTTCGGAGCAGGGCTGCCAGAGGCGCCCGGCACGGACCACCTAAGCTACGTTTGAAGTTTGAGGGGACAAGACAAGCAAGCAGCCCCAGTCTCTGTGCCTCTGTGCGAGCAGTGCCATGGGCAGGTGAGGCTGAGCAACAGCTTTCCAGGCTAGCTCTTTCTGCCTGCGAGCTATCTGCAGACGTTCGCATTTTCGGAGCAGGACTGCCGGAAGCGCCCGGCACGGACCACCTAAGCTACATTTAAAGTTTGAGGGGACAAGACAAGCAAGCAGCCCCAGTCTCTGTGCCTCTGTGCGAGCAGTGCCATGGGCAGATGAGGCTGAGCAACAGCTTTCCAGGCTAGCTCTTTCTGCCTGCGAGCTATTTGCAGACGTTCGCATTTTCGGAGCAGGGCTGCTGGAGGCGCCCAGCACAGACCACCTAATATACGTTTGAAGTTTGAGGGGACAAGACAAGCAAGCAGCCCCAGTCTCTGTGCCTCTGTGCGAGCAGTGCCATGGGCAGATGAGGCTGAGCAACAGCTTTCCAGGCTAGCTCTTTCTGCCTGCGAGCTATCTGCAGACGTTCGCAGTTTCGGAGCAGGGCTGCCGGAGGCGCCCGGCACGGACCACCTAAGCTACATTTGAAGTTTGAGGGGACAAGACAAGCAAGCAGCCCCAGTCTCTGTGCCTCTGTGCGAGCAGTGCCATGGGCAGATGAGGCTGAGCAACAGCTTTCCAGGCTAGCTCTTTCTGCCTGCGAGCTATCTGCAGACGTTCGCATTTTCGGAGCAGGGCTGCCGGAGGCGCCCGGCACGGACCACCTAAGCTACGTTTCAAGTTTGAGGGGACAAGACAAGCAAGCAGCCCCAGTCTCTGTGCCTCTGTGCGAGCAGTGCCATGGGCAGATGAGGCTGAGCAACAGCTTTCCAGGCTAGCTCTTTCTGCCTGCGAGCTATCTGCAGACGTTCGTATTTTTGGAGCAGGGCTGCCGGAGGCTCCTGAGACGGACCACCTAAGATACGTTTGAAGTTTGAGGGGACAAGACAAGCAAGCAGCCCTAGTGTCTGTGCCTCTGTGCGAGCAGTGCCATGGGCAGATGAGGCTGAGCAACAGCTTTCCAGGCTAGCTCTTTCTGCCTGCGAGCTATCTGCAGACGTTCGCATTTTCGGAGCAGGGCTGCCGGAGGCGCCCGGCACGGACCACCTAAGCTACGTTTGAAGTTTGAGGGGACAAGACAAGCAAGCAGCCCCAGTCTCTGTGCCTCTGTGCGAGCAGTGCCATGGGCAGATGAGGCTGAGCAACAGCTTTCCAGGCTAGCTCTTTCTGCCTGCGAGCTATCTGCAGACGTTCGCATTTTCGGAGCAGGGCTGCCGGAGGCGGACGGCACGGACCACCTAAGCTACGTTTGAAGTTTGAGGGGGCAAGACAAGCAAGCAGCCCCAGTCTATGTGCCTCTGTGTGAGCAGTGCCATGGGCAGATGAGGCTGAGCAACAGCTTTCCAGGCTAGCTCTTTCTGCCTGCGAGCTATCTGCAGACGTTTGGATTTTCGGAGCAGGGCTGCCGGAGGCGCCCGGCACGGACCACCTAAGCTACGTTTGAAGTTTGAGGGGACAAGACAAGCAAGCAGCCCCAGTCTCTGTGCCTCTGTGCGAGCAGTGCCATGGGCAGATGAGGCTGAGCAACAGCTTTCCAGGCTAGCTCTTTCTGCCTGCGAGCTATCTGCAGACGTTCGCATTTTCGGAGCAGGGCTGCCTAAGGCGCCCGGCACAAACAGCCATAAGTTACGTTTGAAGTTTGAGGGGGCAAGACAAGCAAGCAGCCCCAGTCTCTGTGCCTCTGTGCGAGCAGTGCCATGGGCAGATGAGGCTGAGCAACAGCTTTCCAGGCTAGCTCTTTCTGCCTGCGAGCTATCTGCAGACGTTCGCATTTTCGGAGCAGGGCTGCCGGAGGCGCCCGGCACGGACCACCTAAGCTACGTTTGAAGTTTGAGGGGACAAGACAAGCAAGCAGCCCCAGTCTCTGTGCCTCTGTGCGAAGAGAGCCATGGGCAGATGAGGCTGAGCAACAGCTTTCCAGGCTAGCTCTTTCTGCCTGCGAGCTATCTGCAGACGTTCGCATTTTTGGAGCAGGGCTGCCGGAGGCGCCCGGCACAGACCACCTAAGCTACATTTGAAGTTTGAGGGGACAAGACAAGCAAGCAGCCCCAGTCTCTGTGCCTCTGTGCGAGCAGTGCCATGGGCAGATGAGGCTGAGCAACAGCTTTCCAGGCTAGCTCTTTCTGCCTGCGATCTATCTGCAGACGTTCGTATTTTCGGAGCTGGGCTGCCGGAGGCTCCTGAGACGGACCACCTAAGATACGTTTGAAGTTTGAGGGGACAAGACAAGCAAGCAGCCCTAGTCTCTGTGCCTCTGTGCGAGCAGTGCCATGGGCAGATGAGGCTGAGCAACAGCTTTCCAGGCTAGCTCTTTCTGCCTGCGAGCTATCTGCAGACGTTCGCATTTTCGGAGCAGGGCTGCCGGAGGCGCCCGGCACGGACCACCTAAGCTACGTTTGAAGTTTGAGGGGACAAGACAAGCAAGCAGCCCCAGTCTCTGTGCCTCTGTGCGAGCAGTGCCATGGGCAGATGAGGCTGAGCAACAGCTTTCCAGGCTAGCTCTTTCTGCCTGCGAGCTATCTGCAGACGTTCGCATTTTCGGAGCAGGGCTGCCGGAGGCGGACGGCACGGACCACCTAAGCTACGTTTGAAGTTTGAGGGGACAAGACAAGCAAGCAGCCCCAGTCTCTGTGCCTCTGTGCGAGCAGTGCCATGGGCAGATGAGGCTGAGCAACAGCTTTCCAGGCTAGCTCTTTCTGCCTGCGAGCTATCTGCAGACGTTCGCATTTTCGGAGCTGGGCTGCCGGAGGCTCCTGAGACGGACCACCTAAGATACGTTTGAAGTTTGAGGGGACAAGACAAGCAAGCAGCCCTAGTCTCTGTGCCTCTGTGCGAGCAGTGCCATGGGCAGATGAGGCTGAGCAACAGCTTTCCAGGCTAGCTCTTTCTGCCTGCGAGCTATCTGCAGACGTTCGCATTTTCGGAGCAGGGCTGCCGGAGGCGCCCGGCACGGACCACCTAAGCTACGTTTGAAGTTTGAGGGGACAAGACAAGCAAGCAGCCCCAGTCTCTGTGCCTCTGTGCGAGCAGTGCCATGGGCAGATGAGGCTGAGCAACAGCTTTCCAGGCTAGCTCTTTCTGCCTGCGAGCTATCTGCAGACGTTCGCATTTTCGGAGCAGGGCTGCCGGAGGCGGACGGCACGGACCACCTAAGCTACGTTTGAAGTTTGAGGGGGCAAGACAAGCAAGCAGCCCTAGTCTATGTGCCTCTGTGTGAGCAGTGCCATGGGCAGATGAGGCTGAGCAACAGCTTTCCAGGCTAGCTCTTTCTGCCTGCGAGCTATCTGCAGACATTCGCATTTTCGGAGCAGGACTGCCGGAGGCGCCCGGCACGGACCACCTAAGCTACATTTAAAGTTTGAGGGGACAAGACAAGCAAGCAGCCCCAGTCTCTGTGCCTCTGTGCGAGCAGTGCCATGGGCAGATGAGGCTGAGCAACAGCTTTCCAGGCTAGCTCTTTCTGCCTGCGAGCTATCTGCAGACGTTCGCATTTTCGGAGCAGGGCTGCCTAAGGCGCCCGGCACAAACAGCCATAAGTTACGTTTGAAGTTTGAGGGGGCAAGACAAGCAAGCAGCCCCAGTCTCTGTGCCTCTGTGCGAGCAGTGCCATGGGCAGATGAGGCTGAGCAACAGCTTTCCAGGCTAGCTCTTTCTGGCTGCAAGCTATCTGCAGACGTTCGCATTTTCGGAGCAGGGCTGCCGGAGGCTCCCGAGACGGACCACCTAAGCTACGTTTGAAGTTTGAGGGGACAAGACAAGCAAGCAGCCCCAGTCTCTGTGCCTCTGTGCGAGCAGTGCCATGGGCAGATGAGGCTGAGCAACAGCTTTCCAGGCTAGCTCTTTCTGCCTGCGAGCTATCTGCAGACGTTCGCATTTTCGGAGCAGGGCTGCCGGATGCGCCCGGCACGGACCACCTAAGCTACATTTGAAGTTTGAGGGGACAAGACAAGCAAGCAGCCCCAGTCTCTGTGCCTCTGTGCGAGCAGTGCCATGGGCAGATGAGGCTGAGCAACAGCTTTCCAGGCTAGCTCTTTCTGCCTGCGAGCTATCTGCAGACGTTCGTATTTTCGGAGCTGGGCTGCCGGAGGCTCCTGAGACGGACCACCTAAGATACGTTTGAAGTTTGAGGGGACAAGACAAGCAAGCAGCCCTAGTCTCTGTGCCTCTGTGCGAGCAGTGCCATGGGCAGATGAGGCTGAGCAACAGCTTTCCAGGCTAGCTCCTTCTGCCTGCGAGCTATCTGCAGACGTTCGCATTTTCGGAGCAGGGCTGCCGGAGGCGCCCGGCACGGACCACCTAAGCTACGTTTGAAGTTTGAGGGGACAAGACAAGCAAGCAGCCCCAGTCTCTGTGCCTCTGTGCGAGCAGTGCCATGGGCAGATGAGGCTGAGCAACAGCTTTCCAGGCTAGCTCTTTCTGCCTGCGAGCTATCTGCAGACGTTTGGATTTTCGGAGCAGGGCTGCCGGAGGCGGACGGCACGGACCACCTAAGCTACGTTTGAAGTTTGAGGGGGCAAGACAAGCAAGCAGCCCTAGTCTATGTGCCTCTGTGTGAGCAGTGCCATGGGCAGATGAGGCTGAGCAACAGCTTTCCAGGCTAGCTCTTTCTGCCTGCGAGCTAACTGCAGACGTTCGCATTTTCGGAGCAGGACTGCCGGAGGCGCCCGGCACGGACCACCTAAGCTACATTTAAAGTTTGAGGGGACAAGACAAGCAAGCAGCCCCAGTCTCTGTGCCTCTGTGCGAGCAGTGCCATGGGCAGGTGAGGCTGAGCAACAGCTTTCCAGGCTAGCTCTTTCTGGCTGCGAGCTATCTGCAGACGTTCGCATTTTCGGAGCAGGACTGCCAGATGCTCCCGGCACTGACAACCTAAGATACATTTAAAGTTTGAGGGGACAAGACAAGCAAGCAGCCCCAGTCTCTGTGCCTCTGTGCGAGCAGTGCCATGGGCAGATGAGGCTGAGCAACAGCTTTCCAGGCTAGCTCTTTCTGCCTGCGAGCTATCTGCAGACGTTCGCATTTTCAGAGCAGGGCTGCCGGAGGCGCCCGGCACGGACCACCTAAGCTACGTTTGAAGTTTGAGGGGACAAGACAAGCAAGCAGCCCCAGTCTCTGTGCCTCTGTGCGAAGAGAGCCATGGGCAGATGAGGCTGAGCAACAGCTTTCCAGGCTAGCTCTTTCTGCCTGCGAGCTATCTGCAGACGTTTGCATTTTTGGAGCAGGGCTGCCGGAGGCGCCCTGCACAGACCACCTAAGCTACGTTTGAAGTTTGAGGGGACAAGACAAGCAAGCAGCCCCAGTCTCTGTGCCTCTGTGCGAGCAGTGCCATGGGCAGATGAGGCTGAGCAACAGCTTTCCAGGCTAGCTCTTTCTGCCTGCGAGCTATCTGCAGACGTTCGTATTTTCGGAGCTGGGCTGCCGGAGGCTCCTGAGACGGACCACCTAAGCTACGTTTGAAGTTTGAGGGGGCAAGACAAGCAAGCAGCCCCAGTCTCTGTGCCTCTGTGCGAGCAGTGCCATGGGCAGATGAGGCTGAGCAACAGCTTTCCAGGCTAGCTCTTTCTGCCTGCGAGCTATCTGCAGACGTTCGCATTTTCAGAGCAGGGCTGCTGGAGGCGCCCGGCACGGACCACCTAAGCTACATTTAAAGTTTGAGGGGACAAGACAAGCAAGCAGCCCCAGTCTCTGTGCCTCTGTGCGAGCAGTGCCATAGGCAGATGAGGCTGAGCAACAGCTTTCCAGGCTAGCTCTTTCTGACTGCGAGCTATCTGCAGACGTTCGCATTTTCGGAGCAGGGCTGCCAGAGGCGCCCGGCACGGACCACCTAAGCTACGTTTGAAGTTTGAGGGGACAAGACAAGCAAGCAGCCCCAGTCTCTGTGCCTCTGTGCGAGCAGTGCCATGGGCAGGTGAGGCTGAGCAACAGCTTTCCAGGCTAGCTCTTTCTGGCTGCGAGCTATCTGCAGACGTTCGCATTTTCGGAGCAGGACTGCCGGAAGCGCCCGGCACGGACCACCTAAGCTACATTTAAAGTTTGAGGGGACAAGACAAGCAAGCAGCCCCAGTCTCTGTGCCTCTGTGCGAGCAGTGCCATGGGCAGATGAGGCTGAGCAACAGCTTTCCAGGCTAGCTCTTTCTGCCTGCGAGCTATTTGCAGACGTTCGCATTTTAGGAGCAGGGCTGCCAGATGCTCCCGGCACTGACAACCTAAGATACATTTAAAGTTTGAGGGGACAAGACAAGCAAGCAGCCCCAGTCTCTGTGCCTCTGTGCGAGCAGTGCCATGGGCAGATGAGGCTGAGCAACAGCTTTCCAGGCTAGCTCTTTCTGCCTGCGAGCTATCTGTAGACGTTCGCAGTTTCGGAGCAGGGCTGCCGGAGGCGCCTGGCACAAACAGCCATAAGATACGTTTGAAGTTTGAGGGGGCAAGACAAGCAAGCAGCCCCAGTCTCTGTGCCTCTGTGCGAGCAGTGCCATGGGCAGATGAGGCTGAGCAACAGCTTTCCAGGCTAGCTCTTTCTGCCTGCGAGCTATCTGCAGACGTTCGCATTTTCGGAGCAGGGCTGCTGGAGGCGCCCAGCACAGACCACCTAATATACGTTTGAAGTTTGAGGGGACAAGACAAGCAAGCAGCCCCAGTCTCTGTGCCTCTGTGCGAGCAGTGCCATGGGCAGATGAGGCTGAGCAACAGCTTTCCAGGCTAGCTCTTTCTGCCTGCGAGCTATCTGCAGACGTTCGCATTTTCGGAGCAGGGCTGCCGGATGCGCCCGGCACGGACCACCTAAGCTACATTTGAAGTTTGAGGGGACAAGACAAGCAAGCAGCCCCAGTCTCTGTGCCTCTGTGCGAGCAGTGCCATGGGCAGATGAGGCTGAGCAACAGCTTTCCAGGCTAGCTCTTTCTGCCTGCGAGCTATCTGCAGACGTTCGCATTTTCGGAGCAGGGCTGCCGGAGGCTCCCGGCACGGACCACCTAAGCTACGTTTCAAGTTTGAGGGGACAAGACAAGCAAGCAGCCCCAGTCTCTGTGCCTCTGTGCGAGCAGTGCCATGGGCAGATGAGGCTGAGCAACAGCTTTCCAGGCTAGCTCTTTCTGCCTGCGAGCTATCTGCAGACGTTCGTATTTTTGGAGCTGGGCTGCCGGAGGCTCCTGAGACGGACCACCTAAGATACGTTTGAAGTTTGAGGGGACAAGACAAGCAAGCAGCCCTAGTGTCTGTGCCTCTGTGCGAGCAGTGCCATGGGCAGATGAGGCTGAGCAACAGCTTTCCAGGCTAGCTCTTTCTGCCTGCGAGCTATCTGCAGACGTTCGCATTTTCGGAGCAGGGCTGCCGGAGGCGCCCGGCACGGACCACCTAAGCTACGTTTGAAGTTTGAGGGGACAAGACAAGCAAGCAGCCCCAGTCTCTGTGCCTCTGTGCGAGCAGTGCCATGGGCAGATGAGGCTGAGCAACAGCTTTCCAGGCTAGCTCTTTCTGCCTGCGAGCTATCTGCAGACGTTCGCATTTTCGGAGCAGGGCTGCCGGAGGCGGACGGCACGGACCACCTAAGCTACGTTTGAAGTTTGAGGGGGCAAGACAAGCAAGCAGCCCCAGTCTATGTGCCTCTGTGTGAGCAGTGCCATGGGCAGATGAGGCTGAGCAACAGCTTTCCAGGCTAGCTCTTTCTGCCTGCGAGCTATCTGCAGACGTTTGGATTTTCGGAGCAGGGCTGCCGGAGGCGCCCGGCACGGACCACCTAAGCTACGTTTGAAGTTTGAGGGGACAAGACAAGCAAGCAGCCCCAGTCTCTGTGCCTCTGTGCGAGCAGTGCCATGGGCAGATGAGGCTGAGCAACAGCTTTCCAGGCTAGCTCTTTCTGCCTGCGAGCTATCTGCAGACGTTCGCATTTTCGGAGCAGGGCTGCCTAAGGCGCCCGGCACAAACAGCCATAAGTTACGTTTGAAGTTTGAGGGGGCAAGACAAGCAAGCAGCCCCAGTCTCTGTGCCTCTGTGCGAGCAGTGCCATGGGCAGATGAGGCTGAGCAACAGCTTTCCAGGCTAGCTCTTTCTGCCTGCGAGCTATCTGCAGACGTTCGCATTTTCGGAGCAGGGCTGCCGGAGGCGCCCGGCACGGACCACCTAAGCTACGTTTGAAGTTTGAGGGGACAAGACAAGCAAGCAGCCCCAGTCTCTGTGCCTCTGTGCGAAGAGAGCCATGGGCAGATGAGGCTGAGCAACAGCTTTCCAGGCTAGCTCTTTCTGCCTGCGAGCTATCTGCAGACGTTCGCATTTTTGGAGCAGGGCTGCCGGAGGCGCCCGGCACAGACCACCTAAGCTACATTTGAAGTTTGAGGGGACAAGACAAGCAAGCAGCCCCAGTCTCTGTGCCTCTGTGCGAGCAGTGCCATGGGCAGATGAGGCTGAGCAACAGCTTTCCAGGCTAGCTCTTTCTGCCTGCGATCTATCTGCAGACGTTCGTATTTTCGGAGCTGGGCTGCCGGAGGCTCCTGAGACGGACCACCTAAGATACGTTTGAAGTTTGAGGGGACAAGACAAGCAAGCAGCCCTAGTCTCTGTGCCTCTGTGCGAGCAGTGCCATGGGCAGATGAGGCTGAGCAACAGCTTTCCAGGCTAGCTCTTTCTGCCTGCGAGCTATCTGCAGACGTTCGCATTTTCGGAGCAGGGCTGCCGGAGGCGCCCGGCACGGACCACCTAAGCTACGTTTGAAGTTTGAGGGGACAAGACAAGCAAGCAGCCCCAGTCTCTGTGCCTCTGTGCGAGCAGTGCCATGGGCAGATGAGGCTGAGCAACAGCTTTCCAGGCTAGCTCTTTCTGCCTGCGAGCTATCTGCAGACGTTCGCATTTTCGGAGCAGGGCTGCCGGAGGCGGACGGCACGGACCACCTAAGCTACGTTTGAAGTTTGAGGGGACAAGACAAGCAAGCAGCCCCAGTCTCTGTGCCTCTGTGCGAGCAGTGCCATGGGCAGATGAGGCTGAGCAACAGCTTTCCAGGCTAGCTCTTTCTGCCTGCGAGCTATCTGCAGACGTTCGCATTTTCGGAGCTGGGCTGCCGGAGGCTCCTGAGACGGACCACCTAAGATACGTTTGAAGTTTGAGGGGACAAGACAAGCAAGCAGCCCTAGTCTCTGTGCCTCTGTGCGAGCAGTGCCATGGGCAGATGAGGCTGAGCAACAGCTTTCCAGGCTAGCTCTTTCTGCCTGCGAGCTATCTGCAGACGTTCGCATTTTCGGAGCAGGGCTGCCGGAGGCGCCCGGCACGGACCACCTAAGCTACGTTTGAAGTTTGAGGGGACAAGACAAGCAAGCAGCCCCAGTCTCTGTGCCTCTGTGCGAGCAGTGCCATGGGCAGATGAGGCTGAGCAACAGCTTTCCAGGCTAGCTCTTTCTGCCTGCGAGCTATCTGCAGACGTTCGCATTTTCGGAGCAGGGCTGCCGGAGGCGGACGGCACGGACCACCTAAGCTACGTTTGAAGTTTGAGGGGGCAAGACAAGCAAGCAGCCCTAGTCTATGTGCCTCTGTGTGAGCAGTGCCATGGGCAGATGAGGCTGAGCAACAGCTTTCCAGGCTAGCTCTTTCTGCCTGCGAGCTATCTGCAGACATTCGCATTTTCGGAGCAGGACTGCCGGAGGCGCCCGGCACGGACCACCTAAGCTACATTTAAAGTTTGAGGGGACAAGACAAGCAAGCAGCCCCAGTCTCTGTGCCTCTGTGCGAGCAGTGCCATGGGCAGATGAGGCTGAGCAACAGCTTTCCAGGCTAGCTCTTTCTGCCTGCGAGCTATCTGCAGACGTTCGCATTTTCGGAGCAGGGCTGCCTAAGGCGCCCGGCACAAACAGCCATAAGTTACGTTTGAAGTTTGAGGGGGCAAGACAAGCAAGCAGCCCCAGTCTCTGTGCCTCTGTGCGAGCAGTGCCATAGGCAGATGAGGCTGAGCAACAGCTTTCCAGGCTAGCTCTTTCTGACTGCGAGCTATCTGCAGACGTTCGCATTTTCGGAGCAGGGCTGCCAGAGGCGCCCGGCACGGACCACCTAAGCTACGTTTGAAGTTTGAGGGGACAAGACAAGCAAGCAGCCCCAGTCTCTGTGCCTCTGTGCGAGCAGTGCCATGGGCAGGTGAGGCTGAGCAACAGCTTTCCAGGCTAGCTCTTTCTGGCTGCGAGCTATCTGCAGACGTTCGCATTTTCGGAGCAGGACTGCCGGAAGCGCCCGGCACGGACCACCTAAGCTACATTTAAAGTTTGAGGGGACAAGACAAGCAAGCAGCCCCAGTCTCTGTGCCTCTGTGCGAGCAGTGCCATGGGCAGATGAGGCTGAGCAACAGCTTTCCAGGCTAGCTCTTTCTGCCTGCGAGCTATTTGCAGACGTTCGCATTTTAGGAGCAGGGCTGCCAGATGCTCCCGGCACTGACAACCTAAGATACATTTAAAGTTTGAGGGGACAAGACAAGCAAGCAGCCCCAGTCTCTGTGCCTCTGTGCGAGCAGTGCCATGGGCAGATGAGGCTGAGCAACAGCTTTCCAGGCTAGCTCTTTCTGCCTGCGAGCTATCTGTAGACGTTCGCAGTTTCGGAGCAGGGCTGCCGGAGGCGCCTTGCACAAACAGCCATAAGATACGTTTGAAGTTTGAGGGGGCAAGACAAGCAAGCAGCCCCAGTCTCTGTGCCTCTGTGCGAGCAGTGCCATGGGCAGATGAGGCTGAGCAACAGCTTTCCAGGCTAGCTCTTTCTGCCTGCGAGCTATCTGCAGACGTTCGCATTTTCGGAGCAGGGCTGCTGGAGGCGCCCAGCACAGACCACCTAATATACGTTTGAAGTTTGAGGGGACAAGACAAGCAAGCAGCCCCAGTCTCTGTGCCTCTGTGCGAGCAGTGCCATGGGCAGATGAGGCTGAGCAACAGCTTTCCAGGCTAGCTCTTTCTGCCTGCGAGCTATCTGCAGACGTTCGCATTTTCGGAGCAGGGCTGCCGGATGCGCCCGGCACGGACCACCTAAGCTACATTTGAAGTTTGAGGGGACAAGACAAGCAAGCAGCCCCAGTCTCTGTGCCTCTGTGCGAGCAGTGCCATGGGCAGATGAGGCTGAGCAACAGCTTTCCAGGCTAGCTCTTTCTGCCTGCGAGCTATCTGCAGACGTTCGCATTTTCGGAGCAGGGCTGCCGGAGGCGCCCGGCACGGACCACCTAAGCTACGTTTCAAGTTTGAGGGGACAAGACAAGCAAGCAGCCCCAGTCTCTGTGCCTCTGTGCGAGCAGTGCCATGGGCAGATGAGGCTGAGCAACAGCTTTCCAGGCTAGCTCTTTCTGCCTGCGAGCTATCTGCAGACGTTCGTATTTTTGGAGCTGGGCTGCCGGAGGCTCCTGAGACGGACCACCTAAGATACGTTTGAAGTTTGAGGGGACAAGACAAGCAAGCAGCCCTAGTGTCTGTGCCTCTGTGCGAGCAGTGCCATGGGCAGATGAGGCTGAGCAACAGCTTTCCAGGCTAGCTCTTTCTGCCTGCGAGCTATCTGCAGACGTTCGCATTTTCGGAGCAGGGCTGCCGGAGGCGCCCGGCACGGACCACCTAAGCTACGTTTGAAGTTTGAGGGGACAAGACAAGCAAGCAGCCCCAGTCTCTGTGCCTCTGTGCGAGCAGTGCCATGGGCAGATGAGGCTGAGCAACAGCTTTCCAGGCTAGCTCTTTCTGCCTGCGAGCTATCTGCAGACGTTCGCATTTTCGGAGCAGGGCTGCCGGAGGCGGACGGCACGGACCACCTAAGCTACGTTTGAAGTTTGAGGGGGCAAGACAAGCAAGCAGCCCCAGTCTATGTGCCTCTGTGTGAGCAGTGCCATGGGCAGATGAGGCTGAGCAACAGCTTTCCAGGCTAGCTCTTTCTGCCTGCGAGCTATCTGCAGACGTTTGGATTTTCGGAGCAGGGCTGCCGGAGGCGCCCGGCACGGACCACCTAAGCTACGTTTGAAGTTTGAGGGGACAAGACAAGCAAGCAGCCCCAGTCTCTGTGCCTCTGTGCGAGCAGTGCCATGGGCAGATGAGGCTGAGCAACAGCTTTCCAGGCTAGCTCTTTCTGCCTGCGAGCTATCTGCAGACGTTCGCATTTTCGGAGCAGGGCTGCCTAAGGCGCCCGGCACAAACAGCCATAAGTTACGTTTGAAGTTTGAGGGGGCAAGACAAGCAAGCAGCCCCAGTCTCTGTGCCTCTGTGCGAGCAGTGCCATGGGCAGATGAGGCTGAGCAACAGCTTTCCAGGCTAGCTCTTTCTGCCTGCGAGCTATCTGCAGACGTTCGCATTTTCGGAGCAGGGCTGCCGGAGGCGCCCGGCACGGACCACCTAAGCTACGTTTGAAGTTTGAGGGGACAAGACAAGCAAGCAGCCCCAGTCTCTGTGCCTCTGTGCGAAGAGAGCCATGGGCAGATGAGGCTGAGCAACAGCTTTCCAGGCTAGCTCTTTCTGCCTGCGAGCTATCTGCAGACGTTCGCATTTTTGGAGCAGGGCTGCCGGAGGCGCCCGGCACAGACCACCTAAGCTACATTTGAAGTTTGAGGGGACAAGACAAGCAAGCAGCCCCAGTCTCTGTGCCTCTGTGCGAGCAGTGCCATGGGCAGATGAGGCTGAGCAACAGCTTTCCAGGCTAGCTCTTTCTGCCTGCGATCTATCTGCAGACGTTCGTATTTTCGGAGCTGGGCTGCCGGAGGCTCCTGAGACGGACCACCTAAGATACGTTTGAAGTTTGAGGGGACAAGACAAGCAAGCAGCCCTAGTCTCTGTGCCTCTGTGCGAGCAGTGCCATGGGCAGATGAGGCTGAGCAACAGCTTTCCAGGCTAGCTCTTTCTGCCTGCGAGCTATCTGCAGACGTTCGCATTTTCGGAGCAGGGCTGCCGGAGGCGCCCGGCACGGACCACCTAAGCTACGTTTGAAGTTTGAGGGGACAAGACAAGCAAGCAGCCCCAGTCTCTGTGCCTCTGTGCGAGCAGTGCCATGGGCAGATGAGGCTGAGCAACAGCTTTCCAGGCTAGCTCTTTCTGCCTGCGAGCTATCTGCAGACGTTCGCATTTTCGGAGCAGGGCTGCCGGAGGCGGACGGCACGGACCACCTAAGCTACGTTTGAAGTTTGAGGGGACAAGACAAGCAAGCAGCCCCAGTCTCTGTGCCTCTGTGCGAGCAGTGCCATGGGCAGATGAGGCTGAGCAACAGCTTTCCAGGCTAGCTCTTTCTGCCTGCGAGCTATCTGCAGACGTTCGCATTTTCGGAGCTGGGCTGCCGGAGGCTCCTGAGACGGACCACCTAAGATACGTTTGAAGTTTGAGGGGACAAGACAAGCAAGCAGCCCTAGTCTCTGTGCCTCTGTGCGAGCAGTGCCATGGGCAGATGAGGCTGAGCAACAGCTTTCCAGGCTAGCTCTTTCTGCCTGCGAGCTATCTGCAGACGTTCGCATTTTCGGAGCAGGGCTGCCGGAGGCGCCCGGCACGGACCACCTAAGCTACGTTTGAAGTTTGAGGGGACAAGACAAGCAAGCAGCCCCAGTCTCTGTGCCTCTGTGCGAGCAGTGCCATGGGCAGATGAGGCTGAGCAACAGCTTTCCAGGCTAGCTCTTTCTGCCTGCGAGCTATCTGCAGACGTTCGCATTTTCGGAGCAGGGCTGCCGGAGGCGGACGGCACGGACCACCTAAGCTACGTTTGAAGTTTGAGGGGGCAAGACAAGCAAGCAGCCCTAGTCTATGTGCCTCTGTGTGAGCAGTGCCATGGGCAGATGAGGCTGAGCAACAGCTTTCCAGGCTAGCTCTTTCTGCCTGCGAGCTATCTGCAGACATTCGCATTTTCGGAGCAGGACTGCCGGAGGCGCCCGGCACGGACCACCTAAGCTACATTTAAAGTTTGAGGGGACAAGACAAGCAAGCAGCCCCAGTCTCTGTGCCTCTGTGCGAGCAGTGCCATGGGCAGATGAGGCTGAGCAACAGCTTTCCAGGCTAGCTCTTTCTGCCTGCGAGCTATCTGCAGACGTTCGCATTTTCGGAGCTGGGCTGCCGGAGGCTCCTGAGACGGACCACCTAAGATACGTTTGAAGTTTGAGGGGACAAGACAAGCAAGCAGCCCTAGTCTCTGTGCCTCTGTGCGAGCAGTGCCATGGGCAGATGAGGCTGAGCAACAGCTTTCCAGGCTAGCTCCTTCTGCCTGCGAGCTATCTGCAGACGTTCGCATTTTCGGAGCAGGGCTGCCGGAGGCGCCCGGCACGGACCACCTAAGCTACGTTTGAAGTTTGAGGGGACAAGACAAGCAAGCAGCCCCAGTCTCTGTGCCTCTGTGCGAGCAGTGCCATGGGCAGATGAGGCTGAGCAACAGCTTTCCAGGCTAGCTCTTTCTGCCTGCGAGCTATCTGCAGACGTTTGGATTTTCGGAGCAGGGCTGCCGGAGGCGGACGGCACGGACCACCTAAGCTACGTTTGAAGTTTGAGGGGGCAAGACAAGCAAGCAGCCCTAGTCTATGTGCCTCTGTGTGAGCAGTGCCATGGGCAGATGAGGCTGAGCAACAGCTTTCCAGGCTAGCTCTTTCTGCCTGCGAGCTATCTGCAGACGTTCGCATTTTCGGAGCAGGACTGCCGGAGGCGCCCGGCACGGACCACCTAAGCTACATTTAAAGTTTGAGGGGACAAGACAAGCAAGCAGCCCCAGTCTCTGTGCCTCTGTGCGAGCAGTGCCATGGGCAGGTGAGGCTTAGCAACAGCTTTCCAGGCTAGCTTTTTCTGGCTGCGAGCTATCTGCAGACGTTCGCATTTTCGGAGCAGGACTGACGGAAGCGCCCGGCACGGACCACCTAAGCTACATTTAAAGTTTGAGGGGACAAGACAAGCAAGCAGCCCCAGTCTCTGTGCCTCTGTGCGAGCAGTGCCATGGGCAGATGAGGCTGAGCAACAGCTTTCCATGCTAGCTCTTTCTGCCTGCGAGCTATTTGCAGACGTTCGCATTTTAGGAGCAGGGCTGCCAGATGCTCCCGGCACTGACAACCTAAGTTACATTTAAAGTTTGAGGGGACAAGACAAGCAAGCAGCCCCAGTCTCTGTGCCTCTGTGCGAGCAGTGCCATGGGCAGATGAGGCTGAGCAACAGCTTTCCAGGCTAGCTCTTTCTGCCTGCGAGCTATCTGCAGACGTTCGCATTTTAGGAGCAGGGCTGCCGGAGGCGCCCGGCACGGACCACCTAAGCTACGTTTGAAGTTTGAGGGGACAAGACAAGCAAGCAGCCCCAGTCTCTGTGCCTCTGTGCGAGCAGTGCCATGGGCAGATGAGGCTGAGCAACAGCTTTCCAGGCTAGCTCTTTCTGCCTGCGAGCTATCTGCAGACGTTCGCATTTTCGGAGCTGGGCTGCCTAAGGCGCCCGGCACAAACAGCCATAAGATACGTTTGATGTTTGAGGGGGCAAGACAAGCAAGCAGCCCCAGTCTCTGTGCCTCTGTGCGAGCAGTGCCATGGGCAGATGAGGCTGAGCAACAGCTTTCCAGGCTAGCTCTTTCTGCCTGCGAGCTATCTGCAGACGTTCGCATTTTCGGAGCAGGGCTGCCGGAGGCGCCCGGCACGGACCACCTAAGCTACGTTTGAAGTTTGAGGGGACAAGACAAGCAAGCAGCCCCAGTCTCTGTGCCTCTGTGCGAGCAGTGCCATGGGCAGATGAGGCTGAGCAACAGCTTTCCAGGCTAGCTCTTTCTGCCTGCGAGCTATCTGCAGACGTTCGCATTTTCGGAGCAGGGCTGCCTAAGGCAGACGGCACGGACCACCTAAGCTACGTTTGAAGTTTGAGGGGACAAGACAAGCAAGCAGCCCCAGTCTCTGTGCCTCTGTGCGAGCAGTGCCATGGGCAGATGAGGCTGAGCAACAGCTTTCCAGGCTAGCTCTTTCTGCCTGCGAGCTATCTGCAGACGTTCGCATTTTTGGAGCAGGACTGCTGGAGGCGCCCGGCACGGACCACCTAAGCTACATTTAAAGTTTGAGGGGACAAGACAAGCAAGCAGCCCCAGTCTCTGTGCCTCTGTGCGAGCAGTGCCATGGGCAGATGAGGCTGAGCAACAGCTTTCCAGGCTAGCTCTTTCTGACTGCGAGCTATCTGCAGACGTTTGCATTTTCGGAGCAGGGCTGCCAGAGGCGC
This sequence comes from Opisthocomus hoazin, assembly GCF_030867145.1. NCBI lineage: Eukaryota > Metazoa > Chordata > Aves > Opisthocomiformes > Opisthocomidae > Opisthocomus > Opisthocomus hoazin. The sequence goes on from NW_027448898.1 coordinate 48,523, forward strand.
CCGGCACGGACCACCTAAGCTACGTTTGAAGTTTGAGGGGACAAGACAAGCAAGCAGCCCCAGTCTCTGTGCCTCTGTGCGAGCAGTGCCATGGGCAGGTGAGGCTGAGCAACAGCTTTCCAGGCTAGCTCTTTCTGCCTGCGAGCTATCTGCAGACGTTCGCATTTTTGGAGCAGGACTGCCGGAGGCTCCCGAGACGGACCACCTAAGCTACGTTTGAAGTTTGAGGGGGCAAGACAAGCAAGCAGCCCCAGTCTCTGTGCCTCTGTGCGAGCAGTGCCATGGGCAGATGAGGCTGAGCAACAGCTTTCCAGGCTAGCTCTTTCTGGCTGCAAGCTATCTGCAGACGTTCGCATTTTCGGAGCAGGGCTGCCGGAATCGCCCGGCACTGACCACCTAAGCTACGTTTGAAGTTTGAGGGGACAAGACAAGCAAGCAGCCCCAGTCTCTGTGCCTCTGTGCGAGCAGTGCCATGGGCAGATGAGGCTGAGAAACAGCTTTCCAGGCTAGCTCTTTCTTCCTGCGAGCTATCTGCAGACGTTCGCATTTTCGGAGCAGGGCTGCTGGAGGCGCCCAGCACAGACCACCTAATATACGTTTGAAGTTTGAGGGGACAAGACAAGCAAGCAGCCCCAGTCTCTGTGCCTCTGTGCGAGCAGTGCCATGGGCAGATGAGGCTGAGCAACAGCTTTCCAGGCTAGCTCTTTCTGCCTGCGAGCTATCTGCAGACGTTCGCATTTTCGGAGCAGGGCTGCCGGATGCGCCCGGCACGGACCACTAAGCTACGTTTGAAGTTTGAGGGGGAAGACAAGCAAGCAGCCCCAGTCTCTGTGCCTCTGTGCGAGCAGTGCCATGGGCAGATGAGGCTGAGCAACAGCTTTCCAGGCTAGCTCTTTCTGCCTGCGAGCTATCTGCAGACGTTCGCATTTTTGGAGCAGGGCTGCCAGATGCGCCCGGCACGGACCACCTAAGCTACATTTGAAGTTTGAGGGGGCAAGACAAGCAAGCAGCCCCAGTCTCTGTGCCTCTGTGCGAGCAGTGCCATGGGCAGATGAGGCTGAGCAACAGCTTTCCAGGCTAGCTCTTTCTGCCTGCGAGCTATCTGAAGACGTTTGCATTTTCGGAGCAGGGCTGCCGGAGGCGCCCGGCACGGACCACCTAAGCTACGTTTGAAGTTTGAGGGGGCAAGACAAGCAAGCAGCCCCAGTCTCTGTGCCTCTGTGCGAGCAGTGCCATGGGCAGATGAGGCTGAGCAACAGCTTTCCAGGCTAGCTCTTTCTGCCTGCGAGCTATCTGCAGACGTTTGCATTTTCGGAGCAGGGCTGCCGGATGCGCCCGGCACGGACCAAATAAGCTACGTTTGAAGTTTGAGGGGGAAGACAAGCAAGCAGCCCCAGTCTCTGTGCCTCTGTGCGAGCAGTGCCATGGGCAGATGAGGCTGAGCAACAGCTTTCCAGGCTAGCTCTTTCTGCCTGCGAGCTATCTGCAGACGTTTGCATTTTCGGAGCAGGGCTGCTGGATGCGCCCGGCACGGACCACCTAAGCTACATTTGAAGTTTGAGGAGACAAGACAAGCAAGCAGCCCCAGTCTCTGTGCCTCTGTGCGAGCAGTGCAATGGGCAGATGAGGCTGAGCAACAGCTTTCCAGGCTAGCTCTTTCTCCCTGCGAGCTATCTGCAGATGTTTGCATTTTCGGAGCAGGGCTGCCGGAGGCGCCCAGCACAGACCACCTAAGCTACGTTTGAAGTTTGAGGGGGCAAGACAGGCAAGCAGCCTCAGTCTCTGTGCCTCTGTGCGAGCAGTGCCATGGGCAGATGAGGCTGAGCCACAGCTTTCCAGGCTAGCTCTTTCTGCCTGGGAGCTATATGCAGACGTTCGCATTTTCGGAGCAGGGCTGCCGGAGGCGCCCGGCACGGACCACCTAAGCTACATTTGAAATTTGAGGGGACAAGACAAGCAAGCAGCCCCAGTCTCTGTGCCTCTGTGCGAGCAGTGCCATGGGCAGATGAGGCTGAGCAACAGCTTTCCAGGCTAGCTCTTTCTGCCTGCGAGCTATCTGCAGACGTTTGGATTTTCGGAGCAGGGCTGCCGGAGGCGCCCGGCACGGACCACCTAAGCTACGTTTGAAGTTTGAGGGGACAAGACAAGCAAGCAGCCCCAGTCTCTGTGCCTCTGTGCGAGCAGTGCCATGGGCAGATGAGGCTGAGCAACAGCTTTCCAGGCTAGCTCTTTCTGCCTGCGAGCTATCTGCAGACGTTCGCATTTTCGGAGCAGGGCTGCCTAAGGCGCCCGGCACAAACAGCCATAAGTTACGTTTGAAGTTTGAGGGGGCAAGACAAGCAAGCAGCCCCAGTCTCTGTGCCTCTGTGCGAGCAGTGCCATGGGCAGATGAGGCTGAGCAACAGCTTTCCAGGCTAGCTCTTTCTGGCTGCAAGCTATCTGCAGACGTTCGCATTTTCGGAGCAGGGCTGCCGGAGGCTCCCGAGACGGACCACCTAAGCTACGTTTGAAGTTTGAGGGGGCAAGACAAGCAAGCAGCCCCAGTCTCTGTGCCTCTGTGCGAGCAGTGCCATGGGCAGATGAGGCTGAGCAACAGCTTTCCAGGCTAGCTCTTTCTGCCTGCGAGCTATCTGCAGACGTTCGCATTTTCGGAGCAGGGCTGCCGGATGCGCCCGGCACGGACCACCTAAGCTACGTTTGAAGTTTGAGGGGACAAGACAAGCAAGCAGCCCCAGTCTCTGTGCCTCTGTGCAAAGAGAGCCATGGGCAGATGAGGCTGAGCAACAGCTTTCCAGGCTAGCTCTTTCTGCCTGCGAGCTATCTGCAGACGTTTGCATTTTTGGAGCAGGGCTGCCGGAGGCACCCTGCACAGACCACCTAAGCTACGTTTGAAGTTTGAGGGGACAAGACAAGCAAGCAGCCCCAGTCTCTGTGCCTCTGTGCGAGCAGTGCCATGGGCAGATGAGGCTGAGCAACAGCTTTCCAGGCTAGCTCTTTCTGACTGCGAGCTATCTGCAGACGTTCGTATTTTCGGAGCTGGGCTGCCGGAGGCTCCTGAGACGGACCACCTAAGATACGTTTGAAGTTTGAGGGGACAAGACAAGCAAGCAGCCCTAGTCTCTGTGCCTCTGTGCGAGCAGTGCCATGGGCAGATGAGGCTGAGCAACAGCTTTCCAGGCTAGCTCTTTCTGCCTGCGAGCTATCTGCAGACGTTTGCATTTTCGGAGCAGGGCTGCTGGAGGCGCCCAGCACAGACCACCTAATATACGTTTGAAGTTTGAGGGGACAAGACAAGCAAGCAGCCCCAGTCTCTGTGCCTCTGTGCGAGCAGTGCCATGGGCAGATGAGGCTGAGCAACAGCTTTCCAGGCTAGCTCTTTCTGCCTGCGAGCTATCTGCAGACGTTCGCATTTTCGGAGCAGGGCTGCCGAATGCGCCCGGCACGGACCACCTAAGCTACATTTGAAGTTTGAGGGGACAAGACAAGCAAGCAGCCCCAGTCTCTGTGCCTCTGTGCGAGCAGTGCCATGGGCAGATGAGGCTGAGCAACAGCTTTCCAGGCTAGCTCTTTCTGCCTGCGAGCTATCTGCAGACGTTCGCATTTTCGGAGCAGGGCTGCCGGATGCGCCCGGCACGGACCACCTAAGCTACGTTTGAAGTTTGAGGGGGCAAAACAAGCAAGCAGCCCCAGTCTCTGTGCCTCTGTGCGAGCAGTGCCATGGGCAGATGAGGCTGAGCAACAGCTTTCCAGGCTAGCTCTTTCTGCCTGCGAGCTATCTGCAGACGTTTGCATTTTCGGAGCAGGGCTGCCGGATGCGCCCGGCACGGACCAAATAAGCTACGTTTGAAGTTTGAGGGGGAAGACAAGCAAGCAGCCCCAGTCTCTGTGCCTCTGTGCGAGCAGTGCCATGGGCAGATGAGGCTGAGCAACAGCTTTCCAGGCTAGCTCTTTCTGCCTGCGAGCTATCTGCAGACGTTTGCATTTTCGGAGCAGGGCTGCTGGATGCGCCCGGCACGGACCACCTAAGCTACATTTGAAGTTTGAGGAGACAAGACAAGCAAGCAGCCCCAGTCTCTGTGCCTCTGTGCGAGCAGTGCAATGGGCAGATGAGGCTGAGCAACAGCTTTCCAGGCTAGCTCTTTCTCCCTGCGAGCTATCTGCAGATGTTTGCATTTTCGGAGCAGGGCTGCCGGAGGCGCCCAGCACAGACCACCTAAGCTACGTTTGAATTTTGAGGGGGCAAGACAGGCAAGCAGCCTCAGTCTCTGTGCCTCTGTGCGAGCAGTGCCATGGGCAGATGAGGCTGAGCCACAGCTTTCCAGGCTAGCTCTTTCTGCCTGGGAGCTATATGCAGACGTTCGCATTTTCGGAGCAGGGCTGCCGGAGGCGCCCGGCACGGACCACCTAAGCTACATTTGAAATTTGAGGGGACAAGACAAGCAAGCAGCCCCAGTCTCTGTGCCTCTGTGCGAGCAGTGCCATGGGCAGATGAGGCTGAGCAACAGCTTTCCAGGCTAGCTCTTTCTGCCTGCGAGCTATCTGCAGACGTTTGGATTTTCGGAGCAGGGCTGCCGGAGGCGCCCGGCACGGACCACCTAAGCTACGTTTGAAGTTTGAGGGGACAAGACAAGCAAGCAGCCCCAGTCTCTGTGCCTCTGTGCGAGCAGTGCCATGGGCAGATGAGGCTGAGCAACAGCTTTCCAGGCTAGCTCTTTCTGCCTGCGAGCTATCTGCAGACGTTCGCATTTTCGGAGCAGGGCTGCCTAAGGCGCCCGGCACAAACAGCCATAAGTTACGTTTGAAGTTTGAGGGGGCAAGACAAGCAAGCAGCCCCAGTCTCTGTGCCTCTGTGCGAGCAGTGCCATGGGCAGATGAGGCTGAGCAACAGCTTTCCAGGCTAGCTCTTTCTGGCTGCAAGCTATCTGCAGACGTTCGCATTTTCGGAGCAGGGCTGCCGGAGGCTCCCGAGACGGACCACCTAAGCTACGTTTGAAGTTTGAGGGGGCAAGACAAGCAAGCAGCCCCAGTCTCTGTGCCTCTGTGCGAGCAGTGCCATGGGCAGATGAGGCTGAGCAACAGCTTTCCAGGCTAGCTCTTTCTGCCTGCGAGCTATCTGCAGACGTTCGCATTTTCGGAGCAGGGCTGCCGGATGCGCCCGGCACGGACCACCTAAGCTACATTTGAAGTTTGAGGGGACAAGACAAGCAAGCAGCCCCAGTCTCTGTGCCTCTGTGCGAACAGTGCCATGGGCAGATGAGGCTGAGCAACAGCTTTCCAGGCTAGCTCTTTCTGCCTGCGAGCTATCTGCAGACGTTCGCATTTTCGGAGCAGGGCTGCCGGATGCGCCCGGCACGGACCACCTAAGCTACGTTTGAAGTTTGAGGGGACAAGACAAGCAAGCAGCCCCAGTCTCTGTGCCTCTGTGCAAAGAGAGCCATGGGCAGATGAGGCTGAGCAACAGCTTTCCAGGCTAGCTCTTTCTGCCTGCGAGCTATCTGCAGACGTTTGCATTTTTCGAACAGGGCTGCCGGAGGCACCCTGCACAGACCACCTAAGCTACGTTTGAAGTTTGAGGGGACAAGACAAGCAAGCAGCCCCAGTCTCTGTGCCTCTGTGCGAGCAGTGCCATGGGCAGATGAGGCTGAGCAACAGCTTTCCAGGCTAGCTCTTTCTGACTGCGAGCTATCTGCAGACGTTCGTATTTTCGGAGCTGGGCTGCCGGAGGCTCTTGAGACGGACCACCTAAGATACGTTTGAAGTTTGAGGGGACAAGACAAGCAAGCAGCCCTAGTCTCTGTGCCTCTGTGCGAGCAGTGCCATGGGCAGATGAGGCTGAGCAACAGCTTTCCAGGCTAGCTCTTTCTGCCTGCGAGCTATCTGCAGACGTTCGCATTTTCGGAGCAGGGCTGCCGGAGGCGCCCGGCACGGACCACCTAAGCTACGTTTGAAGTTTGAGGGGGCAAGACAAGCAAGCAGCCCTAGTCTATGTGCCTCTGTGTGAGCAGTGCCATGGGCAGATGAGGCTGAGCAACAGCTTTCCAGGCTAGCTCTTTCTGCCTGCGAGCTATCTGCAGACGTTCGCATTTTCGGAGCAGGACTGCCGGAGGCGCCCGGCACGGACCACCTAAGCTACATTTAAAGTTTGAGGGGACAAGACAAGCAAGCAGCCCCAGTCTCTGTGCCTCTGTGCGAGCAGTGCCATGGGCAGATGAGGCTGAGCAACAGCTTTCCAGGCTAGCTCTTTCTGACTGCGAGCTATCTGCAGACGTTCGCATTTTCGGAGCAGGGCTGCCAGAGGCACCCGGCACGGACCACCTAAGAGACGTTTGAAGTTTGAGGGGACAAGACAAGCAAGCAGCCCCAGTCTCTGTGCCTCTGTGCGAGCAGTGCCATGGGCAGGTGAGGCTGAGCAACAGCTTTCCAGGCTAGCTTTTTCTGGCTGCGAGCTATCTGCAGACGTTCGCATTTTCGGAGCAGGACTGACGGAAGCGCCCGGCACGGACCACCTAAGCTACATTTAAAGTTTGAGGGGACAAGACAAGCAAGCAGCCCCAGTCTCTGTGCCTCTGTGCGAGCAGTGCCATGGGCAGATGAGGCTGAGCAACAGCTTTCCAGGCTAGCTCTTTCTGCCTGCGAGCTATTTGCAGACGTTCGCATTTTAGGAGCAGGGCTGCCAGATGCTCCCGGCACTGACAACCTAAGTTACATTTAAAGTTTGAGGGGACAAGACAAGCAAGCAGCCCCAGTCTCTGTGCCTCTGTGCGAGCAGTGCCATGGGCAGATGAGGCTGAGCAACAGCTTTCCAGGCTAGCTCTTTCTGCCTGCGAGCTATCTGCAGACGTTCGCATTTTCGGAGCAGGGCTGCCGGAGGCGCCCGGCACGGACCACCTAAGCTACGTTTGAAGTTTGAGGGGACAAGACAAGCAAGCAGCCCCAGTCTCTGTGCCTCTGTGCGAGCAGTGCCATGGGCAGATGAGGCTGAGCAACAGCTTTCCAGGCTAGCTCTTTCTGCCTGCGAGCTATCTGCAGACGTTCGCATTTTCGGAGCAGGGCTGCCTAAGGCGCCCGGCACAAACAGCCATAAGATACGTTTGAAGTTTGAGGGGGCAAGACAAGCAAGCAGCCCCAGTCTCTGTGCCTCTGTGCGAGCAGTGCCATGGGCAGATGAGGCTGAGCAACAGCTTTCCAGGCTAGCTCTTTCTGCCTGCGAGCTATCTGCAGACGTTCGCATTTTCGGAGCAGGGCTGCCGGAGGCGCCCGGCACGGACCACCTATGCTACGTTTGAAGTTTGAGGGGACAAGACAAGCAAGCAGCCCCAGTCTCTGTGCCTCTGTGCGAGCAGTGCCATGGGCAGATGAGGCTGAGCAACAGCTTTCCAGGCTAGCTCTTTCTGCCTGCGAGCTATCTGCAGACGTTCGCATTTTCGGAGCAGGGCTGCCGGATGCGCCCGGCACGGACCACCTAAGCTACGTTTGAAGTTTGAGGGGACAAGACAAGCAAGCAGCCCCAGTCTCTGTGCCTCTGTGCGAGCAGTGCCATGGGCAGATGAGGCTGAGCAACAGCTTTCCAGGCTAGCTCTTTCTGCCTGCGAGCTATCTGCAGACGTTCGCATTTTCGGAGCAGGGCTGCCTAAGGCGCCCGGCACAAACAGCCATAAGATACATTTGAAGTTTGAGGGGGCAAGACAAGCAAGCAGCCCCAGTCTCTGTGCCTCTGTGCGAGCAGTGCCATGGGCAGATGAGGCTGAGCAACAGCTTTCCAGGCTAGCTCTTTCTGCCTGCGAGCTATCTGCAGACGTTCGCATTTTCGGAGCAGGGCTGCCGGAGGCTCCCGAGACGGACCACCTAAGCTACGTTTGAAGTTTGAGGGGGCAAGACAAGCAAGCAGCCCCAGTCTCTGTGCCTCTGTGCGAGCAGTGCCATGGGCAGATGAGGCTGAGCAACAGCTTTCCAGGCTAGCTCTTTCTGGCTGCAAGCTATCTGCAGACGTTCGCATTTTCGGAGCAGGGCTGCCGGAATCGCCCGGCACTGACCACCTAAGCTACGTTTGAAGTTTGAGGGGACAAGACAAGCAAGCAGCCCCAGTCTCTGTGCCTCTGTGCGAGCAGTGCCATGGGCAGATGAGGCTGAGAAACAGCTTTCCAGGCTAGCTCTTTCTTCCTGCGAGCTATCTGCAGACGTTCGCATTTTCGGAGCAGGGCTGCTGGAGGCGCCCAACACAGACCACCTAATATACGTTTGAAGTTTGAGGGGACAAGACAAGCAAGCAGCCCCAGTCTCTGTGCCTCTGTGCGAGCAGTGCCATGGGCAGATGAAGCTGAGCAACAGCTTTCCAGGCTAGCTCTTTCTGCCTGCGAGCTATCTGCAGACGTTCGCATTTTTGGAGCAGGGCTGCCAGATGCGCCCGGCACGGACCACCTAAGCTACATTTGAAGTTTGAGGGGACAAGACAAGCAAGCAGCCCCAGTCTCTGTGCCTCTGTGCGAGCAGTGCCATGGGCAGATGAGGCTGAGCAACAGCTTTCCAGGCTAGCTCTTTCTGCCTGCGAGCTATCTGCAGACGTTTGCATTTTCGGAGCAGGGCTGCCGGATGCGCCCGGCACGGACCACCTAAGCTACGTTTGAAGTTTGAGGGGGCAAAACAAGCAAGCAGCCCCAGTCTCTGTGCCTCTGTGCGAGCAGTGCCATGGGCAGATGAGGCTGAGCAACAGCTTTCCAGGCTAGCTCTTTCTGCCTGCGAGCTATCTGCAGACGTTTGCATTTTCGGAGCAGGGCTGCCGGATGCGCCCGGCACGGACCAAATAAGCTACGTTTGAAGTTTGAGGGGGAAGACAAGCAAGCAGCCCCAGTCTCTGTGCCTCTGTGCGAGCAGTGCCATGGGCAGATGAGGCTGAGCAACAGCTTTCCAGGCTAGCTCTTTCTGCCTGCGAGCTATCTGCAGACGTTTGCATTTTCGGAGCAGGGCTGCTGGATGCGCCCGGCACGGACCACCTAAGCTACATTTGAAGTTTGAGGAGACAAGACAAGCAAGCAGCCCCAGTCTCTGTGCCTCTGTGCGAGCAGTGCAATGGGCAGATGAGGCTGAGCAACAGCTTTCCAGGCTAGCTCTTTCTCCCTGCGAGCTATCTGCAGATGTTTGCATTTTCGGAGCAGGGCTGCCGGAGGCGCCCAGCACAGACCACCTAAGCTACGTTTGAAGTTTGAGGGGGCAAGACAGGCAAGCAGCCTCAGTCTCTGTGCCTCTGTGCGAGCAGTGCCATGGGCAGATGAGGCTGAGCCACAGCTTTCCAGGCTAGCTCTTTCTGCCTGGGAGCTATATGCAGACGTTCGCATTTTCGGAGCAGGGCTGCCGGAGGCGCCCGGCACGGACCACCTAAGCTACATTTGAAATTTGAGGGGACAAGACAAGCAAGCAGCCCCAGTCTCTGTGCCTCTGTGCGAGCAGTGCCATGGGCAGATGAGGCTGAGCAACAGCTTTCCAGGCTAGCTCTTTCTGGCTGCAAGCTATCTGCAGACGTTCGCATTTTCGGAGCAGGGCTGCCGGAGGCTCCCGAGACGGACCACCTAAGCTACGTTTGAAGTTTGAGGGGGCAAGACAAGCAAGCAGCCCCAGTCTCTGTGCCTCTGTGCGAGCAGTGCCATGGGCAGATGAGGCTGAGCAACAGCTTTCCAGGCTAGCTCTTTCTGCCTGCGAGCTATCTGCAGACGTTCGCATTTTCGAAGCAGGGCTGCCGGAGGCTACCGAGACGGACCACCTAAGCTACGTTTGAAGTTTGAGGGGGCAAGACAAGCAAGCAGCCCCAGTCTCTGTGCCTCTGTGCGAGCAGTGCCATGGGCAGATGAGGCTGAGCAACAGCTTTCCAGGCTAGCTCTTTCTGCCTGCGAGCTATCTGCAGACGTTCGCATTTTCGGAGCAGGGCTGCCGGATGCGCCCGGCACGGACCACCTAAGCTACATTTGAAGTTTGAGGGGACAAGACAAGCAAGCAGCCTCAGTCTCTGTGCCTCTGTGCGAGCAGTGCCATGGGCAGATGAGGCTGAGCAACAGCTTTCCAGGCTAGCTCTTTCTGCCTGCGAGCTATCTGCAGACGTTCGCATTTTCGGAGCAGGGCTGCCGGATGCGCCCGGCACGGACCACCTAAGCTACGTTTGAAGTTTGAGGGGACAAGACAAGCAAGCAGCCCCAGTCTCTGTGCCTCTGTGCGAAGAGAGCCATGGGCAGATGAGGCTGAGCAACAGCTTTCCAGGCTAGCTCTTTCTGCCTGCGAGCTATCTGCAGACGTTTGCATTTTTGGAGCAGGGCTGCCGGAGGCACCCTGCACAGACCACCTAAGCTACGTTTGAAGTTTGAGGGGACAAGACAAGCAAGCAGCCCCAGTCTCTGTGCCTCTGTGCGAGCAGTGCCATGGGCAGATGAGGCTGAGCAACAGCTTTCCAGGCTAGCTCTTTCTGCCTGCGAGCTATCTGCAGACGTTCGTATTTTCGGAGCTGGGCTGCCGGAGGCTCCTGAGACGGACCACCTAAGATACGTTTGAAGTTTGAGGGGACAAGACAAGCAAGCAGCCCTAGTCTCTGTGCCTCTGTGCGAGCAGTGCCATGGGCAGATGAGGCTGAGCAACAGCTTTCCAGGCTAGCTCTTTCTGCCTGCGAGCTATCTGCAGACGTTCGCATTTTCGGAGCAGGGCTGCCGGAGGCGCCCGGCACGGACCACCTAAGCTACGTTTGAAGTTTGAGGGGACAAGACAAGCAAGCAGCCCCAGTCTCTGTGCCTCTGTGCGAGCAGTGCCATGGGCAGATGAGGCTGAGCAACAGCTTTCCAGGCTAGCTCTTTCTGCCTGCGAGCTATCTGCAGACGTTCGCATTTTCGGAGCAGGGCTGCCGGAGGCGGACGGCACGGACCACCTAAGCTACGTTTGAAGTTTGAGGGGGCAAGACAAGCAAGCAGCCCTAGTCTATGTGCCTCTGTGTGAGCAGTGCCATGGGCAGATGAGGCTGAGCAACAGCTTTCCAGGCTAGCTCTTTCTGCCTGCGAGCTATCTGCAGACGTTCGCATTTTCGGAGCAGGACTGCCGGAGGCGCCCGGCACGGACCACCTAAGCTACATTTAAAGTTTGAGGGGACAAGACAAGCAAGCAGCCCCAGTCTCTGTGCCTCTGTGCGAGCAGTGCCATGGGCAGATGAGGCTGAGCAACAGCTTTCCAGGCTAGCTCTTTCTGACTGCGAGCTATCTGCAGACGTTCGCATTTTCGGAGCAGGGCTGCCAGAGGCGCCCGGCACGGACCACCTAAGCTACGTTTGAAGTTTGAGGGGACAAGACAAGCAAGCAGCCCCAGTCTCTGTGCCTCTGTGCGAGCAGTGCCATGGGCAGGTGAGGCTGAGCAACAGCTTTCCAGGCTAGCTTTTTCTGGCTGCGAGCTATCTGCAGACGTTCGCATTTTCGGAGCAGGACTGACGGAAGCGCCCGGCACGGACCACCTAAGCTACATTTAAAGTTTGAGGGGACAAGACAAGCAAGCAGCCCCAGTCTCTGTGCCTCTGTGCGAGCAGTGCCATGGGCAGATGAGGCTGAGCAACAGCTTTCCAGGCTAGCTCTTTCTGCCTGCGAGCTATCTGCAGACGTTCGCATTTTAGGAGCAGGGCTGCCAGATGCTCCCGGCACTGACAACCTAAGTTACATTTAAAGTTTGAGGGGACAAGACAAGCAAGCAGCCCCAGTCTCTGTGCCTCTGTGCGAGCAGTGCCATGGGCAGATGAGGCTGAGCAACAGCTTTCCAGGCTAGCTCTTTCTGCCTGCGAGCTATCTGCAGACGTTCGCATTTTCGGAGCAGGGCTGCCGGAGGCGCCCGGCACGGACCACCTAAGCTACGTTTGAAGTTTGAGGGGACAAGACAAGCAAGCAGCCCCAGTCTCTGTGCCTCTGTGCGAGCAGTGCCATGGGCAGATGAGGCTGAGCAACAGCTTTCCAGGCTAGCTCTTTCTGCCTGCGAGCTATCTGCAGACGTTCGCATTTTCGGAGCAGGGCTGCCTAAGGCGCCCGGCACAAACAGCCATAAGATACGTTTGAAGTTTGAGGGGGCAAGACAAGCAAGCAGCCCCAGTCTCTGTGCCTCTGTGCGAGCAGTGCCATGGGCAGATGAGGCTGAGCAACAGCTTTCCAGGCTAGCTCTTTCTGCCTGCGAGCTATCTGCAGACGTTCGCATTTTCGGAGCAGGGCTGCCGGAGGCGCCCGGCACGGACCACCTAAGCTACGTTTGAAGTTTGAGGGGACAAGACAAGCAAGCAGCCCCAGTCTCTGTGCCTCTGTGCGAGCAGTGCCATGGGCAGATGAGGCTGAGCAACAGCTTTCCAGGCTAGCTCTTTCTGCCTGCGAGCTATCTGCAGACGTTCGCATTTTCGGAGCAGGGCTGCTGGAGGCGGACGGCACGGACCACCTAAGCTACGTTTGAAGTTTGAGGGGACAAGACAAGCAAGCAGCCCCAGTCTCTGTGCCTCTGTGCGAGCAGTGCCATGGGCAGATGAGGCTGAGCAACAGCTTTCCAGGCTAGCTCTTTCTGCCTGCGAGCTATCTGCAGACGTTCGCATTTTTGGAGCAGGACTGCCGGAGGCGCCCGGCACGGACCACCTAAGCTACATTTAAAGTTTGAGGGGACAAGACAAGCAAGCAGCCCCAGTCTCTGTGCCTCTGTGCGAGCAGTGCCATGGGCAGATGAGGCTGAGCAACAGCTTTCCAGGCTAGCTCTTTCTGCCTGCGAGCTATCTGCAGACGTTCGCATTTTCGGAGCAGGGCTGCCGGAGGCGACCGGCACGGAGCACCTAAGGTACATTTGAAGTTTGAGGGGACAAGACAAGCAAGCAGCCCCAGTCTCTGTGCCTCTGTGCGAGCAGTGCCATGGGCAGATGAGGCTGAGCAACAGCTTTCCAGGCTAGCTCTTTCTGCCTGCGAGCTATTTGCAGACGTTCGCATTTTAGGAGCAGGGCTGCCAGATGCTCCCGGCACTGACAACCTAAGTTACATTTAAAGTTTGAGGGGACAAGACAAGCAAGCAGCCCCAGTCTCTGTGCCTCTGTGCGAGCAGTGCCATGGGCAGATGAGGCTGAGCAACAGCTTTCCAGGCTAGCTCTTTCTGCCTGCGAGCTATCTGCAGACGTTCGCATTTTCGGAGCAGGGCTGCCGGAGGCGCCCGGCACGGACCACCTAAGCTACGTTTGAAGTTTGAGGGGACAAGACAAGCAAGCAGCCCCAGTCTCTGTGCCTCTGTGCGAGCAGTGCCATGGGCAGATGAGGCTGAGCAACAGCTTTCCAGGCTAGCTCTTTCTGCCTGCGAGCTATCTGCAGACGTTCGCATTTTCGGAGCAGGGCTGCCTAAGGCGCCCGGCACAAACAGCCATAAGATACGTTTGAAGTTTGAGGGGGCAAGACAAGCAAGCAGCCCCAGTCTCTGTGCCTCTGTGCGAGCAGTGCCATGGGCAGATGAGGCTGAGCAACAGCTTTCCAGGCTAGCTCTTTCTGCCTACGAGCTATCTGCAGACGTTCGCATTTTCGGAGCAGGGCTGCCGGAGGCGCCCGGCACGGACCACCTAAGCTACGTTTGAAGTTTGAGGGGACAAGACAAGCAAGCAGCCCCAGTCTCTGTGCCTCTGTGCGAGCAGTGCCATGGGCAGATGAGGCTGAGCAACAGCTTTCCAGGCTAGCTCTTTCTGCCTGCGAGCTATCTGCAGACGTTCGCATTTTCGGAGCAGGGCTGCTGGAGGCGGACGGCACGGACCACCTAAGCTACGTTTGAAGTTTGAGGGGACAAGACAAGCAAGCAGCCCCAGTCTCTGTGCCTCTGTGCGAGCAGTGCCATGGGCAGATGAGGCTGAGCAACAGCTTTCCAGGCTAGCTCTTTCTGCCTGCGAGCTATCTGCAGACGTTCGCATTTTTGGAGCAGGACTGCCGGAGGCGCCCGGCACGGACCACCTAAGCTACATTTAAAGTTTGAGGGGACAAGACAAGCAAGCAGCCCCAGTCTCTGTGCCTCTGTGCGAGCAGTGCCATGGGCAGATGAGGCTGAGCAACAGCTTTCCAGGCTAGCTCTTTCTGACTGCGAGCTATCTGCAGACGTTCGCATTTTCGGAGCAGGGCTGCCGGAATCGCCCGGCACTGACCACCTAAGCTACGTTTGAAGTTTGAGGGGACAAGACAAGCAAGCAGCCCCAGTCTCTGTGCCTCTGTGCGAGCAGTGCCATGGGCAGGTGAGGCTGAGCAACAGCTTTCCAGGCTAGCTCTTTCTGGCTGCGAGCTATCTGCAGACGTTCGCATTTTCGGAGCAGGACTGCCGGAAGCGCCCGGCACGGACCACCTAAGCTACGTTTGAAGTTTGAGGGGACAAGACAAGCAAGCAGCCCCAGTCTCTGTGCCTCTGTGCGAGCAGTGCCATGGGCAGATGAGGCTGAGCAACAGCTTTCCAGGCTAGCTCTTTCTGCCTGCGAGCTATTTGCAGACGTTCGCATTTTAGGAGCAGGGCTGCCAGATGCTCCCGACACTGACAACCTAAGTTACATTTAAAGTTTGAGGGGACAAGACAAGCAAGCAGCCCCAGTCTCTGTGCCTCTGTGCGAGCAGTGCCATGGGCAGATGAGGCTGAGCAACAGCTTTCCAGGCTAGCTCTTTCTGGCTGCGAGCTATCTGCAGACGTTCGCATTTTCGGAGCAGGGCTGCCGGAGGCGCCCGGCACGGACCACCTAAGCTACGTTTGAAGTTTGAGGGGACAAGACAAGCAAGCAGCCCCAGTCTCTGTGCCTCTGTGCGAGCAGTGCCATGGGCAGATGAGGCTGAGCAACAGCTTTCCAGGCTAGCTCTTTCTGCCTGCGAGCTATCTGCAGACGTTCGCATTTTCGGAGCAGGGCTGCCTAAGGCGCCCGGCACAAACAGCCATAAGATACGTTAGAAGTTTGAGGGGACAAGACAAGCAAGCAGCCCCAGTCTCTGTGCCTCTGTGTGAGCAGTGCCATGGGCAGATGAGGCTGAGCAACAGCTTTCCAGGCTAGCTCTTTCTGCCTGCGAGCTATCTGCAGACGTTCGCATTTTCGGAGCAGGGCTGCCGGAGGCTCCCGAGACGGACCACCTAAGCTACGTTTGAAGTTTGAGGGGGCAAGACAAGCAAGCAGCCCCAGTCTCTGTGCCTCTGTGCGAGCAGTGCCATGGGCAGATGAGGCTGAGCAACAGCTTTCCAGGCTAGCTCTTTCTGGCTGCAAGCTATCTGCAGACGTTCGCATTTTCGGAGCAGGGCTGCCGGAATCGCCCGGCACTGACCACCTAAGCTACGTTTGAAGTTTGAGGGGACAAGACAAGCAAGCAGCCCCAGTCTCTGTGCCTCTGTGCGAGCAGTGCCATGGGCAGATGAGGCTGAGAAACAGCTTTCCAGGCTAGCTCTTTCTCCCTGCGAGCTATCTGCAGATGTTTGCATTTTCGGAGCAGGGCTGCCGGAGGCGCCCAGCACAGACCACCTAAGCTACGTTTGAAGTTTGAGGGGGCAAGACAGGCAAGCAGCCCCAGTCTCTGTGCCTCTGTGCGAGCAGTGCCATGGGCAGATGAGGCTGAGCCACAGCTTTCCAGGCTAGCTCTTTCTGCCTGGGAGCTATATGCAGACGTTCGCATTTTCGGAGCAGGGCTGCCGGAGGCGCCCGGCACGGACCACCTAAGCTACATTTGAAATTTGAGGGGACAAGACAAGCAAGCAGCCCCAGTCTCTGTGCCTCTGTGCGAGCAGTGCCATGGGCAGATGAGGCTGAGCAACAGCTTTCCAGGCTAGCACTTTCTGCCTGCGAGCTATCTGCAGACGTTTGGATTTTCGGAGCAGGGCTGCCGGAGGCGCCCGGCATGGACCACCTAAGTTATGTTTGAAGTTTGAGGGGGCAAGACAAGCAAGCAGCCCCAGTCTCTGTGCCTCTGTGCGAGCAGTGCCATGGGCAGATGAGGCTGAGCAACAGCTTTCCAGGCTAGCTCTTTCTGCCTGCGAGCTATCTGCAGACGTTCGCATTTTCGGAGCAGGGCTGCCGGAGGCGCCCGGCAAGGACCACATAAGCTACATTTGAAGTTTGAGGGGGCAAGACAAGCAAGCAGCCCCAGTCTCTGTGCCTCTGTGCGAGCAGTGCCATGGGCAGATGAGGCTGAGCAACAGCTTTCCAGGCTAGCTCTTTCTGCCTGCGAGCTATCTGCAGACGTTTGCATTTTCGGAGCAGGGCTGCTGAAGGCGCCCGGCACAAACAGCCATAAGATACGTTTGAAGTTTGAGGGGGCAAGACAAGCAAGCAGCCCCAGTCTCTGTGCCTCTGTGCGAGCAGTGCCATGGGCAGATGAGGCTGAGCAACAGCTTTCCAGGCTAGCTCTTTCTGCCTGCGAGCTATCTGCAGACGTTCGCATTTTCGGAGCAGGGCTGCCGGAGGCGCCCGGCACGGACCACCTAAGCTACATTTGAAGTTTGAGGGGACAAGACAAGCAAGCAGCCCCAGTCTCTGTGCCTCTGTGCGAGCAGTGCCATGGGCAGATGAGGCTGAGCAACAGCTTTCCAGGCTAGCTCTTTCTGGCTGCAAGCTATCTGCAGACGTTCGCATTTTCGGAGCAGGGCTGCCGGAATCGCCCGGCACGGACCACCTAAGCTACATTTGAAGTTTGAGGGGACAAGACAAGCAAGCAGCCCCAGTCTCTGTGCCTCTGTGCGAGCAGTGCCATGGGCAGATGAGGCTGAGCAACAGCTTTCCAGGCTAGCTCTTTCTGCCTGCGAGCTATCTGCAGATGTTTGCATTTTCGGAGCAGGGCTGCCGGAGGCGCCCAGCACAGACCACCTAAGCTACGTTTGAAGTTTGAGGGGGCAAGACAGGCAAGCAGCCCCAGTCTCTGTGCCTCTGTGCGAGCAGTGCCATGGGCAGATGAGGCTGAGCCACAGCTTTCCAGGCTAGCTCTTTCTGCCTGGGAGCTATCTGCAGACGTTCGCATTTTCGGAGCAGGGCTGCCGGAGGCGCCCGGCACGGACCACCTAAGCTACATTTGAAGTTTGAGGGGACAAGACAAGCAAGCAGCCCCAGTCTCTGTGCCTCTGTGCGAGCAGTGCCATGGGCAGATGAGGCTGAGCAACAGCTTTCCAGGCTAGCTCTTTCTGCCTGCGAGCTATCTGCAGACGTTCGCATTTTTGGAGCAGGGCTGCCAGATGCGCCCGGCACGGACCACCTAAGCTACATTTGAAGTTTGAGGGGGCAAGACAAGCAAGCAGCCCCAGTCTCTGTGCCTCTGTGCGAGCAGTGCCATGGGCAGATGAGGCTGAGCAACAGCTTTCCAGGCTAGCTCTTTCTGCCTGCGAGCTATCTGCAGACGTTTGCATTTTCGGAGCAGGGCTGCCGGAGGCGCCCGGCACGGACCACCTAAGCTACGTTTGAAGTTTGAGGGGGCAAGACAAGCAAGCAGCCCCAGTCTCTGTGCCTCTGTGCGAGCAGTGCCATGGGCAGATGAGGCTGAGCAACAGCTTTCCAGGCTAGCTCTTTCTGCCTGCGAGCTATCTGCAGACGTTTGCATTTTCGGAGCAGGGCTGCCGGAGGCGCCCGGCACGGACCACCTAAGCTACGTTTGAAGTTTGAGGGGACAAGACAAGCAAGCAGCCCCAGTCTCTGTGCCTCTGTGCGAGCAGTGCCATGGGCAGATGAGGCTGAGCAACAGCTTTCCAGGCTAGCTCTTTCTGCCTGCGAGCTATCTGCAGACGTTCGCATTTTCGGAGCAGGGCTGCGTAAGGCGCCCGGCACAAACAGCCATAAGCTACATTTGAAGTTTGAGGGGGCAAGACAAGCAAGCAGCCCCAGTCTCTGTGCCTCTGTGCGAGCAGTGCCATGGGCAGATGAGGCTGAGCAACAGCTTTCCAGGCTAGCTCTTTCTGCCTGCGAGCTATCTGCAGACGTTCGCATTTTCGGAGCAGGGCTGCCGGAGGCTCCCGAGACGGACCACCTAAGCTACGTTTGAAGTTTGAGGGGGCAAGACAAGCAAGCAGCCCCAGTCTCTGTGCCTCTGTGCGAGCAGTGCCATGGGCAGATGAGGCTGAGCAACAGCTTTCCAGGCTAGCTCTTTCTGGCTGCAAGCTATCTGCAGACGTTCGCATTTTCGGAGCAGGGCTGCCGGAATCGCCCGGCACGGACCACCTAAGCTACGTTTGAAGTTTGAGGGGGCAAGACAAGCAAGCAGCCCCAGTCTCTGTGCCTCTGTGCGAGCAGTGCCATGGGCAGATGAGGCTGAGCAACAGCTTTCCAGGCTAGCTCTTTCTGCCTGCGAGCTATCTGCAGACGTTCGCATTTTCGGAGCAGGGCTGCTGGAGGCGCCCAGCACAGACCACCTAATATACGTTTGAAGTTTGAGGGGACAAGACAAGCAAGCAGCCCCAGTCTCTGTGCCTCTGTGCGAGCAGTGCCATGGGCAGATGAGGCTGAGCAACAGCTTTCCAGGCTAGCTCTTTCTGCCTGCGAGCTATCTGCAGACGTTTGCATTTTCGGAGCAGGGCTGCCGGAGGGGCCCGGCATGGACCACCTAAGTTACGTTTGAAGTTTGAGGGGGCAAGACAAGCAAGCAGCCCCAGTCTCTGTGCCTCTGTGCGAGCAGTGCCATGGGCAGATGAGGCTGAGCAACAGCTTTCCAGGCTAGCTCTTTCTGGCTGCGAGCTATCTGCAGACGTTCGCATTTTCGGAGCAGGGCTGCCGGAGGCGCCCGGCAAGGACCACATAAGCTACATTTGAAGTTTGAGGGGGCAAGACAAGCAAGCAGCCCCAGTCTCTGTGCCTCTGTGCGAGCAGTGCCATGGGCAGATGAGGCTGAGCAACAGCTTTCCAGGCTAGCTCTTTCTGCCTGTGAGCTATCTGCAGACGTTTGCATTTTCGGAGCAGGGCTGCCGGAGGCGCCCGGCACGGACCACCTAAGCTACGTTTGAAGTTTGAGGGGGCAAGACAAGCAAGCAGCCCCAGTCTCTGTGCCTCTGTGCGAGCAGTGCCATGGGCAGATGAGGCTGAGCAACAGCTTTCCAGGCTAGCTCTTTCTGCCTGCGAGCTATCTGCAGACGTTCGCATTTTCGGAGCAGGACTTCCGGAAGCGCCCGGCACGGACCACCTAAGCTACATTTAAAGTTTGAGGGGACAAGACAAGCAAGCAGCCCCAGTCTCTGTGCCTCTGTGCGAGCAGTGCCATGGGCAGATGAGGCTGAGCAACAGCTTTCCAGGCTAGCTCTTTCTGCCTGCGAGCTATTTGCAGACGTTCGCATTTTAGGAGCAGGGCTGCCAGATTCTCCCGGCACTGACAACCTAAGTTACATTTAAAGTTTGAGGGGACAAGACAAGCAAGCAGCCCCAGTCTCTGTGCCTCTGTGCGAGCAGTGCCATGGGCAGATGAGGCTGAGCAACAGCTTTCCAGGCTAGCTCTTTCTGCCTGCGAGCTATCTGCAGACGTTCGCATTTTCGGAGCAGGACTGCCGGAGGCGCCCGGCACGGACCACCTAAGCTACGTTTGAAGTTTGAGGGGACAAGACAAGCAAGCAGCCCCAGTCTCTGTGCCTCTGTGCGAGCAGTGCCATGGGCAGATGAGGCTGAGCAACAGCTTTCCAGGCTAGCTCTTTCTGCCTGCGAGCTATCTGCAGACGTTCGCATTTTCGGAGCAGGGCTGCCTAAGGCGCCCGGCACAAACAGCCATAAGATACGTTTGAAGTTTGAGGGGGCAAGACAAGCAAGCAGCCCCAGTCTCTGTGCCTCTGTGCGAGCAGTGCCATGGGCAGATGAGGCTGAGCAACAGCTTTCCAGGCTAGCTCTTTCTGCCTGCGAGCTATCTGCAGACGTTCGCATTTTCGGAGCAGGGCTGCCGGAGGCTCCCGAGACGGACCACCTAAGCTACGTTTGAAGTTTGAGGGGGCAAGACAAGCAAGCAGCCCCAGTCTCTGTGCCTCTGTGCGAGCAGTGCCATGGGCAGATGAGGCTGAGCAACAGCTTTCCAGGCTAGCTCTTTCTGCCTGCGAGCTATCTGCAGACGTTCGCATTTTCGGAGCAGGGCTGCCGGAATCGCCCGGCACGGACCACCTAAGCTACGTTTGAAGTTTGAGGGGACAAGACAAGCAAGCAGCCCCAGTCTCTGTGCCTCTGTGCGAGCAGTGCCATGGGCAGATGAGGCTGAGCAACAGCTTTCCAGGCTAGCTCTTTCTGCCTGCGAGCTATCTGCAGACGTTCGCATTTTCGGAGCAGGGCTGCTGGAGGCGCCCAGCACAGACCACCTAATATACGTTTGAAGTTTGAGGGGACAAGACAAGCAAGCAGCCCCAGTCTCTGTGCCTCTGTGCGAGCAGTGCCATGGGCAGATGAGGCTGAGCAACAGCTTTCCAGGCTAGCTCTTTCTGCCTGCGAGCTATCTGCAGACGTTTGCATTTTCGGAGCAGGGCTGCCGGAGGCGCCCGGCATGGACCACCTAAGTTACGTTTGAAGTTTGAGGGGGCAAGACAAGCAAGCAGCCCCAGTCTCTGTGCCTCTGTGCGAGCAGTGCCATGGGCAGATGAGGCTGAGCAACAGCTTTCCAGGCTAGCTCTTTCTGCCTGCGAGCTATCTGCAGACGTTCGCATTTTCGGAGCAGGGCTGCCGGAGGCGCCCGGCACGGACCACCTAAGCTACGTTTGAAGTTTGAGGGGACAAGACAAGCAAGCAGCCCCAGTCTCTGTGCCTCTGTGCGAGCAGTGCCATGGGCAGATGAGGCTGAGCAACAGCTTTCCAGGCTAGCTCTTTCTGCCTGCGAGCTATCTGCAGACGTTCGCATTTTCGGAGCAGGGCTGCCGGAGGCGCCCGGCACGGACCACCTAAGGTACATTTGAAGTTTGAGGGGACAAGACAAGCAAGCAGCCCCAGTCTCTGTGCCTCTGTGCGAGCAGTGCCATGGGCAGATGAGGCTGAGCAACAGCTTTCCAGGCTAGCTCTTTCTGCCTGCGAGCTATCTGCAGACGTTTGCATTTTCGGAGCAGGGCTGCCGGAGGCGCCCGTCACAAACAGCCATAAGATACGTTTGAAGTTTGAGGGGGCAAGACAAGCAAGCAGCCCCAGTCTCTGTGCCTCTGTGCGAGCAGTGCCATGGGCAGATGAGGCTGAGCAACAGCTTTCCAGGCTAGCTCTTTCTGCCTGCGAGCTATCTGCAGACGTTCGCATTTTCGGAGCAGGGCTGCCGGAGGCTCCCGAGACGGACCACCTAAGCTACGTTTGAAGTTTGAGGGGGCAAGACAAGCAAGCAGCCCCAGTCTCTGTGCCTCTGTGCGAGCAGTGCCATGGGCAGATGAGGCTGAGCAACAGCTTTCCAGGCTAGCTCTTTCTGGCTGCAAGCTATCTGCAGACGTTCGCATTTTCGGAGCAGGGCTGCCGGAATCGCCCGGCACGGACCACCTAAGCTACGTTTGAAGTTTGAGGGGGCAAGACAAGCAAGCAGCCCCAGTCTCTGTGCCTCTGTGCGAGCAGTGCCATGGGCAGATGAGGCTGAGCAACAGCTTTCCAGGCTAGCTCTTTCTGCCTGCGAGCTATCTGCAGACGTTCGCATTTTCGGAGCAGGGCTGCTGGAGGCGCCCAGCACAGACCACCTAAGCTACGTTTGAAGTTTGAGGGGACAAGACAAGCAAGCAGCCCCAGTCTCTGTGCCTCTGTGCGAGCAGTGCCATGGGCAGATGAGGCTGAGCAACAGCTTTCCAGGCTAGCTCTTTCTGCCTGCGAGCTATCTGCAGACGTTTGGATTTTCGGAGCAGGGCTGCCGGAGGCGCCCGGCATGGACCACCTAAGCTACGTTTGAAGTTTGAGGGGGCAAGACAAGCAAGCAGCCCCAGTCTCTGTGCCTCTGTGCGAGCAGTGCCATGGGCAGATGAGGCTGAGCAACAGCTTTCCAGGCTAGCTCTTTCTGGCTGCGAGCTATCTGCAGACGTTCGCATTTTCGGAGCAGGGCTGCCGGAGGCGCCCGGCAAGGACCACATAAGCTACATTTGAAGTTTGAGGGGGCAAGACAAGCAAGCAGCCCCAGTCTCTGTGCCTCTGTGCGAGCAGTGCCATGGGCAGATGAGGCTGAGCAACAGCTTTCCAGGCTAGCTCTTTCTGCCTGTGAGCTATCTGCAGACGTTTGCATTTTCGGAGCAGGGCTGCCGGATGCGCCTGGCACGGACCACCTAAGCTACGTTTGAAGTTTGAGGGGGCAAGACAAGCAAGCAGCCCCAGTCTCTGTGCCTCTGTGCGAGCAGTGCCATGGGCAGATGAGGCTGAGCAACAGCTTTCCAGGCTAGCTCTTTCTGCCTGCGAGCTATCTGCAGACGTTCGCATTTTCGGAGCAGGACTGCCGGAAGCGCCCGGCACGGACCACCTAAGCTACATTTAAAGTTTGAGGGGACAAGACAAGCAAGCAGCCCCAGTCTCTGTGCCTCTGTGCGAGCAGTGCCATGGGCAGATGAGGCTGAGCAACAGCTTTCCAGGCTAGCTCTTTCTGCCTGCGAGCTATTTGCAGACGTTCGCATTTTCGGAGTAGGGCTGCCAGATGCTCCCGGCACTGACAACCTAAGTTACATTTAAAGTTTGAGGGGACAAGACAAGCAAGCAGCCCCAGTCTCTGTGCCTCTGTGCGAGCAGTGCCATGGGCAGATGAGGCTGAGCAACAGCTTTCCAGGCTAGCTCTTTCTGCCTGCGAGCTATCTGCAGACGTTCGCATTTTCGGAGCAGGGCTGCCGGAGGCGCCCGGCACGGACCACCTAAGCTACGTTTGAAGTTTGAGGGGACAAGACAAGCAAGCAGCCCCAGTCTCTGTGCCT
Source organism: Opisthocomus hoazin (assembly GCF_030867145.1). Lineage (NCBI taxonomy): Eukaryota > Metazoa > Chordata > Aves > Opisthocomiformes > Opisthocomidae > Opisthocomus > Opisthocomus hoazin. The sequence continues at coordinate 71,332 of NW_027448898.1, forward strand.
CTGTGCGAGCAGTGCCATGGGCAGATGAGGCTGAGCAACAGCTTTCCAGGCTAGCTCTTTCTGCCTGCGAGCTATCTGCAGACGTTCGCATTTTCGGAGCAGGGCTGCCTAAGGCGCCCGGCACAAACAGCCATAAGATACGTTTGAAGTTTGAGGGGGCAAGACAAGCAAGCAGCCCCAGTCTCTGTGCCTCTGTGCGAGCAGTGCCATGGGCAGATGAGGCTGAGCAACAGCTTTCCAGGCTAGCTCTTTCTGCCTGCGAGCTATCTGCAGACGTTCGCATTTTCGGAGCAGGGCTGCCGGAGGCTCCCGAGACGGACCACCTAAGCTACGTTTGAAGTTTGAGGGGGCAAGACAAGCAAGCAGCCCCAGTCTCTGTGCCTCTGTGCGAGCAGTGCCATGGGCAGATGAGGCTGAGCAACAGCTTTCCAGGCTAGCTCTTTCTGGCTGCAAGCTATCTGCAGACGTTCGCATTTTCGGAGCAGGGCTGCCGGAATCGCCCGGCACGGACCACCTAAGCTACGTTTGAAGTTTGAGGGGACAAGACAAGCAAGCAGCCCCAGTCTCTGTGCCTCTGTGCGAGCAGTGCCATGGGCAGATGAGGCTGAGCAACAGCTTTCCAGGCTAGCTCTTTCTGCCTGCGAGCTATCTGCAGACGTTCGCATTTTCGGAGCAGGGCTGCTGGAGGCGCCCAGCACAGACCACCTAATATACGTTTGAAGTTTGAGGGGACAAGACAAGCAAGCAGCCCCAGTCTCTGTGCCTCTGTGCGAGCAGTGCCATGGGCAGATGAGGCTGAGCAACAGCTTTCCAGGCTAGCTCTTTCTGCCTGCGAGCTATCTGCAGACGTTTGCATTTTCGGAGCAGGGCTGCCGGAGGCGCCCGGCATGGACCACCTAAGTTACGTTTGAAGTTTGAGGGGGCAAGACAAGCAAGCAGCCCCAGTCTCTGTGCCTCTGTGCGAGCAGTGCCATGGGCAGATGAGGCTGAGCAACAGCTTTCCAGGCTAGCTCTTTCTGCCTGCGAGCTATCTGCAGACGTTCGCATTTTCGGAGCAGGGCTGCTGGAGGCGCCCGGCACGGACCACCTAAGCTACATTTGAAGTTTGAGGGGACAAGACAAGCAAGCAGCCCCAGTCTCTGTGCCTCTGTGCGAGCAGTGCCATGGGCAGATGAGGCTGAGCAACAGCTTTCCAGGCTAGCTCTTTCTGCCTGCGAGCTATCTGCAGACGTTCGCATTTTCGGAGCAGGGCTGCCTAAGGCGCCCGGCACAAACAGCCATAAGATACGTTTGAAGTTTGAGGGGGCAAGACAAGCAAGCAGCCCCAGTCTCTGTGCCTCTGTGCGAGCAGTGCCATGGGCAGATGAGGCTGAGCAACAGCTTTCCAGGCTAGCTCTTTCTGCCTGCGAGCTATCTGCAGACGTTCGCATTTTCGGAGCAGGGCTGCCGGAGGCTCCCGAGACGGACCACCTAAGCTACGTTTGAAGTTTGAGGGGGCAAGACAAGCAAGCAGCCCCAGTCTCTGTGCCTCTGTGCGAGCAGTGCCATGGGCAGATGAGGCTGAGCAACAGCTTTCCAGGCTAGCTCTTTCTGCCTGCGAGCTATCTGCAGACGTTCGCATTTTCGGAGCAGGGCTGCCGGAATCGCCCGGCACGGACCACCTAAGCTACGTTTGAAGTTTGAGGGGACAAGACAAGCAAGCAGCCCCAGTCTCTGTGCCTCTGTGCGAGCAGTGCCATGGGCAGATGAGGCTGAGCAACAGCTTTCCAGGCTAGCTCTTTCTGCCTGCGAGCTATCTGCAGACGTTCGCATTTTCGGAGCAGGGCTGCTGGAGGCGCCCAGCACAGACCACCTAATATACGTTTGAAGTTTGAGGGGACAAGACAAGCAAGCAGCCCCAGTCTCTGTGCCTCTGTGCGAGCAGTGCCATGGGCAGATGAGGCTGAGCAACAGCTTTCCAGGCTAGCTCTTTCTGCCTGCGAGCTATCTGCAGACGTTTGCATTTTCGGAGCAGGGCTGCCGGAGGCGCCCGGCATGGACCACCTAAGTTACGTTTGAAGTTTGAGGGGGCAAGACAAGCAAGCAGCCCCAGTCTCTGTGCCTCTGTGCGAGCAGTGCCATGGGCAGATGAGGCTGAGCAACAGCTTTCCAGGCTAGCTCTTTCTGCCTGCGAGCTATCTGCAGACGTTCGCATTTTCGGAGCAGGGCTGCCGGAGGCGCCCGGCACGGACCACCTAAGCTACGTTTGAAGTTTGAGGGGACAAGACAAGCAAGCAGCCCCAGTCTCTGTGCCTCTGTGCGAGCAGTGCCATGGGCAGATGAGGCTGAGCAACAGCTTTCCAGGCTAGCTCTTTCTGCCTGCGAGCTATCTGCAGACGTTCGCATTTTCGGAGCAGGGCTGCCGGAGGCGCCCGGCACGGACCACCTAAGGTACATTTGAAGTTTGAGGGGACAAGACAAGCAAGCAGCCCCAGTCTCTGTGCCTCTGTGCGAGCAGTGCCATGGGCAGATGAGGCTGAGCAACAGCTTTCCAGGCTAGCTCTTTCTGCCTGCGAGCTATCTGCAGACGTTTGCATTTTCGGAGCAGGGCTGCCGGAGGCGCCCGTCACAAACAGCCATAAGATACGTTTGAAGTTTGAGGGGGCAAGACAAGCAAGCAGCCCCAGTCTCTGTGCCTCTGTGCGAGCAGTGCCATGGGCAGATGAGGCTGAGCAACAGCTTTCCAGGCTAGCTCTTTCTGCCTGCGAGCTATCTGCAGACGTTCGCATTTTCGGAGCAGGGCTGCCGGAGGCTCCCGAGACGGACCACCTAAGCTACGTTTGAAGTTTGAGGGGGCAAGACAAGCAAGCAGCCCCAGTCTCTGTGCCTCTGTGCGAGCAGTGCCATGGGCAGATGAGGCTGAGCAACAGCTTTCCAGGCTAGCTCTTTCTGGCTGCAAGCTATCTGCAGACGTTCGCATTTTCGGAGCAGGGCTGCCGGAATCGCCCGGCACGGACCACCTAAGCTACGTTTGAAGTTTGAGGGGGCAAGACAAGCAAGCAGCCCCAGTCTCTGTGCCTCTGTGCGAGCAGTGCCATGGGCAGATGAGGCTGAGCAACAGCTTTCCAGGCTAGCTCTTTCTGCCTGCGAGCTATCTGCAGACGTTCGCATTTTCGGAGCAGGGCTGCTGGAGGCGCCCAGCACAGACCACCTAATATACGTTTGAAGTTTGAGGGGACAAGACAAGCAAGCAGCCCCAGTCTCTGTGCCTCTGTGCGAGCAGTGCCATGGGCAGATGAGGCTGAGCAACAGCTTTCCAGGCTAGCTCTTTCTGCCTGCGAGCTATCTGCAGACGTTTGGATTTTCGGAGCAGGGCTGCCGGAGGCGCCCGGCATGGACCACCTAAGCTACGTTTGAAGTTTGAGGGGGCAAGACAAGCAAGCAGCCCCAGTCTCTGTGCCTCTGTGCGAGCAGTGCCATGGGCAGATGAGGCTGAGCAACAGCTTTCCAGGCTAGCTCTTTCTGGCTGCGAGCTATCTGCAGACGTTCGCATTTTCGGAGCAGGGCTGCCGGAGGCGCCCGGCAAGGACCACATAAGCTACATTTGAAGTTTGAGGGGGCAAGACAAGCAAGCAGCCCCAGTCTCTGTGCCTCTGTGCGAGCAGTGCCATGGGCAGATGAGGCTGAGCAACAGCTTTCCAGGCTAGCTCTTTCTGCCTGTGAGCTATCTGCAGACGTTTGCATTTTCGGAGCAGGGCTGCCGGATGCGCCTGGCACGGACCACCTAAGCTACGTTTGAAGTTTGAGGGGGCAAGACAAGCAAGCAGCCCCAGTCTCTGTGCCTCTGTGCGAGCAGTGCCATGGGCAGATGAGGCTGAGCAACAGCTTTCCAGGCTAGCTCTTTCTGCCTGCGAGCTATCTGCAGACGTTCGCATTTTCGGAGCAGGACTGCCGGAAGCGCCCGGCACGGACCACCTAAGCTACATTTAAAGTTTGAGGGGACAAGACAAGCAAGCAGCCCCAGTCTCTGTGCCTCTGTGCGAGCAGTGCCATGGGCAGATGAGGCTGAGCAACAGCTTTCCAGGCTAGCTCTTTCTGCCTGCGAGCTATTTGCAGACGTTCGCATTTTCGGAGTAGGGCTGCCAGATGCTCCCGGCACTGACAACCTAAGTTACATTTAAAGTTTGAGGGGACAAGACAAGCAAGCAGCCCCAGTCTCTGTGCCTCTGTGCGAGCAGTGCCATGGGCAGATGAGGCTGAGCAACAGCTTTCCAGGCTAGCTCTTTCTGCCTGCGAGCTATCTGCAGACGTTCGCATTTTCGGAGCAGGGCTGCCGGAGGCGCCCGGCACGGACCACCTAAGCTACGTTTGAAGTTTGAGGGGACAAGACAAGCAAGCAGCCCCAGTCTCTGTGCCTCTGTGCGAGCAGTGCCATGGGCAGATGAGGCTGAGCAACAGCTTTCCAGGCTAGCTCTTTCTGCCTGCGAGCTATCTGCAGACGTTCGCATTTTCGGAGCAGGGCTGCCTAAGGCGCCCGGCACAAACAGCCATAAGATACGTTTGAAGTTTGAGGGGGCAAGACAAGCAAGCAGCCCCAGTCTCTGTGCCTCTGTGCGAGCAGTGCCATGGGCAGATGAGGCTGAGCAACAGCTTTCCAGGCTAGCTCTTTCTGCCTGCGAGCTATCTGCAGACGTTCGCATTTTCGGAGCAGGGCTGCCGGAGGCTCCCGAGACGGACCACCTAAGCTACGTTTGAAGTTTGAGGGGGCAAGACAAGCAAGCAGCCCCAGTCTCTGTGCCTCTGTGCGAGCAGTGCCATGGGCAGATGAGGCTGAGCAACAGCTTTCCAGGCTAGCTCTTTCTGGCTGCAAGCTATCTGCAGACGTTCGCATTTTCGGAGCAGGGCTGCCGGAATCGCCCGGCACGGACCACCTAAGCTACGTTTGAAGTTTGAGGGGACAAGACAAGCAAGCAGCCCCAGTCTCTGTGCCTCTGTGCGAGCAGTGCCATGGGCAGATGAGGCTGAGCAACAGCTTTCCAGGCTAGCTCTTTCTGCCTGCGAGCTATCTGCAGACGTTCGCATTTTCGGAGCAGGGCTGCTGGAGGCGCCCAGCACAGACCACCTAATATACGTTTGAAGTTTGAGGGGACAAGACAAGCAAGCAGCCCCAGTCTCTGTGCCTCTGTGCGAGCAGTGCCATGGGCAGATGAGGCTGAGCAACAGCTTTCCAGGCTAGCTCTTTCTGCCTGCGAGCTATCTGCAGACGTTTGCATTTTCGGAGCAGGGCTGCCGGAGGCGCCCGGCATGGACCACCTAAGTTACGTTTGAAGTTTGAGGGGGCAAGACAAGCAAGCAGCCCCAGTCTCTGTGCCTCTGTGCGAGCAGTGCCATGGGCAGATGAGGCTGAGCAACAGCTTTCCAGGCTAGCTCTTTCTGCCTGCGAGCTATCTGCAGACGTTCGCATTTTCGGAGCAGGGCTGCTGGAGGCGCCCGGCACGGACCACCTAAGCTACATTTGAAGTTTGAGGGGACAAGACAAGCAAGCAGCCCCAGTCTCTGTGCCTCTGTGCGAGCAGTGCCATGGGCAGATGAGGCTGAGCAACAGCTTTCCAGGCTAGCTCTTTCTGCCTGCGAGCTATCTGCAGACGTTCGCATTTTCGGAGCAGGGCTGCCGGAGGCGACCGGCACGGAGCACCTAAGGTACATTTGAAGTTTGAGGGGACAAGACAAGCAAGCAGCCCCAGTCTCTGTGCCTCTGTGCGAGCAGTGCCATGGGCAGATGAGGCTGAGCAACAGCTTTCCAGTCTAGCTCTTTCTGCCTGCGAGCTATCTGCAGACGTTCGCATTTTTGGAGCAGGGCTGCCAGATGCGCCCGGCACGGACCACCTAAGCTACATTTGAAGTTTGAGGGGGCAAGACAAGCAAGCAGCCCCAGTCTCTGTGCCTCTGTGCGAGCAGTGCCATGGGCAGATGAGGCTGAGCAACAGCTTTCCAGGCTAGCTCTTTCTGCCTGCGAGCTATCTGAAGACGTTTGCATTTTCGGAGCAGGGCTGCCGGAGGCGCCCGGCACGGACCACCTAAGCTACGTTTGAAGTTTGAGGGGGCAAGACAAGCAAGCAGCCCCACTCTCTGTGCCTCTGTGCGAGCAGTGCCATGGGCAGATGAGGCTGAGCAACAGCTTTCCAGGCTAGCTGTTTCTGGCTGCAAGCTATCTGCAGACGTTCGCATTTTCGGAGCAGGGCTGCCGGAATCGCCCGGCACTGACCACCTAAGCTACGTTTGAAGTTTGAGAGGACAAGACAAGCAAGCAGCCCCAGTCTCTGTGCCTCTGTGCGAGCAGTGCCATGGGCAGATGAGGCTGAGAAACAGCTTTCCAGGCTAGCTCTTTCTGCCTGCGAGCTATCTGCAGACGTTCGCATTTTCGGAGCAGGGCTGCTGGAGGCGCCCAGCACAGACCACCTAATATACGTTTGAAGTTTGAGGGGACAAGACAAGCAAGCAGCCCCAGTCTCTGTGCCTCTGTGCGAGCAGTGCCATGGGCAGATGAGGCTGAGCAACAGCTTTCCAGGCTAGCTCTTTCTGCCTGCGAGCTATCTGCAGACGTTCGCATTTTCGGAGCAGGGCTGCCGGATGCGCCCGGCACGGACCACCTAAGCTACGTTTGAAGTTTGAGGGGACAAGACAAGCAAGCAGCCCCAGTCTCTGTGCCTCTGTGCGAGCAGTGCCATGGGCAGATGAGGCTGAGCAACAGCTTTCCAGGCTAGCTCTTTCTGCCTGCGAGCTATCTGCAGACGTTCGCATTTTCGGAGCAGGGCTGCTGGAGGCGCCCAGCACAGACCACCTAATATACGTTTGAAGTTTGAGGGGACAAGACAAGCAAGCAGCCCCAGTCTCTGTGCCTCTGTGCGAGCAGTGCCATGGGCAGATGAGGCTGAGCAACAGCTTTCCAGGCTAGCTCTTTCTGCCTGCGAGCTATCTGCAGACGTTCGCATTTTCGAAGCAGGGCTGCCGGAGGCGCCCGGCACGGACCACCTAAGCTACATTTGAAGTTTGAGGGGACAAGACAAGCAAGCAGCCCCAGTCTCTGTGCCTCTGTGCGAGCAGTGCCATGGGCAGATGAAACTGAGCAACAGCTTTAAAGGCTAGCTCTTTCTCCCTGCGAGCTATCTGCAGACGTTTGCATTTTTGGAGCAGGGCTGCCGGAGGCGCCCGGCACGGACCACCTAAGCTACGTTTGAAGTTTGAGGGGGCAAAACAAGCAAGCAGCCCCAGTCTCTGTGCCTCTGTGCGAGCAGTGCCATGGGCAGATGAGGCTGAGCAACAGCTTTCCAGGCTAGCTCTTTCTGCCTGCGAGCTATCTGCAGACGTTTGCATTTTCGGAGCAGGGCTGCCGGATGCGCCCGGCACGGACCACCTAAGCTACGTTGGAAGTTTGAGGGACAAGACAAGCAAGCAGCCCCAGTCTCTGTGCCTCTGTGCGAGCAGTGCCATGGGCAGATGAGGCTGAGCAACAGCTTTCCAGGCTAGCTCTTTCTGCCTGCGAGCTATCTGCAGACGTTTGCATTTTCGGAGCAGGGCTGCTGGATGCGCCCGGCACGGACCACCTAAGCTACATTTGAAGTTTGAGGAGACAAGACAAGCAAGCAGCCCCAGTCTCTGTGCCTCTGTGCGAGCAGTGCAATGGGCAGATGAGGCTGAGCAACAGCTTTCCAGGCTAGCTCTTTCTCCCTGCGAGCTATCTGCAGATGTTTGCATTTTCGGAGCAGGGCTGCCGGAGGCGCCCAGCACAGACCACCTAAGCTACGTTTGAAGTTTGAGGGGGCAAGACAGGCAAGCAGCCCCAGTCTCTGTGCCTCTGTGCGAGCAGTGCCATGGGCAGATGAGGCTGAGCAACAGCTTTCCAGGCTAGCTCTTTCTGCCTGCGAGCTATCTGAAGACGTTTGCATTTTCGGAGCAGGGCTGCCGGAGGCGCCCGGCACGGACCACCTAAGCTACGTTTGAAGTTTGAGGGGGCAAGACAAGCAAGCAGCCCCAGTCTCTGTGCCTCTGTGCGAGCAGTGCCATGGGCAGATGAGGCTGAGCAACAGCTTTCCAGGCTAGCTCTTTCTGCCTGCGAGCTATCTGCAGACGTTTGGATTTTCGGAGCAGGGCTGCCGGAGGCGCCCGGCATGTACCACCTAAGTTACGTTTGAAGTTTGAGGGGGCAAGACAAGCAAGCAGCCCCAGTCTCTGTGCCTCTGTGCGAACAGTGCCATGGGCAGATGAGGCTGAGCAACAGCTTTCCAGGCTAGCTCTTTCTGCCTGCGAGCTATCTGCAGACGTTCGCATTTTCGGAGCAGGGCTGCCGGAATCGCCCGGCACTGACCACCTAAGGTACGTTTGAAGTTTGAGGGGACAAGACAAGCAAGCAGCCCCAGTCTCTGTGCCTCTGTGCGAGCAGTGCCATGGGCAGATGAGGCTGAGAAACAGCTTTCCAGGCTAGCTCTTTCTGCCTGCGAGCTATCTGCAGACGTTCGCATTTTCGGAGCAGGGCTGCCTAAGGCACCTGGCACAAACAGCCATAAGATACGTTTGAAGTTTGAGGGGGCAAGACAAGCAAGCAGCCCCAGTCTCTGTGCCTCTGTGCGAGCAGTGCCATGGGCAGATGAGGCTGAGCAACAGCTTTCCAGGCTAGCTCTTTCTGCCTGCGAGCTATCTGCAGACGTTCGCATTTTCGGAGCAGGGCTGCCGGAGGCGCCCGGCACGGACCACCTAAGCTACGTTTGAAGTTTGAGGGGGCAAGACAAGCAAGCAGCCCCAGTCTCTGTGCCTCTGTGCGAGCAGTGCCATGGGCAGATGAGGCTGAGCAACAGCTTTCCAGGCTAGCTCTTTCTGCCTGCGAGCTATCTGCAGACGTTTGGATTTTCGGAGCAGGGCTGCCGGAGGCGCCCGGCATGTACCACCTAAGTTACGTTTGAAGTTTGAGGGGGCAAGACAAGCAAGCAGCCCCAGTCTCTGTGCCTCTGTGCGAGCAGTGCCATGGGCAGATGAGGCTGAGCAACAGCTTTCCAGGCTAGCTCTTTCTGCCTGCGAGCTATCTGCAGACGTTCGCATTTTCGGAGCAGGGCTGCCTAAGGCGCCCGGCACAAACAGCCATAAGATACGTTTGAAGTTTGAGGGGGCAAGACAAGCAAGCAGCCCCAGTCTCTGTGCCTCTGTGCGAGCAGTGCCATGGGCAGATGAGGCTGAGCAACAGCTTTCCAGGCTAGCTCTTTCTGGCTGCAAGCTATCTGCAGACGTTCGCATTTTCGGAGCAGGGCTGCCGGAATCGCCCGGCACTGACCACCTAAGGTACGTTTGAAGTTTGAGGGGACAAGACAAGCAAGCAGCCCCAGTCTCTGTGCCTCTGTGCGAGCAGTGCCATGGGCAGATGAGGCTGAGAAACAGCTTTCCAGGCTAGCTCTTTCTGCCTGCGAGCTATCTGCAGACGTTCGCATTTTCGGAGCAGGGCTGCTGGAGGCGCCCAGCACAGACCACCTAATATACGTTTGAAGTTTGAGGGGACAAGACAAGCAAGCAGCCCCAGTCTCTGTGCCTCTGTGCGAGCAGTGCCATGGGCAGATGAGGCTGAGCAACAGCTTTCCAGGCTAGCTCTTTCTGCCTGCGAGCTATCTGCAGACGTTCGCATTTTCGGAGCAGGGCTGCCGGAATCGCCCGGCACTGACCACCTAAGCTACGTTTGAAGTTTGAGGGGACAAGACAAGCAAGCAGCCCCAGTCTCTGTGCCTCTGTGCGAGCAGTGCCATGGGCAGATGAGGCTGAGCAACAGCTTTCCAGGCTAGCTCTTTCTGGCTGCGAGCTATCTGCAGACGTTCGCATTTTCGGAGCAGGGCTGCTGGAGGCGCCCAGCACAGACCACCTAATATACGTTTGAAGTTTGAGGGGACAAGACAAGCAAGCAGCCCCAGTCTCTGTGCCTCTGTGCGAGCAGTGCCATGGGCAGATGAGGCTGAGCAACAGCTTTCCAGGCTAGCTCTTTCTGCCTGCGACCTATCTGCAGACGTTCGCATTTTCGGAGCAGGGCTGCCGGATGCGCCCGGCACGGACCACCTAAGCTACATTTGAAGTTTGAGGGGACAAGACAAGCAAGCAGCCCCAGTCTCTGTGCCTCTGTGCGAGCAGTGCCATGGGCAGATGAGGCTGAGCAACAGCTTTCCAGGCTAGCTCTTTCTGCCTGCGAGCTATCTGCAGACGTTCGCATTTTCGGAGCAGGGCTGCCGGACGCGCCCGGCACGGACCAACTAAGCTACGTTTTAAGTTTGAGGGGGCAAAACAAGCAAGCAGCCTCAGTCTCTGTGCCTCTGTGCGAGCAGTGCCATGGGCAGATGAGGCTGAGCAACAGCTTTCCAGGCTAGCTCTTTCTGCCTGCGAGCTATCTGCAGACGTTTGCATTTTCGGAGCAGGGCTGCCGGAAGCGCCCGGCTCGGACCACCTAAGCTACATTTGAAGTTTGAGGGGGAAGACAAGCAAGCAGCCCCAGTCTCTGTGCCTCTGTGCGAGCAGTGCCATGGGCAGATGAGGCTGAGCAACAGCTTTCCAGGCTAGCTCTTTCTGGCTGCGAGCTATCTGCAGACGTTCGCATTTTCGGAGCAGGGCTGCCGGATGCGCCCGGCACGGACCACCTAAGCTACATTTGAAGTTTGAGGGGGCAAGACAAGCAAGCAGCCCCAGTCTCTGTGCCTCTGTGCGAGCAGTGCCATGGGCAGATGAGGCTGAGCAACAGCTTTCCAGGCTAGCTCTTTCTGCCTGCGAGCTATCTGCAGACGTTCGCATTTTCGGAGCAGGGCTGCCGGAGGCGCCCGGCACGGACCACCTAAGCTACGTTTGAAGTTTGAGGGGGCAAAACAAGCAAGCAGCCCCAGTCTCTGTGCCTCTGTGCGAGCAGTGCCATGGGCAGATGAGGCTGAGCAACAGCTTTCCAGGCTAGCTCTTTCTGCCTGCGAGCTATCTGCAGACGTTTGCATTTTCGGAGCAGGGCTGCCGGATGCGCCCGGCACGGACCACTAAGCTACGTTTGAAGTTTGAGGGGGAAGACAAGCAAGCAGCCCCAGTCTCTGTGCCTCTGTGCGAGCAGTGCCATGGGCAGATGAGGCTGAGCAACAGCTTTCCAGGCTAGCTCTTTCTGCCTGCGAGCTATCTGAAGACGTTTGCATTTTCGGAGCAGGGCTGCTGGATGCGCCCGGCACGGACCACTAAGCTACGTTTGAAGTTTGAGGGGGAAGACAAGCAAGCAGCCCCAGTCTCTGTGCCTCTGTGCGAGCAGTGCCATGGGCAGATGAGGCTGAGCAACAGCTTTCCAGGCTAGCTCTTTCTGCCTGCGAGCTATCTGAAGACGTTTGCATTTTCGGAGCAGGGCTGCTGGATGCGCCCGGCACGGACCACCTAAGCTACGTTTGAAGTTTGAGGGGGCAAGACAAGCAAGCAGCCCCAGTCTCTGTGCCTCTGTGCGAACAGTGCCATGGGCAGATGAGGCTGAGCAACAGCTTTCCAGGCTAGCTCTTTCTGCCTGCGAGCTATCTGCAGACGTTCGCATTTTCGGAGCAGGGCTGCCGGAGGCGCCCGGCACGGACCACCTAAGCTACGTTTGAAGTTTGAGGGGGCAAGACAAGCAAGCAGCCCCAGTCTCTGTGCCTCTGTGCGAGCAGTGCCATGGGCAGATGAGGCTGAGCAACAGCTTTCCAGGCTAGCTCTTTCTGCCTGCGAGCTATCTGAAGACGTTTGCATTTTCGGAGCAGGGCTGCCGGAGGCGCCCGGCACGGACCACCTAAGCTACGTTTGAAGTTTGAGGGGGCAAGACAAGCAAGCAGCCCCAGTCTCTGTGCCTCTGTGCGAGCAGTGCCATGGGCAGATGAGGCTGAGCAACAGCTTTCCAGGCTAGCTCTTTCTGCCTGCGAGCTATCTGCAGACGTTTGGATTTTCGGAGCAGGGCTGCCGGAGGCGCCCGGCATGTACCACCTAAGTTACGTTTGAAGTTTGAGGGGGCAAGACAAGCAAGCAGCCCCAGTCTCTGTGCTTCTGTGCGAGCAGTGCCATGGGCAGATGAGGCTGAGCAACAGCTTTCCAGGCTAGCTCTTTCTGCCTGCGAGCTATCTGCAGACGTTCGCATTTTCGGAGCAGGGCTGCCTAAGGCACCTGGCACAAACAGCCATAAGATACGTTTGAAGTTTGAGGGGGCAAGACAAGCAAGCAGCCCCAGTCTCTGTGCCTCTGTGCGAGCAGTGCCATGGGCAGATGAGGCTGAGCAACAGCTTTCCAGGCTAGCTCTTTCTGCCTGCGAGCTATCTGCAGACGTTCGCATTTTCGGAGCAGGGCTGCCGGAGGCTCCCGAGACGGACCACCTAAGCTACGTTTGAAGTTTGAGGGGGCAAGACAAGCAAGCAGCCCCAGTCTCTGTGCCTCTGTGCGAGCAGTGCCATGGGCAGATGAGGCTGAGCAACAGCTTTCCAGGCTAGCTCTTTCTGGCTGCAAGCTATCTGCAGACGTTCGCATTTTCGGAGCAGGGCTGCCGGAATCGCCCGGCACTGACCACCTAAGCTACGTTTGAAGTTTGAGGGGACAAGACAAGCAAGCAGCCCCAGTCTCTGTGCCTCTGTGCGAGCAGTGCCATGGGCAGATGAGGCTGAGAAACAGCTTTCCAGGCTAGCTCTTTCTTCCTGCGAGCTATCTGCAGACGTTCGCATTTTCGGAGCAGGGCTGCTGGAGGCGCCCAGCACAGACCACCTAATATACGTTTGAAGTTTGAGGGGACAAGACAAGCAAGCAGCCCCAGTCTCTGTGCCTCTGTGCGAGCAGTGCCATGGGCAGATGAGGCTGAGCAACAGCTTTCCAGGCTAGCTCTTTCTGACTGCGAGCTATCTGCAGACGTTCGCATTTTCGGAGCAGGGCTGCCGGAGGCGCCCGGCACGGACCACCTAAGCTACATTTGAAGTTTGAGGGGACAAGACAAGCAAGCAGCCCCAGTCTCTGTGCCTCTGTGCGAGCAGTGCCATGGGCAGATGAGGCTGAGCAACAGCTTTCCAGGCTAGCTCTTTCTGCCTGCGAGCTATCTGCAGACGTTCGCATTTTCGGAGCAGGGCTGCCGGAGGCGCCCGGCACGAACCACCTAAGCTACGTTTGAAGTTTGAGGGGGCAAAACAAGCAAGCAGCCCCAGTCTCTGTGCCTCTGTGCGAGCAGTGCCATGGGCAGATGAGGCTGAGCAACAGCTTTCCAGGCTAGCTCTTTCTGCCTGCGAGCTATCTGCAGACGTTCGCATTTTCGGAGCAGGGCTGCCGGATGCGCCCGGCACGGACCACTAAGCTACGTTTGAAGTTTGAGGGGGAAGACAAGCAAGCAGCCCCAGTCTCTGTGCCTCTGTGCGAGCAGTGCCATGGGCAGATGAGGCTGAGCAACAGCTTTCCAGGCTAGCTCTTTCTGCCTGCGAGCTATCTGCAGACGTTCGCATTTTTGGAGCAGGGCTGCCAGATGCGCCCGGCACGGACCACCTAAGCTACATTTGAAGTTTGAGGGGGCAAGACAAGCAAGCAGCCCCAGTCTCTGTGCCTCTGTGCGAGCAGTGCCATGGGCAGATGAGGCTGAGCAACAGCTTTCCAGGCTAGCTCTTTCTGCCTGCGAGCTATCTGAAGACGTTTGCATTTTCGGAGCAGGGCTGCCGGAGGCGCCCGGCACGGACCACCTAAGCTACGTTTGAAGTTTGAGGGGGCAAGACAAGCAAGCAGCCCCAGTCTCTGTGCCTCTGTGCGAGCAGTGCCATGGGCAGATGAGGCTGAGCAACAGCTTTCCAGGCTAGCTCTTTCTGCCTGCGAGCTATCTGCAGACGTTTGGATTTTCGGAGCAGGGCTGCCGGAGGCGCCCGGCATGTACCACCTAAGTTACGTTTGAAGTTTGAGGGGGCAAGACAAGCAAGAAGCCCCAGTCTCTGTGCCTCTGTGCGAGCAGTGCCATGGGCAGATGAGGCTGAGCAACAGCTTTCCAGGCTAGCTCTTTCTGCCTGCGAGCTATCTGCAGACGTTCGCATTTTCGGAGCAGGGCTGCCGGAGGCGCCCGGCAAGGACCACATAAGCTACATTTGAAGTTTGAGGGGGCAAGACAAGCAAGCCGCCCCAGTCTCTGTGCCTCTGTGCGAGCAGTGCCATGGGCAGATGAAACTGAGCAACAGCTTTCCAGGCTAGCTCTTTCTCCCTGCGAGCTATCTGCAGATGTTTGCATTTTCGGAGCAGGGCTGCCGGAGGCGCCCGACACAGACCACCTAAGCTACATTTGAAGTTTGAGGGGGCAAGACAAGCAAGCAGCCCCAGTCTCTGTGCCTCTGTGCGAGCAGTGCCATGGGCAGATGAGGCTTAGCCACAGCTTTCCAGGCTAGCTCTTTCTGCCTGCGAGCTATCTGCAGACGTTCGCATTTTCGGAGCAGGGCTGCCGGAGGCGCCCGGCACGGACCACCTAAGCTACATTTGAAGTTTGAGGGGACAAGACAAGCAAGCAGCCCCAGTCTCTGTGCCTCTGTGCGAGCAGTGCCATGGGCAGATGAGGCTGAGCAACAGCTTTCCAGGCTAGCTCTTTCTGCCTGCGAGCTATCTGCAGACGTTTGCATTTTCGGAGCAGGGCTGCCGGATGCGCCCGGCACGGACCACCTAAGCTACATTTGAAGCTTGAGGGGACAAGACAAGCAAGCAGCCCCAGTCTCTGTGCCTCTGTGCGAGCAGTGCCATGGGCAGATGAGGCTGAGCAACAGCTTTCCAGGCTAGCTCTTTCTGCCTGCGAGCTATCTGCAGACGTTTGGATTTTCGGAGCAGGGCTGCCGGAGACGCCCGGCATGTACCACCTAAGTTACGTTTGAAGTTTGAGGGGGCAAGACAAGCAAGCAGCCCCAGTCTCTGTGCCTCTGTGCGAGCAGTGCCATGGGCAGATGAGGCTGAGCAACAGCTTTCCAGGCTAGCTCTTTCTGCCTGCGAGCTATCTGCAGACGTTCGCATTTTCGGAGCAGGGCTGCCGGAGGCGCCCGGCACGGACCACCTAAGCTACATTTGAAGTTTGAGGGGACAAGACAAGCAAGCAGCCCCAGTCTCTGTGCCTCTGTGCGAGCAGTGCCATGGGCAGATGAGGCTGAGCAACAGCTTTCCAGGCTAGCTCTTTCTGCCTGCGAGCTATCTGCAGACGTTTGCATTTTCGGAGCAGGGCTGCTGGAGGCGCCCGGCATGGACCACCTAAGTGTCGTTTGAAGTTTGAGGTGGCAAGACAAGCAAGCAGCCCCAGTCTCTGTGCCTCTGTGCGAGCAGTGCCATGGGCAGATGAAACTGAGCAACAGCTTTCCAGGCTAGCTCTTTCTCCCTGCGAGCTATCTGCAGACGTTCGCACTTTCGGAGCAGGGCTGCCGGAGGCGCCCGGCACGGACCACCTAAGCTACATTTGAAGTTTGAGGGGACAAGACAAGCAAGCAGCCCCAGTCTCTGTGCCTCTGTGCGAGCAGTGCCATGGGCAGATGAGGCTGAGCAGCAGCTTTCCAGGCTAGCTCTTTCTGCCTGCGAGCTATCTGCAGACGTTCGCATTTTCGGAGCAGGGCTGCCGGAGGCGCCCGGCACGGACCACCTAAGCTACGTTTGATGTTTGAGGGGGCAAGACAAGCAAGCAGCCCCAGTCTCTGTGCCTCTGTGCGAGCAGTGCCATGGGCAGATGAGGCTGAGCAACAGCTTTCCAGGCTAGCTCTTTCTGCCTGCGAGCTATCTGAAGACGTTTGGATTTTCGGAGCAGGGCTGCCGGAGGCGCCCGGCATGGACCACCTAAGTTACGTTTGAAGTTTGAGGGGGCAAGACAAGCAAGCAGCCCCAGTCTCTGTGCCTCTGTGCGAGCAGTGCCATGGGCAGATGAGGCTGAGCAACAGCTTTCCAGGCTAGCTCTTTCTGCCTGCGAGCTATCTGCAGACGTTCGCATTTTCGGAGCAGGGCTGCCGGATGCGCCCGGCACGGACCACTAAGCTACGTTTGAAGTTTGAGGGGGAAGACAAGCAAGCAGCCCCAGTCTCTGTGCCTCTGTGCGAGCAGTGCCATGGGCAGATGAGGCTGAGCAACAGCTTTCCAGGCTAGCTCTTTCTGCCTGCGAGCTATCTGCAGACGTTCGCATTTTTGGAGCAGGGCTGCCAGATGCGCCCGGCACGGACCACCTAAGCTACATTTGAAGTTTGAGGGGGCAAGACAAGCAAGCAGCCCCAGTCTCTGTGCCTCTGTGCGAGCAGTGCCATGGGCAGATGAGGCTGAGCAACAGCTTTCCAGGCTAGCTCTTTCTGCCTGCGAGCTATCTGAAGACGTTTGCATTTTCGGAGCAGGGCTGCCGGAGGCGCCCGGCACGGACCACCTAAGCTACGTTTGAAGTTTGAGGGGGCAAGACAAGCAAGCAGCCCCAGTCTCTGTGCCTCTGTGCGAGCAGTGCCATGGGCAGATGAGGCTGAGCAACAGCTTTCCAGGCTAGCTCTTTCTGCCTGCGAGCTATCTGCAGACGTTTGGATTTTCGGAGCAGGGCTGCCGGAGGCGCCCGGCATGTACCACCTAAGTTACGTTTGAAGTTTGAGGGGGCAAGACAAGCAAGAAGCCCCAGTCTCTGTGCCTCTGTGCGAGCAGTGCCATGGGCAGATGAGGCTGAGCAACAGCTTTCCAGGCTAGCTCTTTCTGCCTGCGAGCTATCTGCAGACGTTCGCATTTTCGGAGCAGGGCTGCCGGAGGCGCCCGGCAAGGACCACATAAGCTACATTTGAAGTTTGAGGGGGCAAGACAAGCAAGCCGCCCCAGTCTCTGTGCCTCTGTGCGAGCAGTGCCATGGGCAGATGAAACTGAGCAACAGCTTTCCAGGCTAGCTCTTTCTCCCTGCGAGCTATCTGCAGATGTTTGCATTTTCGGAGCAGGGCTGCCGGAGGCGCCCGGCACAGACCACCTAAGCTACATTTGAAGTTTGAGGGGGCAAAACAAGCAAGCAGCCCCAGTCTCTGTGCCTCTGTGCGAGCAGTGCCATGGGCAGATGAGGCTTAGCCACAGCTTTCCAGGCTAGCTCTTTCTGCCTGCGAGCTATCTGCAGACGTTCGCATTTTCGGAGCAGGGCTGCCGGAGGCGCCCGGCACGGACCACCTAAGCTACATTTGAAGTTTGAGGGGACAAGACAAGCAAGCAGCCCCAGTCTCTGTGCCTCTGTGCGAGCAGTGCCATGGGCAGATGAGGCTGAGCAACAGCTTTCCAGGCTAGCTCTTTCTGCCTGCGAGCTATCTGCAGACGTTTGCATTTTCGGAGCAGGGCTGCCGGATGCGCCCGGCACGGACCACCTAAGCTACATTTGAAGCTTGAGGGGACAAGACAAGCAAGCAGCCCCAGTCTCTGTGCCTCTGTGCGAGCAGTGCCATGGGCAGATGAGGCTGAGCAACAGCTTTCCAGGCTAGCTCTTTCTGCCTGCGAGCTATCTGCAGACGTTTGGATTTTCGGAGCAGGGCTGCCGGAGACGCCCGGCATGTACCACCTAAGTTACGTTTGAAGTTTGAGGGGGCAAGACAAGCAAGCAGCCCCAGTCTCTGTGCCTCTGTGCGAGCAGTGCCATGGGCAGATGAGGCTGAGCAACAGCTTTCCAGGCTAGCTCTTTCTTCCTGCGAGCTATCTGCAGACGTTCGCATTTTCGGAGCAGGGCTGCCGGAGGCGCCCGGCACGGACCACCTAAGCTACATTTGAAGTTTGAGGGGACAAGACAAGCAAGCAGCCCCAGTCTCTGTGCCTCTGTGCGAGCAGTGCCATGGGCAGATGAGGCTGAGCAACAGCTTTCCAGGCTAGCTCTTTCTGCCTGCGAGCTATCTGCAGACGTTTGCATTTTCGGAGCAGGGCTGCTGGAGGCGCCCGGCATGGACCACCTAAGTGTCGTTTGAAGTTTGAGGTGGCAAGACAAGCAAGCAGCCCCAGTCTCTGTGCCTCTGTGCGAGCAGTGCCATGGGCAGATGAAACTGAGCAACAGCTTTCCAGGCTAGCTCTTTCTCCCTGCGAGCTATCTGCAGACGTTCGCACTTTCGGAGCAGGGCTGCCGGAGGCGCCCGGCACGGACCACCTAAGCTACATTTGAAGTTTGAGGGGACAAGACAAGCAAGCAGCCCCAGTCTCTGTGCCTCTGTGCGAGCAGTGCCATGGGCAGATGAGGCTGAGCAGCAGCTTTCCAGGCTAGCTCTTTCTGCCTGCGAGCTATCTGCAGACGTTCGCATTTTCGGAGCAGGGCTGCCGGAGGCGCCCGGCACGGACCACCTAAGCTACGTTTGATGTTTGAGGGGGCAAGACAAGCAAGCAGCCCCAGTCTCTGTGCCTCTGTGCGAGCAGTGCCATGGGCAGATGAGGCTGAGCAACAGCTTTCCAGGCTAGCTCTTTCTGCCTGCGAGCTATCTGAAGACGTTTGGATTTTCGGAGCAGGGCTGCCGGAGGCGCCCGGCATGGACCACCTAAGTTACGTTTGAAGTTTGAGGGGGCAAGACAAGCAAGCAGCCCCAGTCTCTGTGCCTCTGTGCGAGCAGTGCCATGGGCAGATGAGGCTGAGCAACAGCTTTATAGGCTAGCTCTTTCTGCCTGCGAGCTATCTGCAGACGTTCGCATTTTTGGAGCAGGGCTGCCGGAGGCGCCCGGCACGGACCACCTAAGCTACGTTTGAAGTTTGAGGGGGAAGACAAGCAAGCAGCTCCAGTCTCTGTGCCTCTGTGCGAGCAGTGCCATGGGCAGATGAGGCTGAGCAACAGCTTTCCAGGCTAGCTCTTTCTGCCTGCGAGCTATCTGCAGACGTTCGCATTTTCGGAGCAGGGCTGCCGGATGCGCCCGGCACGGACCACCTAAGCTACATTTGAAGTTTGAGGGGACAAGACAAGCAAGCAGCCCCAGTCTCTGTGCCTCTGTGCGAGCAGTGCCATGGGCAGATGAGGCTGAGCAACAGCTTTCCAGGCTAGCTCTTTCTGCCTGCGAGCTATCTGCAGACGTTCGCATTTTCGGAGCAGGGCTGCCGGATGCGCCCGGCACGGACCACCTAAGCTACATTTGAAGTTTGAGGGGACAAGACAAGCAAGCAGCCCCAGTCTCTGTGCCTCTGTGCGAGCAGTGCCATGGGCAGATGAGGCTGAGCAACAGCTTTCCAGGCTAGCTCTTTCTGCCTGCGAGCTATCTGCAGACGTTTGCATTTTCGGAGCAGGGCTGCCGGATGCGCCCGGCACGGACCACCTAAGCTACGTTTGAAGTTTGAGGGGGAAGACAAGCAAGCAGCCCCAGTCTCTGTGCCTCTGTGCGAGCAGTGCCATGGGCAGATGAGGCTGAGCAACAGCTTTCCAGGCTAGCTCTTTCTGCCTGCGAGCTATCTGCAGACGTTTGCATTTTCGGAGCAGGGCTGCTGGATGCACCCGGCACGGACCACCTAAGCTACATTGGAAGTTTGAGGGGACAAGACAAGCAAGCAGCCCCAGTCTCTGTGCCTCTGTGCTAGCAGTGCAATGGGCAGATGAGGCTGAGCAACAGCTTTCCAGGCTAGCTCTTTCTCCCTGCGAGCTATCTGCAGATGTTTGCATTTTCGGAGCAGGGCTGCCGGAGGCGCCCAGCATAGACCACCTAAGCTACGTTTGAAGTTTGAGGGGGCAAGACAGGCAAGCAGCCCCAGTCTCTGTGCCTCTGTGCGAGCAGTGCCATGGGCAGATGAGGCTGAGCCACAGCTTTCCAGGCTAGCTCTTTCTGCCTGGGAGCTATATGCAGACGTTCGCATTTTTGGAGCAGGGCTGCCGGAGGCGCCCGGCACGGACCACCTAAGCTACGTTTGAAGTTTGAGGGGGCAAGACAAGCAAGCAGCCCCAGTCTCTGTGCCTCTGTGCGAGCAGTGCCATGGGCAGATGAGGCTGAGCAACAGCTTTCCAGGCTAGCTCTTTCTGCCTGCGAGCTATCTGAAGACGTTTGCATTTTCGGAGCAGGACTGCCGGAAGCGCCCGGCACGGACCACCTAAGCTACGTTTGAAGTTTGAGGGGGCAAGACAAGCAAGCAGCCCCAGTCTCTGTGCCTCTGTGCGAACAGTGCCATGGGCAGATGAGGCTGAGCAACAGCTTTCCAGGCTAGCTCTTTCTGCCTGCGAGCTATCTGCAGACGTTTGGATTTTCGGAGCAGGGCTGCCGGAGGCGCCCGGCATGTACCACCTAAGTTACGTTTGAAGTTTGAGGTGGCAAGACAAGCAAGCAGCCCCAGTCTCTGTGCCTCTGTGCGAACAGTGCCATGGGCAGATGAGGCTGAGCAACAGCTTTCCAGGCTAGCTCTTTCTGCCTGCGAGCTATCTGCAGACGTTTGGATTTTCGGAGCAGGGCTGCCGGAGGCGCCCGGCATGTACCACCTAAGTTACGTTTGAAGTTTGAGGTGGCAAGACAAGCAAGCAGCCCCAGTCTCTGTGCCTCTGTGCGAGCAGTGCCATGGGCAGATGAGGCTGAGCAACAGCTTTCCAGGCTAGCTCTTTCTGGCTGCGAGCTATCTGCAGACGTTCGCATTTTCGGAGCAGGGCTGCCGGAGGCGCCCGGCAAGGACCACATAAGCTACATTTGAAGTTTGAGGGGGCAAGACAAGCAAGCAGCCCCAGTCTCTGTGCCTCTGTGCGAGCAGTGCCATGGGCAGATGAAACTGAGCAAAAGCTTTCCAGGCTAGCTCTTTCTCCCTGCGAGGTATCTGCAGATGTTTGCATTTTCGGAGCAGGGCTGCCGAAGGCGCCCGGCACGGACCACCTAAGCTACATTTGAAGTTTGAGGGGGCAAGACAAGCAAGCAGCCCCAGTCACTGTGCCTCTGTGCGAGCAGTGCCATGGGCAGATGAGGCTGAGCAACAGCTTTCCAGGCTAGCTCTTTCTGCCTGCGAGCTATCTGCAGACGTTCGCATTTTCAGAGCAGGGCTGCCGGAGGCGCCCGGCACGGACCACCTAAGCTACATTTGAAGTTTGAGGGGACAAGACAAGCAAGCAGCCCCAGTCTCTGTGCCTCTGTGCGAGCAGTGCCATGGGCAGATGAGGCTGAGCAACAGCTTTCCAGGCTAGCTCTTTCTGCCTGCGAGCTATCTGCAGACGTTCGCATTTTCGGAGCAGGGCTGCCGGAGGCGACCGGCACGGAGCACCTAAGGTACATTTGAAGTTTGAGGGGACAAGACAAGCAAGCAGCCCCAGTCTCTGTGCCTCTGTGCGAGCAGTGCCATGGGCAGATGAGGCTGAGCAACAGCTTTCCAGGCTAGCTCTTTCTGCCTGCGAGCTATCTGCAGACGTTCGCATTTTTGGAGCAGGGCTGCCAGATGCGCCCGGCACGGACCACCTAAGCTACATTTGAAGTTTGAGGGGGCAAGACAAGCAAGCAGCCCCAGTCTCTGTGCCTCTGTGCAAGCAGTGCCATGGGCAGATGAGGCTGAGCAACAGCTTTCCAGGCTAGCTCTTTCTGCCTGCGAGCTATCTGAAGACGTTCGCATTTTCGGAGCAGGGCTGCCAGAGGCGCCCGGCATGTACCACCTAAGTTACGTTTGAAGTTTGAGGGGGCAAGACAAGCAAGCAGCCCCAGTCTCTGTGCCTCTGTGCGAGCAGTGCCATGGGCAGATGAGGCTGAGCAACAGCTTTCCAGGCTAGCTCTTTCTGCCTGCGAGCTATCTGCAGACGTTCGCATTTTCGGAGCAGGGCTGCCAGATGCGCCCGGCACAAACAGCCATAAGATACGTTTGAAGTTTGAGGGGGCAAGACAAGCAAGCAGCCCCAGTCTCTGTGCCTCTGTGCGAGCAGTGCCATGGGCAGATGAGGCTGAGCAACAGCTTTCCAGGCTAGCTCTTTCTGCCTGCGAGCTATCTGCAGACGTTCGCATTTTCGGAGCAGGGCTGCCGGAGGCTCCCGAGACGGACCACCTAAGCTACGTTTGAAGTTTGAGGGGGCAAGACAAGCAAGCAGCCCCAGTCTCTGTGCCTCTGTGCGAGCAGTGCCATGGGCAGATGAGGCTGAGCAACAGCTTTCCAGGCTAGCTCTTTCTGGCTGCAAGCTATCTGCAGACGTTCGCATTTTCGGAGCAGGGCTGCCGGAATCGCCCGGCACGGACCACCTAAGCTACGTTTGAAGTTTGAGGGGACAAGACAAGCAAGCAGCCCCAGTCTCTGTGCCTCTGTGCGAGCAGTGCCATGGGCAGATGAGGCTGAGAAACAGCTTTCCAGGCTAGCTCTTTCTTCCTGCGAGCTATCTGCAGACGTTCGCATTTTCGGAGCAGGGCTGCTGGAGGCGCCCAGCACAGACCACCTAATATACGTTTGAAGTTTGAGGGGACAAGACAAGCAAGCAGCCCCAGTCTCTGTGCCTCTGTGCGAGCAGTGCCATGGGCAGATGAGGCTGAGCAACAGCTTTCCAGGCTAGCTCTTTCTGCCTGCGAGCTATCTGCAGACGTTCGCATTTTCGGAGCAGGGCTGCCGGATGCGCCTGGCACGGACCACCTAAGCTACATTTGAAGTTTGAGGGGACAAGACAAGCAAGCAGCCCCAGTCTCTGTGCCTCTGTGCGAGCAGTGCCATGGGCAGATGAGGCTGAGCAACAGCTTTCCAGGCTAGCTCTTTCTGCCTGCGAGCTATCTGCAGACGTTCGCATTTTCGGAGCAGGGCTGCTGGAGGCGCCCAGCACAGACCAACTAATATACGTTTGAAGTTTGAGGGGACAAGACAAGCAAGCAGCCCCAGTCTCTGTGCCTCTGTGCGAGCAGTGCCATGGGCAGATGAGGCTGAGCAACAGCTTTCCAGGCTAGCTCTTTCTGCCTGCGAGCTATCTGCAGACGTTCGCATTTTCGGAGCAGGGCTGCCGGATGCGCCTGGCACGGACCACCTAAGCTACATTTGAAGTTTGAGGGGACAAGACAAGCAAGCAGCCCCAGTCTCTGTGCCTCTGTGCGAGCAGTGCCATGGGCAGATGAGGCTGAGCAACAGCTTTCCAGGCTAGCTCTTTCTGCCTGCGAGCTATCTGCAGACGTTTGCATTTTCGGAGCAGGGCTGCCGGAAGCGCCCGGCACGGACCACCTAAGCTACGTTTGAAGTTTGAGGGGGAAGACAAGCAAGCAGCCCCAGTCTCTGTGCCTCTGTGCGAGCAGTGCCATGGGCAGATGAGGCTGAGCAACAGCTTTCCAGGCTAGCTCTTTCTGCCTGCGAGCTATCTGCAGACGTTCGCATTTTTGGAGCAGGGCTGCCAGATGCGCCCGGCACGGACCACCTAAGCTACATTTGAAGTTTGAGGGGGCAAGACAAGCAAGCAGCCCCAGTCTCTGTGCCTCTGTGCGAGCAGTGCCATGGGCAGATGAGGCTGAGCAACAGCTTTCCAGGCTAGCTCTTTCTGCCTGCGAGCTATCTGCAGACGTTCGCATTTTTGGAGCAGGGCTGCCAGATGCGCCCGGCACGGACCACCTAAGCTACATTTGAAGTTTGAGGGGGCAAGACAAGCAAGCAGCCCCAGTCTCTGTGCCTCTGTGCGAGCAGTGCCATGGGCAGATGAGGCTGAGCAACAGCTTTCCAGGCTAGCTCTTTCTGCCTGCGAGCTATCTGCAGACGTTCGCATTTTCGGAGCAGGGCTGCTGGAGGCGCCCAGCACAGACCAACTAATATACGTTTGAAGTTTGAGGGGACAAGACAAGCAAGCAGCCCCAGTCTCTGTGCCTCTGTGCGAGCAGTGCCATGGGCAGATGAGGCTGAGCAACAGCTTTCCAGGCTAGCTCTTTCTGCCTGCGAGCTATCTGCAGACGTTCGCATTTTCGGAGCAGGGCTGCCGGATGCGCCTGGCACGGACCACCTAAGCTACATTTGAAGTTTGAGGGGACAAGACAAGCAAGCAGCCCCAGTCTCTGTGCCTCTGTGCGAGCAGTGCCATGGGCAGATGAGGCTGAGCAACAGCTTTCCAGGCTAGCTCTTTCTGCCTGCGAGCTATCTGCAGACGTTTGCATTTTCGGAGCAGGGCTGCCGGAAGCGCCCGGCACGGACCACCTAAGCTACGTTTGAAGTTTGAGGGGGAAGACAAGCAAGCAGCCCCAGTCTCTGTGCCTCTGTGCGAGCAGTGCCATGGGCAGATGAGGCTGAGCAACAGCTTTCCAGGCTAGCTCTTTCTGCCTGCGAGCTATCTGCAGACGTTCGCATTTTCGGAGCAGGGCTGCCGGATGCGCCCGGCACGGACCACCTAAGCTACATTTGAAGTTTGAGGGGACAAGACAAGCAAGCAGCCCCAGTCTCTGTGCCTCTGTGCGAGCAGTGCCATGGGCAGATGAGGCTGAGCAACAGCTTTCCAGGCTAGCTCTTTCTGCCTGCGAGCTATCTGCAGACGTTCGCATTTTCGGAGCAGGGCTGCCGGAGGCGCCCGGCACGGACCACCTAAGCTACGTTTGAAGTTTGAGGGGGCCAAACAAGCAAGCAGCCCCAGTCTCTGTGCCTCTGTGCGAGCAGTGCCATGGGCAGATGAGGCTGAGCAACAGCTTTCCAGGCTAGCTCTTTCTGCCTGCGAGCTATCTGCAGACGTTCGCATTTTCGGAGCAGGGCTGCCGGATGCGCCCGGCACGGACCACTAAGCTACGTTTGAAGTTTGAGGGGGAAGACAAGCAAGCAGCCCCAGTCTCTGTGCCTCTGTGCGAGCAGTGCCATGGGCAGATGAGGCTGAGCAACAGCTTTCCAGGCTAGCTCTTTCTGCCTGCGAGCTATCTGCAGACGTTTGCATTTTCGGAGCAGGGCTGCCAGATGCGCCCGGCACGGACCACCTAAGCTACATTTGAAATTTGAGGGGACAAGACAAGCAAGCAGCCCCAGTCTCTGTGCCTCTGTGCGAGCAGTGCCATGGGCAGATGAGGCTGAGCAACAGCTTTCCAGGCTAGCTCTTTCTGCCTGCGAGCTATCTGCAGACGTTTGCATTTTCGGAGCAGGGCTGCCGGAAGCGCCCGGCACGGACCACCTAAGCTACGTTTGAAGTTTGAGGGGGAAGACAAGCAAGCAGCCCCAGTCTCTGTGCCTCTGTGCGAGCAGTGCCATGGGCAGATGAGGCTGAGCAACAGCTTTCCAGGCTAGCTCTTTCTGCCTGCGAGCTATCTGCAGACGTTCGCATTTTCGGAGCAGGGCTGCCGGAGGCGACCGGCACGGACCACCTAAGCTACATTTGAAGTTTGAGGGGACAAGACAAGCAAGCAGCCCCAGTCTCTGTGCCTCTGTGCGAGCAGTGCCATGGGCAGATGAGGCTGAGCAACAGCTTTCCAGGCTAGCTCTTTCTGCCTGCGAGCTATCTGCAGACGTTCGCATTTTCGGAGCAGGGCTGCCGGAGGCGCACGGCACGGACCACCTAAGCTACGTTTGAAGTTTGAGGGGGCCAAACAAGCAAGCAGCCCCAGTCTCTGTGCCTCTGTGCGAGCAGTGCCATGGGCAGATGAGGCTGAGCAACAGCTTTCCAGGCTAGCTCTTTCTGCCTGCGAGCTATCTGCAGACGTTCGCATTTTCGGAGCAGGGCTGCCGGATGCGCCCGGCACGGACCACTAAGCTACGTTTGAAGTTTGAGGGGGAAGACAAGCAAGCAGCCCCAGTCTCTGTGCCTCTGTGCGAGCAGTGCCATGGGCAGATGAGGCTGAGCAACAGCTTTCCAGGCTAGCTCTTTCTGCCTGCGAGCTATCTGCAGACGTTCGCATTTTTGGAGCAGGGCTGCCAGATGCGCCCGGCACGGACCACCTAAGCTACATTTGAAGTTTGAGGGGGCAAGACAAGCAAGCAGCCCCAGTCTCTGTGCCTCTGTGCGAGCAGTGCCATGGGCAGATGAGGCTGAGCAACAGCTTTCCAGGCTAGCTCTTTCTGCCTGCGAGCTATCTGCAGACGTTCGCATTTTCGGAGCAGGGCTGCTGGAGGCGCCCAGCACAGACCAACTAATATACGTTTGAAGTTTGAGGGGACAAGACAAGCAAGCAGCCCCAGTCTCTGTGCCTCTGTGCGAGCAGTGCCATGGGCAGATGAGGCTGAGCAACAGCTTTCCAGGCTAGCTCTTTCTGCCTGCGAGCTATCTGCAGACGTTCGCATTTTCGGAGCAGGGCTGCCGGATGCGCCTGGCACGGACCACCTAAGCTACATTTGAAGTTTGAGGGGACAAGACAAGCAAGCAGCCCCAGTCTCTGTGCCTCTGTGCGAGCAGTGCCATGGGCAGATGAGGCTGAGCAACAGCTTTCCAGGCTAGCTCTTTCTGCCTGCGAGCTATCTGCAGACGTTTGCATTTTCGGAGCAGGGCTGCCGGAAGCGCCCGGCACGGACCACCTAAGCTACGTTTGAAGTTTGAGGGGGAAGACAAGCAAGCAGCCCCAGTCTCTGTGCCTCTGTGCGAGCAGTGCCATGGGCAGATGAGGCTGAGCAACAGCTTTCCAGGCTAGCTCTTTCTGCCTGCGAGCTATCTGCAGACGTTCGCATTTTCGGAGCAGGGCTGCCGGATGCGCCCGGCACGGACCACCTAAGCTACATTTGAAGTTTGAGGGGACAAGACAAGCAAGCAGCCCCAGTCTCTGTGCCTCTGTGCGAGCAGTGCCATGGGCAGATGAGGCTGAGCAACAGCTTTCCAGGCTAGCTCTTTCTGCCTGCGAGCTATCTGCAGACGTTCGCATTTTCGGAGCAGGGCTGCCGGAGGCGCCCGGCACGGACCACCTAAGCTACGTTTGAAGTTTGAGGGGGCCAAACAAGCAAGCAGCCCCAGTCTCTGTGCCTCTGTGCGAGCAGTGCCATGGGCAGATGAGGCTGAGCAACAGCTTTCCAGGCTAGCTCTTTCTGCCTGCGAGCTATCTGCAGACGTTCGCATTTTCGGAGCAGGGCTGCCGGATGCGCCCGGCACGGACCACTAAGCTACGTTTGAAGTTTGAGGGGGAAGACAAGCAAGCAGCCCCAGTCTCTGTGCCTCTGTGCGAGCAGTGCCATGGGCAGATGAGGCTGAGCAACAGCTTTCCAGGCTAGCTCTTTCTGCCTGCGAGCTATCTGCAGACGTTCGCATTTTCGGAGCAGGGCTGCCGGAGGCTCCCGAGACGGACCACCTAAGCTACGTTTGAAGTTTGAGGGGGCAAGACAAGCAAGCAGCCCCAGTCTCTGTGCCTCTGTGCGAGCAGTGCCATGGGCAGATGAGGCTGAGCAACAGCTTTCCAGGCTAGCTCTTTCTGGCTGCAAGCTATCTGCAGACGTTCGCATTTTCGGAGCAGGGCTGCCGGAATCGCCCGGCACGGACCACCTAAGCTACGTTTGAAGTTTGAGGGGACAAGACAAGCAAGCAGCCCCAGTCTCTGTGCCTCTGTGCGAGCAGTGCCATGGGCAGATGAGGCTGAGAAACAGCTTTCCAGGCTAGCTCTTTCTTCCTGCGAGCTATCTGCAGACGTTCGCATTTTCGGAGCAGGGCTGCTGGAGGCGCCCAGCACAGACCACCTAATATACGTTTGAAGTTTGAGGGGACAAGACAAGCAAGCAGCCCCAGTCTCTGTGCCTCTGTGCGAGCAGTGCCATGGGCAGATGAGGCTGAGCAACAGCTTTCCAGGCTAGCTCTTTCTGCCTGCGAGCTATCTGCAGACGTTCGCATTTTCGGAGCAGGGCTGCCGGATGCGCCTGGCACGGACCACCTAAGCTACATTTGAAGTTTGAGGGGACAAGACAAGCAAGCAGCCCCAGTCTCTGTGCCTCTGTGCGAGCAGTGCCATGGGCAGATGAGGCTGAGCAACAGCTTTCCAGGCTAGCTCTTTCTGCCTGCGAGCTATCTGCAGACGTTTGCATTTTCGGAGCAGGGCTGCCGGAAGCGCCCGGCACGGACCACCTAAGCTACGTTTGAAGTTTGAGGGGGAAGACAAGCAAGCAGCCCCAGTCTCTGTGCCTCTGTGCGAGCAGTGCCATGGGCAGATGAGGCTGAGCAACAGCTTTCCAGGCTAGCTCTTTCTGCCTGCGAGCTATCTGCAGACGTTCGCATTTTCGGAGCAGGGCTGCCGGATGCGCCCGGCACGGACCACCTAAGCTACATTTGAAGTTTGAGGGGACAAGACAAGCAAGCAGCCCCAGTCTCTGTGCCTCTGTGCGAGCAGTGCCATGGGCAGATGAGGCTGAGCAACAGCTTTCCAGGCTAGCTCTTTCTGCCTGCGAGCTATCTGCAGACGTTCGCATTTTCGGAGCAGGGCTGCCGGAGGCGCCCGGCACGGACCACCTAAGCTACGTTTGAAGTTTGAGGGGGCCAAACAAGCAAGCAGCCCCAGTCTCTGTGCCTCTGTGCGAGCAGTGCCATGGGCAGATGAGGCTGAGCAACAGCTTTCCAGGCTAGCTCTTTCTGCCTGCGAGCTATCTGCAGACGTTCGCATTTTCGGAGCAGGGCTGCCGGATGCGCCCGGCACGGACCACTAAGCTACGTTTGAAGTTTGAGGGGGAAGACAAGCAAGCAGCCCCAGTCTCTGTGCCTCTGTGCGAGCAGTGCCATGGGCAGATGAGGCTGAGCAACAGCTTTCCAGGCTAGCTCTTTCTGCCTGCGAGCTATCTGCAGACGTTTGCATTTTCGGAGCAGGGCTGCCAGATGCGCCCGGCACGGACCACCTAAGCTACATTTGAAATTTGAGGGGACAAGACAAGCAAGCAGCCCCAGTCTCTGTGCCTCTGTGCGAGCAGTGCCATGGGCAGATGAGGCTGAGCAACAGCTTTCCAGGCTAGCTCTTTCTGCCTGCGAGCTATCTGCAGACGTTTGCATTTTCGGAGCAGGGCTGCCGGAAGCGCCCGGCACGGACCACCTAAGCTACGTTTGAAGTTTGAGGGGGAAGACAAGCAAGCAGCCCCAGTCTCTGTGCCTCTGTGCGAGCAGTGCCATGGGCAGATGAGGCTGAGCAACAGCTTTCCAGGCTAGCTCTTTCTGCCTGCGAGCTATCTGCAGACGTTCGCATTTTCGGAGCAGGGCTGCCGGAGGCGACCGGCACGGACCACCTAAGCTACATTTGAAGTTTGAGGGGACAAGACAAGCAAGCAGCCCCAGTCTCTGTGCCTCTGTGCGAGCAGTGCCATGGGCAGATGAGGCTGAGCAACAGCTTTCCAGGCTAGCTCTTTCTGCCTGCGAGCTATCTGCAGACGTTCGCATTTTCGGAGCAGGGCTGCCGGAGGCGCACGGCACGGACCACCTAAGCTACGTTTGAAGTTTGAGGGGGCCAAACAAGCAAGCAGCCCCAGTCTCTGTGCCTCTGTGCGAGCAGTGCCATGGGCAGATGAGGCTGAGCAACAGCTTTCCAGGCTAGCTCTTTCTGCCTGCGAGCTATCTGCAGACGTTCGCATTTTCGGAGCAGGGCTGCCGGATGCGCCCGGCACGGACCACTAAGCTACGTTTGAAGTTTGAGGGGGAAGACAAGCAAGCAGCCCCAGTCTCTGTGCCTCTGTGCGAGCAGTGCCATGGGCAGATGAGGCTGAGCAACAGCTTTCCAGGCTAGCTCTTTCTGCCTGCGAGCTATCTGCAGACGTTCGCATTTTTGGAGCAGGGCTGCCAGATGCGCCCGGCACGGACCACCTAAGCTACATTTGAAGTTTGAGGGGGCAAGACAAGCAAGCAGCCCCAGTCTCTGTGCCTCTGTGCGAGCAGTGCCATGGGCAGATGAGGCTGAGCAACAGCTTTCCAGGCTAGCTCTTTCTGCCTGCGAGCTATCTGAAGACGTTTGCATTTTCGGAGCACGGCTGCCGGAGGCGCCCGGCACGGACCACCTAAGCTACGTTTGAAGTTTGAGGGGGCAAGACAAGCAAGCAGCCCCAGTCTCTGTGCCTCTGTGCGAGCAGTGCCATGGGCAGATGAGGCTGAGCAACAGCTTTCCAGGCTAGCTCTTTCTGCCTGCGAGCTATCTGCAGACGTTTGGATTTTCGGAGCAGGGCTGCCGGAGGCGCCCGGCATGTACCACCTAAGTTACGTTTGAAGTTTGAGGGGGCAAGACAAGCAAGCAGCCCCAGTCTCTGTGCCTCTGTGCGAGCAGTGCCATGGGCAGATGAGGCTGAGCAACAGCTTTCCAGGCTAGCTCTTTCTGCCTGCGAGCTATCTGCAGACGTTCGCATTTTCGGAGCAGGGCTGCCGGAGGCGCCCGGCAAGGACCACATAAGCTACATTTGAAGTTTGAGGGGGCAAGACAAGCAAGCAGCCCCAGTCTCTGTGCCTCTGTGCGAGCAGTGCCATGGGCAGATGAGGCTGAGCAACAGCTTTCCAGGCTAGCTCTTTCTGCCTGCGAGCTATCTGCAGACGTTCGCATTTTCGGAGCAGGGCTGCCGGATGCGCCCGGCACGGACCACTAAGCTACGTTTGAAGTTTGAGGGGGTAAGACAAGCAAGCAGCCCCAGTCTCTGTGCCTCTGTGCGAGCAGTGCCATGGGCAGATGAGTCTTAGCCACAGCTTTCCAGGCTAGCTCTTTCTGCCTGCGAGCTATCTGCAGACGTTCGCATTTTCGGAGCAGGGCTGCCGGAGGCGCCCGGCACGGACCACCTAAGCTACATTTGAAGTTTGAGGGGACAAGACAAGCAAGCAGCCCCAGTCTCTGTGCCTCTGTGCGAGCAGTGCCATGGGCAGATGAGGCTGAGCAACAGCTTTCCAGGCTAGCTCTTTCTGCCTGCGAGCTATCTGCAGACGTTTGCATTTTCGGAGCAGGGCTGCCGGATGCGCCCGGCACGGACCACCTAAGCTACATTTGAAGCTTGAGGGGACAAGACAAGCAAGCAGCCCCAGTCTCTGTGCCTCTGTGCGAGCAGTGCCATGGGCAGATGAGGCTGAGCAACAGCTTTCCAGGCTAGCTCTTTCTGCCTGCGAGCTATCTGCAGACGTTTGGATTTTCGGAGCAGGGCTGCCGGAGGCGCCCGGCATGTACCACCTAAGTTACGTTTGAAGTTTGAGGGGGCAAGACAAGCAAGCAGCCCCAGTCTCTGTGCCTCTGTGCGAGCAGTGCCATGGGCAGATGAGGCTGAGCAACAGCTTTCCAGGCTAGCTCTTTCTGCCTGCGAGCTATCTGCAGACGTTCGCATTTTCGGAGCAGGGCTGCCGGAGGCGCCTGGCACGGACCACCTAAGCTACATTTGAAGTTTGAGGGGACAAGACAAGCAAGCAGCCCCAGTCTCTGTGCCTCTGTGCGAGCAGTGCCATGGG
Source organism: Opisthocomus hoazin (assembly GCF_030867145.1). NCBI lineage: Eukaryota > Metazoa > Chordata > Aves > Opisthocomiformes > Opisthocomidae > Opisthocomus > Opisthocomus hoazin. Next base: position 102,465 of record NW_027448898.1, read on the forward strand.
CAGATGAGGCTGAGCAACAGCTTTCCAGGCTAGCTCTTTCTGCCTGCGAGCTATCTGCAGACGTTCTCATTTTCGGAGCAGGGCTGCCGGAGGCTCCCGGCATGGACCACCTAAGTGTCGTTTGAAGTTTGAGGTGGCAAGACAAGCAAGCAGCCCCAGTCTCTGTGCCTCTGTGCGAGCAGTGCCATGGGCAGATGAAACTGAGCAACAGCTTTCCAGGCTAGCTCTTTCTCCCTGCGAGCTATCTGCAGACGTTCGCACTTTCGGAGCAGGGCTGCCGGAGGCGCCCGGCACGGACCACCTAAGCTACATTTGAAGTTTGAGGGGACAAGACAAGCAAGCAGCCCCAGTCTCTGTGCCTCTGTGCGAGCAGTGCCATGGGCAGATGAGGCTGAGCAGCAGCTTTCCAGGCTAGCTCTTTCTGCCTGCGAGCTATCTGCAGACGTTCGCATTTTCGGAGCAGGGCTGCCGGAGGCGCCCGGCACGGACCACCTAAGCTACGTTTGAAGTTTGAGGGGGCAAGACAAGCAAGCAGCCCCAGTCTCTGTGCCTCTGTGCGAGCAGTGCCATGGGCAGATGAGGCTGAGCAACAGCTTTCCAGGCTAGCTCTTTCTGCCTGCGAGCTATCTGCAGACGTTTGGATTTTCGGAGCAGGGCTGCCGGAGGCGCCCGGTATGGACCACCTAAGTTACGTTTGAAGTTTGAGGGGGCAAGACAAGCAAGCAGCCCCAGTCTCTGTGCCTCTGTGCGAGCAGTGCCATGGGCAGATGAGGCTGAGCAACAGCTTTATAGGCTAGCTCTTTCTGCCTGCGAGCTATCTGCAGACGTTCGCATTTTTGGAGCAGGGCTGCCGGAGGCGCCCGGCACGGACCACCTAAGCTACGTTTGAAGTTTGAGGGGGAAGACAAGCAAGCAGCTCCAGTCTCTGTGCCTCTGTGCGAGCAGTGCCATGGGCAGATGAGGCTGAGCAACAGCTTTCCAGGCTAGCTCTTTCTGGCTGCCAGGTATCTGCAGACGTTTGCATTTTCGGAGCAGGGCTGCCGGAGGCGCCCGGCACGGACCACCTAAGCTACGTTTGAAGTTTGAGGGGGCAAGACAAGCAAGCAGCCCCAGTCTCTGTGCCTCTGTGCGAGCAGTGCCATGGGCAGATGAGGCTGAGCAACAGCTTTCCAGGCTAGCTCTTTCTGCCTGCGAGCTATCTGCAGACGTTTGCATTTTCGGAGCAGGGCTGCCGGATGCGCCCGGCACGGACCACCTAAGCTACGTTTGAAGTTTGAGGGGGAAGACAAGCAAGCAGCCCCAGTCTCTGTGCCTCTGTGCGAGCAGTGCCATGGGCAGATGAGGCTGAGCAACAGCTTTCCAGGCTAGCTCTTTCTGCCTGCGAGCTATCTGCAGACGTTTGCATTTTCGGAGCAGGGCTGCTGGATGCGCCCTGCACGGACCACCTAAGCTACATTGGAAGTTTGAGGGGACAAGACAAGCAAGCAGCCCCAGTCTCTGTGCCTCTGTGCGAGCAGTGCCATGGGCAGATGAGGCTGAGCAACAGCTTTCCAGGCTAGCTCTTTCTCCCTGCGAGCTATCTGCAGATGTTTGAATTTTCGGAGCAGGGCTGCCGGAGGCGCCCAGCATAGACCACCTAAGCTACGTTTGAAGTTTGAGGGGGCAAGACAGGCAAGCAGCCCCAGTCTCTGTGCCTCTGTGCGAGCAGTGCCATGGGCAGATGAGGCTGAGCCACAGCTTTCCAGGCTAGCTCTTTCTGCCTGGGAGCTATATGCAGACGTTCGCATTTTCGGAGCAGGGCTGCCGGAGGCGCCCGGCACGGACCACCTAAGCTACATTTGAAGCTTGAGGGGACAAGACAAGCAAGCAGCCCCAGTCTCTGTGCCTCTGTGCGAGCAGTGCCATGGGCAGATGAGGCTGAGCAACAGCTTTCCAGGCTAGCTCTTTCTGCCTGCGAGCTATCTGAAGACGTTTGCATTTTCGGAGCAGGACTGCCGGAAGCGCCCGGCACGGACCACCTAAGCTACGTTTGAAGTTTGAGGGGGCAAGACAAGCAAGCAGCCCCAGTCTCTGTGCCTCTGTGCGAGCAGTGCCATGGGCAGATGAGGCTGAGCAACAGCTTTCCAGGCTAGCTCTTTCTGCCTGCGAGCTATCTGCAGACGTTTGGATTTTCGGAGCAGGGCTGCCGGAGGCTCCCGAGACGGACCACCTAAGTTACGTTTGAAGTTTGAGGGGGCAAGACAAGCAAGCAGCCCCAGTCTCTGTGCCTCTGTGCGAGCAGTGCCATGGGCAGATGAGGCTGAGCAACAGCTTTCCAGGCTAGCTCTTTCTGGCTGCGAGCTATCTGCAGACGTTCGCATTTTCGGAGCAGGGCTGCCGGAGGCGCCCGGCAAGGACCACATAAGCTACATTTGAAGTTTGAGGGGGCAAGACAAGCAAGCAGCCCCAGTCTCTGTGCCTCTGTGCGAGCAGTGCCATGGGCAGATGAAACTGAGCAACAGCTTTCCAGGCTAGCTCTTTCTCCCTGCGAGCTATCTGCAGATGTTTGCATTTTCGGAGCAGGGCTGCCGAAGGCGCCCGGCACGGACCACCTAAGCTACATTTGAAGTTTGAGGGGGCAAGACAAGCAAGCAGCCCCAGTCTCTGTGCCTCTGTGCGAGCAGTGCCATGGGCAGATGAGGCTGAGCAACAGCTTTCCAGGCTAGCTCTTTCTGCCTGCGAGCTATCTGCAGACGTTCGCATTTTTGGAGCAGGGCTGCCGGAGGCGCCCGGCACGGACCACCTAAGCTACATTTGAAGTTTGAGGGGACAAGACAAGCAAGCAGCCCCAGTCTCTGTGCCTCTGTGCGAGCAGTGCCATGGGCAGATGAGGCTGAGCAACAGCTTTCCAGGCTAGCTCTTTCTGCCTGCGAGCTATCTGCAGACGTTCGCATTTTCGGAGCAGGGCTGCCGGAGGCGACCGGCACGGAGCACCTAAGGTACATTTGAAGTTTGAGGGGACAAGACAAGCAAGCAGCCCCAGTCTCTGTGCCTCTGTGCGAGCAGTGCCATGGGCAGATGAGGCTGAGCAACAGCTTTCCAGGCTAGCTCTTTCTGCCTGCGAGCTATCTGCAGACGTTCGCATTTTTGGAGCAGGGCTGCCAGATGCGCTCGGCACGGACCACCTAAGCTACATTTGAAGTTTGAGGGGGCAAGACAAGCAAGCAGCCCCAGTCTCTGTGCCTCTGTGCGAGCAGTGTCATGGGCAGATGAGGCTGAGCAACAGCTTTCCAGGCTAGCTCTTTCTGCCTGCGAGCTATCTGAAGACGTTCGCATTTTCGGAGCAGGGCTGCCGGAGGCGCCCGGCATGTACCACCTAAGTTACGTTTGAAGTTTGAGGGGGCAAGACAAGCAAGCAGCCCCAGTCTCTGTGCCTCTGTGCGAGCAGTGCCATGGGCAGATGAGGCTGAGCAACAGCTTTCCAGGCTAGCTCTTTCTGCCTGCGAGCTATCTGCAGACGTTCGCATTTTCGGAGCAGGGCTGCCTAAGGCGCCCGGCACAAACAGCCATAAGATACGTTTGAAGTTTGAGGGGGCAAGACAAGCAAGCAGCCCCAGTCTCTGTGCCTCTGTGCGAGCAGTGCCATGGGCAGATGAGGCTGAGCAACAGCTTTCCAGGCTAGCTCTTTCTGCCTGCGAGCTATCTGCAGACGTTCGCATTTTCGGAGCAGGGCTGCCGGAGGCTCCCGAGACGGACCACCTAAGCTACGTTTGAAGTTTGAGGGGGCAAGACAAGCAAGCAGCCCCAGTCTCTGTGCCTCTGTGCGAGCAGTGCCATGGGCAGATGAGGCTGAGCAACAGCTTTCCAGGCTAGCTCTTTCTGCCTGCGAGCTATCTGCAGACGTTCGCATTTTCGGAGCAGGGCTGCCGGATGCGCCCGGCACGGACCACCTAAGCTACGTTTGAAGTTTGAGGGGACAAGACAAGCAAGCAGCCCCAGTCTCTGTGCCTCTGTGCGAGCAGTGCCATGGGCAGATGAGGCTGAGCAACAGCTTTCCAGGCTAGCTCTTTCTGCCTGCGAGCTATCTGCAGACGTTTGCATTTTCGGAGCAGGGCTGCCGGAGGCGCCCGGCACGGACCACCTAAGCTACGTTTGAAGTTTGAGGGGGAAGACAAGCAAGCAGCCCCAGTCTCTGTGCCTCTGTGCGAGCAGTGCCATGGGCAGATGAGGCTGAGCAACAGCTTTCCAGGCTAGCTCTTTCTGCCTGCGAGCTATCTGCAGACGTTCGCATTTTCGGAGCAGGGCTGCCAGAGGCGCCCGGCACGGACCACCTAAGCTACATTTGAAGTTTGAGGGGACAAGACAAGCAAGCAGCCCCAGTCTCTGTGCCTCTGTGCGAGCAGTGCCATGGGCAGATGAGGCTGAGCAACAGCTTTCCAGGCTAGCTCTTTCTGCCTGCGAGCTATCTGCAGACGTTCGCATTTTCGGAGCAGGGCTGCCGGATGCGCCCGGCACGGACCACCTAAGCTACGTTTGAAGTTTGAGGGGGCAAAACAAGCAAGCAGCCCCAGTCTCTGTGCCTCTGTGCGAGCAGTGCCATGGGCAGATGAGGCTGAGCAACAGCTTTCCAGGCTAGCTCTTTCTGCCTGCGAGCTATCTGCAGACGTTTGCATTTTCGGAGCAGGGCTGCCGGAGGCGCCCGGCACGGACCACCTAAGCTACGTTTGAAGTTTGAGGGGGAAGACAAGCAAGCACCCCCAGTCTCTGTGCCTCTGTGCGAGCAGTGCCATGGGCAGATGAGGCTGAGCAACAGCTTTCCAGGCTAGCTCTTTCTGCCTGCGAGCTATCTGCAGACGTTCGCATTTTCGGAGCAGGGCTGCCAGAGGCGCCCGGCACGGACCACCTAAGCTACATTTGAAGTTTGAGGGGACAAGACAAGCAAGCAGCCCCAGTCTCTGTGCCTCTGTGCGAGCAGTGCCATGGGCAGATGAGGCTGAGCAACAGCTTTCCAGGCTAGCTCTTTCTGCCTGCGAGCTATCTGCAGACGTTCGCATTTTCGGAGCAGGGCTGCCGGATGCGCCCGGCACGGACCACCTAAGCTACGTTTGAAGTTTGAGGGGGCAAAACAAGCAAGCAGCCCCAGTCTCTGTGCCTCTGTGCGAGCAGTGCCATGGGCAGATGAGGCTGAGCAACAGCTTTCCAGGCTAGCTCTTTCTGCCTGCGAGCTATCTGCAGACGTTTGCATTTTCGGAGCAGGGCTGCCGGAGGCGCCCGGCACGGACCACCTAAGCTACGTTTGAAGTTTGAGGGGGAAGACAAGCAAGCAGCCCCAGTCTCTGTGCCTCTGTGCGAGCAGTGCCATGGGCAGATGAGGCTGAGCAACAGCTTTCCAGGCTAGCTCTTTCTGCCTGCGAGCTATCTGCAGACGTTCGCATTTTCGGAGCAGGGCTGCCAGAGGCGCCCGGCACGGACCACCTAAGCTACATTTGAAGTTTGAGGGGACAAGACAAGCAAGAAGCCCCAGTCTCTGTGCCTCTGTGCGAGCAGTGCCATGGGCAGATGAGGCTGAGCAACAGCTTTCCAGGCTAGCTCTTTCTGCCTGCGAGCTATCTGCAGACGTTCGCATTTTCGGAGCAGGGCTGCCGGATGCGCCCGGCACGGACCACCTAAGCTACGTTTGAAGTTTGAGGGGGCAAAACAAGCAAGCAGCCCCAGTCTCTGTGCCTCTGTGCGAGCAGTGCCATGGGCAGATGAGGCTGAGCAACAGCTTTCCAGGCTAGCTCTTTCTGCCTGCGAGCTATCTGCAGACGTTCGCATTTTCGGAGCAGGGCTGCCGGATGCGCCCGGCACGGACCACCTAAGCTACGTTTGAAGTTTGAGGGGGAAGACAAGCAAGCAGCCCCAGTCTCTGTGCCTCTGTGCGAGCAGTGCCATGGGCAGATGAGGCTGAGCAACAGCTTTCCAGGCTAGCTCTTTCTGCCTGCGAGCTATCTGAAGACGTTAGCATTTTCGGAGCAGGACTGCCGGAAGCGCCCGGCACGGAACACGTAAGCTACGTTTGAAGTTTGAGGGGGAAGACAAGCAAGCACCCCCAGTCTCTGTGCCTCTGTGCGAGCAGTGCCATGGGCAGATGAGGCTGAGCAACAGCTTTCCAGGCTAGCTCTTTCTGCCTGCGAGCTATCTGCAGACGTTCGCATTTTCGGAGCAGGGCTGCCAGAGGCGCCCGGCACGGACCACCTAAGCTACATTTGAAGTTTGAGGGGACAAGACAAGCAAGAAGCCCCAGTCTCTGTGCCTCTGTGCGAGCAGTGCCATGGGCAGATGAGGCTGAGCAACAGCTTTCCAGGCTAGCTCTTTCTGCCTGCGAGCTATCTGCAGACGTTCGCATTTTCGGAGCAGGGCTGCCGGAGGCGCCCGGCACGGACCACCTAAGCTACGTTTGAAGTTTGAGGGGGCAAGACAAGCAAGCAGCCCCAGTCTCTGTGCCTCTGTGCGAGCAGTGCCATGGGCAGATGAGGCTGAGCAACAGCTTTCCAGGCTAGCTCTTTCTGCCTGCGAGCTATCTGCAGACGTTTGGATTTTCGGAGCAGGGCTGCCGGAGGCGCCCGGCATGTACCACCTAAGCTACGTTTGAAGTTTGAGGGGGCAAGACAAGCAAGCAGCCCCAGTCTCTGTGCCTCTGTGCGAGCAGTGCCATGGGCAGATGAGGCTGAGCAACAGCTTTCCAGGCTAGCTCTTTCTGGCTGCGAGCTATCTGCAGACGTTCGCATTTTCGGAGCAGGGCTGCCGGAGGCGCCCGGCAAGGACCACATAAGCTACATTTGAAGTTTGAGGGGGCAAGACAAGCAAGCAGCCCCAGTCTCTGTGCCTCTGTGCGAGCAGTGCCATGGGCAGATGAAACTGAGCAACAGCTTTCCAGGCTAGCTCTTTCTCCCTGCGAGCTATCTGCAGATGTTTGCATTTTCGGAGCAGGGCTGCCGAAGGCGCCCGGCACAGACCACCTAAGATACATTTGAAGTTTGAGGGGGCAAGACAAGCAAGCAGCCCCAGTCTCTGTGCCTCTGTGCGAGCAGTGCCATGGGCAGATGAGGCTGAGCAACAGCTTTCCAGGCTAGCTCTTTCTGCCTGCGAGCTATCTGCAGACGTTCGCATTTTCGGAGCAGGGCTGCCGGATGCGCCCGGCACGGACCACCTAAGCTACATTTGAAGCTTGAGGGGACAAGACAAGCAAGCAGCTCCAGTCTCTGTGCCTCTGTGCGAGCAGTGCCATGGGCAGATGAGGCTGAGCAACAGCTTTCCAGGCTAGCTCTTTCTGACTGCGAGCTATCTGCAGACGTTCGCATTTTTGGAGCAGGGCTACCAGATGCGCCCGGCACAGACCACCTAAGCTACGTTTGAAGTTTGAGGGGGCAAGACAAGCAAGCAGCCCCAGTCTCTGTGCCTCTGTGCGAGCAGTGCCATGGGCAGATGAGGCTGAGCAACAGCTTTCCAGGCTAGCTCTTTCTGCCTGCGAGCTATCTGCAGACGTTCGCATTTTCGGAGCAGGGCTGCCGGAGGCGCCCGGCAAGGACCACATAAGCTACATTTGAAGTTTGAGGGGACAAGACAAGCAAGCAGCCCCAGTCTCTGTGCCTCTGTGCGAGCAGTGCCATGGGCAGATGAGGCTGAGCAACAGCTTTCCAGGCTAGCTCTTTCTGCCTGCGAGCTATCTGCAGACGTTCGCATTTTCGGAGCAGGGCTGCCGGAGGCGCCCGGCACGGACCACCTAAGCTACATTTGAAGTTTGAGGGGACAAGACAAGCAAGCAGCCCCAGTCTCTGTGCCTCTGTGCGAGCAGTGCCATGGGCAGATGAGGCTGAGCAACAGCTTTCCAGGCTAGCTCTTTCTGCCTGCGAGCTATCTGCAGACGTTCGCATTTTCGGAGCAGGGCTGCCGGAGGCGCCCGGCAAGGACCACATAAGCTACATTTGAAGTTTGAGGGGGCAAGACAAGCAAGCAGCCCCAGTCTCTGTGCCTCTGTGCGAGCAGTGCCATGGGCAGATGAGGCTGAGCAACAGCTTTCCAGGCTAGCTCTTTCTGCCTGCGAGCTATCTGCAGACGTTCGCATTTTCGGAGCAGGGCTGCCGGAGGCGCCCGGCACAGACCACCTAAGCTACATTTCAAGTTTGAGGGGACAAGACAAGCAAGCAGCCCCAGTCTCTGTGCCTCTGTGCGAGCAGTGCCATGGGCAGATGAGGCTGAGCAACAGCTTTCCAGGCTAGCTCTTTCTGCCTGCGAGCTATCTGCAGACGTTTGGATTTAGGGAGCAGGGCTGCTGGAGGCGCCCGGCATGGACCACCTAAGTGACGTTTGAAGTTTGAGGTGGCAAGACAAGCAAGCAGCCCCAGTCTCTGTGCCTCTGTGCGAGCAGTGCCATGGGCAGATGAAACTGAGCAACAGCTTTCCAGGCTAGCTCTTTCTGCCTGCGAGCTATCTGCAGACGTTCGCATTTTCGGAGCAGGGCTGCCGGAGGCGCCCGGCACGGACCACCTAAGCTACATTTGAAGTTTGAGGGGACAAGACAAGCAAGCAGCCCCAGTCTCTGTGCCTCTGTGCGAGCAGTGCCATGGGCAGATGAGGCTGAGCAGCAGCTTTCCAGGCTAGCTCTTTCTGCCTGCGAGCTATCTGCAGACGTTCGCATTTTCGGAGCAGGGCTGCCGGAGGCTCCCGGCACGGACCACCTAAGCTACGTTTGATGTTTGAGGGGGCAAGACAAGCAAGCAGCCCCAGTCTCTGTGCCTCTGTGCGAGCAGTGCCATGGGCAGATGAGGCTGAGCAACAGCTTTCCAGGCTAGCTCTTTCTGCCTGCGAGCTATCTGCAGACGTTTGGATTTTCGGAGCAGGGCTGCCGGAGGCGCCCGGCATGGACCACCTAAGTTACGTTTGAAGTTTGAGGGGGCAAGACAAGCAAGCAGCCCCAGTCTCTGTGCCTCTGTGCGAGCAGTGCCATGGGCAGATGAGGCTGAGCAACAGCTTTATAGGCTAGCTCTTTCTGCCTGCGAGCTATCTGCAGACGTTCGCATTTTTGGAGCAGGGCTGCCGGAGGCGCCCGGCAAGGACCACCTAAGCTACGTTTGAAGTTTGAGGGGGAAGACAAGCAAGCAGCCCCAGTCTCTGTGCCTCTGTGCGAGCAGTGCCATGGGCAGATGAGGCTGAGCAACAGCTTTCCAGGCTAGCTCTTTCTGCCTGCGAGCTATCTGCAGACGTTCGCATTTTTGGAGCAGGGCTGCCAGATGCGCCCGGCACGGACCACCTAAGCTACATTTGAAGTTTGAGGGGGCAAGACAAGCAAGCAGCCCCAGTCTCTGTGCCTCTGTGCGAGCAGTGCCATGGGCAGATGAGGCTGAGCAACAGCTTTCCAGGCTAGCTCTTTCTGCCTGCGAGCTATCTGCAGACGTTTGCATTTTCGGAGCAGGACTGCCGGAAGCGCCCGGCACGGACCACCTAAGCTACGTTTGAAGTTTGAGGGGGCAAGACAAGCAAGCAGCCCCAGTCTCTGTGCCTCTGTGCGAGCAGTGCCATGGGCAGATGAGGCTGAGCAACAGCTTTCCAGGCTAGCTCTTTCTGCCTGCGAGCTATCTGCAGACGTTTGGATTTTCGGAGCAGGGCTGCCGGAGGCGCCCGGCATGGACCACCTAAGTTACGTTTGAAGTTTGAGGGGGCAAGACAAGCAAGCAGCCCCAGTCTCTGTGCCTCTGTGCGAGCAGTGCCATGGGCAGATGAGGCTGAGCAACAGCTTTCCAGGCTAGCTCTTTCTGCCTGCGAGCTATCTGCAGACGTTCGCATTTTCGGAGCAGGGCTGCCAGAGGCGCCCGGCAAGGACCACATAAGCTACATTTGAAGTTTGAGGGGGCAAGACAAGCAAGCAGCCCCAGTCTCTGTGCCTCTGTGCGAGCAGTGCCATGGGCAGATGAAACTGAGCAACAGCTTTCCAGGCTAGCTCTTTCTGCCTGCGAGCTATCTGCAGATGTTTGCATTTTCGGAGCAGGGCTGCCGAAGGCGCCCGGCACGGACCACCTAAGCTACATTTGAAGTTTGAGGGGACAAGACAAGCAAGCAGCCCCAGTCTCTGTGCCTCTGTGCGAGCAGTGCCATGGGCAGATGAGGCTGAGCAACAGCTTTCCAGGCTAGCTCTTTCTGCCTGCGAGCTATCTGCAGACGTTCGCATTTTCGGAGCAGGGCTGCCTAAGGCGCCCGGCACGGACCACCTAAGCTACATTTGAAGTTTGAGGGGACAAGACAAGCAAGCAGCCCCAGTCTCTGTGCCTCTGTGCGAGCAGTGCCATGGGCAGATGAGGCTGAGCAACAGCTTTCCAGGCTAGCTCTTTCTGCCTGCGAGCTATCTGCAGACGTTCGCATTTTCGGAGCAGGGCTGCCGGAGGCGACCGGCACGGAGCACCTAAGGTACATTTGAAGTTTGAGGGGACAAGACAAGCAAGCAGCCCCAGTCTCTGTGCCTCTGTGCGAGCAGTGCCATGGGCAGATGAGGCTGAGCAACAGCTTTCCAGGCTAGCTCTTTCTGCCTGCGAGCTATCTGCAGACGTTCGCATTTTTGGAGCAGGGTTGCCAGATGCGCCCGGCACGGACCACCTAAGCTACATTTGAAGTTTGAGGGGGCAAGACAAGCAAGCAGCCCCAGTCTCTGTGCCTCTGTGCGAGCAGTGCCATGGGCAGATGAGGCTGAGCAACAGCTTTCCAGGCTAGCTCTTTCTGCCTGCGAGCTATCTGAAGACGTTTGCATTTTCGGAGCAGGGCTGCCGGAGGCGCCCGGCACGGACCACCTAAGCTACGTTTGAAGTTTGAGGGTTCAAGACAAGCAAGCAGCCCCAGTCTCTGTGCCTCTGTGCGAGCAGTGCCATGGGCAGATGAGGCTGAGCAACAGCTTTCCAGGCTAGCTCTTTCTGCCTGCGAGCTATCTGCAGACGTTTGGATTTTCGGAGCAGGGCTGCCGGAGGCGCCCGGCATGTACCATCTAAGTTACGTTTGAAGTTTGAGGGGGCAAGACAAGCAAGCAGCCCCAGTCTCTGTGCCTCTGTGCGAGCAGTGCCATGGGCAGATGAGGCTGAGCAACAGCTTTCCAGGCTAGCTCTTTCTGCCTGCGAGCTATCTGCAGACGTTCGCATTTTCGGAGCAGGGCTGCCTAAGGCGCCCGGCACAAACAGCCATAAGATACGTTTGAAGTTTGAGGGGGCAAGACAAGCAAGCAGCCCCAGTCTCTGTGCCTCTGTGCGAGCAGTGCCATGGGCAGATGAGGCTGAGCAACAGCTTTCCAGGCTAGCTCTTTCTGCCTGCGAGCTATCTGCAGACGTTCGCATTTTCGGAGCAGGGCTGCCGGAGGCTCCCGAGATGGACCACCTAAGCTACGTTTGAAGTTTGAGGGGGCAAGACAAGCAAGCAGCCCCAGTCTCTGTGCCTCTGTGCGAGCAGTGCCATGGGCAGATGAGGCTGAGCCACAGCTTTACAGGCTAGCTCTTTCTGCCTGGGAGCTATATGCAGACGTTCGCATTTTCGGAGCAGGGCTGCCGGAGGCGCCCGGCACGGACCACCTAAGCTACATTTGAAGCTTGAGGGGACAAGACAAGCAAGCAGCCCCAGTCTCTGTGCCTCTGTGCGAGCAGTGCCATGGGCAGATGAGGCTGAGCAACAGCTTTCCAGGCTAGCTCTTTCTGCCTGCGAGCTATCTGCAGACGTTTGCATTTTCGGAGCAGGACTGCCGGAAGCGCCCGGCACGGACCACCTAAGCTACGTTTGAAGTTTGAGGGGGCAAGACAAGCAAGCAGCCCCAGTCTCTGTGCCTCTGTGCGAGCAGTGCCATGGGCAGATGAGGCTGAGCAACAGCTTTCCAGGCTAGCTCTTTCTGCCTGCGAGCTATCTGCAGACGTTTGGATTTTCGGAGCAGGGCTGCCGGAGGCGCCCGGCATGGACCACCTAAGTTACGTTTGAAGTTTGAGGGGACAAGACAAGCAAGCAGCCCCAGTCTCTGTGCCTCTGTGCGAGCAGTGCCATGGGCAGATGAGGCTGAGCAACAGCTTTCCAGGCTAGCTCTTTCTGGCTGCGAGCTATCTGCAGACGTTCGCATTTTCGGAGCAGGGCTGCCGGAGGCGCCCGGCAAGGACCACATAAGCTACATTTGAAGTTTGAGGGGGCAAGACAAGCAAGCAGCCCCAGTCTCTGTGCCTCTGTGCGAGCAGTGCCATGGGCAGATGAAACTGAGCAACAGCTTTCCAGGCTAGCTCTTTCTCCCTGCGAGCTATCTGCAGATGTTTGCATTTTCGGAGCAGGGCTGCCGAAGGCGCCCGGCACAGACCACCTAAGCTACATTTGAAGTTTGAGGGGGCAAGACAAGCAAGCAGCCCCAGTCTCTGTGCCTCTGTGCGAGCAGTGCCATGGGCAGATGAGGCTGAGCAACAGCTTTCCAGGCTAGCTCTTTCTGCCTGCGAGCTATCTGCAGACGTTCGCATTTTCGGAGCAGGGCTGCCGGAGGCGCCCGGCACGGACCACCTAAGCTACGTTTGAAGTTTGAGGGGACAAGACAAGCAAGCAGCCCCAGTCTCTGTGCCTCTGTGCGAGCAGTGCCATGGGCAGATGAGGCTGAGCAACAGCTTTCCAGGCTAGCTCTTTCTGGCTGCGAGCTATCTGCAGACGTTCGCATTTTCGGAGCAGGGCTGCCGGAGGCGACCGGCACGGAGCACCTAAGGTACATTTGAAGTTTGAGGGGACAAGACAAGCAAGCAGCCCCAGTCTCTGTGCCTCTGTGCGAGCAGTGCCATGGGCAGATGAGGCTGAGCAACAGCTTTCCAGGCTAGCTCTTTCTGCCTGCGAGCTATCTGCAGACGTTCGCATTTTTGGAGCAGGGCTGCCAGATGCGCCCGGCACGGACCACCTAAGCTACATTTGAAGTTTGAGGGGACAAGACAAGCAAGCAGCCCCAGTCTCTGTGCCTCTGTGCGAGCAGTGCCATGGGCAGATGAGGCTGAGCAACAGCTTTCCAGGCTAGCTCTTTCTGCCTGCGAGCTATCTGAAGACGTTTGCATTTTCGGAGCAGGGCTGCCGGAGGCGCCCGGCATGTACCACCTAAGTTACGTTTGAAGTTTGAGGGGGCAAGACAAGCAAGCAGCCCCAGTCTCTGTGCCTCTGTGCGAGCAGTGCCATGGGCAGATGAGGCTGAGCAACAGCTTTCCAGGCTAGCTCTTTCTGCCTGCGAGCTATCTGCAGACGTTCGCATTTTCGGAGCAGGGCTGCCTAAGGCGCCCGGCACAAACAGCCATAAGATACGTTTGAAGTTTGAGGGGGCAAGACAAGCAAGCAGCCCCAGTCTCTGTGCCTCTGTGCGAGCAGTGCCATGGGCAGATGAGGCTGAGCAACAGCTTTCCAGGCTAGCTCTTTCTGCCTGCGAGCTATCTGAAGACGTTTGCATTTTCGGAGCAGGGCTGCCGGAGGCGCCCGGCATGTACCACCTAAGTTACGTTTGAAGTTTGAGGGGGCAAGACAAGCAAGCAGCCCCAGTCTCTGTGCCTCTGTGCGAGCAGTGCCATGGGCAGATGAGGCTGAGCAACAGCTTTCCAGGCTAGCTCTTTCTGCCTGCGAGCTATCTGCAGACGTTCGCATTTTCGGAGCAGGGCTGCCTAAGGCGCCCGGCACAAACAGCCATAAGATACGTTTGAAGTTTGAGGGGGCAAGACAAGCAAGCAGCCCCAGTCTCTGTGCCTCTGTGCGAGCAGTGCCATGGGCAGATGAGGCTGAGCAACAGCTTTCCAGGCTAGCTCTTTCTGCCTGCGAGCTATCTGCAGACGTTCGCATTTTCGGAGCAGGGCTGCCGGATGCGCCCGGCACGGACCACCTAAGCTACATTTGAAGTTTGAGGGGACAAGACAAGCAAGCAGCCCCAGTCTCTGTGCCTCTGTGCGAGCAGTGCCATGGGCAGATGAGGCTGAGCAACAGCTTTCCAGGCTAGCTCTTTCTGCCTGCGAGCTATCTGCAGACGTTCGCATTTTCGGAGCAGGGCTGCCGGAGGCGCCCGGCACGGACCACCTAAGCTACGTTTGAAGTTTGAGGGGGCAAAACAAGCAAGCAGCCCCAGTCTCTGTGCCTCTGTGCGAGCAGTGCCATGGGCAGATGAGGCTGAGCAACAGCTTTCCAGGCTAGCTCTTTCTGCCTGCGAGCTATCTGCAGACGTTTGCATTTTCGGAGCAGGGCTGCCGGAGGCGCCCGGCACGGACCACCTAAGCTACGTTTGAAGTTTGAGGGGGCAAGACAAGCAAGCAGCCCCAGTCTCAGTGCCTCTGTGCGAGCAGTGCCATGGGCAGATGAGGCTGAGCAACAGCTTTCCAGGCTAGCTCTTTCTGCCTGCGAGCTATCTGCAGACGTTCGCATTTTCGGAGCAGGGCTGCCAGAGGCGCCCGGCACGGACCACCTAAGCTACATTTGAAGTTTGAGGGGACAAGACAAGCAAGCAGCCCCAGTCTCTGTGCCTCTGTGCGAGCAGTGCCATGGGCAGATGAGGCTGAGCAACAGCTTTCCAGGCTACCTCTTTCTGCCTGCGAGCTATCTGCAGACGTTCGCATTTTCGGAGCAGGGCTGCCGGAGGCGCCCGGCACGGACCACCTAAGCTACGTTTGAAGTTTGAGGGGGCAAGACAAGCAAGCAGCCCCAGTCTCTGTGCCTCTGTGCGAGCAGTGCCATGGGCAGATGAGGCTGAGCAACAGCTTTCCAGGCTAGCTCTTTCTGCCTGCGAGCTATCTGCAGACGTTTGCATTTTCGGAGCAGGGCTGCCGGAGGCGCCCGGCACGGACCACCTAAGCTACGTTTGAAGTTTGAGGGGGAAGACAAGCAAGCAGCCCCAGTCTCTGTGCCTCTGTGCGAGCAGTGCCATGGGCAGATGAGGCTGAGCAACAGCTTTCCAGGCTAGCTCTTTCTGCCTGCGAGCTATCTGCAGACGTTCGCATTTTCGGAGCAGGGCTGCCAGAGGCGCCCGGCACGGACCACCTAAGCTACATTTGAAGTTTGAGGGGACAAGACAAGCAAGCAGCCCCAGTCTCTGTGCCTCTGTGCGAGCAGTGCCATGGGCAGATGAGGCTGAGCAACAGCTTTCCAGGCTAGCTCTTTCTGCCTGCGAGCTATCTGCAGACGTTCGCATTTTCGGAGCAGGGCTGCCGGAGGCGCCCGGCACGGACCACCTAAGCTACGTTTGAAGTTTGAGGGGGCAAAACAAGCAAGCAGCCCCAGTCTCTGTGCCTCTGTGCGAGCAGTGCCATGGGCAGATGAGGCTGAGCAACAGCTTTCCAGGCTAGCTCTTTCTGCCTGCGAGCTATCTGCAGACGTTTGCATTTTCGGAGCAGGGCTGCCGGATGCGCCCGGCACGGACCACCTAAGCTACGTTTGAAGTTTGAGGGGGCAAGACAAGCAAGCAGCCCCAGTCTCTGTGCCTCTGTGCGAGCAGTGCCATGGGCAGATGAGGCTGAGCAACAGCTTTCCAGGCTAGCTCTTTCTGCCTGCGAGCTATCTGAAGACGTTTGCATTTTCGGAGCAGGACTGCCGGAAGCGCCCGGCACGGAACACCTAAGCTACGTTTGAAGTTTGAGGGGGCAAGACAAGCAAGCAGCCCCAGTCTCTGTGCCTCTGTGCGAACAGTGCCATGGGCAGATGAGGCTGAGCAACAGCTTTCCAGGCTAGCTCTTTCTGCCTGCGAGCTATCTGCAGACGTTCGCATTTTCGGAGCAGGGCTGCCGGAGGCGCCCGGCACGGACCACCTAAGCTACGTTTGAAGTTTGAGGGGGCAAGACAAGCAAGCAGCCCCAGTCTCTGTGCCTCTGTGCGAGCAGTGCCATGGGCAGATGAAACTGAGCAACAGCTTTCCAGGCTAGCTCTTTCTGCCTGCGAGCTATCTGCAGATGTTTGCATTTTCGGAGCAGGGCTGCCGAAGGCGCCCGGCACAGACCACCTAAGATACATTTGAAGTTTGAGGGGGCAAGACAAGCAAGCAGCCCCAGTCTCTGTGCCTCTGTGCGAGCAGTGCCATGGGCAGATGAGGCTGAGCAACAGCTTTCCAGGCTAGCTCTTTCTGCCTGGGAGCTATCTGCAGACGTTCGCATTTTCGGAGCAGGGCTGCCGGAGGCGCCCGGCACGGACCACCTAAGGTACATTTGAAGTTTGAGGGGACAAGACAAGCAAGCAGCCCCAGTCTCTGTGCCTCTGTGCGAGCAGTGCCATGGGCAGATGAGGCTGAGCAACAGCTTTCCAGGCTAGCTCTTTCTGCCTGCGAGCTATCTGCAGACGTTCGCATTTTCGGAGCAGGGCTGCCGGATGCGCCCGGCACGGACCACCTAAGCTACATTTGAAGCTTGAGGGGACAAGACAAGCAAGCAGCCCCAGTCTCTGTGCCTCTGTGCGAGCAGTGCCATGGGCAGATGAGGCTGAGCAACAGCTTTCCAGGCTAGCTCTTTCTGCCTGCGAGCTATCTGCAGACGTTCGCATTTTCGGAGCAGGGCTGCCAGATGCGCCCGGCACGGACCACCTAAGCTACATTTGAAGTTTGAGGGGGCAAGACAAGCAAGCAGCCCCAGTCTCTGTGCCTCTGTGCGAGCAGTGCCATGGGCAGATGAGGCTGAGCAACAGCTTTCCAGGCTAGCTCTTTCTGCCTGCGAGCTATCTGCAGACGTTTGGATTTTCGGAGCAGGGCTGCCGGAGGCGCCCGGCATGTACCACCTAAGTTACGTTTGAAGTTTGAGGGGGCAAGACAAGCAAGCAGCCCCAGTCTCTGTGCCTCTGTGCGAGCAGTGCCATGGGCAGATGAGGCTGAGCAACAGCTTTCCAGGCTAGCTCTTTCTGCCTGCGAGCTATCTGCAGACGTTCGCATTTTCGGAGCAGGGCTGCCGGAGGCGCCCGGCACGGAGCACCTAAGGTACATTTGAAGTTTGAGGGGACAAGACAAGCAAGCAGCCCCAGTCTCTGTGCCTCTGTGCGAGCAGTGCCATGGGCAGATGAGGCTGAGCAACAGCTTTCCAGGCTAGCTCTTTCTGCCTGCGAGCTATCTGCAGACGTTCGCATTTTTGGAGCAGGGCTGCCAGATGCGCCCGGCACGGACCACCTAAGCTACATTTGAAGTTTGAGGGGACAAGACAAGCAAGCAGCCCCAGTCTCTGTGCCTCTGTGCGAGCAGTGCCATGGGCAGATGAGGCTGAGCAACAGCTTTCCAGGCTAGCTCTTTCTGCCTGCGAGCTATCTGAAGACGTTTGCATTTTCGGAGCAGGGCTGCCGGAGTCGCCCGGCATGTACCACCTAAGTTACGTTTGAAGTTTGAGGGGGCAAGACAAGCAAGCAGCCCCAGTCTCTGTGCCTCTGTGCGAGCAGTGCCATGGGCAGATGAGGCTGAGCAACAGCTTTCCAGGCTAGCTCTTTCTGCCTGCGAGCTATCTGCAGACGTTCGCATTTTCGGAGCAGGGCTGCCTAAGGCGCCCGGAACAAACAGCCATAAGATACGTTTGAAGTTTGAGGGGGCAAGACAAGCAAGCAGCCCCAGTCTCTGTGCCTCTGTGCGAGCAGTGCCATGGGCAGATGAGGCTGAGCAACAGCTTTCCAGGCTAGCTCTTTCTGCCTGCGAGCTATCTGAAGACGTTTGCATTTTCGGAGCAGGGCTGCCGGAGGCGCCCGGCATGTACCACCTAAGTTACGTTTGAAGTTTGAGGGGGCAAGACAAGCAAGCAGCCCCAGTCTCTGTGCCTCTGTGCGAGCAGTGCCATGGGCAGATGAGGCTGAGCAACAGCTTTCCAGGCTAGCTCTTTCTGCCTGCGAGCTATCTGCAGACGTTCGCATTTTCGGAGCAGGGCTGCCTAAGGCGCCCGGCACAAACAGCCATAAGATACGTTTGAAGTTTGAGGGGGCAAGACAAGCAAGCAGCCCCAGTCTCTGTGCCTCTGTGCGAGCAGTGCCATGGGCAGATGAGGCTGAGCAACAGCTTTCCAGGCTAGCTCTTTCTGCCTGCGAGCTATCTGCAGACGTTCGCATTTTCGGAGCAGGGCTGCCGGATGCGCCCGGCACGGACCACCTAAGCTACATTTGAAGTTTGAGGGGACAAGACAAGCAAGCAGCCCCAGTCTCTGTGCCTCTGTGCGAGCAGTGCCATGGGCAGATGAGGCTGAGCAACAGCTTTCCAGGCTAGCTCTTTCTGCCTGCGAGCTATCTGCAGACGTTCGCATTTTCGGAGCAGGGCTGCCGGAGGCGCCCGGCACGGACCACCTAAGCTACGTTTGAAGTTTGAGGGGGCAAAACAAGCAAGCAGCCCCAGTCTCTGTGCCTCTGTGCGAGCAGTGCCATGGGCAGATGAGGCTGAGCAACAGCTTTCCAGGCTAGCTCTTTCTGCCTGCGAGCTATCTGCAGACGTTTGCATTTTCGGAGCAGGACTGCCGGAAGCGCCCGGCACGGAACACCTAAGCTACGTTTGAAGTTTGAGGGGGCAAGACAAGCAAGCAGCCCCAGTCTCTGTGCCTCTGTGCGAACAGTGCCATGGGCAGATGAGGCTGAGCAACAGCTTTCCAGGCTAGCTCTTTCTGCCTGCGAGCTATCTGCAGACGTTCGCATTTTCGGAGCAGGGCTGCCGGAGGCGCCCGGCACGGACCACCTAAGCTACGTTTGAAGTTTGAGGGGGCAAGACAAGCAAGCAGCCCCAGTCTCTGTGCCTCTGTGCGAGCAGTGCCATGGGCAGATGAAACTGAGCAACAGCTTTCCAGGCTAGCTCTTTCTCCCTGCGAGCTATCTGCAGATGTTTGCATTTTCGGAGCAGGGCTGCCGAAGGCGCCCGGCACAGACCACCTAAGATACATTTGAAGTTTGAGGGGGCAAGACAAGCAAGCAGCCCCAGTCTCTGTGCCTCTGTGCGAGCAGTGCCATGGGCAGATGAGGCTGAGCAACAGCTTTCCAGGCTAGCTCTTTCTGCCTGGGAGCTATCTGCAGACGTTCGCATTTTCGGAGCAGGGCTGCCGGAGGCGCCCGGCACGGACCACATAAGCTACATTTGAAGTTTGAGGGGACAAGACAAGCAAGCAGCCCCAGTCTCTGTGCCTCTGTGCGAGCAGTGCCATGGGCAGATGAGGCTGAGCAACAGCTTTCCAGGCTAGCTCTTTCTGCCTGCGAGCTATCTGCAGACGTTCGCATTTTCGGAGCAGGGCTGCCGGATGCGCCCGGCACGGACCACCTAAGCTACATTTGAAGCTTGAGGGGACAAGACAAGCAAGCAGCCCCAGTCTCTGTGCCTCTGTGCGAGCAGTGCCATGGGCAGATGAGGCTGAGCAACAGCTTTCCAGGCTAGCTCTTTCTGCCTGCGAGCTATCTGCAGACGTTCGCATTTTTGGAGCAGGGCTGCCAGATGCGCCCGGCACGGACCACCTAAGCTACATTTGAAGTTTGAGGGGGCAAGACAAGCAAGCAGCCCCAGTCTCTGTGCCTCTGTGCGAGCAGTGCCATGGGCAGATGAGGCTGAGCAACAGCTTTCCAGGCTAGCTCTTTCTGCCTGCGAGCTATCTGCAGACGTTTGGATTTTCGGAGCAGGGCTGCCGGAGGCGCCCGGCATGTACCACCTAAGTTACGTTTGAAGTTTGAGGGGGCAAGACAAGCAAGCAGCCCCAGTCTCTGTGCCTCTGTGCGAGCAGTGCCATGGGCAGATGAGGCTGAGCAACAGCTTTCCAGGCTAGCTCTTTCTGCCTGCGAGCTATCTGCAGACGTTCGCATTTTCGGAGCAGGGCTGCCGGAGGCGCCCGGCACGGAGCACCTAAGGTACATTTGAAGTTTGAGGGGACAAGACAAGCAAGCAGCCCCAGTCTCTGTGCCTCTGTGCGAGCAGTGCCATGGGCAGATGAGGCTGAGCAACAGCTTTCCAGGCTAGCTCTTTCTGCCTGCGAGCTATCTGCAGACGTTCGCATTTTTGGAGCAGGGCTGCCAGATGCGCCCGGCACGGACCACCTAAGCTACATTTGAAGTTTGAGGGGACAAGACAAGCAAGCAGCCCCAGTCTCTGTGCCTCTGTGCGAGCAGTGCCATGGGCAGATGAGGCTGAGCAACAGCTTTCCAGGCTAGCTCTTTCTGCCTGCGAGCTATCTGAAGACGTTTGCATTTTCGGAGCAGGGCTGCCGGAGGCGCCCGGCATGTACCACCTAAGTTACGTTTGAAGTTTGAGGGGGCAAGACAAGCAAGCAGCCCCAGTCTCTGTGCCTCTGTGCGAGCAGTGCCATGGGCAGATGAGGCTGAGCAACAGCTTTCCAGGCTAGCTCTTTCTGCCTGCGAGCTATCTGCAGACGTTCGCATTTTCGGAGCAGGGCTGCCTAAGGCGCCCGGAACAAACAGCCATAAGATACGTTTGAAGTTTGAGGGGGCAAGACAAGCAAGCAGCCCCAGTCTCTGTGCCTCTGTGCGAGCAGTGCCATGGGCAGATGAGGCTGAGCAACAGCTTTCCAGGCTAGCTCTTTCTGCCTGCGAGCTATCTGAAGACGTTTGCATTTTCGGAGCAGGGCTGCCGGAGGCGCCCGGCATGTACCACCTAAGTTACGTTTGAAGTTTGAGGGGGCAAGACAAGCAAGCAGCCCCAGTCTCTGTGCCTCTGTGCGAGCAGTGCCATGGGCAGATGAGGCTGAGCAACAGCTTTCCAGGCTAGCTCTTTCTGCCTGCGAGCTATCTGCAGACGTTCGCATTTTCGGAGCAGGGCTGCCTAAGGCGCCCGGCACAAACAGCCATAAGATACGTTTGAAGTTTGAGGGGGCAAGACAAGCAAGCAGCCCCAGTCTCTGTGCCTCTGTGCGAGCAGTGCCATGGGCAGATGAGGCTGAGCAACAGCTTTCCAGGCTAGCTCTTTCTGCCTGCGAGCTATCTGCAGACGTTCGCATTTTCGGAGCAGGGCTGCCGGATGCGCCCGGCACGGACCACCTAAGCTACATTTGAAGTTTGAGGGGACAAGACAAGCAAGCAGCCCCAGTCTCTGTGCCTCTGTGCGAGCAGTGCCATGGGCAGATGAGGCTGAGCAACAGCTTTCCAGGCTAGCTCTTTCTGCCTGCGAGCTATCTGCAGACGTTCGCATTTTCGGAGCAGGGCTGCCGGAGGCGCCCGGCACGGACCACCTAAGCTACGTTTGAAGTTTGAGGGGGCAAAACAAGCAAGCAGCCCCAGTCTCTGTGCCTCTGTGCGAGCAGTGCCATGGGCAGATGAGGCTGAGCAACAGCTTTCCAGGCTAGCTCTTTCTGCCTGCGAGCTATCTGCAGACGTTTGCATTTTCGGAGCAGGGCTGCCGGAGGCGCCCGGCACGGACCACCTAAGCTACGTTTGAAGTTTGAGGGGGCAAGACAAGCAAGCAGCCCCAGTCTCTGTGCCTCTGTGCGAGCAGTGCCATGGGCAGATGAGGCAGAGCAACAGCTTTCCAGGCTAGCTCTTTCTGCCTGCGAGCTATCTGCAGACGTTCGCATTTTCGGAGCAGGGCTGCCAGAGGCGCCCGGCACGGACCACCTAAGCTACATTTGAAGTTTGAGGGGACAAGACAAGCAAGCAGCCCCAGTCTCTGTGCCTCTGTGCGAGCAGTGCCATGGGCAGATGAGGCTGAGCAACAGCTTTCCAGGCTACCTCTTTCTGCCTGCGAGCTATCTGCAGACGTTCGCATTTTCGGAGCAGGGCTGCCGGAGGCGCCCGGCACGGACCACCTAAGCTACGTTTGAAGTTTGAGGGGGTAAAACAAGCAAGCAGCCCCAGTCTCTGTGCCTCTGTGCGAGCAGTGCCATGGGCAGATGAGGCTGAGCAACAGCTTTCCAGGCTAGCTCTTTCTGCCTGCGAGCTATCTGCAGACGTTTGCATTTTCGGAGCAGGGCTGCCGGAGGCGCCCGGCACGGACCACCTAAGCTACGTTTGAAGTTTGAGGGGGAAGACAAGCAAGCAGCCCCAGTCTCTGTGCCTCTGTGCGAGCAGTGCCATGGGCAGATGAGGCTGAGCAACAGCTTTCCAGGCTAGCTCTTTCTGCCTGCGAGCTATCTGCAGACGTTCGCATTTTCGGAGCAGGGCTGCCAGAGGCGCCCGGCACGGACCACCTAAGCTACATTTGAAGTTTGAGGGGACAAGACAAGCAAGCAGCCCCAGTCTCTGTGCCTCTGTGCGAGCAGTGCCATGGGCAGATGAGGCTGAGCAACAGCTTTCCAGGCTAGCTCTTTCTGCCTGCGAGCTATCTGCAGACGTTCGCATTTTCGGAGCAGGGCTGCCGGAGGCGCCCGGCACGGACCACCTAAGCTACGTTTGAAGTTTGAGGGGGCAAAACAAGCAAGCAGCCCCAGTCTCTGTGCCTCTGTGCGAGCAGTGCCATGGGCAGATGAGGCTGAGCAACAGCTTTCCAGGCTAGCTCTTTCTGCCTGCGAGCTATCTGCAGACGTTTGCATTTTCGGAGCAGGGCTGCCGGATGCGCCCGGCACGGACCACCTAAGCTACGTTTGAAGTTTGAGGGGGCAAGACAAGCAAGCAGCCCCAGTCTCTGTGCCTCTGTGCGAGCAGTGCCATGGGCAGATGAGGCTGAGCAACAGCTTTCCAGGCTAGCTCTTTCTGCCTGCGAGCTATCTGCAGACGTTTGGATTTTTGGAGCAGGGCTGCCGGAGGCGCCCGGCACAGACCACCTAAGTGACGTTTGAAGTTTGAGGTGACAAGACAAGCAAGCAGCCCCAGTCTCTGTGCCTCTCTGCGAGCAGTGCCATGGGCAGATGAGGCTGAGCAACAGCTTTCCAGGCTAGCTCTTTCTGCCTGCGAGCTATCTGCAGACGTTCGCATTTTCGGAGCAGGGCTGCCGGAGGCGCCCGGCACGGACCACCTAAGCTACGTTTGAAGTTTGAGGGGGCAAAACAAGCAAGCAGCCCCAGTCTCTGTGCCTCTGTGCGAGCAGTGCCATGGGCAGATGAGGCTGAGCAACAGCTTTCCAGGCTAGCTCTTTCTGCCTGCGAGCTATCTGCAGACGTTTGCATTTTCGGAGCAGGGCTGCCGGATGCGCCCGGCACGGACCACCTAAGCTACGTTTGAAGTTTGAGGGGGCAAGACAAGCAAGCAGCCCCAGTCTCTGTGCCTCTGTGCGAGCAGTGCCATGGGCAGATGAGGCTGAGCAACAGCTTTCCAGGCTAGCTCTTTCTGCCTGCGAGCTATCTGAAGACGTTTGCATTTTCGGAGCAGGACTGCCGGAAGCGCCCGGCACGGAACACCTAAGCTACGTTTGAAGTTTGAGGGGGCAAGACAAGCAAGCAGCCCCAGTCTCTGTGCCTCTGTGCGAACAGTGCCATGGGCAGATGAGGCTGAGCAACAGCTTTCCAGGCTAGCTCTTTCTGCCTGCGAGCTATCTGCAGACGTTCGCATTTTCGGAGCAGGGCTGCCGGAGGCGCCCGGCACGGACCACCTAAGCTACGTTTGAAGTTTGAGGGGGCAAGACAAGCAAGCAGCCCCAGTCTCTGTGCCTCTGTGCGAGCAGTGCCATGGGCAGATGAAACTGAGCAACAGCTTTCCAGGCTAGCTCTTTCTGCCTGCGAGCTATCTGCAGATGTTTGCATTTTCGGAGCAGGGCTGCCGAAGGCGCCCGGCACAGACCACCTAAGATACATTTGAAGTTTGAGGGGGCAAGACAAGCAAGCAGCCCCAGTCTCTGTGCCTCTGTGCGAGCAGTGCCATGGGCAGATGAGGCTGAGCAACAGCTTTCCAGGCTAGCTCTTTCTGCCTGGGAGCTATCTGCAGACGTTCGCATTTTCGGAGCAGGGCTGCCGGAGGCGCCCGGCACGGACCACCTAAGGTACATTTGAAGTTTGAGGGGACAAGACAAGCAAGCAGCCCCAGTCTCTGTGCCTCTGTGCGAGCAGTGCCATGGGCAGATGAGGCTGAGCAACAGCTTTCCAGGCTAGCTCTTTCTGCCTGCGAGCTATCTGCAGACGTTCGCATTTTCGGAGCAGGGCTGCCGGATGCGCCCGGCACGGACCACCTAAGCTACATTTGAAGCTTGAGGGGACAAGACAAGCAAGCAGCCCCAGTCTCTGTGCCTCTGTGCGAGCAGTGCCATGGGCAGATGAGGCTGAGCAACAGCTTTCCAGGCTAGCTCTTTCTGCCTGCGAGCTATCTGCAGACGTTCGCATTTTCGGAGCAGGGCTGCCAGATGCGCCCGGCACGGACCACCTAAGCTACATTTGAAGTTTGAGGGGGCAAGACAAGCAAGCAGCCCCAGTCTCTGTGCCTCTGTGCGAGCAGTGCCATGGGCAGATGAGGCTGAGCAACAGCTTTCCAGGCTAGCTCTTTCTGCCTGCGAGCTATCTGCAGACGTTTGGATTTTCGGAGCAGGGCTGCCGGAGGCGCCCGGCATGTACCACCTAAGTTACGTTTGAAGTTTGAGGGGGCAAGACAAGCAAGCAGCCCCAGTCTCTGTGCCTCTGTGCGAGCAGTGCCATGGGCAGATGAGGCTGAGCAACAGCTTTCCAGGCTAGCTCTTTCTGCCTGCGAGCTATCTGCAGACGTTCGCATTTTCGGAGCAGGGCTGCCGGAGGCGCCCGGCACGGAGCACCTAAGGTACATTTGAAGTTTGAGGGGACAAGACAAGCAAGCAGCCCCAGTCTCTGTGCCTCTGTGCGAGCAGTGCCATGGGCAGATGAGGCTGAGCAACAGCTTTCCAGGCTAGCTCTTTCTGCCTGCGAGCTATCTGCAGACGTTCGCATTTTTGGAGCAGGGCTGCCAGATGCGCCCGGCACGGACCACCTAAGCTACATTTGAAGTTTGAGGGGACAAGACAAGCAAGCAGCCCCAGTCTCTGTGCCTCTGTGCGAGCAGTGCCATGGGCAGATGAGGCTGAGCAACAGCTTTCCAGGCTAGCTCTTTCTGCCTGCGAGCTATCTGAAGACGTTTGCATTTTCGGAGCAGGGCTGCCGGAGTCGCCCGGCATGTACCACCTAAGTTACGTTTGAAGTTTGAGGGGGCAAGACAAGCAAGCAGCCCCAGTCTCTGTGCCTCTGTGCGAGCAGTGCCATGGGCAGATGAGGCTGAGCAACAGCTTTCCAGGCTAGCTCTTTCTGCCTGCGAGCTATCTGCAGACGTTCGCATTTTCGGAGCAGGGCTGCCTAAGGCGCCCGGAACAAACAGCCATAAGATACGTTTGAAGTTTGAGGGGGCAAGACAAGCAAGCAGCCCCAGTCTCTGTGCCTCTGTGCGAGCAGTGCCATGGGCAGATGAGGCTGAGCAACAGCTTTCCAGGCTAGCTCTTTCTGCCTGCGAGCTATCTGAAGACGTTTGCATTTTCGGAGCAGGGCTGCCGGAGGCGCCCGGCATGTACCACCTAAGTTACGTTTGAAGTTTGAGGGGGCAAGACAAGCAAGCAGCCCCAGTCTCTGTGCCTCTGTGCGAGCAGTGCCATGGGCAGATGAGGCTGAGCAACAGCTTTCCAGGCTAGCTCTTTCTGCCTGCGAGCTATCTGCAGACGTTCGCATTTTCGGAGCAGGGCTGCCTAAGGCGCCCGGCACAAACAGCCATAAGATACGTTTGAAGTTTGAGGGGGCAAGACAAGCAAGCAGCCCCAGTCTCTGTGCCTCTGTGCGAGCAGTGCCATGGGCAGATGAGGCTGAGCAACAGCTTTCCAGGCTAGCTCTTTCTGCCTGCGAGCTATCTGCAGACGTTCGCATTTTCGGAGCAGGGCTGCCGGATGCGCCCGGCACGGACCACCTAAGCTACATTTGAAGTTTGAGGGGACAAGACAAGCAAGCAGCCCCAGTCTCTGTGCCTCTGTGCGAGCAGTGCCATGGGCAGATGAGGCTGAGCAACAGCTTTCCAGGCTAGCTCTTTCTGCCTGCGAGCTATCTGCAGACGTTCGCATTTTCGGAGCAGGGCTGCCGGAGGCGCCCGGCACGGACCACCTAAGCTACGTTTGAAGTTTGAGGGGGCAAAACAAGCAAGCAGCCCCAGTCTCTGTGCCTCTGTGCGAGCAGTGCCATGGGCAGATGAGGCTGAGCAACAGCTTTCCAGGCTAGCTCTTTCTGCCTGCGAGCTATCTGCAGACGTTTGCATTTTCGGAGCAGGACTGCCGGAAGCGCCCGGCACGGAACACCTAAGCTACGTTTGAAGTTTGAGGGGGCAAGACAAGCAAGCAGCCCCAGTCTCTGTGCCTCTGTGCGAACAGTGCCATGGGCAGATGAGGCTGAGCAACAGCTTTCCAGGCTAGCTCTTTCTGCCTGCGAGCTATCTGCAGACGTTCGCATTTTCGGAGCAGGGCTGCCGGAGGCGCCCGGCACGGACCACCTAAGCTACGTTTGAAGTTTGAGGGGGCAAGACAAGCAAGCAGCCCCAGTCTCTGTGCCTCTGTGCGAGCAGTGCCATGGGCAGATGAAACTGAGCAACAGCTTTCCAGGCTAGCTCTTTCTCCCTGCGAGCTATCTGCAGATGTTTGCATTTTCGGAGCAGGGCTGCCGAAGGCGCCCGGCACAGACCACCTAAGATACATTTGAAGTTTGAGGGGGCAAGACAAGCAAGCAGCCCCAGTCTCTGTGCCTCTGTGCGAGCAGTGCCATGGGCAGATGAGGCTGAGCAACAGCTTTCCAGGCTAGCTCTTTCTGCCTGGGAGCTATCTGCAGACGTTCGCATTTTCGGAGCAGGGCTGCCGGAGGCGCCCGGCACGGACCACCTAAGGTACATTTGAAGTTTGAGGGGACAAGACAAGCAAGCAGCCCCAGTCTCTGTGCCTCTGTGCGAGCAGTGCCATGGGCAGATGAGGCTGAGCAACAGCTTTCCAGGCTAGCTCTTTCTGCCTGCGAGCTATCTGCAGACGTTCGCATTTTCGGAGCAGGGCTGCCGGATGCGCCCGGCACGGACCACCTAAGCTACATTTGAAGCTTGAGGGGACAAGACAAGCAAGCAGCCCCAGTCTCTGTGCCTCTGTGCGAGCAGTGCCATGGGCAGATGAGGCTGAGCAACAGCTTTCCAGGCTAGCTCTTTCTGCCTGCGAGCTATCTGCAGACGTTCGCATTTTTGGAGCAGGGCTGCCAGATGCGCCCGGCACGGACCACCTAAGCTACATTTGAAGTTTGAGGGGGCAAGACAAGCAAGCAGCCCCAGTCTCTGTGCCTCTGTGCGAGCAGTGCCATGGGCAGATGAGGCTGAGCAACAGCTTTCCAGGCTAGCTCTTTCTGCCTGCGAGCTATCTGCAGACGTTTGGATTTTCGGAGCAGGGCTGCCGGAGGCGCCCGGCATGTACCACCTAAGTTACGTTTGAAGTTTGAGGGGGCAAGACAAGCAAGCAGCCCCAGTCTCTGTGCCTCTGTGCGAGCAGTGCCATGGGCAGATGAGGCTGAGCAACAGCTTTCCAGGCTAGCTCTTTCTGCCTGCGAGCTATCTGCAGACGTTCGCATTTTCGGAGCAGGGCTGCCGGAGGCGCCCGGCACGGAGCACCTAAGGTACATTTGAAGTTTGAGGGGACAAGACAAGCAAGCAGCCCCAGTCTCTGTGCCTCTGTGCGAGCAGTGCCATGGGCAGATGAGGCTGAGCAACAGCTTTCCAGGCTAGCTCTTTCTGCCTGCGAGCTATCTGCAGACGTTCGCATTTTTGGAGCAGGGCTGCCAGATGCGCCCGGCACGGACCACCTAAGCTACATTTGAAGTTTGAGGGGACAAGACAAGCAAGCAGCCCCAGTCTCTGTGCCTCTGTGCGAGCAGTGCCATGGGCAGATGAGGCTGAGCAACAGCTTTCCAGGCTAGCTCTTTCTGCCTGCGAGCTATCTGAAGACGTTTGCATTTTCGGAGCAGGGCTGCCGGAGGCGCCCGGCATGTACCACCTAAGTTACGTTTGAAGTTTGAGGGGGCAAGACAAGCAAGCAGCCCCAGTCTCTGTGCCTCTGTGCGAGCAGTGCCATGGGCAGATGAGGCTGAGCAACAGCTTTCCAGGCTAGCTCTTTCTGCCTGCGAGCTATCTGCAGACGTTCGCATTTTCGGAGCAGGGCTGCCTAAGGCGCCCGGAACAAACAGCCATAAGATACGTTTGAAGTTTGAGGGGGCAAGACAAGCAAGCAGCCCCAGTCTCTGTGCCTCTGTGCGAGCAGTGCCATGGGCAGATGAGGCTGAGCAACAGCTTTCCAGGCTAGCTCTTTCTGCCTGCGAGCTATCTGAAGACGTTTGCATTTTCGGAGCAGGGCTGCCGGAGGCGCCCGGCATGTACCACCTAAGTTACGTTTGAAGTTTGAGGGGGCAAGACAAGCAAGCAGCCCCAGTCTCTGTGCCTCTGTGCGAGCAGTGCCATGGGCAGATGAGGCTGAGCAACAGCTTTCCAGGCTAGCTCTTTCTGCCTGCGAGCTATCTGCAGACGTTCGCATTTTCGGAGCAGGGCTGCCTAAGGCGCCCGGCACAAACAGCCATAAGATACGTTTGAAGTTTGAGGGGGCAAGACAAGCAAGCAGCCCCAGTCTCTGTGCCTCTGTGCGAGCAGTGCCATGGGCAGATGAGGCTGAGCAACAGCTTTCCAGGCTAGCTCTTTCTGCCTGCGAGCTATCTGCAGACGTTCGCATTTTCGGAGCAGGGCTGCCGGATGCGCCCGGCACGGACCACCTAAGCTACATTTGAAGTTTGAGGGGACAAGACAAGCAAGCAGCCCCAGTCTCTGTGCCTCTGTGCGAGCAGTGCCATGGGCAGATGAGGCTGAGCAACAGCTTTCCAGGCTAGCTCTTTCTGCCTGCGAGCTATCTGCAGACGTTCGCATTTTCGGAGCAGGGCTGCCGGAGGCGCCCGGCACGGACCACCTAAGCTACGTTTGAAGTTTGAGGGGGCAAAACAAGCAAGCAGCCCCAGTCTCTGTGCCTCTGTGCGAGCAGTGCCATGGGCAGATGAGGCTGAGCAACAGCTTTCCAGGCTAGCTCTTTCTGCCTGCGAGCTATCTGCAGACGTTTGCATTTTCGGAGCAGGGCTGCCGGAGGCGCCCGGCACGGACCACCTAAGCTACGTTTGAAGTTTGAGGGGGCAAGACAAGCAAGCAGCCCCAGTCTCTGTGCCTCTGTGCGAGCAGTGCCATGGGCAGATGAGGCAGAGCAACAGCTTTCCAGGCTAGCTCTTTCTGCCTGCGAGCTATCTGCAGACGTTCGCATTTTCGGAGCAGGGCTGCCAGAGGCGCCCGGCACGGACCACCTAAGCTACATTTGAAGTTTGAGGGGACAAGACAAGCAAGCAGCCCCAGTCTCTGTGCCTCTGTGCGAGCAGTGCCATGGGCAGATGAGGCTGAGCAACAGCTTTCCAGGCTACCTCTTTCTGCCTGCGAGCTATCTGCAGACGTTCGCATTTTCGGAGCAGGGCTGCCGGAGGCGCCCGGCACGGACCACCTAAGCTACGTTTGAAGTTTGAGGGGGTAAAACAAGCAAGCAGCCCCAGTCTCTGTGCCTCTGTGCGAGCAGTGCCATGGGCAGATGAGGCTGAGCAACAGCTTTCCAGGCTAGCTCTTTCTGCCTGCGAGCTATCTGCAGACGTTTGCATTTTCGGAGCAGGGCTGCCGGAGGCGCCCGGCACGGACCACCTAAGCTACGTTTGAAGTTTGAGGGGGAAGACAAGCAAGCAGCCCCAGTCTCTGTGCCTCTGTGCGAGCAGTGCCATGGGCAGATGAGGCTGAGCAACAGCTTTCCAGGCTAGCTCTTTCTGCCTGCGAGCTATCTGCAGACGTTCGCATTTTCGGAGCAGGGCTGCCAGAGGCGCCCGGCACGGACCACCTAAGCTACATTTGAAGTTTGAGGGGACAAGACAAGCAAGCAGCCCCAGTCTCTGTGCCTCTGTGCGAGCAGTGCCATGGGCAGATGAGGCTGAGCAACAGCTTTCCAGGCTAGCTCTTTCTGCCTGCGAGCTATCTGCAGACGTTCGCATTTTCGGAGCAGGGCTGCCGGAGGCGCCCGGCACGGACCACCTAAGCTACGTTTGAAGTTTGAGGGGGCAAAACAAGCAAGCAGCCCCAGTCTCTGTGCCTCTGTGCGAGCAGTGCCATGGGCAGATGAGGCTGAGCAACAGCTTTCCAGGCTAGCTCTTTCTGCCTGCGAGCTATCTGCAGACGTTTGCATTTTCGGAGCAGGGCTGCCGGATGCGCCCGGCACGGACCACCTAAGCTACGTTTGAAGTTTGAGGGGGCAAGACAAGCAAGCAGCCCCAGTCTCTGTGCCTCTGTGCGAGCAGTGCCATGGGCAGATGAGGCTGAGCAACAGCTTTCCAGGCTAGCTCTTTCTGCCTGCGAGCTATCTGCAGACGTTTGGATTTTTGGAGCAGGGCTGCCGGAGGCGCCCGGCACAGACCACCTAAGTGACGTTTGAAGTTTGAGGTGACAAGACAAGCAAGCAGCCCCAGTCTCTGTGCCTCTCTGCGAGCAGTGCCATGGGCAGATGAGGCTGAGCAACAGCTTTCCAGGCTAGCTCTTTCTGGCTGCGAGCTATCTGCAGACGTTCGCATTTTCGGAGCAGGGCTGCCGGAGGCGCCCGGCAAGGACCACATAAGCTACATTTGAAGTTTGAGGGGGCAAGACAAGCAAGCAGCCCCAGTCTCTGTGCCTCTGTGCGAGCAGTGCCATGGGCAGATGAAACTGAGCAACAGCTTTCCAGGCTAGCTCTTTCTCCCTGCGAGCTATCTGCAGATGTTTGCATTTTCGGAGCAGGGCTGCCGAAGGCGCCCGGCACAGACCACCTAAGATACATTTGAAGTTTGAGGGGGCAAGACAAGCAAGCAGCCCCAGTCTCTGTGCCTCTGTGCGAGCAGTGCCATGGGCAGATGAGGCTGAGCAACAGCTTTCCAGGCTAGCTCTTTCTGCCTGGGAGCTATCTGCAGACGTTCGCATTTTCGGAGCAGGGCTGCCGGAGGCGCCCGGCACGGACCACATAAGCTACATTTGAAGTTTGAGGGGACAAGACAAGCAAGCAGCCCCAGTCTCTGTGCCTCTGTGCGAGCAGTGCCATGGGCAGATGAGGCTGAGCAACAGCTTTCCAGGCTAGCTCTTTCTGCCTGCGAGCTATCTGCAGACGTTCGCATTTTCGGAGCAGGGCTGCCGGATGCGCCCGGCACGGACCACCTAAGCTACATTTGAAGCTTGAGGGGACAAGACAAGCAAGCAGCCCCAGTCTCTGTGCCTCTGTGCGAGCAGTGCCATGGGCAGATGAGGCTGAGCAACAGCTTTCCAGGCTAGCTCTTTCTGCCTGCGAGCTATCTGCAGACGTTCGCATTTTTGCAGCAGGGCTGCCAGATGCGCCCGGCACGGACCACCTAAGCTACATTTGAAGTTTGAGGGGGCAAGACAAGCAAGCAGCCCCAGTCTCTGTGCCTCTGTGCGAGCAGTGCCATGGGCAGATGAGGCTGAGCAACAGCTTTCCAGGCTAGCTCTTTCTGCCTGCGAGCTATCTGCAGACGTTTGGATTTTTGGAGCAGGGCTGCCGGAGGCGCCCGGCATGTACCACCTAAGTTACGTTTGAAGTTTGAGGGGGCAAGACAAGCAAGCAGCCCCAGTCTCTGTGCCTCTGTGCGAGCAGTGCCATGGGCAGATGAGGCTGAGCAACAGCTTTCCAGGCTAGCTCTTTCTGCCTGCGAGCTATCTGCAGACGTTCGCATTTTCGGAGCAGGGCTGCCGGAGGCGCCCGGCACGGACCACCTAAGCTACATTTGAAGTTTGAGGGGACAAGACAAGCAAGCAGCCCCAGTCTCTGTGCCTCTGTGCGAGCAGTGCCATGGGCAGATGAGGCTGAGCAACAGCTTTCCAGGCTAGCTCTTTCTGCCTGCGAGCTATCTGCAGACGTTCGCATTTTCGGAGCAGGGCTGCCGGAGGCGCCCGGCAAGGACCACATAAGCTACATTTGAAGTTTGAGGGGGCAAGACAAGCAAGCAGCCCCAGTCTCTGTGCCTCTGTGCGAGCAGTGCCATGGGCAGATGAGGCTGAGCAACAGCTTTCCAGGCTAGCTCTTTCTGCCTGCGAGCTATCTGCAGACGTTCGCATTTTCGGAGCAGGGCTGCCGGAGGCGCCCGGCACGGACCACCTAAGCTACGTTTGAAGTTTGAGGGGACAAGACAAGCAAGCAGCCCCAGTCTCTGTGCCTCTGTGCGAGCAGTGCCATGGGCAGATGAGGCTGAGCAACAGCTTTCCAGGCTAGCTCTTTCTGCCTGCGAGCTATCTGCAGACGTTCGCATTTTTGGAGCAGGGCTGCCAGATGCGCCCGGCACGGACCACCTAAGCTACATTTGAAGTTTGAGGGGGCAAGACAAGCAAGCAGCCCCAGTCTCTGTGCCTCTGTGCGAGCAGTGCCATGGGCAGATGAGGCTGAGCAACAGCTTTCCAGGCTAGCTCTTTCTGCCTGCGAGCTATCTGCAGACGTTCGCATTTTCGGAGCAGGGCTGCCGGAGGCGCCCGGCACGGACCACCTAAGCTACATTTGAAGCTTGAGGGGACAAGACAAGCAAGCAGCCCCAGTCTCTGTGCCTCTGTGCGAGCAGTGCCATGGGCAGATGAGGCTGAGCAACAGCTTTCCAGGCTAGCTCTTTCTGCCTGCGAGCTATCTGCAGACGTTTGCATTTTCGGAGCAGGGCTGCCGGATGCGCCCGGCACGGACCACCTAAGCTACGTTTGAAGTTTGAGGGGGCAAGACAAGCAAGCAGCCCCAGTCTCTGTGCCTCTGTGCGAGCAGTGCCATGGGCAGATGAGGCTGAGCAACAGCTTTCCAGGCTAGCTCTTTCTGCCTGCGAGCTATCTGCAGACGTTTGGATTTTTGGAGCAGGGCTGCCGGAGGCGCCCGGCACAGACCACCTAAGTGACGTTTGAAGTTTGAGGTGACAAGACAAGCAAGCAGCCCCAGTCTCTGTGCCTCTCTGCGAGCAGTGCCATGGGCAGATGAGGCTGAGCAACAGCTTTCCAGGCTAGCTCTTTCTGGCTGCGAGCTATCTGCAGACGTTCGCATTTTCGGAGCAGGGCTGCCGGAGGCGCCCGGCAAGGACCACATAAGCTACATTTGAAGTTTGAGGGGGCAAGACAAGCAAGCAGCCCCAGTCTCTGTGCCTCTGTGCGAGCAGTGCCATGGGCAGATGAAACTGAGCAACAGCTTTCCAGGCTAGCTCTTTCTCCCTGCGAGCTATCTGCAGATGTTTGCATTTTCGGAGCAGGGCTGCCGAAGGCGCCCGGCACAGACCACCTAAGATACATTTGAAGTTTGAGGGGGCAAGACAAGCAAGCAGCCCCAGTCTCTGTGCCTCTGTGCGAGCAGTGCCATGGGCAGATGAGGCTGAGCAACAGCTTTCCAGGCTAGCTCTTTCTGCCTGGGAGCTATCTGCAGACGTTCGCATTTTCGGAGCAGGGCTGCCGGAGGCGCCCGGCACGGACCACATAAGCTACATTTGAAGTTTGAGGGGACAAGACAAGCAAGCAGCCCCAGTCTCTGTGCCTCTGTGCGAGCAGTGCCATGGGCAGATGAGGCTGAGCAACAGCTTTCCAGGCTAGCTCTTTCTGCCTGCGAGCTATCTGCAGACGTTCGCTTTTTCGGAGCAGGGCTGCCGGATGCGCCCGGCACGGACCACCTAAGCTACATTTGAAGCTTGAGGGGACAAGACAAGCAAGCAGCCCCAGTCTCTGTGCCTCTGTGCGAGCAGTGCCATGGGCAGATGAGGCTGAGCAACAGCTTTCCAGGCTAGCTCTTTCTGCCTGCGAGCTATCTGCAGACGTTCGCATTTTTGCAGCAGGGCTGCCAGATGCGCCCGGCACGGACCACCTAAGCTACATTTGAAGTTTGAGGGGGCAAGACAAGCAAGCAGCCCCAGTCTCTGTGCCTCTGTGCGAGCAGTGCCATGGGCAGATGAGGCTGAGCAACAGCTTTCCAGGCTAGCTCTTTCTGCCTGCGAGCTATCTGCAGACGTTTGGATTTTCGGAGCAGGGCTGCCGGAGGCGCCCGGCATGTACCACCTAAGTTACGTTTGAAGTTTGAGGGGGCAAGACAAGCAAGCAGCCCCAGTCTCTGTGCCTCTGTGCGAGCAGTGCCATGGGCAGATGAGGCTGAGCAACAGCTTTCCAGGCTAGCTCTTTCTGCCTGCGAGCTATCTGCAGACGTTCGCATTTTCGGAGCAGGGCTGCCGGAGGCGCCCGGCACGGACCACCTAAGCTACATTTGAAGTTTGAGGGGACAAGACAAGCAAGCAGCCCCAGTCTCTGTGCCTCTGTGCGAGCAGTGCCATGGGCAGATGAGGCTGAGCAACAGCTTTCCAGGCTAGCTCTTTCTGCCTGCGAGCTATCTGCAGACGTTCGCATTTTCGGAGCAGGGCTGCCGGAGGCGCCCGGCAAGGACCACATAAGCTACATTTGAAGTTTGAGGGGGCAAGACAAGCAAGCAGCCCCAGTCTCTGTGCCTCTGTGCGAGCAGTGCCATGGGCAGATGAGGCTGAGCAACAGCTTTCCAGGCTAGCTCTTTCTGCCTGCGAGCTATCTGCAGACGTTCGCATTTTCGGAGCAGGGCTGCCGGAGGCGCCCGGCACGGACCACCTAAGCTACGTTTGATGTTTGAGGGGGCAAGACAAGCAAGCAGCCCCAGTCTCTGTGCCTCTGTGCGAGCAGTGCCATGGGCAGATGAGGCTGAGCAACAGCTTTCCAGGCTAGCTCTTTCTGCCTGCGAGCTATCTGCAGACGTTTGGATTTTCGGAGCAGGGCTGCCGGAGGCGCCCGGCATGGACCACCTAAGTTACGATTGAAGTTTGAGGGGGCAAGACAAGCAAGCAGCCCCAGTCTCTGTGCCTCTGTGCGAGCAGTGCCATGGGCAGATGAGGCTGAGCAACAGCTTTATAGGCTAGCTCTTTCTGCCTGCGAGCTATCTGCAGACGTTCGCATTTTTGGAGCAGGGCTGCCGGAGGCGCCCGGCACGGAGCACCTAAGCTACATTTGAAGTTTGAGGGGACAAGACAAGCAAGCAGCCCCAGTCTCTGTGCCTCTGTGCGAGCAGTGCCATGGGCAGATGAGGCTGAGCAACAGCTTTCCAGGCTAGCTCTTTCTGCCTGCGAGCTATCTGCAGACGTTCGCATTTTCGGAGCAGGGCTGCCGGAGGCGCCCGGCACGGACCACCTAAGCTACATTTGAAGTTTGAGGGGACAAGACAAGCAAGCAGCCCCAGTCTCTGTGCCTCTGTGCGAGCAGTGCCATGGGCAGATGAGGCTGAGCAACAGCTTTCCAGGCTAGCTCTTTCTGCCTGCGAGCTATCTGCAGACGTTCGCATTTTTGGAGCAGGGCTGCCAGATGCGCCCGGCACGGACCACCTAAGCTACATTTGAAGTTTGAGGGGGCAAGACAAGCAAGCAGCCCCAGTCTCTGTGCCTCTGTGCGAGCAGTGCCATGGGCAGATGAGGCTGAGCAACAGCTTTCCAGGCTAGCTCTTTCTGCCTGCGAGCTATCTGCAGACGTTCGCATTTTCGGAGCAGGGCTGCCGGATGCGCCCGGCACGGACCACCTAAGCTACATTTGAAGCTTGAGGGGACAAGACAAGCAAGCAGCCCCAGTCTCTGTGCCTCTGTGCGAGCAGTGCCATGGGCAGATGAGGCTGAGCAACAGCTTTCCAGGCTAGCTCTTTCTGCCTGCGAGCTATCTGCAGACGTTCGCATTTTTGCAGCAGGGCTGCCAGATGCGCCCGGCACGGACCACCTAAGCTACATTTGAAGTTTGAGGGGGCAAGACAAGCAAGCAGCCCCAGTCTCTGTGCCTCTGTGCGAGCAGTGCCATGGGCAGATGAGGCTGAGCAACAGCTTTCCAGGCTAGCTCTTTCTGCCTGCGAGCTATCTGCAGACGTTTGGATTTTCGGAGCAGGGCTGCCGGAGGCGCCCGGCATGTACCACCTAAGTTACGTTTGAAGTTTGAGGGGGCAAGACAAGCAAGCAGCCCCAGTCTCTGTGCCTCTGTGCGAGCAGTGCCATGGGCAGATGAGGCTGAGCAACAGCTTTCCAGGCTAGCTCTTTCTGCCTGCGAGCTATCTGCAGACGTTCGCATTTTCGGAGCAGGGCTGCCGGAGGCGCCCGGCACGGACCACCTAAGCTACATTTGAAGTTTGAGGGGACAAGACAAGCAAGCAGCCCCAGTCTCTGTGCCTCTGTGCGAGCAGTGCCATGGGCAGATGAGGCTGAGCAACAGCTTTCCAGGCTAGCTCTTTCTGCCTGCGAGCTATCTGCAGACGTTCGCATTTTCGGAGCAGGGCTGCCGGAGGCGCCCGGCACGGACCACCTAAGCTACGTTTGATGTTTGAGGGGGCAAGACAAGCAAGCAGCCCCAGTCTCTGTGCCTCTGTGCGAGCAGTGCCATGGGCAGATGAGGCTGAGCAACAGCTTTCCAGGCTAGCTCTTTCTGCCTGCGAGCTATCTGCAGACGTTTGGATTTTCGGAGCAGGGCTGCCGGAGGCGCCCGGCATGGACCACCTAAGTTACGATTGAAGTTTGAGGGGGCAAGACAAGCAAGCAGCCCCAGTCTCTGTGCCTCTGTGCGAGCAGTGCCATGGGCAGATGAGGCTGAGCAACAGCTTTATAGGCTAGCTCTTTCTGCCTGCGAGCTATCTGCAGACGTTCGCATTTTTGGAGCAGGGCTGCCGGAGGCGCCCGGCACGGACCACCTAAGCTACATTTGAAGTTTGAGGGGACAAGACAAGCAAGCAGCCCCAGTCTCTGTGCCTCTGTGCGAGCAGTGCCATGGGCAGATGAGGCTGAGCAACAGCTTTCCAGGCTAGCTCTTTCTGCCTGCGAGCTATCTGCAGACGTTCGCATTTTCGGAGCAGGGCTGCCGGAGGCGCCCGGCACGGACCACCTAAGCTACATTTGAAGTTTGAGGGGACAAGACAAGCAAGCAGCCCCAGTCTCTGTGCCTCTGTGCGAGCAGTGCCATGGGCAGATGAGGCTGAGCAACAGCTTTCCAGGCTAGCTCTTTCTGCCTGCGAGCTATCTGCAGACGTTCGCATTTTTGGAGCAGGGCTGCCAGATGCGCCCGGCACGGACCACCTAAGCTACATTTGAAGCTTGAGGGGACAAGACAAGCAAGCAGCCCCAGTCTCTGTGCCTCTGTGCGAGCAGTGCCATGGGCAGATGAGGCTGAGCAACAGCTTTCCAGGCTAGCTCTTTCTGCCTGCGAGCTATCTGAAGACGTTTGCATTTTCGGAGCAGGGCTGCCGGAGGCGCCCGGCACGGACCACCTAAGCTACGTTTGAAGTTTGAGGGGGCAAGACAAGCAAGCAGCCCCAGTCTCTGTGCCTCTGTGCGAGCAGTGCCATGGGCAGATGAGGCTGAGCAACAGCTTTCCAGGCTAGCTCTTTCTGCCTGCGAGCTATCTGCAGACGTTTGGATTTTCGGAGCAGGGCTGCCGGAGGCGCCCGGCATGTACCATCTAAAGTTACGTTTGAAGTTTGAGGGGGCAAGACAAGCAAGCAGCCCCAGTCTCTGTGCCTCTGTGCGAGCAGTGCCATGGGCAGATGAGGCTGAGCAACAGCTTTCCAGGCTAGCTCTTTCTGCCTGCGAGCTATCTGCAGACGTTTGCATTTTCGGAGCAGGGCTGCCTAAGGCGCCCGGCACAAAAAGCCATAAGATACGTTTGAAGTTTGAGGGGGCAAGACAAGCAAGCAGCCCCAGTCTCTGTGCCTCTGTGCGAGCAGTGCCATGGGCAGATGAGGCTGAGCAACAGCTTTCCAGGCTAGCTCTTTCTGCCTGCGAGCTATCTGCAGACGTTCGCATTTTCGGAGCAGGGCTGCCGGAGGCTCCCGAGACGGACCACCTAAGCTACGTTTGAAGTTTGAGGGGGCAAGACAAGCAAGCAGCCCCAGTCTCTGTGCCTCTGTGCGAGCAGTGCCATGGGCAGATGAGGCTGAGCAACAGCTTTCCAGGCTAGCTCTTTCTGGCTGCAAGCTATCTGCAGACGTTCGCATTTTCGGAGCAGGGCTGCCGGAATCGCCCGGCACTGACCACCTAAGCTACGTTTGAAGTTTGAGGGGACAAGACAAGCAAGCAGCCCCAGTCTCTGTGCCTCTGTGCGAGCAGTGCCATGGGCAGATGAGGCTGAGAAACAGCTTTCCAGGCTAGCTCTTTCTGCCTGCGAGCTATCTGCAGACGTTCGCATTTTCGGAGCAGGGCTGCTGGAGGCGCCCAGCACAGACCACCTAATATACGTTTGAAGTTTGAGGGGACAAGACAAGCAAGCAGCCCCAGTCTCTGTGCCTCTGTGCGAGCAGTGCCATGGGCAGATGAGGCTGAGCAACAGCTTTCCAGGCTAGCTCTTTCTGCCTGCGAGCTATCTGCAGACGTTTGCATTTTCGGAGCAGGGCTGCCGGAGGCGCCCGGCACGGACCACCTAAGCTACGTTTGAAGTTTGAGGGGGAAGACAAGCAAGCAGCCCCAGTCTCTGTGCCTCTGTGCGAGCAGTGCCATGGGCAGATGAGGCTGAGCAACAGCTTTCCAGGCTAGCTCTTTCTGCCTGCGAGCTATCTGCAGACGTTCGCATTTTCGGAGCAGGGCTGCCGGATGCGCCCGGCACGGACCACCTAAGCTACATTTGAAGTTTGAGGGGACAAGACAAGCAAGCAGCCCCAGTCTCTGTGCCTCTGTGCGAGCAGTGCCATGGGCAGATGAGGCTGAGCAACAGCTTTCCAGGCTAGCTCTTTCTGCCTGCGAGCTATCTGCAGACGTTCGCATTTTCGGAGCAGGGCTGTCGGAGGCGCCCGGCACGGACCACCTAAGCTACATTTGAAGTTTGAGGGGACAAGACAAGCAAGCAGCCCCAGTCTCTGTGCCTCTGTGCGAGCAGTGCCATGGGCAGATGAGGCTGAGCAACAGCTTTCCAGGCTAGCTATTTCTGCCTGCGAGCTATCTGCAGACGTTCGCATTTTCGGAGCAGGGCTGCCGGAGGCGCCCGGCACGGACCACCTAAGTTACGTTTGAAGTTTGAGGGGGCAAAACAAGCAAGCAGCCCCAGTCTCTGTGCCTCTGTGCGAGCAGTGCCATGGGCAGATGAGGCTGAGCAACAGCTTTCCAGGCTAGCTCTTTCTGCCTGCGAGCTATCTGCAGACGTTTGCATTTTCGGAGCAGGGCTGCCGGATGCGCCCGGCACGGACCACCTAAGCTACGTTTGAAGTTTGAGGGGGAAGACAAGCAAGCAGCCCCAGTCTCTGTGCCTCTGTGCGAGCAGTGCCATGGGCAGATGAGGCTGAGCAACAGCTTTCCAGGCTAGCTCTTTCTGCCTGCGAGCTATCTGCAGACGTTCGCATTTTCGGAGCAGGGCTGCCGGAGGCTCCCGAGACGGACCACCTAAGCTACGTTTGAAGTTTGAGGGGGCAAGACAAGCAAGCAGCCCCAGTCTCTGTGCCTCTGTGCGAGCAGTGCCATGGGCAGATGAGGCTGAGCAACAGCTTTCCAGGCTAGCTCTTTCTGCCTGCGAGCTATCTGCAGACGTTCGCATTTTCGGAGCAGGGTTGCCGGAGGCTCCCGAGACGGACCACCTAAGCTACGTTTGAAGTTTGAGGGGGCAAGACAAGCAAGCAGCCCCAGTCTCTGTGCCTCTGTGCGAGCAGTGCCATGGGCAGATGAGGCTGAGCAACAGCTTTCCAGGCTAGCTCTTTCTGGCTGCAAGCTATCTGCAGACGTTCGCATTTTCGGAGCAGGGCTGCCGGAATCGCCCGGCACTGACCACCTAAGCTACGTTTGAAGTTTGAGGGGACAAGACAAGCAAGCAGCCCCAGTCTCTGTGCCTCTGTGCGAGCAGTGCCATGGGCAGATGAGGCTGAGCAACAGCTTTCCAGGCTAGCTCTTTCTGCCTGCGAGCTATCTGCAGACGTTCGCATTTTCGAAGCAGGGCTGCTGGAGGCGCCCAGCAGAGACCACCTAATATACGTTTGAAGTTTGAGGGGACAAGACAAGCAAGCAGCCCCAGTCTCTGTGCCTCTGTGCGAGCAGTGCCATGGGCAGATGAGGCTGAGCAACAGCTTTCCAGGCTAGCTCTTTCTGCCTGCGAGCTATCTGCAGACGTTCGCATTTTCGGAGCAGGGCTGCCGGATGCGCCCGGCACGGACCACCTAAGCTACATTTGAAGTTTGAGGGGACAAGACAAGCAAGCAGCCCCAGTCTCTGTGCCTCTGTGCGAGCAGTGCCATGGGCAGATGAGGCTGAGCAACAGCTTTCCAGGCTAGCTCTTTCTGCCTGCGAGCTATCTGCAGACGTTTGCATTTTCGGAGCAGGGCTGCCGGAGGCGCCCGGCACGGACCACCTAAGCTACGTTTGAAGTTTGAGGGGGAAGACAAGCAAGCAGCCCCAGTCTCTGTGCCTCTGTGCGAGCAGTGCCATGGGCAGATGAGGCTGAGCAACAGCTTTCCAGGCTAGCTCTTTCTGCCTGCGAGCTATCTGCAGACGTTCGCATTTTCGGAGCAGGGCTGCCGGATGCGCCCGGCACGGACCACCTAAGCTACATTTGAAGTTTGAGGGGACAAGACAAGCAAGCAGCCCCAGTCTCTGTGCCTCTGTGCGAGCAGTGCCATGGGCAGATGAGGCTGAGCAACAGCTTTCCAGGCTAGCTCTTTCTGCCTGCGAGCTATCTGCAGACGTTCGCATTTTCGGAGCAGGGCTGTCGGAGGCGCCCGGCACGGACCACCTAAGCTACATTTGAAGTTTGAGGGGACAAGACAAGCAAGCAGCCCCAGTCTCTGTGCCTCTGTGCGAGCAGTGCCATGGGCAGATGAGGCTGAGCAACAGCTTTCCAGGCTAGCTATTTCTGCCTGCGAGCTATCTGCAGACGTTCGCATTTTCGGAGCAGGGCTGCCGGAGGCGCCCGGCACGGACCACCTAAGTTACGTTTGAAGTTTGAGGGGGCAAAACAAGCAAGCAGCCCCAGTCTCTGTGCCTCTGTGCGAGCAGTGCCATGGGCAGATGAGGCTGAGCAACAGCTTTCCAGGCTAGCTCTTTCTGCCTGCGAGCTATCTGCAGACGTTTGCATTTTCGGAGCAGGGCTGCCGGATGCGCCCGGCACGGACCACCTAAGCTACGTTTGAAGTTTGAGGGGGAAGACAAGCAAGCAGCCCCAGTCTCTGTGCCTCTGTGCGAGCAGTGCCATGGGCAGATGAGGCTGAGCAACAGCTTTCCAGGCTAGCTCTTTCTGCCTGCGAGCTATCTGCAGACGTTCGCATTTTCGGAGCAGGGCTGCTGGATGCGCCCGGCACGGACCACCTAAGCTACATTTGAAGTTTGAGGAGACAAGACAAGCAAGCAGCCCCAGTCTCTGTGCCTCTGTGCGAGCAGTGCCATGGGCAGATGAGGCTGAGCCACAGCTTTCCAGGCTAGCTCTTTCTGCCTGGGAGCTATATGCAGACGTTCGCATTTTCGGAGCAGGGCTGCCGGAGGCGCCCAGCACAGACCACCTAAGCTACGTTTGAAGTTTGAGGGGGCAAGACAGGCAAGCAGCCCCAGTCTCTGTGCCTCTGTGCGAGCAGTGCCATGGGCAGATGAGGCTGAGCCACAGCTTTCCAGGCTAGCTCTTTCTGCCTGGGAGCTATATGCAGACGTTCGCATTTTCGGAGCAGGGCTGCCGGAGGCGCCCGGCACGGACCACCTAAGCTACATGTGAAATTTGAGGGGACAAGACAAGCAAGCAGCCCCAGTCTCTGTGCCTCTGTGCGAGCAGTGCCATGGGCAGATGAGGCTGAGCAACAGCTTTCCAGGCTAGCTCTTTCTGCCTGGGAGCTATATGCAGACGTTCGCATTTTCGGAGCAGGGCTGCCGGAGGCGCCCGGCACGGACCACCTAAGCTACGTTTGAAGTTTGAGGGGACAAGACAAGCAAGCAGCCCCAGTCTCTGTGCCTCTGTGCGAGCAGTGCCATGGGCAGATGAGGCTGAGCAACAGCTTTCCAGGCTAGCTCTTTCTGCCTGCGAGCTATCTGAAGACGATTGCATTTTCGGAGCAGGACTGCCGGAAGCGCCCGGCACGGAACACCTAAGCTACGTTTGAAGTTTGAGGGGGCAAGACAAGCAAGCAGCCCCAGTCTCTGTGCCTCTGTGCGAACAGTGCCATGGGCAGATGAGGCTGAGCAACAGCTTTCCAGGCTAGCTCTTTCTGCCTGCGAGCTATCTGCAGACGTTCGCATTTTCGGAGCAGGGCTGCCGGAGGCGCCCGGCACGGACCACCTAAGCTACGTTTGAAGTTTGAGGGGGCAAGACAAGCAAGCAGCCCCAGTCTCTGTGCCTCTGTGCGAGCAGTGCCATGGGCAGATGAGGCTGAGCAACAGCTTTCCAGGCTAGCTCTTTCTGCCTGCGAGCTATCTGCAGACGTTCGCATTTTCGGAGCAGGGCTGCCGGATGCGCCCGGCACGGACCACCTAAGCTACATTTGAAGCTTGAGGGGACAAGACAAGCAAGCAGCCCCAGTCTCTGTGCCTCTGTGCGAGCAGTGCCATGGGCAGATGAGGCTGAGCAACAGCTTTCCAGGCTAGCTCTTTCTGCCTGCGAGCTATCTGCAGACGTTCGCATTTTCGGAGCAGGGCTGCCGGATGCGCCCGGCACGGACCACCTAAGCTACATTTGAAGTTTGAGGGGACAAGACAAGCAAGCAGCCCCAGTCTCTGTCCCTCTGTGCGAGCAGTGCCATGGGCAGATGAGGCTGAGCAACAGCTTTCCAGGCTAGTTCTTTCTGCCTGCGAGCTATCTGCAGACGTTCGCTTTTTTGGAGCAGGGCTGCGGTAGGCGCCCGGCACGGAGCACCTAAGGTACATTTGAAGTTTGAGGGGGCAAGACAAGCAAGCAGCCCCAGTCTCTGTGCCTCTGTGCGAGCAGTGCCATGGGCAGATGAGGCTGAGCAACAGCTTTCCAGGCTAGCTCTTTCTGGCTGCCAGGTATCTGCAGACGTTTGCATTTTCGGAGCAGGGCTGCCGGAGGCGCCCGGCACGGACCACCTAAGCTACGTTTGAAGTTTGAGGGGGCAAGACAAGCAAGCAGCCCCAGTCTCTGTGCCTCTGTGCGAGCAGTGCCATGGGCAGATGAGGCTGAGCAACAGCTTTCCAGGCTAGCTCTTTCTGCCTGCGAGCTATCTGCAAATGTTTGGATTTTCGGAGCAGGGCTGCCGGAGGCGCCCGGCATGTACCACCTAAGTTACGTTTGAAGTTTGAGGGGGCAAGACAAGCAAGCAGCCCCAGTCTCTGTGCCTCTGTGCGAGCAGTGCCATGGGCAGATGAGGCTGAGCAACAGCTTTCCAGGCTAGCTCTTTCTGCCTGCGAGCTATCTGCAGACGTTCGCATTTTCGGAGCAGGGCTGCCGGAGGCGCCCGGCACGGACCACCTAAGCTACATTTGAAGTTTGAGGGGACAAGACAAGCAAGCAGCCCCAGTCTCTGTGCCTCTGTGCGAGCAGTGCCATGGGCAGATGAGGCTGAGCAACAGCTTTCCAGGCTAGCTCTTTCTGCCTGCGAGCTATCTGCAGACGTTTGCATTTTTGGAGCAGGGCTGCCGGAGGCACCCGGCACGGACCACCTAAGCTACGTTTGAAGTTTGAGGGGGCAAGACAAGCAAGCAGCCCCAGTCTCTGTGCCTCTGTGCGAGCAGTGCCATGGGCAGATGAGGCTGAGCAACAGCTTTCCAGGCTAGCTCTTTCTGCCTGCGAGCTATCTGCAGATGTTCGCATTTTCGGAGCAGGGCTGCCGGAGGCGCCCGGCATGGACCACCTAAGTTACGTTTGAAGTTTGAGGGGGCAAGACAAGCAAGCAGCCCCAGTCTCTGTGCCTCTGTGCGAGCAGTGCCATGGGCAGATGAGGCTGAGCAACAGCTTTCCAGGCTAGCTCTTTCTGGCTGCGAGCTATCTGCAGACGTTCGCATTTTCGGAGCAGGGCTGCCGGAGGCGCCCGACAAGGACCACCTAATCTACATTTGAAGTTTGAGGGGGCAAGCTAAGCAAGCAGCCCCAGTCTCTGTGCCTCTGTGCGAGCAGTGCCATGGGCAGATGAGGCTGAGCAACAGCTTTCCAGGCTAGCTCTTTCTCCCTGCGAGCTATCTGCAGATGTTTGCATTTTCGGAGCAGGGCTGCTGGATGCGCCCGGCACGGACCACCTAAGCTACATTTGAAGTTTGAGGAGACAAGACAAGCAAGCAGCCCCAGTCTCTGTGCCTCTGTGCGAGCAGTGCCATGGGCAGATGAGGCTGAGCCACAGCTTTCCAGGCTAGCTCTTTCTGCCTGGGAGCTATATGCAGACGTTCGCATTTTCGGAGCAGGGCTGCTGGAGGCGCCCGGCACGGACCACCTAAGCTACGTTTGATGTTTG
The DNA here is from genome assembly GCF_030867145.1 of Opisthocomus hoazin. Taxonomy (NCBI): domain Eukaryota; kingdom Metazoa; phylum Chordata; class Aves; order Opisthocomiformes; family Opisthocomidae; genus Opisthocomus; species Opisthocomus hoazin. Next base: position 146,716 of record NW_027448898.1, read on the forward strand.
AGGGGGCAAGACAAGCAAGCAGCCCCAGTCTCTGTGCCTCTGTGCGAGCAGTGCCATGGGCAGATGAGGCTGAGCAACAGCTTTCCAGGCTAGCTCTTTCTGCCTGCGAGCTATCTGCAGACGTTCGCATTTTTGGAGCAGGGCTGCCGGAGGCGCTCGGCACAGACCACCTAAGCTACGTTTGAAGTTTGAGGGGGAAGACAAGCAAGCAGCCCCAGTCTCTGTGCCTCTGTGCGAGCAGTGCCATGGGCAGATGAGGCTGAGCAACAGCTTTCCAGGCTAGCTCTTTCTGCCTGCGAGCTATCTGAAGACGTTTGCATTTTCGGAGCAGGGCTGCCGGAGGCGCCCGGCACGGACCACCTAAGCTACGTTTGAAGTTTGAGGGGGCAAGACAAGCAAGAAGCCCCAGTCTCTGTGCCTCTGTGCGAGCAGTGCCATGGGCAGATGAGGCTGAGCAACAGCTTTCCAGGCTAGCTCTTTCTGCCTGCGAGCTATCTGAAGATGTTTGGATTTTCGGAGCAGGGCTGCCGGAGGCGCCCGGCATGTACCACCTAAGTTACGTTTGAAGTTTGAGGGGGCAAGACAAGCAAGCAGCCCCAGTCTCTGTGCCTCTGTGCGAGCAGTGCCATGGGCAGATGAGGCTGAGCAACAGCTTTCCAGGCTAGCTCTTTCTGCCTGCGAGCTATCTGCAGACGTTCGCATTTTCGGAGCAGGGCTGCTGGAGGCGCCCGGCACGGACCACCTAAGCTACGTTTGATGTTTGAGAGGGCAAGACAAGCAAGCAGCCCCAGTCTCTGTGCCTCTGTGCGAGCAGTGCCATGGGCAGATGAGGCTGAGCAACAGCTTTCCAGGCTAGCTCTTTCTGCCTGCGAGCTATCTGCAGACGTTCGCATTTTCGGAGCAGGGCTGCCGGATGCGCCCGGCACGGACCACCTAAGCTACATTTGAAGTTTGAGGGGACAAGACAAGCAAGCAGCCCCAGTCTCTGTGCCTCTGTGCGAGCAGTACCATGGGCAGATGAGGCTGAGCAACAGCTTTCCAGGCTAGCTTTTTCTGCCTGCGAGCTATCTGCAGACGTTTGGATTTTCGGAGCAGGGCTGCCGGAGGCGCCCGGCACGGACCACCTAAGCTACGTTTGAAGTTTGAGGGGGCAAGACAAGCAAGCAGCCCCAGTCTCTGTTCCTCTGTGCGAGCAGTGCCATGGGCAGATGAGGCTGAGCAACAGCTTTCCAGGCTAGCTCTTTCTGCCTGCGAGCTATCTGCAGACGTTCGCATTTTCAGAGCAGGGCTGCCGGAGGCGCCCGGCATGGACCACCTAAGTTACGTTTGAAGTTTGAGGGGGCAAGACAAGCAAGCAGCCCCAGTCTCTGTGCCTCTGTGCGAGCAGTGCCATGGGCAGATGAGGCTGAGCAACAGCTTTCCAGGCTAGCTCTTTCTGGCTGCGAGCTATCTGCAGACGTTCGCATTTTCGGAGCAGGGCTGCCGGATGCGCACGGCACGGACCACCTAAGCTACATTTGAAGTTTGACGGGGCAAGAGAAGCAAGCAGCCCCAGTCTCTGTGCCTCTGTGCGAGCAGTGCCATGGGCAGATGAGGCTGAGCAACAGCTTTCCAGGCTAGCTCTTTCTGCCTGCGAGCTATCTGCAGATGTTTGCATTTTCGGAGCAGGGCTGTGGAGGCGCCCGGCATGTACCACCTAAGTTACGTTTGAAGTTTGAGGGGGCAAAACAAGCAAGCAGCCCCAGTCTCTGTGCCTCTGTGCGAGCAGTGCCATGGGCAGATGAGGCTGAGCCACAGCTTTCCAGGCTAGCTCTTTCTGCCTGGGAGCTATCTGCAGACGTTTGCATTTTCGGAGCAGGGCTGCCGGATGCGCCCGGCACGGACCACCTAAGCTACGTTTGAAGTTTGAGGGGGCAAGACAAGCAAGCAGCCCCAGTCTCTGTGCCTCTGTGCGAGCAGTGCCATGGGCAGATGAGGCTGAGCAACAGCTTTCCAGGCTAGCTCTTTCTGCCTGCGAGCTATCTGCAGACGTTTGGATTTTCGGAGCAGGGCTGCCGGAGGCGCCCGGCATGTACCACCTAAGTTACGTTTGAAGTTTGAGGGGGCAAGACAAGCAAGCAGCCCCAGTCTCTGTGCCTCTGTGCGAGCAGTGCCATGGGCAGATGAGGCTGAGCAACAGCTTTCCAGGCTAGCTCTTTCTGCCTGCGAGCTATCTGCAGACGTTCGCATTTTCGGAGCAGGGCTGCCGGAGGCGCCCGGCATGGACCACCTAAGCTACATTTGAAGTTTGAGGGGACAAGACAAGCAAGCAGCCCCAGTCTCTGTGCCTCTGTGCGAGCAGTGCCATGGGCAGATGAGGCTGAGCAACAGCTTTCCAGGCTAGCTCTTTCTGCCTGCGAGCTATCTGCAGACGTTCGCATTTTCGGAGCAGGGCTGCCTAAGGCGCCCGGCACGGACCACCAAAGCTACGTTTGATGTTTGAGGGGGCAAGACAAGCAAGCAGCCCCAGTCTCTGTGCCTCTGTGCGAGCAGTGCCATGGGCAGATGAGGCTGAGCAACAGCTTTCCAGGCTAGCTCTTTCTGCCTGCGAGCTATCTGCAGACGTTCGCATTTTCGGAGCAGGGCTGCCGGAGGCGCCCGGCACAGACCACCTAAGCTACATTACAAGTTTGAGGGGACAAGACAAGCAAGCAGCCCCAGTCTCTGTGCCTCTGTGCGAGCAGTGCCATGGGCAGATGAGGCTGAGCAACAGCTTTCCAGGCTAGTTCTTTCTGCCTGCGAGCTATCTGCAGACGTTCGCATTTTTGGAGCAGGGCTGCGGGAGGCGCCCGGCACGGACCACCTAAGCTACTTTTGAAGTTTGAGGGGGCAAAACAAGCAAGCAGCCCCAGTCTCTGTGCCTCTGTGCGAGCAGTGCCATGGGCAGATGAGGCTGAGCAACAGCTTTCCAGGCTAGCTCTTTCTGCCTGCGAGCTATCTACAGACGTTCGCAATATTGGAGCAGGGCTGCCGGATGCGCCCGGCACGGACCACCTAAGCTACGTTTGAAGTTTGAGGGGACAAGACAAGCAAGCAGCCCCAGTCTCTGTGCCTCTGTGCGAGCAGTGCCATGGGCAGATGAGGCTGAGCAACAGCTTTCCAGGCTAGCTCTTTCTGCCTGCGAGCTGTCTCCAGACGTTCGCATTTTTGGAGCAGGGCTGCCGGAGGCGCCCGGCACAGACCACCTAAGCTACGTTTGAAGTTTGAGGGGGCAAGACAACGAAGCAGCCCCAGTCTCTGTGCCTCTGTGCGCGCAGTGCCATGGGCAGATGAGGCTGAGCAACAGCTTTCCAGGCTAGCTCTTTCTGCCTGCGAGCTATCTGCAGACGTTCGCATTTTCGGAGCAGGGCTGCCGGAGGCGCCCGGCACAGACCACCTAAGCTACGTTTGAAGTTTGAGGGGACAAGACAAGCAAGCAGCCCCAGTCTCTGTGCCTCTGTGCGAGCAGTGCCATGGGCAGATGAGGCTGAGCAACAGCTTTCCAGGCTAGCTCTTTCTGCCTGCGAGCTATCTGCAGACGTTCGCATTTTCGGAGCAGGGCTGCCGGATGCGCCCGGCACAGACCACCTAAGCTACGTTTGAAGTTTGAGGGGACAAGACAAGCAAGCAGCCCCAGTCTCTGTGCCTCTGTGCGAGCAGTGCCATGGGCAGATGAGGCTGAGCAAGAGCTTTCCAGGCTAGCTCTTTCTGCCTGCGAGCTATCTGCAGACGTTCGCATTTTCGGAGCAGGGCTGCCGGAGGCGCCCGGCACAGACCACCTAAGCTACATTACAAGTTTGAGGGGACAAGACAAGCAAGCAGCCCCAGTCTCTGTGCCTCTGTGCGAGCAGTGCCATGGGCAGATGAGGCTGAGCAACAGCTTTCCAGGCTAGTTCTTTCTGCCTGCGAGCTATCTGCAGACGTTCGCATTTTTGGAGCAGGGCTGCCGGAGGCGCCCGGCACGGACCACCTAAGCTACTTTTGAAGTTTGAGGGGGCAAAACAAGCAAGCAGCCCCAGTCTCTGTGCCTCTGTGCGAGCAGTGCCATGGGCAGATGAGGCTGAGCAACAGCTTTCCAGGCTAGCTCTTTCTGCCTGCGAGCTATCTACAGACGTTCGCAATATTGGAGCAGGGCTGCCGGATGCGCCCGGCACGGACCACCTAAGCTACGTTTGAAGTTTGAGGGGACAAGACAAGCAAGCAGCCCCAGTCTCTGTGCCTCTGTGCGAGCAGTGCCATGGGCAGATGAGGCTGAGCAACAGCTTTCCAGGCTAGCTCTTTCTGCCTGCGAGCTGTCTGCAGACGTTCGCATTTTTGGAGCAGGGCTGCCGGAGGCGCCCGGCACAGACCACCTAAGCTACGTTTGAAGTTTGAGGGGGCAAGACAACGAAGCAGCCCCAGTCTCTGTGCCTCTGTGCGCGCAGTGCCATGGGCAGATGAGGCTGAGCAACAGCTTTCCAGGCTAGCTCTTTCTGCCTGCGAGCTATCTGCAGACGTTCGCATTTTCGGAGCAGGGCTGCCGGAGGCGCCCGGCACAGACCACCTAAGCTACGTTTGAAGTTTGAGGGGACAAGACAAGCAAGCAGCCCCAGTCTCTGTGCCTCTGTGCGAGCAGTGCCATGGGCAGATGAGGCTGAGCAACAGCTTTCCAGGCTAGCACTTTCTGCCTGCGAGCTATCTGCAGACGTTCGCATTTTCGGAGCAGGGCTGCCGGAGGCGCCCGGCACGGACCACCTAAGCTACGTTTGAAGTTTGAGGGGACAAGACAAGCAAGCAGCCCCAGTCTCTGTGCCTCTGTGCGAGCAGTGCCATGGGCAGATGAGGCTGAGCAACAGCTTTCCAGGCTAGCTCTTTCTGCCTGCGAGCTATCTGCAGACGTTCGCATTTTCGGAGCAGGGCTGCCGGATGCGCCCGGCACAGACCACCTAAGCTACGTTTGAAGTTTGAGGGGACAAGACAAGCAAGCAGCCCCAGTCTCTGTGCCTCTGTGCGAGCAGTGCCATGGGCAGATGAGGCTGAGCAACAGCTTTCCAGGCTAGCTCTTTCTGCCTGCGAGCTATCTGCAGACGTTCGCATTTTCGGAGCAGGGCTGCCAGAGGCGCCCGGCACAGACCACCTAAGATACGTTTGAAGTTTGAGGGGACAAGACAAGCAAGCAGCCCCAGTCTCTGTGCCTCTGTGCGAGCAGTGCCATGGGCAGATGAGGCTGAGCAACAGCTTTCCAGGCTAGCTCTTTCTGGCTGTGAGCTATCTGCAGACGTTCGCATTTTTGGAGCAGGGCTGCCGGAGGCGCCCGGCACAGACCACCTAAGCTACGTTTGAAGGTTGAGGGGACAAGACAAGCAAGCAGCCCCAGTCTCTGTGCCTCTGTGCGAGCAGTGCCATGGGCAGATGAGGCTGAGCAACAGCTTTCCAGGCTAGCTCTTTCTCCCTGCGAGCTATCTGCAGACGTTCGCACTTTCGGAGCAGGGCTGCCGGAGGCGCCCGGCACGGACCACCTAAGCTACGTTTGAAGTTTGAGGGGGCAAAACAAGCAAGCAGCCCCAGTCTCTGTGCCTCTGTGCGAGCAGTGCCATGGGCAGATGAGGCTGAGCAACAGCTTTCCAGGCTAGCTCTTTCTGCCTGCGAGCTATCTGCAGACGTTCGCATTTTCGGAGCAGGGCTGCCGGATGCGCCCGGCACGGACCACCTAAGCTACATTAGAAGTTTGAGGGGACAAGACAAGCAAGCAGCCCCAGTCTCTGTCCCTCTGTGCGAGCAGTGCCATGGGCAGATGAGGCTGAGCAACAGCTTTCCAGGCTAGTTCTTTCTGCCTGCGAGCTATCTGCAGACGTTTGGATTTTCGGAGCAGGGCTGCGGGAGGCGCCCGGCACGGACCACCTAAGCTACTTTTGAAGTTTGAGGGGGCAAAACAAGCAAGCAGCCCCAGTCTCTGTGCCTCTGTGCGAGCAGTGCCATGGGCAGATGAGGCTGAGCAACAGCTTTCCAGGCTAGCTCTTTCTGCCTGCGAGCTATCTGCAGACGTTCGCATTTTTGGAGCAGGGCTGCCGGATGCGCCCGGCACGGACCACCTAAGCTACGTTTGAAGTTTGAGGGGACAAGACAAGCAAGCAGCCCCAGTCTCTGTGCCTCTGTGCGAGCAGTGCCATGGGCAGATGAGGCTGAGCAACAGCTTTCCAGGCTAGCTCTTTCTGACTGCGAGCTATCTGCAGACGTTCGCATTTTCGGAGCAGGGCTGCCGGAGGCGCCCGGCACGGACCACCTAAGCTACGTTTGAAGTTTGAGGGGGCAAGACAACGAAGCAGCCCCAGTCTCTGTGCCTCTGTGCGCGCAGTGCCATGGGCAGATGAGGCTGAGCAACAGCTTTCCAGGCTAGCTCTTTCTGCCTGCGAGCTATCTGCAGACGTTCGCATTTTCGGAGCAGAGCTGCCGGATGCGCCCGGCACGGACCACCTAAGCTACGTTTGAAGTTTGAGGGGACAAGACAAGCAAGCAGCCCCAGTCTCTGTGCCTCTCTGCGAGCAGTGCCATGGGCAGATGAGGCTGAGCAACAGCTTTCCAGGCTAGCTCTTTCTGCCTGCGAGCTATCTGCAGACGTTCGCATTTTCGGAGCAGGGCTGCCGGATGCGCCCGGCACAGACCACCTAAGCTACGTTTGAAGTTTGAGGGGACAAGACAAGCAAGCAGCCCCAGTCTCTGTGCCTCTGTGCGAGCAGTGCCATGGGCAGATGAGGCTGAGCAACAGCTTTCCAGGCTAGCTCTTTCTGCCTGCGAGCTATCTGCAGACGTTCGCATTTTCGGAGCAGGGCTGCCGGAGGCAAACGACACAGACCACCTAAGCTACGTTTGAAGTTTGAGGGGACAAGACAAGCAAGCAGCCCCAGTCTCTGTGCTTCTGTGCGAGCAGTGCCATGGGCAGATGAGGCTGAGCAACAGCTTTCCAGGCTAGCTCTTTCTGCCTGCGAGCTATCTGCAGACGTTTGCATTTTCGGAGCAGGGCTGCCGGAGGCGCCCGGCACAGACCACCTAAGCTACGTTTGAAGTTTGAGGGGACAAGACAAGCAAGCAGCCCCAGTCTCTGTGCCTCTGTGCGAGCAGTGCCATGGGCAGATGAGGCTGAGCAACAGCTTTCCAGGCTAGCTCTTTCTGCCTGCGAGCTATCTGCAGACGTTTGCATTTTCGGAGCAGGGCTGCCTGAGGCGCCCGGCACAGACCACCTAAGATACGTTTGAAGTTTGAGGGGACAAGACAAGCAAGCAGCCCCAGTCTCTGTGCTTCTGTGCGAGCAGTGCCATGGGCAGATGAGGCTGAGCAACAGCTTTCCAGGCTAGCTCTTTCTGCCTGCGAGCTATCTGCAGACGTTTGCATTTTCGGAGCAGGGCTGCCGGAGGCGCCCGGCAGAGACCACCTAAGCTACGTTTGAAGTTTGAGGGGACAAGACAAGCAAGCAGCCCCAGTCTCTGTGCCTCTGTGCGAGCAGTGCCATGGGCAGATGAGGCTGAGCAACAGCTTTCCAGGCTAGCTCTTTCTGCCTGCGAGCTATCTGCAGACGTTTGCATTTTCAGAGCAGGGCTGCCAGAGGCGCCCGGCACAGACCACCTAAGCTACGTTTGAAGTTTGAGGGGACAAGACAAGCAAGCAGCCCCAGTCTCTGTGCCTCTGTGCGAGCAGTGCCATGGGCAGATGAGGCTGAGCAACAGCTTTCCAGGCTAGCTCTTTCTGCCTGCGAGCTATCTGCAGACGTTCGCATTTTCGGAGCAGGGCTGCCGGAGGCGCCCGGCACGGACCACCTAAGCTACGTTTGAAGTTTGAGGGGACAAGACAAGCAAGCAGCCCCAGTCTCTGTGCCTCTGTGCGAGCAGTGCCATGGGCAGATGAGGCTGAGCAACAGCTTTCCAGGCTAGCTCTTTCTGCCTGCGAGCTATCTGCAGACGTTCGCATTTTCGGAGCAGGGCTGCCGGATGCGCTCGGCACAGACCACCTAAGCTACGTTTGAAGTTTGAGGGGACAAGACAAGCAAGCAGCCCCAGTCTCTGTGCCTCTGTGCGAGTAGTGCCATGGGCAGATGAGGCTGAGCAACAGCTTTCCAGGCTAGCTCTTTCTGCCTGCGAGCTATCTGCAGACGTTCGCATTTTCGGAGCAGGGCTGCCGGAGGCAAACGACACAGACCACCTAAGCTACGTTTGAAGTTTGAGGGGACAAGACAAGCAAGCAGCCCCAGTCTCTGTGCCTCTGTGCGAGCAGTGCCATGGGCAGATGAGGCTGAGCAACAGCTTTCCAGGCTAGCTCTTTCTGCCTGCAAGCTATCTGCAGACGTTTGCATTTTCGGAGCAGGGCTGCCGGAGGCGCCCGGCACAGACCACCTAAGATACGTTTGAAGTTTGAGGGGACAAGACAAGCAAGCAGCCCCAGTCTCTGTGCCTCTGTGCGAGCAGTGCCATGGGCAGATGAGGCTGAGCAACAGCTTTCCAGGCTAGCTCTTTCTGCCTGCGAGCTATCTGCAGACGTTCGCATTTTCGGAGCAGGGCTGCCAGAGGCGCCCGGTACAGACCACCTAAGATACGTTTGAAGTTTGAGGGGACAAGACAAGCAAGCAGCCCCAGTCTCTGTGCCTCTGTGCGAGCAGTGCCATGGGCAGATGAGGCTGAGCAACAGCTTTCCAGGCTAGCTCTTTCTGGCTGTGAGCTATCTGCAGACGTTCGCATTTTTGGAGCAGGGCTGCCGGAGGCGCCCGGCACAGACCACCTAAGCTACGTTTGAAGGTTGAGGGGACAAGACAAGCAAGCAGCCCCAGTCTCTGTGCCTCTGTGCGAGCAGTGCCATGGGCAGATGAGGCTGAGCAACAGCTTTCCAGGCTAGCTCTTTCTGCCTGCGAGCTATCTGCAGACGTTCGCATTTTCGGAGCAGGGCTGCCGGAGGCGCCCGGCACGGACCACCTAAGCTACGTTTGAAGTTTGAGGGGGCAAAACAAGCAAGCAGCCCCAGTCTCTGTGCCTCTGTGCGAGCAGTGCCATGGGCAGATGAGGCTGAGCAACAGCTTTCCAGGCTAGCTCTTTCTGCCTGCGAGCTATCTGCAGACGTTCGCATTTTCGGAGCAGGGCTGCCGGATGCGCCCGGCACGGACCACCTAAGCTACATTAGAAGTTTGAGGGGACAAGACAAGCAAGCAGCCCCAGTCTCTGTCCCTCTGTGCGAGCAGTGCCATGGGCAGATGAGGCTGAGCAACAGCTTTCCAGGCTAGTTCTTTCTGCCTGCGAGCTATCTGCAGACGTTTGGATTTTCGGAGCAGGGCTGCGGGAGGCGCCCGGCACGGACCACCTAAGCTACTTTTGAAGTTTGAGGGGGCAAAACAAGCAAGCAGCCCCAGTCTCTGTGCCTCTGTGCGAGCAGTGCCATGGGCAGATGAGGCTGAGCAACAGCTTTCCAGGCTAGCTCTTTCTGCCTGCGAGCTATCTACAGACGTTCGCAATATTGGAGCAGGGCTGCCGGATGCGCCCGGCACGGACCACCTAAGCTACGTTTGAAGTTTGAGGGGACAAGACAAGCAAGCAGCCCCAGTCTCTGTGCCTCTGTGCGAGCAGTGCCATGGGCAGATGAGGCTGAGCAACAGCTTTCCAGGCTAGCTCTTTCTGACTGCGAGCTGTCTGCAGACGTTCGCATTTTCGGAGCAGGGCTGCCGGAGGCGCCCGGCAAGGACCACCTAAGCTACGTTTGAAGTTTGAGGGGGCAAGACAACGAAGCAGCCCCAGTCTCTGTGCCTCTGTGCGCGCAGTGCCATGGGCAGATGAGGCTGAGCAACAGCTTTCCAGGCTAGCTCTTTCTGCCTGCGAGCTATCTGCAGACGTTCGCATTTTCGGAGCAGGGCTGCCGGATGCGCCCGGCACGGACCACCTAAGCTACGTTTGAAGTTTGAGGGGACAAGACAAGCAAGCAGCCCCAGTCTCTGTGCCTCTCTGCGAGCAGCGCCATGGGCAGATGAGGCTGAGCAACAGCTTTCCAGGCTAGCTCTTTCTGCCTGCGAGCTATCTGCAGACGTTCGCATTTTCGGAGCAGGGCTGCCGGATGCGCCCGGCACAGACCACCTAAGCTACGTTTGAAGTTTGAGGGGACAAGACAAGCAAGCAGCCCCAGTCTCTGTGCCTCTGTGCGAGCAGTGCCATGGGCAGATGAGGCTGAGCAACAGCTTTCCAGGCTAGCTCTTTCTGCCTGCGAGCTATCTGCAGACGTTCGCATTTTCGGAGCAGGGCTGCCGGAGGCAAACGACACAGACCACCTAAGCTACGTTTGAAGTTTGAGGGGACAAGACAAGCAAGCAGCCCCAGTCTCTGTGCTTCTGTGCGAGCAGTGCCATGGGCAGATGAGGCTGAGCAACAGCTTTCCAGGCTAGCTCTTTCTGCCTGCGAGCTATCTGCAGACGTTTGCATTTTCGGAGCAGGGCTGCCGGAGGCGCCCGGCACAGACCACCTAAGCTACGTTTGAAGTTTGAGGGGACAAGACAAGCAAGCAGCCCCAGTCTCTGTGCCTCTGTGCGAGCAGTGCCATGGGCAGATGAGGCTGAGCAACAGCTTTCCAGGCTAGCTCTTTCTGCCTGCGAGCTATCTGCAGACGTTTGCATTTTCGGAGCAGGGCTGCCTGAGGCGCCCGGCACAGACCACCTAAGATACGTTTGAAGTTTGAGGGGACAAGACAAGCAAGCAGCCCCAGTCTCTGTGCCTCTGTGCGAGCAGTGCCATGGGCAGATGAGGCTGAGCAACAGCTTTCCAGGCTAGCTCTTTCTGCCTGCGAGCTATCTGCAGACGTTTGCATTTTCGGAGCAGGGCTGCCAGAGGCGCCCGGCACAGACCACCTAAGCTACGTTTGAAGTTTGAGGGGACAAGACAAGCAAGCAGCCCCAGTCTCTGTGCCTCTGTGCGAGCAGTGCCATGGGCAGATGAGGCTGAGCAACAGCTTTCCAGGCTAGTTCTTTCTGGCTGCGAGCTATCTGCAGACGTTCGCATTTTTGGAGCAGGGCTGCCGGAGGCGCCCGGCACAGACCACCTAAGCTACGTTTGAAGGTTGAGGGGACAAGACAAGCAAGCAGCCCCAGTCTCTGTGCCTCTGTGCGAGCAGTGCCATGGGCAGATGAGGCTGAGCAACAGCTTTCCAGGCTAGCTCTTTCTGCCTGCGAGCTATCTGCAGACGTTCGCATTTTTGGAGCAGGGCTGCCGGAGGCGCCCGGCACGGACCACCTAAGCTACGTTTGAAGTTTGAGGGGACAAGACAAGCAAGCAGCCCCAGTCTCTGTGCCTCTGTGCGAGCAGTGCCATGGGCAGATGAGGCTGAGCAACAGCTTTCCAGGCTAGCTCTTTCTGCCTGCGAGCTATCTGCAGACGTTCGCACTTTCGGAGCAGGGCTGCCGGAGGCGCCCAGCATGGACCACCTAAGCTACGTTTGAAGTTTGAGGGGACAAGACAAGCAAGCAGCCCCAGTCTCTGTGCCTCTGTGCGAGCAGTGCCATGGGCAGATGAGGCTGAGCAACAGCTTTCCAGGCTAGCTCTTTCTGCCTGCAAGCTATCTGCAGACGTTAGCATTTTCGCAGCAGGGCTGCCGGATGCGCCCGGCACGGACCACCTAAGCTACGTTTGAAGTTTGAGGGGACAAGACAAGCAAGCAGCCCCAGTCTCTGTGCCTCTGTGCGAGCAGTGCCATGGGCAGATGAGGCTGAGCAACAGCTTTCCAGGCTAGCTCTTTCTGCCTGCGAGCTATCTGCAGACGTTTGCATTTTCGGAGCAGGGTTGCCGGAGGCGCCCGGCACAGACCACCTAAGATACGTTTGAAGTTTGAGGGGACAAGACAAGCAAGCAGCCCCAGTCTCTGTGCCTCTGTGCGAGCAGTGCCATGGGCAGATGAGGCTGAGCAACAGCTTTCCAGGCTAGCTCTTTCTGCCTGCGAGCTATCTGCAGACGTTCGCATTTTCGGAGCAGGGCTGCCGGAGGCGCCCGGCACAGACCACCTAAGATACGTTTGAAGTTTGAGGGGACAAGACAAGCAAGCAGCCCCAGTCTCTGTGCCTCTGTGCGAGCAGTGCCATGGGCAGATGAGGCTGAGCAACAGCTTTCCAGGCTAGCTCTTTCTGCCTGCGAGCTATCTGCAGACGTTCGCATTTTTGGAGCAGGGCTGCCGGAGGCGCCCGGCACAGACCACCTAAGCTACGTTTGAAGGTTGAGGGGACAAGACAAGCAAGCAGCCCCAGTCTCTGTGCCTCTGTGCGAGCAGTGCCATGGGCAGATGAGGCTGAGCAACAGCTTTCCAGGCTAGCTCTTTCTGCCTGCGAGCTATCTGCAGACGTTCGCATTTTCGGAGCAGGGCTGCCGGAGGCGACCGGCACGGACCACCTAAGCTACGTTTGAAGTTTGAGGGGACAAGACAAGCAAGCAGCCCCAGTCTCTGTGCCTCTGTGCGCGCAGTGCCATGGGCAGATGAGGCTGAGCAACAGCTTTCCAGGCTAGCTCTTTCTGCCTGCGAGCTATCTGCAGACGTTCGCATTTTCGGAGCAGGGCTGCCGGATGCGCCCGGCACGGAGCACCTAAGCTACGTTTGAAGTTTGAGGGGACAAGACAAGCAAGCAGCCCCAGTCTCTGTGCCTCTGTGCGAGCAGTGCCATGGGCAGATGAGGCTGAGCAACAGCTTTCCAGGCTAGCTCTTTCTGCCTGCGAGCTATCTGCAGACGTTCGCATTTTCAGAGCAGGGCTGCCAGAGGCGCCCGGCACGGACCACCTAAGCTACGTTTGAAGTTTGAGGGGGCAAGACAAGCAAGCAGCCCCAGTCTCTGTGCCTCTGTGCGCGCAGTGCCATGGGCAGATGAGGCTGAGCAACAGCTTTCCAGGCTAGCTCTTTCTGCCTGCGAGCTATCTGCAGACGTTCGCATTTTCGGAGCAGGGCTGCCGGATGCGCCCGGCACAGACCACCTAAGCTACGTTTGAAGTTTGAGGGGACAAGACAAGCAAGCAGCCCCAGTCTCTGTGCCTCTGTGCGAGCAGTGCCATGGGCAGATGAGGCTGAGCAACAGCTTTCCAGGCTAGCTCTTTCTGCCTGCGAGCTATCTGCAGACGTTTGCATTTTCGGAGCAGGGCTGCCGGATGCGCCCGGCACAGACCACCTAAGATACATTTGAAGTTTGAGGGGACAAGACAAGCAAGCAGCCCCAGTCTCTGTGCCTCTGTGCGAGCAGTGCCATGGGCAGATGAGGCTGAGCAACAGCTTTCCAGGCTAGCTCTTTCTGCCTGCGAGCTATCTGCAGACGTTTGCATTTTCGGAGCAGGGCTGCCAGAGGCGCCCGGCACAGACCACCTAAGCTACGTTTGAAGTTTGAGGGGACAAGACAAGCAAGCAGCCCCAGTCTCTGTGCCTCTGTGCGAGCAGTGCCATGGGCAGATGAGGCTGAGCAACAGCTTTCCAGGCTAGCTCTTTCTGCCTGCGAGCTATCTGCAGACGTTCGCATTTTTGGAGCAGGGCTGCCGGAGGCGCCCGGCACAGACCACCTAATCTACGTTTGAAGGTTGAGGGGACAAGACAAGGAAGCAGCCCCAGTCTCTGTGCCTCTGTGCGAGCAGTGCCATGGGCAGATGAGGCTGAGCAACAGCTTTCCAGGCTAGCTCTTTCTGCCTGCGAGCTATCTGCAGACGTTCGCATTTTCGGAGCAGGGCTGCCGGATGCGCCTGGCACAGACCACCTAAGCTACGTTTGAAGTTTGAGGGGACAAGACAAGCAAGCAGCCCCAGTCTCTGTGCCTCTGTGCGAGCAGTGCCATGGGCAGATGAGGCTGAGCAACAGCTTTCCAGGCTAGCTCTTTCTGCCTGCGAGCTATCTGCAGACGTTCGCATTTTCGGAGCAGGGCTGCCGGAGGCAAACGACACAGACCACCTAAGCTACGTTTGAAGTTTGAGGGGACAAGACAAGCAAGCAGCCCCAGTCTCTGTGCCTCTGTGCGAGCAGTGCCATGGGCAGATGAGGCTGAGCAACAGCTTTCCAGGCTAGCTCTTTCTGCCTGCGAGCTATCTGCAGACGTTCGCATTTTTGGAGCAGGGCTGCCGGAGGCAAACGACACAGACCACCTAAGCTACGTTTGAAGTTTGAGGGGACAAGACAAGCAAGCAGCCCCAGTCTCTGTGCCTCTGTGCGAGCAGTGCCATGGGCAGATGAGGCTGAGCAACAGCTTTCCAGGCTAGCTCTTTCTGCCTGCAAGCTATCTGCAGACGTTTGCATTTTCGGAGCAGGGCTGCCGGAGGCGCCCGGCACAGACCACGTAAGATACGTTTGAAGTTTGAGGGGACAAGACAAGCAAGCAGCCCCAGTCTCTGTGCCTCTGTGCGAGCAGTGCCATGGGCAGATGAGGCTGAGCAACAGCTTTCCAGGCTAGCTCTTTCTGCCTGCGAGCTATCTGCAGACGTTCGCATTTTCGGAGCAGGGCTGCCGGATGCGCCCGGCACGGACCACCTAAGCTACGTTTGAAGTTTGAGGGGGAAAACAAGCAAGCAGCCCCAGTCTCTGTGCCTCTGTGCGAGCAGTGCCATGGGCAGATGAGGCTGAGCAACAGCTTTCCAGGCTAGCTCTTTCTGCCTGCGAGCTATCTGCAGACGTTCGCATTTTCGGAGCAGGGCTGCCGGATGCGCCCGGCTCGGACCACCTAAGCTACATTTGAAGTTTGAGGGGACAAGACAAGCAAGCAGCCCCAGTCTCTGTGCTTCTGTGCGAGCAGTGCCATGGGCAGATGAGGATGAGCAACAGCTTTCCAGGCTAGCTCTTTCTGCCTGCGAGCTATCTGCAGACGTTCGCATTTTCGAAGCAGGGTTGCCGGAGGCGCCCGGCACGGACCACCTATGCTACATTTAAAGTTTGAGGGGGCAAGACAAGCAAGCAGCCCCAGTCTCTGTGCCTCTGTGCGAGCAGTGCCATGGGCAGATGAGGCTGAGCAACAGCTTTCCAGGCTAGCTCTTTCTGCCTGCGAGCTATCTGCAGACGTTTGCATTTTCGGAGCAGGGCTCCCGGATGCGCCTGGCACGGACCACTTGAGCTACATTTGAAGTTTGAGGGGACAAGACAAGCAAGCAGCCCCAGTCTCTGTGCCTCTGTGCGAGCAGTGCCATGGGCAGATGAGGCTGAGCAACAGCTTTCCAGGCTAGCTCTTTCTGCCTGCGAGCTATCTGCAGACGTTCGCATTTTCGGAGCAGGGCTGCCGGAGGCGACCGGCACGGAGCACCTAAGGTACATTTGAAGTTTGAGGGGACAAGACAAGCAAGCAGCCCCAGTCTCTGTGCCTCTCTGCGAGCAGTGCCATGGGCAGATGAGGCTGAGCAACAGCTTTCCAGGCTAGCTCTTTCTGCCTGCGAGCTATCTGCAGACGTTTGCATTTTCGGAGCAGGGCTGCCGGAGGCGCCCGGCATGGACCACCTAAGCTACGTTTGAAGTTTGAGGGGACAAGACAAGCAAGCAGCCCCAGTCTCTGTGCCTCTGTGCGAGCAGTGCCATGGGCAGATGAGGCTGAGCAACAGCTTTCCAGGCTAGCTCTTTCTGCCTGCGAGCTATCTGCAGACGTTCGCATTTTTGGAGCAGGGCTGCCAGATGCGCCCGGCACGGACCACCTAAGCTACATTCAAAGTTTGAGGGGACAAGACAAGCAAGCAGCCCCAGTCTCTGTGCCTCTGTGCGAGCAGTGCCATGGGCAGATGAGGCTGAGCAACAGCTTTCCAGGCTAGCTCTTTCTGCTTGCGAGCTATCTGCAGACGTTCGCATTTTTGGAGCAGGGCTGCCGGAGGCGCCCGGCACGGACCACCTAAGCTACGTTTGAAGTTTGAGGGGACAAGACAAGCAAGCAGCCCCAGTCTCTGTGCCTCTGTGCGAGCAGTGCCATGGGCAGATGAGGCTGAGCAACAGCTTTCCAGGCTAGCTCTTTCTGCCTGCGAGCTATCTGCAGACGTTTGCATTTTCGGAGCAGGGCTGCCGGAGGCGCCCGGCACGGACCACCTAAGCTACATTTGAAGTTTGAGGGGGTAAGACAAGCAAGCAGCCCCAGTCTCTGTGCCTCTGTGCGAGCAGTGCCATGGGCAGATGAGGCTGAGCAACAGCTTTCCAGGCTAGCTCTTTCTGCCTGCGAGCTATCTGCAGACGTTTGCATTTTCGGAGCAGGGCTGCCGGAGGCGCCCGGCACAGACCACCTAAGCTACGTTTGAAGTTTGAGGGGGCAAGACAAGCAAGCAGCCCCAGTCTCTGTGCCTCTGTGCGAGCAGTGCCATGGGCAGATGAGGCTGAGCAACAGCTTTCCAGGCTAGCTCTTTCTGCCTGCAAGCTATCTGCAGACGTTCGCATTTTCGGAGCAGGGCTGCCGGAGGCGCCCGGCAAGGACCACCTAAGCTACGTTTGAAGTTTGAGGGGAAGACAAGCAAGCAGCCCCAGTCTCTGTGCCTCTGTGCGAGCAGTGCCATGGGCAGATGAGGCTGAGCAACAGCTTTCCAGGCTAGCTCTTTCTGCCTGCGAGCTATCTGCAGACGTTCGCATTTTCGGAGCAGGGCTGCCGGAGGCGCCCGGCACAGACCACCTAAGCTACGTTTGAAGTTTGAGGGGACAAGACAAGCAAGCAGCCCCAGTCTCTGTGTCTCTGTGCGAGCAGTGCCATGGGCAGATGAGGCTGAGCAACAGCTTTCCAGGCTAGCTCTTTCTGCCTGCGAGCTATCTGCAGACGTTTGCATTTTCGGAGCAGGGCTGCCGGATGCGCCCGGCACGGACCACCTAAGCTACATTTGAAGTTTGAGGGGGCAAGACAAGCAAGCAGCCCCAGTCTCTGTGCCTCTGTGTGAGCAGTGCCATGGGCAGATGAGGCTGAGCAACAGCTTTCCAGGCTAGCTCTTTCTGCCTGCGAGCTATCTGCAGACGTTTGCATTTTCGGAGCAGGGCTGCCGGAGGCGCCCGGCACGGACCACCTAAGCTACGTTTGAAGTTTGAGAGGGCAAGACAAGCAAGCAGCCCCAGTCTCTGTGCCTCTGTGCGAGCAGTGCCATGGGCAGATGAGGCTGAGCAACAGCTTTCCAGGCTAGCTCTTTCTGCCTGCGAGCTATCTGCAGACGTTTGCATTTTCGGAGCAGGGCTGCCGGCGGCGCCCGGCACGGACCACCTAAGCTACGTTTGAAGTTTGAGGGGGCAAGACAAGCAAGCAGCCCCAGTCTCTGTGCCTCTGTGCGAGCAGTGCCATGGGCAGATGAGGCTGAGCAACAGCTTTCCAGGCTAGCTCTTTCTGCCTGCGAGCTATCTGCAGACGTTTGCATTTTCGGAGCAGGGCTGCCGGAGGCGCCCGGCACAGACCACCTAAGCTACGTTTGAAGTTTGAGGGGACAAGACAAGCAAGCAGCCCCAGTCTCTGTGCCTCTGTGCGAGCAGTGCCATGGGCAGATGAGGCTGAGCAACAGCTTTCCAGGCTAGCTCTTTCTGCCTGCAAGCTATCTGCAGACGTTCGCATTTTCGGAGCAGGGCTGCCGGAGGCGCTCGGCACGGACCACCTAAGCTACGTTTGAAGTTTGAGGGGAAGACAAGCAAGCAGCCCCAGTCTCTGTGCCTCTGTGCGAGCAGTGCCATGGGCAGATGAGGCTGAGCAACAGCTTTCCAGGCTAGCTCTTTCTGCCTGCGAGCTATCTGCAGACGTTCGCATTTTCGGAGCAGGGCTGCCGGAGGCGCCCGGCACAGACCACCTAAGCTACGTTTGAAGTTTGAGGGGACAAGACAAGCAAGCAGCCCCAGTCTCTGTGTCTCTGTGCGAGCAGTGCCATGGGCAGATGAGGCTGAGCAACAGCTTTCCAGGCTAGCTCTTTCTGCCTGCGAGCTATCTGCAGACGTTTGCATTTTCGGAGCAGGGCTGCCGGAGGCGCCCGGCACGGACCACCTAAGCTACATTTGAAGTTTGAGGGGGCAAGACAAGCAAGCAGCCCCAGTCTCTGTGCCTCTGTGTGAGCAGTGCCATGGGCAGATGAGGCTGAGCAACAGCTTTCCAGGCTAGCTCTTTCTGCCTGCGAGCTATCTGCAGACGTTTGCATTTTCGGAGCAGGGCTGCCGGAGGCGCCCGGCACGGACCACCTAAGCTACGTTTGAAGTTTGAGGGGACAAGACAAGCAAGCAGCCCCAGTCTCTGTGCCTCTGTGCGAGCAGTGCCATGGGCAGATGAGGCTGAGCAACAGCTTTCCAGGCTAGCTCTTTCTGCCTGCGAGCTATCTGCAGACGTTTGCATTTTTGGAGCAGGGCTGCCAGATGCGCCCGGCACGGACCACCTAAGCTACATTTGAAGTTTGAGGGGACAAGACAAGCAAGCAGCCCCAGTCTCTGTGCCTCTGTGCGAGCAGCGCCATGGGCAGATGAGGCTGAGCAACAGCTTTCCAGGCTAGCTCTTTCTGCCTGCGAGCTATCTGCAGACGTTCGCATTTTTGGAGCAGGGCTGCCGGATGCGCCCGGCACGGACCACCTAAGCTACGTTTGAAGTTTGAGGGGACAAGACAAGCAAGCAGCCCCAGTCTCTGTGCCTCTGTGCGAGCAGTGCCATGGGCAGATGAGGCTGAGCAACAGCTTTCCAGGCTAGCTCTTTCTGCCTGCGAGCTATCTGCAGACGTTTGCATTTTCGGAGCAGGGCTGCCGGCGGCGCCCGGCACGGACCACCTAAGCTACGTTTGAAGTTTGAGGGGGCAAGACAAGCAAGCAGCCCCAGTCTCTGTGCCTCTGTGCGAGCAGTGCCATGGGCAGATGAGGCTGAGCAACAGCTTTCCAGGCTAGCTCTTTCTGCCTGCGAGCTATCTGCAGACGTTTGCATTTTCGGAGCAGGGCTGCCGGAATCGCCCGGCACAGACCACCTAAGCTACGTTTGAAGTTTGAGGGGACAAGACAAGCAAGCAGCCCCAGTCTCTGTGCCTCTGTGCGAGCAGTGCCATGGGCAGATGAGGCTGAGCAACAGCTTTCCAGGCTAGCTCTTTCTGCCTGCGAGCTATCTGCAGACGTTCGCATTTTCGGAGCAGGGCTGCCGGAGGCGCCCGGCACGGACCACCTAAGCTACGTTTGAAGTTTGAGGGGACAAGACAAGCAAGCAGCCCCAGTCTCTGTGCCTCTGTGCGAGCAGTGCCATGGGCAGATGAGGCTGAGCAACAGCTTTCCAGGCTAGCTCTTTCTGCCTGCGAGCTATCTGCAGACGTTCGCATTTTCGGAGCAGGGCTGCCGGAGGCGTCCGGCACAGACCACCTAAGCTACGTTTGAAGTTTGAGGGGACAAGACAAGCAAGCAGCCCCAGTCTCTGTGCCTCTGTGCGAGCAGTGCCATGGGCAGATGAGGCTGAGCAACAGCTTTCCAGGCTAGCTCTTTCTGCCTGCGAGCTATCTGCAGACGTTTGCATTTTCGGAGCAGGGCTGCCGGAGGCGCCCGGCACGGACCACCTAAGCTACATTTGAAGTTTGAGGGGGCAAGACAAGCAAGCAGCCCCAGTCTCTGTGCCTCTGTGTGAGCAGTGCCATGGGCAGATGAGGCTGAGCAACAGCTTTCCAGGCTAGCTCTTTCTGCCTGCGAGCTATCTGCAGACGTTTGCATTTTCGGAGCAGGGCTGCCGGAGGCGCCCGGCACGGACCACCTAAGCTACGTTTGAAGTTTGAGGGGACAAGACAAGCAAGCAGCCCCAGTCTCTGTGCCTCTGTGCGAGCAGTGCCATGGGCAGATGAGGCTGAGCAACAGCTTTCCAGGCTAGCTCTTTCTGCCTGCGAGCTATCTGCAGACGTTCGCATTTTTGGAGCAGGGCTGCCAGATGCGCCCGGCACGGACCACCTAAGCTACATTTGAAGTTTGAGGGGACAAGACAAGCAAGCAGCCCCAGTCTCTGTGCCTCTGTGCGAGCAGTGCCATGGGCAGATGAGGCTGAGCAACAGCTTTCCAGGCTAGCTCTTTCTGCCTGCGAGCTATCTGCAGACGTTCGCATTTTTGGAGCAGGGCTGAAGGATGCGCCCGGCACGGACCACCTAAGCTACGTTTGAAGTTTGAGGGGACAAGACAAGCAAGCAGCCCCAGTCTCTGTGCCTCTGTGCGAGCAGTGCCATGGGCAGATGAGGCTGAGCAACAGCTTTCCAGGCTAGCTCTTTCTGCCTGCGAGCTATCTGCAGACGTTTGCATTTTCGGAGCAGGGCTGCCGGAGGCGCCCGGCACGGACCACCTAAGCTACGTTTGAAGTTTGAGGGGACAAGACAAGCAAGCAGCCCCAGTCTCTGTGCCTCTGTGCGAGCAGTGCCATGGGCAGATGAGGCTGAGCAACAGCTTTCCAGGCTAGCTCTTTCTGCCTGCGAGCTATCTGCAGACGTTTGCATTTTCGGAGCAGGGCTGCCGGAGGCGCCCGGCACAGACCACCTAAGCTACGTTTGAAGTTTGAGGGGACAAGACAAGCAAGCAGCCCCAGTCTCTGTGCCTCTGTGCGAGCAGTGCCATGGGCAGATGAGGCTGAGCAACAGCTTTCCAGGCTAGCTCTTTCTGCCTGCAAGCTATCTGCAGACGTTTGCATTTTCGGAGCAGGGCTGCCGGAGGCGCCCGGCACAGACAACGTAAGATACGTTTGAAGTTTGAGGGGACAAGACAAGCAAGCAGCCCCAGTCTCTGTGCCTCTGTGCGAGCAGTGCCATGGGCAGATGAGGCTGAGCAACAGCTTTCCAGGCTAGCTCTTTCTGCCTGCGAGCTATCTGCAGACGTTCGCATTTTCGGAGCAGGGCTGCCGGAGGCGCCCGGCAAGGACCACCTAAGCTACGTTTGAAGTTTGAGGGGACAAGACAAGCAAGCAGCCCCAGTCTCTGTGCCTCTGTGCGAGCAGTGCCATGGGCAGATGAGGCTGAGCAACAGCTTTCCAGGCTAGCTCTTTCTGCCTGCGAGCTATCTGCAGACGTTTGCATTTTCGGAGCAGGGCTGCCGGAGGCGCCCGGCACAGACCACCTAAGCTACGTTTGAAGTTTGAGGGGACAAGACAAGCAAGCAGCCCCAGTCTCTGTGCCTCTGTGCGAGCAGTGCCATGGGCAGATGAGGCTGAGCAACAGCTTTCCAGGCTAGCTCTTTCTGCCTGCGAGCTATCTGCAGACGTTTGCATTTTCGGAGCAGGGCTGCCGGCGGCGCCCGGCACGGACCACCTAAGCTACGTTTGAAGTTTGAGGGGGCAAGACAAGCAAGCAGCCCCAGTCTCTGTGCCTCTGTGCGAGCAGTGCCATGGGCAGATAAGGCTGAGCAACAGCTTTCCAGGCTAGCTCTTTCTGCCTGCGAGCTATCTGCAGACGTTTGCATTTTCGGAGCAGGGCTGCCGGAATCGCCCGGCACAGACCACCTAAGCTACGTTTGAAGTTTGAGGGGACAAGACAAGCAAGCAGCCCCAGTCTCTGTGCCTCTGTGCGAGCAGTGCCATGGGCAGATGAGGCTGAGCAACAGCTTTCCAGGCTAGCTCTTTCTGCCTGCGAGCTATCTGCAGACGTTCGCATTTTCGGAGCAGGGCTGCCGGAGGCGCCCGGCACGGACCACCTAAGCTACGTTTGAAGTTTGAGGGGACAAGACAAGCAAGCAGCCCCAGTCTCTGTGCCTCTGTGCGAGCAGTGCCATGGGCAGATGAGGCTGAGCAACAGCTTTCCAGGCTAGCTCTTTCTGCCTGCGAGCTATCTGCAGACGTTCGCATTTTCGGAGCAGGGCTGCCGGAGGCGTCCGGCACAGACCACCTAAGCTACGTTTGAAGTTTGAGGGGACAAGACAAGCAAGCAGCCCCAGTCTCTGTGCCTCTGTGCGAGCAGTGCCATGGGCAGATGAGGCTGAGCAACAGCTTTCCAGGCTAGCTCTTTCTGCCTGCGAGCTATCTGCAGACGTTCGCATTTTCGGAGCAGGGCTGCCGGAGGCGCCCGGCAAGGACCACCTAAGCTACGTTTGAAGTTTGAGGGGACAAGACAAGCAAGCAGCCCCAGTCTCTGTGCCTCTGTGCGAGCAGTGCCATGGGCAGATGAGGCTGAGCAACAGCTTTCCAGGCTAGCTCTTTCTGCCTGCGAGCTATCTGCAGACGTTTGCATTTTCGGAGCAGGGCTGCCGGAGGCGCCCGGCACAGACCACCTAAGCTACGTTTGAAGTTTGAGGGGACAAGACAAGCAAGCAGCCCCAGTCTCTGTGCCTCTGTGCGAGCAGTGCCATGGGCAGATGAGGCTGAGCAACAATTTTCCAGGCTAGCTCTTTCTGCCTGCGAGCTATCTGCAGACGTTCGCATTTTCGGAGCAGGGCTGCCAGATGCGCCCGGCACGGACCACCTAAGCTACATTTGAAGTTTGAGGGGACAAGACAAGCAAGCAGCCCCAGTCTCTGTGCCTCTGTGCGAGCAGTGCCATGGGCAGATGAGGCTGAGCAACAGCTTTCCAGGCTAGCTCTTTCTGCCTGCGAGCTATCTGCAGACGTTCGCATTTTCGGAGCAGGGCTGCCGGATGCGCCCGGCACGGACCACCTAAGCTACGTTTGAAGTTTGAGGGGGAAAACAAGCAAGCAGCCCCAGTCTCTGTGCCTCTGTGCGAGCAGTGCCATGGGCAGATGAGGCTGAGCAACAGCTTTCCAGGCTAGCTCTTTCTGCCTGCGAGCTATCTGCAGACGTTTGCATTTTCGGAGCAGGGCTGCCGGATGCGCCCGGCTCGGACCACCTAAGCTACATTTGAAGTTTGAGGGGACAAGACAAGCAAGCAGTCCCAGTCTCTGTGCTTCTGTGCGAGCAGTGCCATGGGCAGATGAGGCTGAGCAACAGCTTTCCAGGCTAGCTCTTTCTGCCTGCGAGCTATCTGCAGACGTTCGCATTTTCGAAGCAGGGCTGCCGGAGGCGCCCGGCACGGACCACCTATGCTACATTTAAAGTTTGAGGGGGCAAGACAAGCAAGCAGCCCCAGTCTCTGTGCCTCTGTGCGAGCAGTGCCATGGGCAGATGAGGCTGAGCAACAGCTTTCCAGGCTAGCTCTTTCTGCCTGCGAGCTATCTGCAGACGTTTGCATTTTCGGAGCAGGGCTCCCGGATGCGCCTGGCACGGACCACTTGAGATACATTTGAAGTTTGAGGGGACAAGACAAGCAAGCAGCCCCAGTCTCTGTGCCTCTGTGCGAGCAGTGCCATGGGCAGATGAGGCTGAGCAACAGCTTTCCAGGCTAGCTCTTTCTGCCTGCGAGCTATCTGCAGACGTTCGCATTTTCGGAGCAGGGCTGCCGGAGGCGACCGGCACGGAGCACCTAAGGTACATTTGAAGTTTGAGGGGACAAGACAAGCAAGCAGCCCCAGTCTCTGTGCCTCTCTGCGAGCAGTGCCATGGGCAGATGAGGCTGAGCAACAGCTTTCCAGGCTAGCTCTTTCTGCCTGCGAGCTATCTGCAGACGTTTGCATTTTCGGAGCAGGGCTGCCGGAGGCGCCCGGCACGGACCACCTAAGCTACGTTTGAAGTTTGAGGGGACAAGACAAGCAAGCAGCCCCAGTCTCTGTGCCTCTGTGCGAGCAGTGCCATGGGCAGATGAGGCTGAGCAACAGCTTTCCAGGCTAGCTCTTTCTGCCTGCGAGCTATCTGCAGACGTTCGCATTTTTGGAGCAGGGCTGCCAGATGCGCCCGGCACGGACCACCTAAGCTACATTTGAAGTTTGAGGGGACAAGACAAGCAAGCAGCCCCAGTCTCTGTGCCTCTGTGCGAGCAGTGCCATGGGCAGATGAGGCTGAGCAACAGCTTTCCAGGCTAGCTCTTTCTGCCTGCGAGCTATCTGCAGACGTTCGCATTTTCGGAGCAGGGCTGCCAGATGCGCCCGGCAAGGACCACCTAAGCTACGTTTGAAGTTTGAGGGGACAAGACAAGCAAGCAGCCCCAGTCTCTGTGCCTCTGTGCGAGCAGTGCCATGGGCAGATGAGGCTGAGCAACAGCTTTCCAGGCTAGCTCTTTCTGCCTGCGAGCTATCTGCAGACGTTTGCATTTTCGGAGCAGGGCTGCCGGAGGCGCCCGGCACAGACCACCTAAGCTACGTTTGAAGTTTGAGGGGACAAGACAAGCAAGCAGCCCCAGTCTCTGTGCCTCTGTGCGAGCAGTGCCATGGGCAGATGAGGCTGAGCAACAATTTTCCAGGCTAGCTCTTTCTGCCTGCGAGCTATCTGCAGACGTTCGCATTTTCGGAGCAGGGCTGCCGGAGGCGCCCGGCACGGACCACCTAAGCTACATTTGAAGTTTGAGGGGACAAGACAAGCAAGCAGCCCCAGTCTCTGTGCCTCTGTGTGAGCAGTGCCATGGGCAGATGAGGCTGAGCAACAGCTTTCCAGGCTACCTCTTTCTGCCTGCGAGCTATCTGCAGACGTTCGCATTTTCGGAGCAGGGCTGCCGGATGCGCCCGGCACGGACTACCTAAGCTACGTTTGAAGTTTGAGGGGGAAAACAAGCAAGCAGCCCCAGTCTCTGTGCCTCTGTGCGAGCAGTGCCATGGGCAGATGAGGCTGAGCAACAGCTTTCCAGGCTAGCTCTTTCTGCCTGCGAGCTATCTGCAGACGTTTGCATTTTCGGAGCAGGGCTGCCGGAGGCGCCCGGCACGGACCACCTATGCTACATTTAAAGTTTGAGGGGGCAAGACAAGCAAGCAGCCCCAGTCTCTGTGCCTCTGTGCGAGCAGTGCCATGGGCAGATGAGGCTGAGCAACAGCTTTCCAGGCTAGCTCTTTCTGCCTGCGAGCTATCTGCAGACGTTTGCATTTTCGGAGCAGGGCTCCCGGATGCGCCTGGCACGGACCACTTGAGCTACATTTGAAGTTTGAGGGGACAAGACAAGCAAGCAGCCCCAGTCTCTGTGCCTCTGTGCGAGCAGTGCCATGGGCAGATGAGGCTGAGCAACAGCTTTCCAGGCTAGCTCTTTCTGCCTGCGAGCTATCTGCAGACGTTCGCATTTTCGGAGCAGGGCTGCCGGAGGCGACCGGCACGGAGCACCTAAGGTACATTTGAAGTTTGAGGGGACAAGACAAGCAAGCAGCCCCAGTCTCTGTGCCTCTCTGCGAGCAGTGCCATGGGCAGATGAGGCTGAGCAACAGCTTTCCAGGCTAGCTCTTTCTGCCTGCGAGCTATCTGCAGACGTTTGCATTTTCGGAGCAGGGCTGCCGGAGGCGCCCGGCACGGACCACCTAAGCTACGTTTGAAGTTTGAGGGGACAAGACAAGCAAGCAGCCCCAGTCTCTGTGCCTCTGTGCGAGCAGTGCCATGGGCAGATGAGGCTGAGCAACAGCTTTCCAGGCTAGCTCTTTCTGCCTGCGAGCTATCTGCAGACGTTCGCATTTTTGGAGCAGGGCTGCCAGATGCGCCCGGCACGGACCACCTAAGCTACATTTGAAGTTTGAGGGGACAAGACAAGCAAGCAGCCCCAGTCTCTGTGCCTCTGTGCGAGCAGTGCCATGGGCAGATGAGGCTGAGCAACAGCTTTCCAGGCTAGCTCTTTCTGCTTGCGAGCTATCTGCAGACGTTCGCATTTTTGGAGCAGGGCTGCCGGATGCGCCCGGCACGGACCACCTAAGCTACGTTTGAAGTTTGAGGGGACAAGACAAGCAAGCAGCCCCAGTCTCTGTGCCTCTGTGCGAGCAGTGCCATGGGCAGATGAGGCTGAGCAACAGCTTTCCAGGCTAGCTCTTTCTGCCTGCGAGCTATCTGCAGACGTTTGCATTTTCGGAGCAGGGCTGCCGGAGGCGCCCGGCACAGACCACCTAAGCTACGTTTGAAGTTTGAGGGGACAAGACAAGCAAGCAGCCCCAGTCTCTGTGCCTCTGTGCGAGCAGTGCCATGGGCAGATGAGGCTGAGCAACAGCTTTCCAGGCTAGCTCTTTCTGCCTGCGAGCTATCTGCAGACGTTTGCATTTTCGGAGCAGGGCTGCCGGAGGCGCCCGGCACGGACCACCTAAGCTACATTTGAAGTTTGAGGGGGCAAGACAAGCAAGCAGCCCCAGTCTCTGTGCCTCTGTGTGAGCAGTGCCATGGGCAGATGAGGCTGAGCAACAGCTTTCCAGGCTAGCTCTTTCTGCCTGCGAGCTATCTGCAGACGTTTGCATTTTCGGAGCAGGGCTGCCGGAGGCGCCCGGCACGGACCACCTAAGCTACATTTGAAGTTTGAGGGGGCAAGACAAGCAAGCAGCCCCAGTCTCTGTGCCTCTGTGTGAGCAGTGCCATGGGCAGATGAGGCTGAGCAACAGCTTTCCAGGCTAGCTCTTTCTGCCTGCGAGCTATCTGCAGACGTTTGCATTTTCGGAGCAGGGCTGCCGGAGGCGCCCGGCACAGACCACCTAAGCTACGTTTGAAGTTTGAGGGGACAAGACAAGCAAGCAGCCCCAGTCTCTGTGCCTCTGTGCGAGCAGTGCCATGGGCAGATGAGGCTGAGCAACAGCTTTCCAGGCTAGCTCTTTCTGCCTGCGAGCTATCTGCAGACGTTCGCATTTTCGGAGCAGGGCTGCCGGAGGCGCCCGGCAAGGACCACCTAAGCTACGTTTGAAGTTTGAGGGGACAAGACAAGCAAGCAGCCCCAGTCTCTGTGCCTCTGTGCGAGCAGTGCCATGGGCAGATGAGGCTGAGCAACAGCTTTCCAGGCTAGCTCTTTCTGCCTGCGAGCTATCTGCAGACGTTCGCATTTTCGGAGCAGGGCTGCCGGAGGCGCCCGGCACAGACCACCTAAGCTACGTTTGAAGTTTGAGGGGACAAGACAAGCAAGCAGCCCCAGTCTCTGTGCCTCTGTGCGAGCAGTGCCATGGGCAGATGAGGCTGAGCAACAGCTTTCCAGGCTAGCTCTTTCTGCCTGCGAGCTATCTGCAGACGTTTGCATTTTCGGAGCAGGGCTGCCGGAGGCGCCCGGCACGGACCACCTAAGCTACATTTGAAGTTTGAGGGGGCAAGACAAGCAAGCAGCCCCAGTCTCTGTGCCTCTGTGTGAGCAGTGCCATGGGCAGATGAGGCTGAGCAACAGCTTTCCAGGCTAGCTCTTTCTGCCTGCGAGCTATCTGCAGACGTTTGCATTTTCGGAGCAGGGCTGCCGGAGGCGCCCGGCACGGACCACCTAAGCTACGTTTGAAGTTTGAGGGGACAAGACAAGCAAGCAGCCCCAGTCTCTGTGCCTCTGTGCGAGCAGTGCCATGGGCAGATGAGGCTGAGCAACAGCTTTCCAGGCTAGCTCTTTCTGCCTGCGAGCTATCTGCAGACGTTCGCATTTTTGGAGCAGGGCTGCCAGATGCGCCCGGCACGGACCACCTAAGCTACATTTGAAGTTTGAGGGGACAAGACAAGCAAGCAGCCCCAGTCTCTGTGCCTCTGTGCGAGCAGTGCCATGGGCAGATGAGGCTGAGCAACAGCTTTCCAGGCTAGCTCTTTCTGCCTGCGAGCTATCTGCAGACGTTCGCATTTTTGGAGCAGGGCTGCCGGATGCGCCCGGCACGGACCACCTAAGCTACGTTTGAAGTTTGAGGGGACAAGACAAGCAAGCAGCCCCAGTCTCTGTGCCTCTGTGCGAGCAGTGCCATGGGCAGATGAGGCTGAGCAACAGCTTTCCAGGCTAGCTCTTTCTGCCTGCGAGCTATCTGCAGACGTTCGCATTTTTGGAGCAGGGCTGCCAGATGCGCCCGGCACGGACCACCTAAGCTACATTTGAAGTTTGAGGGGACAAGACAAGCAAGCAGCCCCAGTCTCTGTGCCTCTGTGCGAGCAGTGCCATGGGCAGATGAGGCTGAGCAACAGCTTTCCAGGCTAGCTCTTTCTGCCTGCGAGCTATCTGCAGACGTTCGCATTTTTGGAGCAGGGCTGCCGGATGCGCCCGGCACGGACCACCTAAGCTACGTTTGAAGTTTGAGGGGACAAGACAAGCAAGCAGCCCCAGTCTCTGTGCCTCTGTGCGAGCAGTGCCATGGGCAGATGAGGCTGAGCAACAGCTTTCCAGGCTAGCTCTTTCTGCCTGCGAGCTATCTGCAGACGTTTGCATTTTCGGAGCAGGGCTGCCTGAGGCGCCCGGCACAGACCACCTAAGCTACGTTTGAAGTTTGAGGGGACAAGACAAGCAAGCAGCCCCAGTCTCTGTGCCTCTGTGCGAGCAGTGCCATGGGCAGATGAGGCTGAGCAACAGCTTTCCAGGCTAGCTCTTTCTGCCTGCGAGCTATCTGCAGACGTTTGCATTTTCGGAGCAGGGCTGCCGGAGGCGCCCGGCACAGACCACCTAAGCTACGTTTGAAGTTTGAGGGGACAAGACAAGCAAGCAGCCCCAGTCTCTGTGCCTCTGTGCGAGCAGTGCCATGGGCAGATGAGGCTGAGCAACAGCTTTCCAGGCTAGCTCTTTCTGCCTGCGAGCTATCTGCAGACGTTTGCATTTTCGGAGCAGGGCTGCCGGAGGCGCCCGGCACGGACCACCTAAGCTACATTTGAAGTTTGAGGGGGCAAGACAAGCAAGCAGCCCCAGTCTCTGTGCCTCTGTGTGAGCAGTGCCATGGGCAGATGAGGCTGAGCAACAGCTTTCCAGGCTAGCTCTTTCTGCCTGCGAGCTATCTGCAGACGTTTGCATTTTCGGAGCAGGGCTGCCGGAGGCGCCCGGCACGGACCACCTAAGCTACGTTTGAAGTTTGAGGGGAGAAGACAAGCAAGCAGCCCCAGTCTCTGTGCCTCTGTGCGAGCAGTGCCATGGGCAGATGAGGCTGAGCAACAGCTTTCCAGGCTAGCTCTTTCTGCCTGCGAGCTATCTGCAGACGCTCGCATTTTTGGAGCAGGGCTGCCAGATGCGCCCGGCACGGACCACCTAAGCTACATTTGAAGTTTGAGGGGACAAGACAAGCAAGCAGCCCCAGTCTCTGTGCCTCTGTGCGAGCAGTGCCATGGGCAGATGAGGCTGAGCAACAGCTTTCCAGGCTAGCTCTTTCTGCCTGCGAGCTATCTGCAGACGTTCGCATTTTTGGAGCAGGGCTGCCGGATGCGCCCGGCACGGACCACCTAAGCTACGTTTGAAGTTTGAGGGGACAAGACAAGCAAGCAGCCCCAGTCTCTGTGCCTCTGTGCGAGCAGTGCCATGGGCAGATGAGGCTGAGCAACAGCTTTCCAGGCTAGCTCTTTCTGCCTGCGAGCTATCTGCAGACGTTTGCATTTTCGGAGCAGGGCTGCCGGCGGCCCCCGGCACGGACCACCTAAGCTACGTTTGAAGTTTGAGGGGGCAAGACAAGCAAGCAGCCCCAGTCTCTGTGCCTCTGTGCGAGCAGTGCCATGGGCAGATGAGGCTGAGCAACAGCTTTCCAGGCTAGCTCTTTCTGCCTGCGAGCTATCTGCAGACGTTTGCATTTTCGGAGCAGGGCTGCCGGAGGCGCCCGGCACAGACCACCTAAGCTACGTTTGAAGTTTGAGGGGACAAGACAAGCAAGCAGCCCCAGTCTCTGTGCCTCTGTGCGAGCAGTGCCATGGGCAGATGAGGCTGAGCAACAGCTTTCCAGGCTAGCTCTTTCTGCCTGCGAGCTATCTGCAGACGTTCGCATTTTCGGAGCAGGGCTGCCGGAGGCGCCCGGCAAGGACCACCTAAGCTACGTTTGAAGTTTGAGGGGACAAGACAAGCAAGCAGCCCCAGTCTCTGTGCCTCTGTGCGAGCAGTGCCATGGGCAGATGAGGCTGAGCAACAGCTTTCCAGGCTAGCTCTTTCTGCCTGCGAGCTATCTGCAGACGTTCGCATTTTCGGAGCAGGGCTGCCGGAGGCGCCCGGCACAGACCACCTAAGCTACGTTTGAAGTTTGAGGGGACAAGACAAGCAAGCAGCCCCAGTCTCTGTGCCTCTGTGCGAGCAGTGCCATGGGCAGATGAGGCTGAGCAACAGCTTTCCAGGCTAGCTCTTTCTGCCTGCGAGCTATCTGCAGACGTTTGCATTTTCGGAGCAGGGCTGCCGGAGGCGCCCGGCACGGACCACCTAAGCTACATTTGAAGTTTGAGGGGGCAAGACAAGCAAGCAGCCCCAGTCTCTGTGCCTCTGTGTGAGCAGTGCCATGGGCAGATGAGGCTGAGCAACAGCTTTCCAGGCTAGCTCTTTCTGCCTGCGAGCTATCTGCAGACGTTTGCATTTTCGGAGCAGGGCTGCCGGAGGCGCCCGGCACGGACCACCTAAGCTACGTTTGAAGTTTGAGGGGACAAGACAAGCAAGCAGCCCCAGTCTCTGTGCCTCTGTGCGAGCAGTGCCATGGGCAGATGAGGCTGAGCAACAGCTTTCCAGGCTAGCTCTTTCTGCCTGCGAGCTATCTGCAGACGTTCGCATTTTTGGAGCAGGGCTGCCAGATGCGCCCGGCACGGACCACCTAAGCTACATTTGAAGTTTGAGGGGACAAGACAAGCAAGCAGCCCCAGTCTCTGTGCCTCTGTGCGAGCAGTGCCATGGGCAGATGAGGCTGAGCAACAGCTTTCCAGGCTAGCTCTTTCTGCCTGCGAGCTATCTGCAGACGTTCGCATTTTTGGAGCAGGGCTGCCGGATGCGCCCGGCACGGACCACCTAAGCTACGTTTGAAGTTTGAGGGGACAAGACAAGCAAGCAGCCCCAGTCTCTGTGCCTCTGTGCGAGCAGTGCCATGGGCAGATGAGGCTGAGCAACAGCTTTCCAGGCTAGCTCTTTCTGCCTGCGAGCTATCTGCAGACGTTTGCATTTTCGGAGCAGGGCTGCCGGCGGCGCCCGGCACGGACCACCTAAGCTACGTTTGAAGTTTGAGGGGGCAAGACAAGCAAGCAGCCCCAGTCTCTGTGCCTCTGTGCGAGCAGTGCCATGGGCAGATGAGGCTGAGCAACAGCTTTCCAGGCTAGCTCTTTCTGCCTGCGAGCTATCTGCAGACGTTTGCATTTTCGGAGCAGGGCTGCCTGAGGCGCCCGGCACAGACCACCTAAGCTACGTTTGAAGTTTGAGGGGACAAGACAAGCAAGCAGCCCCAGTCTCTGTGCCTCTGTGCGAGCAGTGCCATGGGCAGATGAGGCTGAGCAACAGCTTTCCAGGCTAGCTCTTTCTGCCTGCAAGCTATATGCAGACGTTCGCATTTTCGGAGCAGGGCTGCCGGAGGCGCCCGGCAAGGACCACCTAAGCTACGTTTGAAGTTTGAGGGGACAAGACAAGCAAGCAGCCCCAGTCTCTGTGCCTCTGTGCGAGCAGTGCCATGGGCAGATGAGGCTGAGCAACAGCTTTCCAGGCTAGCTCTTTCTGCCTGCGAGCTATCTGCAGACGTTCGCATTTTCGGAGCAGGGCTGCCGGAGGCGCCCGGCACAGACCACCTAAGCTACGTTTGAAGTTTGAGGGGACAAGACAAGCAAGCAGCCCCAGTCTCTGTGCCTCTGTGCGAGCAGTGCCATGGGCAGATGAGGCTGAGCAACAGCTTTCCAGGCTAGCTCTTTCTGCCTGCGAGCTATCTGCAGACGTTTGCATTTTCGGAGCAGGGCTGCCGGAGGCGCCCGGCACGGACCACCTAAGCTACATTTGAAGTTTGAGGGGGCAAGACAAGCAAGCAGCCCCAGTCTCTGTGCCTCTGTGTGAGCAGTGCCATGGGCAGATGAGGCTGAGCAACAGCTTTCCAGGCTAGCTCTTTCTGCCTGCGAGCTATCTGCAGACGTTTGCATTTTCGGAGCAGGGCTGCCGGAGGCGCCCGGCACGGACCACCTAAGCTACGTTTGAAGTTTGAGGGGACAAAACAAGCAAGCAGCCCCAGTCTCTGTGCCTCTGTGCGAGCAGTGCCATGGGCAGATGAGGCTGAGCAACAGCTTTCCAGGCTAGCTCTTTCTGCCTGCGAGCTATCTGCAGACGTTCGCATTTTTGGAGCAGGGCTGCCAGATGCGCCCGGCACGGACCACCTAAGCTACATTTGAAGTTTGAGGGGACAAGACAAGCAAGCAGCCCCAGTCTCTGTGCCTCTGTGCGAGCAGTGCCATGGGCAGATGAGGCTGAGCAACAGCTTTCCAGGCTAGCTCTTTCTGCCTGCGAGCTATCTGCAGACGTTCGCATTTTTGGAGCAGGGCTGCCGGATGCGCCCGGCACGGACCACCTAAGCTACGTTTGAAGTTTGAGGGGACAAGACAAGCAAGCAGCCCCAGTCTCTGTGCCTCTGTGCGAGCAGTGCCATGGGCAGATGAGGCTGAGCAACAGCTTTCCAGGCTAGCTCTTTCTGCCTGCGAGCTATCTGCAGACGTTTGCATTTTCGGAGCAGGGCTGCCGGCGGCGCCCGGCCCGGACCACCTAAGCTACGTTTGAAGTTTGAGGGGACAAGACAAGCAAGCAGCCCCAGTCTCTGTGCCTCTGTGCGAGCAGTGCCATGGGCAGATGAGGCTGAGCAACAGCTTTCCAGGCTAGCTCTTTCTGCCTGCAAGCTATCTGCAGACGTTTGCATTTTCGGAGCAGGGCTGCCGGAGGCGCCCGGCACAGACAACGTAAGATACGTTTGAAGTTTGAGGGGACAAGACAAGCAAGCAGCCCCAGTCTCTGTGCCTCTGTGCGAGCAGTGCCATGGGCAGATGAGGCTGAGCAACAGCTTTCCAGGCTAGCTCTTTCTGCCTGCGAGCTATCTGCAGACGTTCGCATTTTCGGAGCAGGGCTGCCGGAGGCGCCCGGCAAGGACCACCTAAGCTACGTTTGAAGTTTGAGGGGACAAGACAAGCAAGCAGCCCCAGTCTCTGTGCCTCTGTGCGAGCAGTGCCATGGGCAGATGAGGCTGAGCAACAGCTTTCCAGGCTAGCTCTTTCTGCCTGCGAGCTATCTGCAGACGTTTGCATTTTCGGAGCAGGGCTGCCGGAGGCGCCCGGCACAGACCACCTAAGCTACGTTTGAAGTTTGAGGGGACAAGACAAGCAAGCAGCCCCAGTCTCTGTGCCTCTGTGCGAGCAGTGCCATGGGCAGATGAGGCTGAGCAACAGCTTTCCAGGCTAGCTCTTTCTGCCTGCGAGCTATCTGCAGACGTTCGCATTTTCGGAGCAGGGCTGCCGGAGGCGCCCGGCAAGGACCACCTAAGCTACGTTTGAAGTTTGAGGGGACAAGACAAGCAAGCAGCCCCAGTCTCTGTGCCTCTGTGCGAGCAGTGCCATGGGCAGATGAGGCTGAGCAACAGCTTTCCAGGCTAGCTCTTTCTGCCTGCGAGCTATCTGCAGACGTTTGCATTTTCGGAGCAGGGCTGCCGGAGGCGCCCGGCACAGACCACCTAAGCTACGTTTGAAGTTTGAGGGGACAAGACAAGCAAGCAGCCCCAGTCTCTGTGCCTCTGTGCGAGCAGTGCCATGGGCAGATGAGGCTGAGCAACAGCTTTCCAGGCTAGCTCTTTCTGCCTGCGAGCTATCTGCAGACGTTTGCATTTTCGGAGCAGGGCTGCCGGAGGCGCCCGGCACGGACCACCTAAGCTACGTTTGAAGTTTGAGGGGGCAAGACAAGCAAGCAGCCCCAGTCTCTGTGCCTCTGTGTGAGCAGTGCCATGGGCAGATGAGGCTGAGCAACAGCTTTCCAGGCTAGCTCTTTCTGCCTGCGAGCTATCTGCAGACGTTTGCATTTTCGGAGCAGGGCTGCCGGAGGCGCCCGGCACGGACCACCTAAGCTACATTTGAAGTTTGAGGGGACAAGACAAGCAAGCAGCCCCAGTCTCTGTGCCTCTGTGCGAGCAGTGCCATGGGCAGATGAGGCTGAGCAACAGCTTTCCAGGCTAGCTCTTTCTGCCTGCGAGCTATCTGCAGACGTTCGCATTTTTGGAGCAGGGCTGCCAGATGCGCCCGGCACGGACCACCTAAGCTACATTTGAAGTTTGAGGGGACAAGACAAGCAAGCAGCCCCAGTCTCTGTGCCTCTGTGCGAGCAGTGCCATGGGCAGATGAGGCTGAGCAACAGCTTTCCAGGCTAGCTCTTTCTGCCTGCGAGCTATCTGCAGACGTTCGCATTTTTGGAGCAGGGCTGCCGGATGCGCCCGGCACGGACCACCTAAGCTACGTTTGAAGTTTGAGGGGACAAGACAAGCAAGCAGCCCCAGTCTCTGTGCCTCTGTGCGAGCAGTGCCATGGGCAGATGAGGCTGAGCAACAGCTTTCCAGGCTAGCTCTTTCTGCCTGCGAGCTATCTGCAGACGTTCGCATTTTTGGAGCAGGGCTGCCAGATGCGCCCGGCACGGACCACCTAAGCTACATTTGAAGTTTGAGGGGACAAGACAAGCAAGCAGCCCCAGTCTCTGTGCCTCTGTGCGAGCAGTGCCATGGGCAGATGAGGCTGAGCAACAGCTTTCCAGGCTAGCTCTTTCTGCCTGCGAGCTATCTGCAGACGTTCGCATTTTTGGAGCAGGGCTGCCGGATGCGCCCGGCACGGACCACCTAAGCTACGTTTGAAGTTTGAGGGGACAAGACAAGCAAGCAGCCCCAGTCTCTGTGCCTCTGTGCGAGCAGTGCCATGGGCAGATGAGGCTGAGCAACAGCTTTCCAGGCTAGCTCTTTCTGCCTGCGAGCTATCTGCAGACGTTTGCATTTTCGGAGCAGGGCTGCCGGCGGCGCCCGGCACGGACCACCTAAGCTACGTTTGAAGTTTGAGGGGGCAAGACAAGCAAGCAGCCCCAGTCTCTGTGCCTCTGTGCGAGCAGTGCCATGGGCAGATGAGGCTGAGCAACAGCTTTCCAGGCTAGCTCTTTCTGCCTGCGAGCTATCTGCAGACGTTTGCATTTTCGGAGCAGGGCTGCCTGAGGCGCCCGGCACAGACCACCTAAGCTACGTTTGAAGTTTGAGGGGACAAGACAAGCAAGCAGCCCCAGTCTCTGTGCCTCTGTGCGAGCAGTGCCATGGGCAGATGAGGCTGAGCAACAGCTTTCCAGGCTAGCTCTTTCTGCCTGCGAGCTATCTGCAGACGTTTGCATTTTCGGAGCAGGGCTGCCGGAGGCGCCCGGCACAGACCACCTAAGCTACGTTTGAAGTTTGAGGGGACAAGACAAGCAAGCAGCCCCAGTCTCTGTGCCTCTGTGCGAGCAGTGCCATGGGCAGATGAGGCTGAGCAACAGCTTTCCAGGCTAGCTCTTTCTGCCTGCGAGCTATCTGCAGACGTTTGCATTTTCGGAGCAGGGCTGCCGGAGGCGCCCGGCACGGACCACCTAAGCTACATTTGAAGTTTGAGGGGGCAAGACAAGCAAGCAGCCCCAGTCTCTGTGCCTCTGTGTGAGCAGTGCCATGGGCAGATGAGGCTGAGCAACAGCTTTCCAGGCTAGCTCTTTCTGCCTGCGAGCTATCTGCAGACGTTTGCATTTTCGGAGCAGGGCTGCCTGAGGCGCCCGGCACAGACCACCTAAGCTACGTTTGAAGTTTGAGGGGACAAGACAAGCAAGCAGCCCCAGTCTCTGTGCCTCTGTGCGAGCAGTGCCATGGGCAGATGAGGCTGAGCAACAGCTTTCCAGGCTAGCTCTTTCTGCCTGCGAGCTATCTGCAGACGTTTGCATTTTCGGAGCAGGGCTGCCGGAGGCGCCCGGCACAGACCACCTAAGCTACGTTTGAAGTTTGAGGGGACAAGACAAGCAAGCAGCCCCAGTCTCTGTGCCTCTGTGCGAGCAGTGCCATGGGCAGATGAGGCTGAGCAACAGCTTTCCAGGCTAGCTCTTTCTGCCTGCGAGCTATCTGCAGACGTTTGCATTTTCGGAGCAGGGCTGCCGGATGCGCCCGGCACGGACCACCTAAGCTACATTTGAAGTTTGAGGGGGCAAGACAAGCAAGCAGCCCCAGTCTCTGTGCCTCTGTGCGAGCAGTGCCATGGGCAGATGAGGCTGAGCAACAGCTTTCCAGGCTAGCTCTTTCTGCCTGCGAGCTATCTGCAGACGTTTGCATTTTCGGAGCAGGGCTGCCGGAGGCGCCCGGCACGGACCACCTAAGCTACGTTTGAAGTTTGAGGGGAGAAGACAAGCAAGCAGCCCCAGTCTCTGTGCCTCTGTGCGAGCAGTGCCATGGGCAGATGAGGCTGAGCAACAGCTTTCCAGGCTAGCTCTTTCTGCCTGCGAGCTATCTGCAGACGCTCGCATTTTTGGAGCAGGGCTGCCAGATGCGCCCGGCACGGACCACCTAAGCTACGTTTGAAGTTTGAGGGGACAAGACAAGCAAGCAGCCCCAGTCTCTGTGCCTCTGTGCGAGCAGTGCCATGGGCAGATGAGGCTGAGCAACAGCTTTCCAGGCTAGCTCTTTCTGCCTGCGAGCTATCTGCAGACGTTCGCATTTTCGGAGCAGGGCTGCCGGAGGCGCCCGGCACAGACCACCTAAGCTACGTTTGAAGTTTGAGGGGACAAGACAAGCAAGCAGCCCCAGTCTCTGTGCCTCTGTGCGAGCAGTGCCATGGGCAGATGAGGCTGAGCAACAGCTTTCCAGGCTAGCTCTTTCTGCCTGCGAGCTATCTGCAGACGTTCGCATTTTCGGAGCAGGGCTGCCGGAGGCGCCCGGCACAGACCACCTAAGCTACGTTTGAAGTTTGAGGGGACAAGACAAGCAAGCAGCCCCAGTCTCTGTGCCTCTGTGCGAGCAGTGCCATGGGCAGATGAGGCTGAGCAACAGCTTTCCAGGCTAGCTCTTTCTGCCTGCGAGCTATCTGCAGACGTTTGCATTTTCGGAGCAGGGCTGCCGGAGGCGCCCGGCACGGACCACCTAAGCTACATTTGAAGTTTGAGGGGGCAAGACAAGCAAGCAGCCCCAGTCTCTGTGCCTCTGTGTGAGCAGTGCCATGGGCAGATGAGGCTGAGCAACAGCTTTCCAGGCTAGCTCTTTCTGCCTGCGAGCTATCTGCAGACGTTTGCATTTTCGGAGCAGGGCTGCCGGAGGCGCCCGGCACGGACCACCTAAGCTACGTTTGAAGTTTGAGGGGACAAGACAAGCAAGCAGCCCCAGTCTCTGTGCCTCTGTGCGAGCAGTGCCATGGGCAGATGAGGCTGAGCAACAGCTTTCCAGGCTAGCTCTTTCTGCCTGCGAGCTATCTGCAGACGTTCGCATTTTTGGAGCAGGGCTGCCAGATGCGCCCGGCACGGACCACCTAAGCTACATTTGAAGTTTGAGGGGACAAGACAAGCAAGCAGCCCCAGTCTCTGTGCCTCTGTGCGAGCAGTGCCATGGGCAGATGAGGCTGAGCAACAGCTTTCCAGGCTAGCTCTTTCTGCCTGCGAGCTATCTGCAGACGTTCGCATTTTTGGAGCAGGGCTGCCGGATGCGCCCGGCACGGACCACCTAAGCTACGTTTGAAGTTTGAGGGGACAAGACAAGCAAGCAGCCCCAGTCTCTGTGCCTCTGTGCGAGCAGTGCCATGGGCAGATGAGGCTGAGCAACAGCTTTCCAGGCTAGCTCTTTCTGCCTGCGAGCTATCTGCAGACGTTCGCATTTTTGGAGCAGGGCTGCCAGATGCGCCCGGCACGGACCACCTAAGCTACATTTGAAGTTTGAGGGGACAAGACAAGCAAGCAGCCCCAGTCTCTGTGCCTCTGTGCGAGCAGTGCCATGGGCAGATGAGGCTGAGCAACAGCTTTCCAGGCTAGCTCTTTCTGCCTGCGAGCTATCTGCAGACGTTCGCATTTTTGGAGCAGGGCTGCCGGATGCGCCCGGCACGGACCACCTAAGCTACGTTTGAAGTTTGAGGGGACAAGACAAGCAAGCAGCCCCAGTCTCTGTGCCTCTGTGCGAGCAGTGCCATGGGCAGATGAGGCTGAGCAACAGCTTTCCAGGCTAGCTCTTTCTGCCTGCGAGCTATCTGCAGACGTTTGCATTTTCGGAGCAGGGCTGCCGGCGGCGCCCGGCACGGACCACCTAAGCTACGTTTGAAGTTTGAGGGGGCAAGACAAGCAAGCAGCCCCAGTCTCTGTGCCTCTGTGCGAGCAGTGCCATGGGCAGATGAGGCTGAGCAACAGCTTTTCAGGCTAGCTCTTTCTGCCTGCGAGCTATCTGCAGACGTTTGCATTTTCGGAGCAGGGCTGCCTGAGGCGCCCGGCACAGACCACCTAAGCTACGTTTGAAGTTTGAGGGGACAAGACAAGCAAGCAGCCCCAGTCTCTGTGCCTCTGTGCGAGCAGTGCCATGGGCAGATGAGGCTGAGCAACAGCTTTCCAGGCTAGCTCTTTCTGCCTGCAAGCTATATGCAGACGTTTGCATTTTCGGAGCAGGGCTGCCGGAGGCGCCCGGCAAGGACCACCTAAGCTACGTTTGAAGTTTGAGGGGACAAGACAAGCAAGCAGCCCCAGTCTCTGTGCCTCTGTGCGAGCAGTGCCATGGGCAGATGAGGCTGAGCAACAGCTTTCCAGGCTAGCTCTTTCTGCCTGCGAGCTATCTGCAGACGTTCGCATTTTCGGAGCAGGGCTGCCGGAGGCGCCCGGCACAGACCACCTAAGCTACGTTTGAAGTTTGAGGGGACAAGACAAGCAAGCAGCCCCAGTCTCTGTGCCTCTGTGCGAGCAGTGCCATGGGCAGATGAGGCTGAGCAACAGCTTTCCAGGCTAGCTCTTTCTGCCTGCGAGCTATCTGCAGACGTTTGCATTTTCGGAGCAGGGCTGCCGGAGGCGCCCGGCAAGGACCACCTAAGCTACGTTTGAAGTTTGAGGGGACAAGACAAGCAAGCAGCCCCAGTCTCTGTGCCTCTGTGCGAGCAGTGCCATGGGCAGATGAGGCTGAGCAACAGCTTTCCAGGCTAGCTCTTTCTGCCTGCGAGCTATCTGCAGACGTTCGCATTTTCGGAGCAGGGCTGCCGGAGGCGCCCGGCACAGACCACCTAAGCTACGTTTGAAGTTTGAGGGGACAAGACAAGCAAGCAGCCCCAGTCTCTGTGCCTCTGTGCGAGCAGTGCCATGGGCAGATGAGGCTGAGCAACAGCTTTCCAGGCTAGCTCTTTCTGCCTGCGAGCTATCTGCAGACGTTTGCATTTTCGGAGCAGGGCTGCCGGAGGCGCCCGGCACGGACCACCTAAGCTACATTTGAAGTTTGAGGGGGCAAGACAAGCAAGCAGCCCCAGTCTCTGTGCCTCTGTGGGAGCAGTGCCATGGGCAGATGAGGCTGAGCAACAGCTTTCCAGGCTAGCTCTTTCTGCCTGCGAGCTATCTGCAGACGTTTGCATTTTCGGAGCAGGGCTGCCGGAGGCGCCCGGCACGGACCACCTAAGCTACGTTTGAAGTTTGAGGGGACAAGACAAGCAAGCAGCCCCAGTCTCTGTGCCTCTGTGCGAGCAGTGCCATGGGCAGATGAGGCTGAGCAACAGCTTTCCAGGCTAGCTCTTTCTGCCTGCGAGCTATCTGCAGACGTTCGCATTTTCGGAGCAGGGCTGCCGGAGGCGCCCGGCAAGGACCACCTAAGCTACGTTTGAAGTTTGAGGGGACAAGACAAGCAAGCAGCCCCAGTCTCTGTGCCTCTGTGCGAGCAGTGCCATGGGCAGATGAGGCTGAGCAACAGCTTTCCAGGCTACCTCTTTCTGCCTGCGAGCTATCTGCAGACGTTCGCATTTTCGGAGCAGGGCTGCCGGAGTCGCCCGGCACGGACCACCTAAGCTACGTTTGAAGTTTGAGGGGGAAAACAAGCAAGCAGCCCCAGTCTCTGTGCCTCTGTGCGAGCAGTGCCATGGGCAGATGAGGCTGAGCAACAGCTTTCCAGGCTAGCTCTTTCTGCCTGTGAGCTATCTGCAGACGTTTGCATTTTCGGAGCAGGGCTGCCGGATGCGCCCGGCTCGGACCACCTAAGCTACATTTGAAGTTTGAGGGGACAAGACAAGCAAGCAGCCCCAGTCTCTGTGCTTCTGTGCGAGCAGTGCCATGGGCAGATGAGGATGAGCAACAGCTTTCCAGGCTAGCTCTTTCTGCCTGCGAGCTATCTGCAGACGTTCGCATTTTCGAAGCAGGGCTGCCGGAGGCGCACGGCACGGACCACGTATGCTACATTTAAAGTTTGAGGGGGCAAGACAAGCAAGCAGCCCCAGTCTCTGTGCCTCTGTGCGAGCAGTGCCATGGGCAGATGAGGCTGAGCAACAGCTTTCCAGGCTAGCTCTTTCTGCCTGCGAGCTATCTGCAGACGTTTGCATTTTCGGAGCAGGGCTCCCGGATGCGCCTGGCACGGACCACTTGAGCTACATTTGAAGTTTGAGGGGACAAGACAAGCAAGCAGCCCCAGTCTCTGTGCCTCTGTGCGAGCAGTGCCATGGGCAGATGAGGCTGAGCAACAGCTTTCCAGGCTAGCTCTTTCTGCCTGCGAGCTATCTGCAGACGTTCGCATTTTCGGAGCAGGGCTGCCGGAGGCGACCGGCACGGAGCACCTAAGGTACATTTGAAGTTTGAGGGGACAAGACAAGCAAGCAGCCCCAGTCTCTGTGCCTCTGTGTGAGCAGTGCCATGGGCAGATGAGGCTGAGCAACAGCTTTCCAGGCTAGCTCTTTCTGCCTGCGAGCTATCTGCAGACGTTTGCATTTTCGGAGCAGGGCTGCCGGAGGCGCCCGGCACGGACCACCTAAGCTACGTTTGAAGTTTGAGGGGACAAGACAAGCAAGCAGCCCCAGTCTCTGTGCCTCTGTGCGAGCAGTGCCATGGGCAGATGAGGCTGAGCAACAGCTTTCCAGGCTAGCTCTTTCTGCCTGCGAGCTATCTGCAGACGTTCGCATTTTCGGAGCAGGGCTGCCGGAGGCGCCCGGCAAGGACCACCTAAGCTACGTTTGAAGTTTGAGGGGAAGACAAGCAAGCAGCCCCAGTCTCTGTGCCTCTGTGCGAGCAGTGCCATGGGCAGATGAGGCTGAGCAACAGCTTTCCAGGCTAGCTCTTTCTGCCTGCGAGCTATCTGCAGACGTTTGCATTTTCGGAGCAGGGCTGCCGGAGGCGCCCGGCACAGACCACCTAATATACGTTTGAAGTTTGAGGGGACAAGACAAGCAAGCAGCCCCAGTCTCTGTGCCTCTGTGCGAGCAGTGCCATGGGCAGATGAGGCTGAGCAACAGCTTTCCAGGCTAGCTCTTTCTGCCTGCGAGCTATCTGCAGACGTTTGCATTTTCGGAGCAGGGCTGCCGGAGGCGCCCGGCACGGACCACCTAAGCTACATTTGAAGTTTGAGGGGGCAAGACAAGCAAGCAGCCCCAGTCTCTGTGCCTCTGTGCGAGTAGTGCCATGGGCAGATGAGGCTGAGCAACAGCTTTCCAGGCTAGCTCTTTCTGCCTGCGAGCTATCTGCAGACGTTTGCATTTTCGGAGCAGGGCTGCCGGAGGCGCCCGGCACGGACCACCTAAGCTACGTTTGAAGTTTGAGGGGACAAGACAAGCAAGCAGCCCCAGTCTCTGTGCCTCTGTGCGAGCAGTGCCATGGGCAGATGAGGCTGAGCAACAGCTTTCCAGGCTAGCTCTTTCTGCCTGCGAGCTATCTGCAGACGTTCGCATTTTTGGAGCAGGGCTGCCAGATGCGCCCGGCACGGACCACCTAAGCTACATTTGAAGTTTGAGGGGACAAGACAAGCAAGCAGCCCCAGTCTCTGTGCCTCTGTGCGAGCAGTGCCATGGGCAGATGAGGCTGAGCAACAGCTTTCCAGGCTAGCTCTTTCTGCCTGCAAGCTATCTGCAGACGTTCGCATTTTTGGAGCAGGGCTGCTGGATGCGCCCGGCACGGACCACCTAAGCTACGTTTGAAGTTTGAGGGGACAAGACAAGCAAGCAGCCCCAGTCTCTGTGCCTCTGTGCGAGCAGTGCCATGGGCAGATGAGGCTGAGCAACAGCTTTCCAGGCTAGCTCTTTCTGCCTGCGAGCTATCTGCAGACGTTTGCATTTTCGGAGCAGGGCTGCCGGCGGCGCCCGGCACGGACCACCTAAGCTACGTTTGAAGTTTGAGGGGGCAAGACAAGCAAGCAGCCCCAGTCTCTGTGCCTCTGTGCGAGCAGTGCCATGGGCAGATGAGGCTGAGCAACAGCTTTCCAGGCTAGCTCTTTCTGCCTGCGAGCTATCTGCAGACGTTTGCATTTTCGGAGCAGGGCTGCCGGAGGCGCCCGGCACAGACCACCTAAGCTACGTTTGAAGTTTGAGGGGACAAGACAAGCAAGCAGCCCCAGTCTCTGTGCCTCTGTGCGAGCAGTGCCATGGGCAGATGAGGCTGAGCAACAGCTTTCCAGGCTAGCTCTTTCTGCCTGCGAGCTATCTGCAGACGTTCGCATTTTCGGAGCAGGGCTGCCGGAGGCGCCCGGCAAGGACCACCTAAGCTACGTTTGAAGTTTGAGGGGACAAGACAAGCAAGCAGCCCCAGTCTCTGTGCCTCTGTGCGAGCAGTGCCATGGGCAGATGAGGCTGAGCAACAGCTTTCCAGGCTAGCTCTTTCTGCCTGCGAGCTATCTGCAGACGTTCGCATTTTCGGAGCAGGGCTGCCGGAGGCGCCCGGCACAGACCACTTAAGCTACGTTTGAAGTTTGAGGGGACAAGACAAGCAAGCAGCCCCAGTCTCTGTGCCTCTGTGCGAGCAGTGCCATGGGCAGATGAGGCTGAGCAACAGCTTTCCAGGCTAGCTCTTTCTGCCTGCGAGCTATCTGCAGACGTTTGCATTTTCGGAGCAGGGCTGCCGGAGGCGCCCGGCACGGACCACCTAAGCTACATTTGAAGTTTGAGGGGGCAAGACAAGCAAGCAGCCCCAGTCTCTGTGCCTCTGTGTGAGCAGTGCCATGGGCAGATGAGGCTGAGCAACAGCTTTCCAGGCTAGCTCTTTCTGCCTGCGAGCTATCTGCAGACGTTCGCATTTTTGGAGCAGGGCTGCCAGATGCGCCCGGCACGGACCACCTAAGCTACATTTGAAGTTTGAGGGGACAAGACAAGCAAGCAGCCCCAGTCTCTGTGCCTCTGTGCGAGCAGTGCCATGGGCAGATGAGGCTGAGCAACAGCTTTCCAGGCTAGCTCTTTCTGCCTGCGAGCTATCTGCAGACGTTCGCATTTTTGGAGCAGGGCTGCCGGATGCGCCCGGCACGGACCACCTAAGCTACGTTTGAAGTTTGAGGGGACAAGACAAGCAAGCAGCCCCAGTCTCTGTGCCTCTGTGCGAGCAGTGCCATGGGCAGATGAGGCTGAGCAACAGCTTTCCAGGCTAGCTCTTTCTGCCTGCGAGCTATCTGCAGACGTTCGCATTTTCGGAGCAGGGCTGCCGGAGGCGCCCGGCACGGACCACCTAAGCTACATTTGAAGTTTGAGGGGACAAGACAAGCAAGCAGCCCCAGTCTCTGTGCCTCTGTGCGAGCAGTGCCATGGGCAGATGAGGCTGAGCAACAGCTTTCCAGGCTACCTCTTTCTGCCTGCGAGCTATCTGCAGACGTTCGCATTTTCGGAGCAGGGCTGCCGGATGCGCCCGGCACGGACCACCTAACCTACATTTGAAGTTTGAGGGGACAAGACAAGCAAGCAGCCCCAGTCTCTGTGCTTCTGTGCGAGCAGTGCCATGGGCAGATGAGGATGAGCAACAGCTTTCCAGGCTAGCTCTTTCTGCCTGCGAGCTATCTGCAGACGTTCGCATTTTCGAAGCAGGGCTGCCGGAGGCGCCCGGCACGGACCACCTATGCTACATTTAAAGTTTGAGGGGGCAAGACAAGCAAGCAGCCCCAGTCTCTGTGCCTCTGTGCGAGCAGTGCCATGGGCAGATGAGGCTGAGCAACAGCTTTCCAGGCTAGCTCTTTCTGCCTGCGAGCTATCTGCAGACGTTTGCATTTTCGGAGCAGGGCTCCCGGATGCGCCTGGCACGGACCACTTGAGCTACATTTGAAGTTTGAGGGGACAAGACAAGCAAGCAGCCCCAGTCTCTGTGCCTCTGTGCGAGCAGTGCCATGGGCAGATGAGGCTGAGCAACAGCTTTCCAGGCTAGCTCTTTCTGCCTGCGAGCTATCTGCAGACGTTCGCATTTTTGGAGCAGGGCTGCCGGAGGCGACCGGCACGGAGCACCTAAGGTACATTTGAAGTTTGAGGGGACAAGACAAGCAAGCAGCCCCAGTCTCTGTGCCTCTGTGCGAGCAGTGCCATGGGCAGATGAGGCTGAGCAACAGCTTTCCAGGCTAGCTCTTTCTGCCTGCGAGCTATCTGCAGACGTTTGCATTCTTGGAGCAGGGCTGCCGGAGGCGCCCGGCACGGACCACCTAAGCTACGTTTGAAGTTTGAGGGGACA
This sequence comes from Opisthocomus hoazin, assembly GCF_030867145.1. Classification (NCBI taxonomy): domain Eukaryota; kingdom Metazoa; phylum Chordata; class Aves; order Opisthocomiformes; family Opisthocomidae; genus Opisthocomus; species Opisthocomus hoazin. The sequence goes on from NW_027448898.1 coordinate 190,833, forward strand.
AGACAAGCAAGCAGCCCCAGTCTCTGTGCCTCTGTGCGAGCAGTGCCATGGGCAGATGAGGCTGAGCAACAGCTTTCCAGGCTAGCTCTTTCTGCCTGCGAGCTATCTGCAGACGTTCGCATTTTTGGAGCAGGGCTGCCAGATGCGCCCGGCACGGACCACCTAAGCTACATTTGAAGTTTGAGGGGACAAGACAAGCAAGCAGCCCCAGTCTCTGTGCCTCTGTGCGAGCAGTGCCATGGGCAGATGAGGCTGAGCAACAGCTTTCCAGGCTAGCTCTTTCTGCTTGCGAGCTATCTGCAGACGTTCGCATTTTTGGAGCAGGGCTGCCGGATGCGCCCGGCACGGACCACCTAAGCTACGTTTGAAGTTTGAGGGGACAAGACAAGCAAGCAGCCCCAGTCTCTGTGCCTCTGTGCGAGCAGTGCCATGGGCAGATGAGGCTGAGCAACAGCTTTCCAGGCTAGCTCTTTCTGCCTGCAAGCTATCTGCAGACGTTCGCATTTTCGGAGCAGGGCTGCCGGAGGCGCCCGGAACAGACCACCTAAGCTACGTTTGAAGTTTGAGGGGACAAGACAAGCAAGCAGCCCCAGTCTCTGTGCCTCTGTGCGAGCAGTGCCATGGGCAGATGAGGCTGAGCAACAGCTTTCCAGGCTAGCTCTTTCTGCCTGCGAGCTATCTGCAGACGTTCGCATTTTCGGAGCAGGGCTGCCGGAGGCGCCCGGCACAGACCACCTAAGCTACGTTTGAAGTTTGAGGGGGCAAGACAAGCAAGCAGCCCCAGTCTCTGTGCCTCTGTGCGAGCAGTGCCATGGGCAGATGAGGCTGAGCAACAGCTTTCCAGGCTAGCTCTTTCTGCCTGCGAGCTATCTGCAGACGTTTGCATTTTCGGAGCAGGGCTGCCGGAGGCGCCCGGCACGGACCACCGAAGCTACATTTGAAGTTTGAGGGGGCAAGACAAGCAAGCAGCCCCAGTCTCTGTGCCTCTGTGTGAGCAGTGCCATGGGCAGATGAGGCTGAGCAACAGCTTTCCAGGCTAGCTCTTTCTGCCTGCGAGCTATCTGCAGACGTTTGCATTTTCGGAGCAGGGCTGCCGGAGGCGCCCGGCACGGACCACCTAAGCTACGTTTGAAGTTTGAGGGGACAAGACAAGCAAGCAGCCCCAGTCTCTGTGCCTCTGTGCGAGCAGTGCCATGGGCAGATGAGGCTGAGCAACAGCTTTCCAGGCTAGCTCTTTCTGCCTGCGAGCTATCTGCAGACGTTCGCATTTTCGGAGCAGGGCTGCCGGATGCGCCCGGCTCGGACCACCTAAGCTACATTTGAAGTTTGAGGGGACAAGACAAGCAAGCAGCCCCAGTCTCTGTGCTTCTGTGCGAGCAGTGCCATGGGCAGATGAGGATGAGCAACAGCTTTCCAGGCTAGCTCTTTCTGCCTGCGAGCTATCTGCAGACGTTCGCATTTTCGAAGCAGGGCTGCCGGAGGCGCCCGGCACGGACCACCTATGCTACATTTAAAGTTTGAGGGGGCAAGACAAGCAAGCAGCCCCAGTCTCTGTGCCTCTGTGCGAGCAGTGCCATGGGCAGATGAGGCTGAGCAACAGCTTTCCAGGCTAGCTCTTTCTGCCTGCGAGCTATCTGCAGACGTTTGCATTTTCGGAGCAGGGCTCCCGGATGCGCCTGGCACGGACCACTTGAGCTACATTTGAAGTTTGAGGGGACAAGACAAGCAAGCAGCCCCAGTCTCTGTGCCTCTGTGCGAGCAGTGCCATGGGCAGATGAGGCTGAGCAACAGCTTTCCAGGCTAGCTCTTTCTGCCTGCGAGCTATCTGCAGACGTTCGCATTTTTGGAGCAGGGCTGCCGGAGGCGACCGGCACGGAGCACCTAAGGTACATTTGAAGTTTGAGGGGACAAGACAAGCAAGCAGCCCCAGTCTCTGTGCCTCTGTGCGAGCAGTGCCATGGGCAGATGAGGCTGAGCAACAGCTTTCCAGGCTAGCTCTTTCTGCCTGCGAGCTATCTGCAGACGTTTGCATTTTCGGAGCAGGGCTGCCGGAGGCGCCCGGCACGGACCACCTAACCTACGTTTGAAGTTTGAGGGGGAAAACAAGCAAGCAGCCCCAGTCTCTGTGCCTCTGTGCGAGCAGTGCCATGGGCAGATGAGGCTGAGCAACAGCTTTCCAGGCTAGCTCTTTCTGCCTGCGAGCTATCTGCAGACGTTCGCATTTTCGGAGCTGGGCTGCCGGAGGCGCCCGGCTCGGACCACCTAAGCTACATTTGAAGTTTGAGGGGACAAGACAAGCAAGCAGCCCCAGTCTCTGTGCTTCTGTGCGAGCAGTGCCATGGGCAGATGAGGATGAGCAACAGCTTTCCAGGCTAGCTCTTTCTGCCTGCGAGCTATCTGCAGACGTTCGCATTTTCGAAGCAGGGCTGCCGGAGGCGCCCGGCACGGACCACCTATGCTACATTTAAAGTTTGAGGGGGCAAGACAAGCAAGCAGCCCCAGTCTCTGTGCCTCTGTGCGAGCAGTGCCATGGGCAGATGAGGCTGAGCAACAGCTTTCCAGGCTAGCTCTTTCTGCCTGCGAGCTATCTGCAGACGTTTGCATTTTCGGAGCAGGGCTCCCGGATGCGCCTGGCACGGACCACTTGAGCTACATTTGAAGTTTGAGGGGACAAGACAAGCAAGCAGCCCCAGTCTCTGTGCCTCTGTGCGAGCAGTGCCATGGGCAGATGAGGCTGAGCAACAGCTTTCCAGGCTAGCTCTTTCTGCCTGCGAGCTATCTGCAGACGTTCGCATTTTTGGAGCAGGGCTGCCGGAGGCGACCGGCACGGAGCACCTAAGGTACATTTGAAGTTTGAGGGGACAAGACAAGCAAGCAGCCCCAGTCTCTGTGCCTCTCTGCGAGCAGTGACATGGGCAGATGAGGCTGAGCAACAGCTTTCCAGGCTAGCTCTTTCTGCCTGCGAGCTATCTGCAGACGTTTGCATTTTCGGAGCAGGGCTGCCGGAGGCGCCCGGCACGGACCACCTAAGCTACGTTTGAAGTTTGAGGGGACAAGACAAGCAAGCAGCCCCAGTCTCTGTGCCTCTGTGCGAGCAGTGCCATGGGCAGATGAGGCTGAGCAACAGCTTTCCAGGCTAGCTCTTTCTGCCTGCGAGCTATCTGCAGACGTTCGCATTTTCGGAGCAGGGCTGCCAGATGCGCCCGGCACGGACCACCTAAGCTACATTTGAAGTTTGAGGGGACAAGACAAGCAAGCAGCCCCAGTCTCTGTGCCTCTGTGCGAGCAGTGCCATGGGCAGATGAGGCTGAGCAACAGCTTTCCAGGCTAGCTCTTTCTGCTTGCGAGCTATCTGCAGACGTTCGCATTTTTGGAGCAGGGCTGCCGGATGCGCCCGGCACGGACCACCTAAGCTACGTTTGAAGTTTGAGGGGACAAGACAAGCAAGCAGCCCCAGTCTCTGTGCCTCTGTGCGAGCAGTGCCATGGGCAGATGAGGCTGAGCAACAGCTTTCCAGGCTAGCTCTTTCTGCCTGCAAGCTATCTGCAGACGTTCGCATTTTCGGAGCAGGGCTGCCGGAGGCGCCCGGAACAGACCACCTAAGCTACGTTTGAAGTTTGAGGGGACAAGACAAGCAAGCAGCCCCAGTCTCTGTGCCTCTGTGCGAGCAGTGCCATGGGCAGATGAGGCTGAGCAACAGCTTTCCAGGCTAGCTCTTTCTGCCTGCGAGCTATCTGCAGACGTTCGCATTTTCGGAGCAGGGCTGCCGGAGGCGCCCGGCACAGACCACCTAAGCTACGTTTGAAGTTTGAGGGGACAAGACAAGCAAGCAGCCCCAGTCTCTGTGCCTCTGTGCGAGCAGTGCCATGGGCAGATGAGGCTGAGCAACAGCTTTCCAGGCTAGCTCTTTCTGCCTGCGAGCTATCTGCAGACGTTTGCATTTTCGGAGCAGGGCTGCCGGAGGCGCCCGGCACGGACCACCTAAGCTACATTTGAAGTTTGAGGGGACAAGACAAGCAAGCAGCCCCAGTCTCTGTGCCTCTGTGTGAGCAGTGCCATGGGCAGATGAGGCTGAGCAACAGCTTTCCAGGCTAGCTCTTTCTGCCTGCGAGCTATCTGCAGACGTTTGCATTTTCGGAACAGGGCTGCCGGAGGCGCCCGGCACGGACCACCTAACCTACGTTTGAAGTTTGAGGGGGAAAACAAGCAAGCAGCCCCAGTCTCTGTGCCTCTGTGCGAGCAGTGCCATGGGCAGATGAGGCTGAGCAACAGCTTTCCAGGCTAGCTCTTTCTGCCTGCGAGCTATCTGCAGACGTTCGCATTTTCGGAGCAGGGCTGCCGGATGCGCCCGGCTCGGACCACCTAAGCTACATTTGAAGTTTGAGGGGACAAGACAAGCAAGCAGCCCCAGTCTCTGTGCTTCTGTGCGAGCAGTGCCATGGGCAGATGAGGATGAGCAACAGCTTTCCAGGCTAGCTCTTTCTGCCTGCGAGCTATCTGCAGACGTTCGCATTTTCGAAGCAGGGCTGCCGGAGGCGCCCGGCACGGACCACCTATGCTACATTTAAAGTTTGAGGGGGCAAGACAAGCAAGCAGCCCCAGTCTCTGTGCCTCTGTGCGAGCAGTGCCATGGGCAGATGAGGCTGAGCAACAGCTTTCCAGGCTAGCTCTTTCTGCCTGCGAGCTATCTGCAGACGTTTGCATTTTCGGAGCAGGGCTCCCGGATGCGCCTGGCACGGACCACTTGAGCTACATTTGAAGTTTGAGGGGACAAGACAAGCAAGCAGCCCCAGTCTCTGTGCCTCTGTGCGAGCAGTGCCATGGGCAGATGAGGCTGAGCAACAGCTTTCCAGGCTAGCTCTTTCTGCCTGCGAGCTATCTGCAGACGTTCGCATTTTTGGAGCAGGGCTGCCGGAGGCGACCGGCACGGAGCACCTAAGGTACATTTGAAGTTTGAGGGGACAAGACAAGCAAGCAGCCCCAGTCTCTGTGCCTCTGTGCGAGCAGTGCCATGGGCAGATGAGGCTGAGCAACAGCTTTCCAGGCTAGCTCTTTCTGCCTGCGAGCTATCTGCAGACGTTTGCATTCTTGGAGCAGGGCTGCCGGAGGCGCCCGGCACGGACCACCTAAGCTACGTTTGAAGTTTGAGGGGACAAGACAAGCAAGCAGCCCCAGTCTCTGTGCCTCTGTGCGAGCAGTGCCATGGGCAGATGAGGCTGAGCAACAGCTTTCCAGGCTAGCTCTTTCTGCCTGCGAGCTATCTGCAGACGTTCGCATTTTTGGAGCAGGGCTGCCAGATGCGCCCGGCACGGACCACCTAAGCTACATTTGAAGTTTGAGGGGACAAGACAAGCAAGCAGCCCCAGTCTCTGTGCCTCTGTGCGAGCAGTGCCATGGGCAGATGAGGCTGAGCAACAGCTTTCCAGGCTAGCTCTTTCTGCTTGCGAGCTATCTGCAGACGTTCGCATTTTTGGAGCAGGGCTGCCGGATGCGCCCGGCACGGACCACCTAAGCTACGTTTGAAGTTTGAGGGGACAAGACAAGCAAGCAGCCCCAGTCTCTGTGCCTCTGTGCGAGCAGTGCCATGGGCAGATGAGGCTGAGCAACAGCTTTCCAGGCTAGCTCTTTCTGCCTGCAAGCTATTTGCAGACGTTCGCATTTTCGGAGCAGGGCTGCCGGAGGCGCCCGGAACAGACCACCTAAGCTACGTTTGAAGTTTGAGGGGACAAGACAAGCAAGCAGCCCCAGTCTCTGTGCCTCTGTGCGAGCAGTGCCATGGGCAGATGAGGCTGAGCAACAGCTTTCCAGGCTAGCTCTTTCTGCCTGCGAGCTATCTGCAGACGTTCGCATTTTCGGAGCAGGGCTGCCGGAGGCGCCCGGCACAGACCACCTAAGCTACGTTTGAAGTTTGAGGGGACAAGACAAGCAAGCAGCCCCAGTCTCTGTGCCTCTGTGCGAGCAGTGCCATGGGCAGATGAGGCTGAGCAACAGCTTTCCAGGCTAGCTCTTTCTGCCTGCGAGCTATCTGCAGACGTTTGCATTTTCGGAGCAGGGCTGCCGGAGGCGCCCGGCACGGACCACCGAAGCTACATTTGAAGTTTGAGGGGGCAAGACAAGCAAGCAGCCCCAGTCTCTGTGCCTCTGTGTGAGCAGTGCCATGGGCAGATGAGGCTGAGCAACAGCTTTCCAGGCTAGCTCTTTCTGCCTGCGAGCTATCTGCAGACGTTTGCATTTTCGGAGCAGGGCTGCCGGAGGCGCCCGGCACGGACCACCTAAGCTACGTTTGAAGTTTGAGGGGACAAGACAAGCAAGCAGCCCCAGTCTCTGTGCCTCTGTGCGAGCAGTGCCATGGGCAGATGAGGCTGAGCAACAGCTTTCCAGGCTAGCTCTTTCTGCCTGCGAGCTATCTGCAGACGTTCGCATTTTCGGAGCAGGGCTGCCGGATGCGCCCGGCACGGACCACCTAACCTACGTTTGAAGTTTGAGGGGGAAAACAAGCAAGCAGCCCCAGTCTCTGTGCCTCTGTGCGAGCAGTGCCATGGGCAGATGAGGCTGAGCAACAGCTTTCCAGGCTAGCTCTTTCTGCCTGCGAGCTATCTGCAGACGTTCGCATTTTCGGAGCAGGGCTGCCGGATGCGCCCGGCTCGGACCACCTAAGCTACATTTGAAGTTTGAGGGGACAAGACAAGCAAGCAGCCCCAGTCTCTGTGCTTCTGTGCGAGCAGTGCCATGGGCAGATGAGGATGAGCAACAGCTTTCCAGGCTAGCTCTTTCTGCCTGCGAGCTATCTGCAGACGTTCGCATTTTCGAAGCAGGGCTGCCGGAGGCGCCCGGCACGGACCACCTATGCTACATTTAAAGTTTGAGGGGGCAAGACAAGCAAGCAGCCCCAGTCTCTGTGCCTCTGTGCGAGCAGTGCCATGGGCAGATGAGGCTGAGCAACAGCTTTCCAGGCTAGCTCTTTCTGCCTGCGAGCTATCTGCAGACGTTTGCATTTTCGGAGCAGGGCTCCCGGATGCGCCTGGCACGGACCACTTGAGCTACATTTGAAGTTTGAGGGGACAAGACAAGCAAGCAGCCCCAGTCTCTGTGCCTCTGTGCGAGCAGTGCCATGGGCAGATGAGGCTGAGCAACAGCTTTCCAGGCTAGCTCTTTCTGCCTGCGAGCTATCTGCAGACGTTCGCATTTTTGGAGCAGGGCTGCCGGAGGCGACCGGCACGGAGCACCTAAGGTACATTTGAAGTTTGAGGGGACAAGACAAGCAAGCAGCCCCAGTCTCTGTGCCTCTGTGCGAGCAGTGCCATGGGCAGATGAGGCTGAGCAACAGCTTTCCAGGCTAGCTCTTTCTGCCTGCGAGCTATCTGCAGACGTTTGCATTTTCGGAGCAGGGCTGCCGGATGCGCCCGGCACGGACCACCTAACCTACGTTTGAAGTTTGAGGGGGAAAACAAGCAAGCAGCCCCAGTCTCTGTGCCTCTGTGCGAGCAGTGCCATGGGCAGATGAGGCTGAGCAACAGCTTTCCAGGCTAGCTCTTTCTGCCTGCGAGCTATCTGCAGACGTTCGCATTTTCGGAGCAGGGCTGCCGGAGGCGCCCGGCTCGGACCACCTAAGCTACATTTGAAGTTTGAGGGGACAAGACAAGCAAGCAGCCCCAGTCTCTGTGCTTCTGTGCGAGCAGTGCCATGGGCAGATGAGGATGAGCAACAGCTTTCCAGGCTAGCTCTTTCTGCCTGCGAGCTATCTGCAGACGTTTGCATTTTCGGAGCAGGGCTGCCGGAGGCGCCCGGCACGGACCACCTAAGCTACGTTTGAAGTTTGAGGGGACAAGACAAGCAAGCAGCCCCAGTCTCTGTGCCTCTGTGCGAGCAGTGCCATGGGCAGATGAGGCTGAGCAACAGCTTTCCAGGCTAGCTCTTTCTGCCTGCGAGCTATCTGCAGACGTTCGCATTTTCGGAGCAGGGCTGCCGGATGCGCCCGGCACGGACCACCTAACCTACGTTTGAAGTTTGAGGGGGAAAACAAGCAAGCAGCCCCAGTCTCTGTGCCTCTGTGCGAGCAGTGCCATGGGCAGATGAGGCTGAGCAACAGCTTTCCAGGCTAGCTCTTTCTGCCTGCGAGCTATCTGCAGACGTTCGCATTTTCGGAGCAGGGCTGCCGGATGCGCCCGGCTCGGACCACCTAAGCTACATTTGAAGTTTGAGGGGACAAGACAAGCAAGCAGCCCCAGTCTCTGTGCTTCTGTGCGAGCAGTGCCATGGGCAGATGAGGATGAGCAACAGCTTTCCAGGCTAGCTCTTTCTGCCTGCGAGCTATCTGCAGACGTTCGCATTTTCGAAGCAGGGCTGCCGGAGGCGCCCGGCACGGACCACCTATGCTACATTTAAAGTTTGAGGGGGCAAGACAAGCAAGCAGCCCCAGTCTCTGTGCCTCTGTGCGAGCAGTGCCATGGGCAGATGAGGCTGAGCAACAGCTTTCCAGGCTAGCTCTTTCTGCCTGCGAGCTATCTGCAGACGTTTGCATTTTCGGAGCAGGGCTCCCGGATGCGCCTGGCACGGACCACTTGAGCTACATTTGAAGTTTGAGGGGACAAGACAAGCAAGCAGCCCCAGTCTCTGTGCCTCTGTGCGAGCAGTGCCATGGGCAGATGAGGCTGAGCAACAGCTTTCCAGGCTAGCTCTTTCTGCCTGCGAGCTATCTGCAGACGTTCGCATTTTTGGAGCAGGGCTGCCGGAGGCGACCGGCACGGAGCACCTAAGGTACATTTGAAGTTTGAGGGGACAAGACAAGCAAGCAGCCCCAGTCTCTGTGCCTCTGTGCGAGCAGTGCCATGGGCAGATGAGGCTGAGCAACAGCTTTCCAGGCTAGCTCTTTCTGCCTGCGAGCTATCTGCAGACGTTTGCATTTTCGGAGCAGGGCTGCCGGATGCGCCCGGCACGGACCACCTAACCTACGTTTGAAGTTTGAGGGGGAAAACAAGCAAGCAGCCCCAGTCTCTGTGCCTCTGTGCGAGCAGTGCCATGGGCAGATGAGGCTGAGCAACAGCTTTCCAGGCTAGCTCTTTCTGCCTGCGAGCTATCTGCAGACGTTCGCATTTTCGGAGCAGGGCTGCCGGAGGCGCCCGGCTCGGACCACCTAAGCTACATTTGAAGTTTGAGGGGACAAGACAAGCAAGCAGCCCCAGTCTCTGTGCTTCTGTGCGAGCAGTGCCATGGGCAGATGAGGATGAGCAACAGCTTTCCAGGCTAGCTCTTTCTGCCTGCGAGCTATCTGCAGACGTTCGCATTTTCGAAGCAGGGCTGCCGGAGGCGCCCGGCAAGGACCACCTATGCTACATTTAAAGTTTGAGGGGGCAAGACAAGCAAGCAGCCCCAGTCTCTGTGCCTCTGTGCGAGCAGTGCCATGGGCAGATGAGGCTGAGCAACAGCTTTCCAGGCTAGCTCTTTCTGCCTGCGAGCTATCTGCAGACGTTTGCATTTTCGGAGCAGGGCTCCCGGATGCGCCTGGCACGGACCACTTGAGCTACATTTGAAGTTTGAGGGGACAAGACAAGCAAGCAGCCCCAGTCTCTGTGCCTCTGTGCGAGCAGTGCCATGGGCAGATGAGGCTGAGCAACAGCTTTCCAGGCTAGCTCTTTCTGCCTGCGAGCTATCTGCAGACGTTCGCATTTTTGGAGCAGGGCTGCCGGAGGCGACCGGCACGGAGCACCTAAGGTACATTTGAAGTTTGAGGGGACAAGACAAGCAAGCAGCCCCAGTCTCTGTGCCTCTCTGCGAGCAGTGCCATGGGCAGATGAGGCTGAGCAACAGCTTTCCAGGCTAGCTCTTTCTGCCTGCGAGCTATCTGCAGACGTTTGCATTTTCGGAGCAGGGCTGCCGGAGGCGCCCGGCACGGACCACCTAAGCTACGTTTGAAGTTTGAGGGGACAAGACAAGCAAGCAGCCCCAGTCTCTGTGCCTCTGTGCGAGCAGTGCCATGGGCAGATGAGGCTGAGCAACAGCTTTCCAGGCTAGCTCTTTCTGCCTGCGAGCTATCTGCAGACGTTCGCATTTTCGGAGCAGGGCTGCCAGATGCGCCCGGCACGGACCACCTAAGCTACATTTGAAGTTTGAGGGGACAAGACAAGCAAGCAGCCCCAGTCTCTGTGCCTCTGTGCGAGCAGTGCCATGGGCAGATGAGGCTGAGCAACAGCTTTCCAGGCTAGCTCTTTCTGCTTGCGAGCTATCTGCAGACGTTCGCATTTTTGGAGCAGGGCTGCCGGATGCGCCCGGCACGGACCACCTAAGCTACGTTTGAAGTTTGAGGGGACAAGACAAGCAAGCAGCCCCAGTCTCTGTGCCTCTGTGCGAGCAGTGCCATGGGCAGATGAGGCTGAGCAACAGCTTTCCAGGCTAGCTCTTTCTGCCTGCAAGCTATCTGCAGACGTTCGCATTTTCGGAGCAGGGCTGCCGGAGGCGCCCGGTACAGACCACCTAAGCTACGTTTGAAGTTTGAGGGGACAAGACAAGCAAGCAGCCCCAGTCTCTGTGCCTCTGTGCGAGCAGTGCCATGGGCAGATGAGGCTGAGCAACAGCTTTCCAGGCTAGCTCTTTCTGCCTGCGAGCTATCTGCAGACGTTCGCATTTTCGGAGCAGGGCTGCCGGAGGCGCCCGGCACAGACCACCTAAGCTACGTTTGAAGTTTGAGGGGACAAGACAAGCAAGCAGCCCCAGTCTCTGTGCCTCTGTGCGAGCAGTGCCATGGGCAGATGAGGCTGAGCAACAGCTTTCCAGGCTAGCTCTTTCTGCCTGCGAGCTATCTGCAGACGTTTGCATTTTCGGAGCAGGGCTGCCGGAGGCGCCCGGCACGGACCACCTAAGCTACATTTGAAGTTTGAGGGGGCAAGACAAGCAAGCAGCCCCAGTCTCTGTGCCTCTGTGTGAGCAGTGCCATGGGCAGATGAGGCTGAGCAACAGCTTTCCAGGCTAGCTCTTTCTGCCTGCGAGCTATCTGCAGACGTTTGCATTTTCGCAACAGGGCTGCCGGAGGCGCCCGGCACGGACCACCTAAGCTACGTTTGAAGTTTGAGGGGACAAGACAAGCAAGCAGCCCCAGTCTCTGTGCCTCTGTGCGAGCAGTGCCATGGGCAGATGAGGCTGAGCAACAGCTTTCCAGGCTAGCTCTTTCTGCCTGCGAGCTATCTGCAGACGTTCGCATTTTTGGAGCAGGGCTGCCAGATGCGCCCGGCACGGACCACCTAAGCTACGTTTGAAGTTTGAGGGGACAAGACAAGCAAGCAGCCCCAGTCTCTGTGCCTCTGTGCGAGCAGTGCCATGGGCAGATGAGGCTGAGCAACAGCTTTCCAGGCTAGCTCTTTCTGCCTGCGAGCTATCTGCAGACGTTCGCATTTTTGGAGCAGGGCTGCCGGATGCGCCCGGCACGGACCACCTAAGCTACGTTTGAAGTTTGAGGGGACAAGACAAGCAAGCAGCCCCAGTCTCTGTGCCTCTGTGCGAGCAGTGCCATGGGCAGATGAGGCTGAGCAACAGCTTTCCAGGCTAGCTCTTTCTGCCTGCGAGCTATCTGCAGACGTTTGCATTTTCGGAGCAGGGCTGCCGGAGGCGCCCGGCACGGACCACCTAAGCTACGTTTGAAGTTTGAGGGGACAAGACAAGCAAGCAGCCCCAGTCTCTGTGCCTCTGTGCGAGCAGTGCCATGGGCAGATGAGGCTGAGCAACAGCTTTCCAGGCTAGCTCTTTCTGCCTGCGAGCTATCTGCAGACGTTCGCATTTTCGGAGCAGGGCTGCCGGAGGCGCCCGGCACGGACCACGTAAGCTACGTTTGAAGTTTGAGGGGACAAGACAAGCAAGCAGCCCCAGTCTCTGTGCCTCTGTGCGAGCAGTGCCATGGGCAGATGAGGCTGAGCAACAGCTTTCCAGGCTAGCTCTTTCTGACTGCGAGCTATCTGCAGACGTTCGCATTTTCGGAGCAGGGCTGCCGGAGGCGCCCGGCACAGACCACCTAAGCTACGTTTGAAGTTTGAGGGGACAAGACAAGCAAGCAGCCCCAGTCTCTGTGCCTCTGTGCGAGCAGTGCCATGGGCAGATGAGGCTGAGCAACAGCTTTCCAGGCTAGCTCTTTCTGCCTGCGAGCTATCTGCAGACGTTCGCATTTTCGGAGCAGGGCTGCCGGAGGCGCCCGGCACAGACCACCTAAGCTACATTTGAAGTTTGAGGGGACAAGACAAGCAAGCAGCCCCAGTCTCTGTGCCTCTGTGCGAGCAGTGCCATGGGCAGATGAGGCTGAGCAACAGCTTTCCAGGCTAGCTCTTTCTGCCTGCGAGCTATCTGCAGACGTTCGCATTTTTGGAGCAGGGCTGCCAGATGCGCCCGGCACGGACCACCTAAGCTACATTTGAAGTTTGAGGGGACAAGACAAGCAAGCAGCCCCAGTCTCTGTGCCTCTGTGTGAGCAGTGCCATGGGCAGATGAGGCTGAGCAACAGCTTTCCAGGCTAGCTCTTTCTGCCTGCGAGCTATCTGCAGACGTTTGCATTTTCGGAGCAGGGCTGCCGGAGGCGCCCGGCACAGACCACCTAAGCTACGTTTGAAGTTTGAGGGGACAAGACAAGCAAGCAGCCCCAGTCTCTGTGCCTCTGTGCGAGCAGTGCCATGGGCAGATGAGGCTGAGCAACAGCTTTCCAGGCTAGCTCTTTCTGCCTGCGAGCTATCTGCAGACGTTCGCATTTTTGGAGCAGGGCTGCCAGATGCGCCCGGCACGGACCACCTAAGCTACATTACAAGTTTGAGGGGACAAGACAAGCAAGCAGCCCCAGTCTCTGTGCCTCTGTGCGAGCAGTGCCATGGGCAGATGAGGCTGAGCAACAGCTTTCCAGGCTAGCTCTTTCTGCCTGCGAGCTATCTGCAGACGTTCGCATTTTTGGAGCAGGGCTGCCGGATGCGCCCGGCACGGACCACCTAAGCTACGTTTGAAGTTTGAGGGAACAAGACAAGCAAGCAGCCCCAGTCTCTGTGCCTCTGTGCGAGCAGTGCCATGGGCAGATGAGGCTGAGCAACAGCTTTCCAGGCTAGCTCTTTCTGCCTGCGAGCTATCTGCAGACGTTTGCATTTTCGGAGCAGGGCTGCCGGAGGCGCCCGGCACGGACCACCTAAGCTACGTTTGAAGTTTGAGGGGACAAGACAAGCAAGCAGCCCCAGTCTCTGTGCCTCTGTGCGAGCAGTGCCATGGGCAGATGAGGCTGAGCAACAGCTTTCCAGGCTAGCTCTTTCTGCCTGCGAGCTATCTGCAGACGTTTGCATTTTCGGAGCAGGGCTGCCGGAGGCGCCCGGCACAGACCACCTAAGCTACGTTTGAAGTTTGAGGGTACAAGACAAGCAAGCAGCCCCAGTCTCTGTGCCTCTGTGCGAGCAGTGCCATGGGCAGATGAGGCTGAGCAACAGCTTTCCAGGCTAGCTCTTTCTGCCTGCGAGCTATCTGCAGACGTTCGCATTTTCGGAGCAGGGCTGCCGGAGGCGCCCGGCACGGACCACCTAAGCTACATTTGAAGTTTGAGGGGACAAGACAAGCAAGCAGCCCCAGTCTCTGTGCCTCTGTGCGAGCAGTGCCATGGGCAGATGAGGCTGAGCAACAGCTTTCCAGGCTACCTCTTTCTGCCTGCGAGCTATCTGCAGACGTTCGCATTTTCGGAGCAGGGCTGCCGGAGGCGCCCGGCACGGACCACCTAACCTACGTTTGAAGTTTGAGGGGGAAAACAAGCAAGCAGCCCCAGTCTCTGTGCCTCTGTGCGAGCAGTGCCATGGGCAGATGAGGCTGAGCAACAGCTTTCCAGGCTAGCTCTTTCTGCCTGCGAGCTATCTGCAGACGTTCGCATTTTCGGAGCAGGGCTGCCGGATGCGCCCGGCACGGACCACCTAAGCTACATTTGAAGTTTGAGGGGACAAGACAAGCAAGCAGCCCCAGTCTCTGTGCTTCTGTGCGAGCAGTGCCATGGGCAGATGAGGATGAGCAACAGCTTTCCAGGCTAGCTCTTTCTGCCTGCGAGCTATCTGCAGACGTTCGCATTTTCGAAGCAGGGCTGCCGGAGGCGCCCGGCACGGACCACCTATGCTACATTTAAAGTTTGAGGGGGCAAGACAAGCAAGCAGCCCCAGTCTCTGTGCCTCTGTGCGAGCAGTGCCATGGGCAGATGAGGCTGAGCAACAGCTTTCCAGGCTAGCTCTTTCTGCCTGCGAGCTATCTGCAGACGTTTGCATTTTCGGAGCAGGGCTGCCGGAGGCGCCCGGCACGGACCACCTAAGCTACGTTTGAAGTTTGAGGGGACAAGACAAGCAAGCAGCCCCAGTCTCTGTGCCTCTGTGCGAGCAGTGCCATGGGCAGATGAGGCTGAGCAACAGCTTTCCAGGCTAGCTCTTTCTGCCTGCGAGCTATCTGCAGACGTTCGCATTTTTGGAGCAGGGCTGCCAGATGCGCCCGGCACGGACCACCTAAGCTACATTTGAAGTTTGAGGGGACAAGACAAGCAAGCAGCCCCAGTCTCTGTGCCTCTGTGCGAGCAGTGCCATGGGCAGATGAGGCTGAGCAACAGCTTTCCAGGCTAGCTCTTTCTGCTTGCGAGCTATCTGCAGACGTTCGCATTTTTGGAGCAGGGCTGCCGGATGCGCCCGGCACGGACCACCTAAGCTACGTTTGAAGTTTGAGGGGACAAGACAAGCAAGCAGCCCCAGTCTCTGTGCCTCTGTGCGAGCAGTGCCATGGGCAGATGAGGCTGAGCAACAGCTTTCCAGGCTAGCTCTTTCTGCCTGCAAGCTATCTGCAGACGTTCGCATTTTCGGAGCAGGGCTGCCGGAGGCGCCCGGAACAGACCACCTAAGCTACGTTTGAAGTTTGAGGGGACAAGACAAGCAAGCAGCCCCAGTCTCTGTGCCTCTGTGCGAGCAGTGCCATGGGCAGATGAGGCTGAGCAACAGCTTTCCAGGCTAGCTCTTTCTGCCTGCGAGCTATCTGCAGACGTTCGCATTTTCGGAGCAGGGCTGCCGGAGGCGCCCGGCACAGACCACCTAAGCTACGTTTGAAGTTTGAGGGGACAAGACAAGCAAGCAGCCCCAGTCTCTGTGCCTCTGTGCGAGCAGTGCCATGGGCAGATGAGGCTGAGCAACAGCTTTCCAGGCTAGCTCTTTCTGCCTGCGAGCTATCTGCAGACGTTTGCATTTTCGGAGCAGGGCTGCCGGAGGCGCCCGGCACGGACCACCTAAGCTACATTTGAAGTTTGAGGGGGCAAGACAAGCAAGCAGCCCCAGTCTCTGTGCCTCTGTGTGAGCAGTGCCATGGGCAGATGAGGCTGAGCAACAGCTTTCCAGGCTAGCTCTTTCTGCCTGCGAGCTATCTGCAGACGTTTGCATTTTCGGAGCAGGGCTGCCGGAGGCGCCCGGCACGGACCACCTAAGCTACGTTTGAAGTTTGAGGGGACAAGACAAGCAAGCAGCCCCAGTCTCTGTGCCTCTGTGCGAGCAGTGCCATGGGCAGATGAGGCTGAGCAACAGCTTTCCAGGCTACCTCTTTCTGCCTGCGAGCTATCTGCAGACGTTCGCATTTTCGGAGCAGGGCTGCCGGATGCGCCCGGCACGGACCACCTAACCTACGTTTGAAGTTTGAGGGGGAAAACAAGCAAGCAGCCCCAGTCTCTGTGCCTCTGTGCGAGCAGTGCCATGGGCAGATGAGGCTGAGCAACAGCTTTCCAGGCTAGCTCTTTCTGCCTGCGAGCTATCTGCAGACGTTCGCATTTTCGGAGCAGGGCTGCCGGATGCGCCCGGCTCGGACCACCTAAGCTACATTTGAAGTTTGAGGGGACAAGACAAGCAAGCAGCCCCAGTCTCTGTGCTTCTGTGCGAGCAGTGCCATGGGCAGATGAGGATGAGCAACAGCTTTCCAGGCTAGCTCTTTCTGCCTGCGAGCTATCTGCAGACGTTCGCATTTTCGAAGCAGGGCTGCCGGAGGCGCCCGGCACGGACCACCTATGCTACATTTAAAGTTTGAGGGGGCAAGACAAGCAAGCAGCCCCAGTCTCTGTGCCTCTGTGCGAGCAGTGCCATGGGCAGATGAGGCTGAGCAACAGCTTTCCAGGCTAGCTCTTTCTGCCTGCGAGCTATCTGCAGACGTTTGCATTTTCGGAGCAGGGCTGCCGGAGGCGCCCGGCACGGACCACCTAAGCTACATTTGAAGTTTGAGGGGGCAAGACAAGCAAGCAGCCCCAGTCTCTGTGCCTCTGTGTGAGCAGTGCCATGGGCAGATGAGGCTGAGCAACAGCTTTCCAGGCTAGCTCTTTCTGCCTGCGAGCTATCTGCAGACGTTTGCATTTTCGGAACAGGGCTGCCGGAGGCGCCCGGCACGGACCACCTAAGCTACGTTTGAAGTTTGAGGGGACAAGACAAGCAAGCAGCCCCAGTCTCTGTGCCTCTGTGCGAGCAGTGCCATGGGCAGATGAGGCTGAGCAACAGCTTTCCAGGCTAGCTCTTTCTGCCTGCGAGCTATCTGCAGACGTTCGCATTTTCGGAGCAGGGCTGCCAGATGCGCCCGGCACGGACCACCTAAGCTACGTTTGAAGTTTGAGGGGACAAGACAAGCAAGCAGCCCCAGTCTCTGTGCCTCTGTGCGAGCAGTGCCATGGGCAGATGAGGCTGAGCAACAGCTTTCCAGGCTAGCTCTTTCTGCCTGCGACCTATCTGCAGACGTTCGCATTTTTGGAGCAGGGCTGCCGGATGCGCCCGGCACGGACCACCTAAGCTACGTTTGAAGTTTGAGGGGACAAGACAAGCAAGCAGCCCCAGTCTCTGTGCCTCTGTGCGAGCAGTGCCATGGGCAGATGAGGCTGAGCAACAGCTTTCCAGGCTAGCTCTTTCTGCCTGCGAGCTATCTGCAGACGTTTGCATTTTCGGAGCAGGGCTGCCGGAGGCGCCCGGCACGGACCACCTAAGCTACATTTGAAGTTTGAGGGGACAAGACAAGCAAGCAGCCCCAGTCTCTGTGCCTCTGTGCGAGCAGTGCCATGGGCAGATGAGGCTGAGCAACAGCTTTCCAGGCTAGCTCTTTCTGCCTGCGAGCTATCTGCAGACGTTCGCATTTTCGGAGCAGGGCTGCCGGAGGCGCCCGGCACGGACCACCTAAGCTACGTTTGAAGTTTGAGGGGACAAGACAAGCAAGCAGCCCCAGTCTCTGTGCCTCTGTGCGAGCAGTGCCATGGGCAGATGAGGCTGAGCAACAGCTTTCCAGGCTAGCTCTTTCTGACTGCGAGCTATCTGCAGACGTTCGCATTTTCGGAGCAGGGCTGCCGGAGGCGCCCGGCACAGACCACCTAAGCTACGTTTGAAGTTTGAGGGGACAAGACAAGCAAGCAGCCCCAGTCTCTGTGCCTCTGTGCGAGCAGTGCCATGGGCAGATGAGGCTGAGCAACAGCTTTCCAGGCTAGCTCTTTCTGCCTGCGAGCTATCTGCAGACGTTCGCATTTTTGGAGCAGGGCTGCCAGATGCGCCCGGCACGGACCACCTAAGCTACATTTGAAGTTTGAGGGGACAAGACAAGCAAGCAGCCCCAGTCTCTGTGCCTCTGTGTGAGCAGTGCCATGGGCAGATGAGGCTGAGCAACAGCTTTCCAGGCTAGCTCTTTCTGCCTGCGAGCTATCTGCAGACGTTTGCATTTTCGGAGCAGGGCTGCCGGAGGCGCCCGGCACGGACCACCTAAGCTACGTTTGAAGTTTGAGGGGACAAGACAAGCAAGCAGCCCCAGTCTCTGTGCCTCTGTGCGAGCAGTGCCATGGGCAGATGAGGCTGAGCAACAGCTTTCCAGGCTAGCTCTTTCTGCCTGCGAGCTATCTGCAGACGTTCGCATTTTTGGAGCAGGGCTGCCAGATGCGCCCGGCACGGACCACCTAAGCTACATTTGAAGTTTGAGGGGACAAGACAAGCAAGCAGCCCCAGTCTCTGTGCCTCTGTGCGAGCAGTGCCATGGGCAGATGAGGCTGAGCAACAGCTTTCCAGGCTAGCTCTTTCTGCCTGCGAGCTATCTGCAGACGTTCGCATTTTTGGAGCAGGGCTGCCGGATGCGCCCGGCACGGACCACCTAAGCTACGTTTGAAGTTTGAGGGGACAAGACAAGCAAGCAGCCCCAGTCTCTGTGCCTCTGTGCGAGCAGTGCCATGGGCAGATGAGGCTGAGCAACAGCTTTCCAGGCTAGCTCTTTCTGCCTGCGAGCTATCTGCAGACGTTTGCATTTTCGGAGCAGGGCTGCCGGAGGCGCCCGGCACGGACCACCTAAGCTACGTTTGAAGTTTGAGGGGACAAGACAAGCAAGCAGCCCCAGTCTCTGTGCCTCTCTGCGAGCAGTGCCATGGGCAGATGAGGCTGAGCAACAGCTTTCCAGGCTACCTCTTTCTGCCTGCGAGCTATCTGCAGACGTTTGCATTTTCGGAGCAGGGCTGCCGGAGGCGCCCGGCACAGACCACCTAAGCTACGTTTGAAGTTTGAGGGGACAAGACAAGCAAGCAGCCCCAGTCTCTGTGCCTCTGTGCGAGCAGTGCCATGGGCAGATGAGGCTGAGCAACAGCTTTCCAGGCTAGCTCTTTCTGCCTGCGAGCTATCTGCAGACGTTCGCATTTTCGGAGCAGGGCTGCCGGAGGCGCCCGGCACGGACGATCTAAGCTACATTTGAAGTTTGAGGGGACAAGACAAGCAAGCAGCCCCAGTCTCTGTGCCTCTGTGCGAGCAGTGCCATGGGCAGATGAGGCTGAGCAACAGCTTTCCAGGCTACCTCTTTCTGCCTGCGAGCTATCTGCAGACGTTCGCATTTTCGGAGCAGGGCTGCCGGATGCGCCCGGCACGGACCACCTAACCTACGTTTGAAGTTTGAGGGGGAAAACAAGCAAGCAGCCCCAGTCTCTGTGCCTCTGTGCGAGCAGTGCCATGGGCAGATGAGGCTGAGCAACAGCTTTCCAGGCTAGCTCTTTCTGCCTGCGAGCTATCTGCAGACGTTCGCATTTTCGGAGCAGGGCTGCCGGATGCGCCCGGCACGGACCACCTAAGCTACATTTGAAGTTTGAGGGGACAAGACAAGCAAGCAGCCCCAGTCTCTGTGCTTCTGTGCGAGCAGTGCCATGGGCAGATGAGGATGAGCAACAGCTTTCCAGGCTAGCTCTTTCTGCCTGCGAGCTATCTGCAGACGTTCGCATTTTCGAAGCAGGGCTGCCGGAGGCGCCCGGCACGGACCACCTATGCTACATTTAAAGTTTGAGGGGGCAAGACAAGCAAGCAGCCCCAGTCTCTGTGCCTCTGTGCGAGCAGTGCCATGGGCAGATGAGGCTGAGCAACAGCTTTCCAGGCTAGCTCTTTCTGCCTGCGAGCTATCTGCAGACGTTTGCATTTTCGGAGCAGGGCTGCCGGAGGCGCCCGGCACGGACCACCTAAGCTACGTTTGAAGTTTGAGGGGACAAGACAAGCAAGCAGCCCCAGTCTCTGTGCCTCTGTGCGAGCAGTGCCATGGGCAGATGAGGCTGAGCAACAGCTTTCCAGGCTAGCTCTTTCTGCCTGCGAGCTATCTGCAGACGTTCGCATTTTTGGAGCAGGGCTGCCAGATGCGCCCGGCACGGACCACCTAAGATACATTTGAAGTTTGAGGGGACAAGACAAGCAAGCAGCCCCAGTCTCTGTGCCTCTGTGCGAGCAGTGCCATGGGCAGATGAGGCTGAGCAACAGCTTTCCAGGCTAGCTCTTTCTGCTTGCGAGCTATCTGCAGACGTTCGCATTTTTGGAGCAGGGCTGCCGGATGCGCCCGGCACGGACCACCTAAGCTACGTTTGAAGTTTGAGGGGACAAGACAAGCAAGCAGCCCCAGTCTCTGTGCCTCTGTGCGAGCAGTGCCATGGGCAGATGAGGCTGAGCAACAGCTTTCCAGGCTAGCTCTTTCTGCCTGCAAGCTATCTGCAGACGTTCGCATTTTCGGAGCAGGGCTGCCGGAGGCGCCTGGAACAGACCACCTAAGCTACGTTTGAAGTTTGAGGGGACAAGACAAGCAAGCAGCCCCAGTCTCTGTGCCTCTGTGCGAGCAGTGCCATGGGCAGATGAGGCTGAGCAACAGCTTTCCAGGCTAGCTCTTTCTGCCTGCGAGCTATCTGCAGACGTTCGCATTTTCGGAGCAGGGCTGCCGGAGGCGCCCGGCACAGACCACCTAAGCTACGTTTGAAGTTTGAGGGGACAAGACAAGCAAGCAGCCCCAGTCTCTGTGCCTCTGTGCGAGCAGTGCCATGGGCAGATGAGGCTGAGCAACAGCTTTCCAGGCTAGCTCTTTCTGCCTGCGAGCTATCTGCAGACGTTTGCATTTTCGGAGCAGGGCTGCCGGAGGCGCCCGGCACGGACCACCTAAGCTACATTTGAAGTTTGAGGGGGCAAGACAAGCAAGCAGCCCCAGTCTCTGTGCCTCTGTGTGAGCAGTGCCATGGGCAGATGAGGCTGAGCAACAGCTTTCCAGGCTAGCTCTTTCTGCCTGCGAGCTATCTGCAGACGTTTGCATTTTCGGAGCAGGGCTGCCGGAGGCGCCCGGCACGGACCACCTAAGCTACGTTTGAAGTTTGAGGGGACAAGACAAGCAAGCAGCCCCAGTCTCTGTGCCTCTGTGCGAGCAGTGCCATGGGCAGATGAGGCTGAGCAACAGCTTTCCAGGCTACCTCTTTCTGCCTGCGAGCTATCTGCAGACGTTCGCATTTTCGGAGCAGGGCTGCCGGATGTGCCCGGCACGGACCACCTAACCTACGTTTGAAGTTTGAGGGGGAAAACAAGCAAGCAGCCCCAGTCTCTGTGCCTCTGTGCGAGCAGTGCCATGGGCAGATGAGGCTGAGCAACAGCTTTCCAGGCTAGCTCTTTCTGCCTGCGAGCTATCTGCAGACGTTCGCATTTTCGGAGCAGGGCTGCCGGATGCGCCCGGCTCGGACCACCTAAGCTACATTTGAATTTTGAGGGGACAAGACAAGCAAGCAGCCCCAGTCTCTGTGCTTCTGTGCGAGCAGTGCCATGGGCAGATGAGGATGAGCAACAGCTTTCCAGGCTAGCTCTTTCTGCCTGCGAGCTATCTGCAGACGTTCGCATTTTCGAAGCAGGGCTGCCGGAGGCGCCCGGCACGGACCACCTATGCTAAATTTAAAGTTTGAGGGGGCAAGACAAGCAAGCAGCCCCAGTCTCTGTGCCTCTGTGCGAGCAGTGCCATGGGCAGATGAGGCTGAGCAACAGCTTTCCAGGCTAGCTCTTTCTGCCTGCGAGCTATCTGCAGACGTTTGCATTTTCGGAGCAGGGCTCCCGGATGCGCCTGGCACGGACCACTTGAGATACATTTGAAGTTTGAGGGGACAAGACAAGCAAGCAGCCCCAGTCTCTGTGCCTCTGTGCGAGCAGTGCCATGGGCAGATGAGGCTGAGCAACAGCTTTCCAGGCTAGCTCTTTCTGCCTGCGAGCTATCTGCAGACGTTCGCATTTTTGGAGCAGGGCTGCCGGAGGCGACCGGCACGGAGCACCTAAGGTACATTTGAAGTTTGAGGGGACAAGACAAGCAAGCAGCCCCAGTCTCTGTGCCTCTGTGCGAGCAGTGCCATGGGCAGATGAGGCTGAGCAACAGCTTTCCAGGCTAGCTCTTTCTGCCTGCGAGCTATCTGCAGACGTTTGCATTTTCGGAGCAGGGCTGCCGGAGGCGCCCGGCACGGACCACCTAAGCTACGTTTGAAGTTTGAGGGGACAAGACAAGCAAGCAGCCCCAGTCTCTGTGCCTCTGTGCGAGCAGTGCCATGGGCAGATGAGTCTGAGCAACAGCTTTCCAGGCTAGCTCTTTCTGCCTGCGAGCTATCTGCAGACGTTTGCATTTTTGGAGCAGGGCTGCCAGATGCGCCCGGCACGGACCACCTAAGATACATTTGAAGTTTGAGGGGACAAGACAAGCAAGCAGCCCCAGTCTCTGTGCCTCTGTGCGAGCAGTGCCATGGGCAGATGAGGCTGAGCAACAGCTTTCCAGGCTAGCTCTTTCTGCTTGCGAGCTATCTGCAGACGTTCGCATTTTTGGAGCAGGGCTGCCGGATGCGCCCGGCACGGACCACCTAAGCTACGTTTGAAGTTTGAGGGGACAAGACAAGCAAGCAGCCCCAGTCTCTGTGCCTCTGTGCGAGCAGTGCCATGGGCAGATGAGGCTGAGCAACAGCTTTCCAGGCTAGCTCTTTCTGCCTGCAAGCTATCTGCAGACGTTCGCATTTTCGGAGCAGGGCTGCCGGAGGCGCCTGGAACAGACCACCTAAGCTACGTTTGAAGTTTGAGGGGACAAGACAAGCAAGCAGCCCCAGTCTCTGTGCCTCTGTGCGAGCAGTGCCATGGGCAGATGAGGCTGAGCAACAGCTTTCCAGGCTAGCTCTTTCTGCCTGCGAGCTATCTGCAGACGTTCGCATTTTCGGAGCAGGGCTGCCGGAGGCGCCCGGCACAGACCACCTAAGCTACGTTTGAAGTTTGAGGGGACAAGACAAGCAAGCAGCCCCAGTCTCTGTGCCTCTGTGCGAGCAGTGCCATGGGCAGATGAGGCTGAGCAACAGCTTTCCAGGCTAGCTCTTTCTGCCTGCGAGCTATCTGCAGACGTTTGCATTTTCGGAGCAGGGCTGCCGGAGGCGCCCGGCACGGACCACCTAAGCTACATTTGAAGTTTGAGGGGGCAAGACAAGCAAGCAGCCCCAGTCTCTGTGCCTCTGTGTGAGCAGTGCCATGGGCAGATGAGGCTGAGCAACAGCTTTCCAGGCTAGCTCTTTCTGCCTGCGAGCTATCTGCAGACGTTTGCATTTTCGGAGCAGGGCTGCCGGAGGCGCCCGGCACGGACCACCTAAGCTACGTTTGAAGTTTGAGGGGACAAGACAAGCAAGCAGCCCCAGTCTCTGTGCCTCTGTGCGAGCAGTGCCATGGGCAGATGAGGCTGAGCAACAGCTTTCCAGGCTACCTCTTTCTGCCTGCGAGCTATCTGCAGACGTTCGCATTTTCGGAGCAGGGCTGCCGGATGTGCCCGGCACGGACCACCTAACCTACGTTTGAAGTTTGAGGGGGAAAACAAGCAAGCAGCCCCAGTCTCTGTGCCTCTGTGCGAGCAGTGCCATGGGCAGATGAGGCTGAGCAACAGCTTTCCAGGCTAGCTCTTTCTGCCTGCGAGCTATCTGCAGACGTTCGCATTTTCGGAGCAGGGCTGCCGGATGCGCCCGGCTCGGACCACCTAAGCTACATTTGAATTTTGAGGGGACAAGACAAGCAAGCAGCCCCAGTCTCTGTGCTTCTGTGCGAGCAGTGCCATGGGCAGATGAGGATGAGCAACAGCTTTCCAGGCTAGCTCTTTCTGCCTGCGAGCTATCTGCAGACGTTCGCATTTTCGAAGCAGGGCTGCCGGAGGCGCCCGGCACGGACCACCTATGCTAAATTTAAAGTTTGAGGGGGCAAGACAAGCAAGCAGCCCCAGTCTCTGTGCCTCTGTGCGAGCAGTGCCATGGGCAGATGAGGCTGAGCAACAGCTTTCCAGGCTAGCTCTTTCTGCCTGCGAGCTATCTGCAGACGTTTGCATTTTCGGAGCAGGGCTCCCGGATGCGCCTGGCACGGACCACTTGAGATACATTTGAAGTTTGAGGGGACAAGACAAGCAAGCAGCCCCAGTCTCTGTGCCTCTGTGCGAGCAGTGCCATGGGCAGATGAGGCTGAGCAACAGCTTTCCAGGCTAGCTCTTTCTGCCTGCGAGCTATCTGCAGACGTTCGCATTTTTGGAGCAGGGCTGCCGGAGGCGACCGGCACGGAGCACCTAAGGTACATTTGAAGTTTGAGGGGACAAGACAAGCAAGCAGCCCCAGTCTCTGTGCCTCTGTGCGAGCAGTGCCATGGGCAGATGAGGCTGAGCAACAGCTTTCCAGGCTAGCTCTTTCTGCCTGCGAGCTATCTGCAGACGTTTGCATTTTCGGAGCAGGGCTGCCGGAGGCGCCCGGCACGGACCACCTAAGCTACATTTGAAGTTTGAGGGGGCAAGACAAGCAAGCAGCCCCAGTCTCTGTGCCTCTGTGTGAGCAGTGCCATGGGCAGATGAGGCTGAGCAACAGCTTTCCAGGCTAGCTCTTTCTGCCTGCGAGCTATCTGCAGACGTTTGCATTTTCGGAGCAGGGCTGCCGGAGGCGCCCGGCACGGACCACCTAAGCTACGTTTGAAGTTTGAGGGGACAAGACAAGCAAGCAGCCCCAGTCTCTGTGCCTCTGTGCGAGCAGTGCCATGGGCAGATGAGGCTGAGCAACAGCTTTCCAGGCTACCTCTTTCTGCCTGCGAGCTATCTGCAGACGTTCGCATTTTCGGAGCAGGGCTGCCGGATGTGCCCGGCACGGACCACCTAACCTACGTTTGAAGTTTGAGGGGGAAAACAAGCAAGCAGCCCCAGTCTCTGTGCCTCTGTGCGAGCAGTGCCATGGGCAGATGAGGCTGAGCAACAGCTTTCCAGGCTAGCTCTTTCTGCCTGCGAGCTATCTGCAGACGTTCGCATTTTCGGAGCAGGGCTGCCGGATGCGCCCGGCTCGGACCACCTAAGCTACATTTGAATTTTGAGGGGACAAGACAAGCAAGCAGCCCCAGTCTCTGTGCTTCTGTGCGAGCAGTGCCATGGGCAGATGAGGATGAGCAACAGCTTTCCAGGCTAGCTCTTTCTGCCTGCGAGCTATCTGCAGACGTTCGCATTTTCGAAGCAGGGCTGCCGGAGGCGCCCGGCACGGACCACCTATGCTAAATTTAAAGTTTGAGGGGGCAAGACAAGCAAGCAGCCCCAGTCTATGTGCCTCTGTGCGAGCAGTGCCATGGGCAGATGAGGCTGAGCAACAGCTTTCCAGGCTAGCTCTTTCTGCCTGCGAGCTATCTGCAGACGTTTGCATTTTCGGAGCAGGGCTCCCGGATGCGCCTGGCACGGACCACTTGAGATACATTTGAAGTTTGAGGGGACAAGACAAGCAAGCAGCCCCAGTCTCTGTGCCTCTGTGCGAGCAGTGCCATGGGCAGATGAGGCTGAGCAACAGCTTTCCAGGCTAGCTCTTTCTGCCTGCGAGCTATCTGCAGACGTTCGCATTTTTGGAGCAGGGCTGCCGGAGGCGACCGGCACGGAGCACCTAAGGTACATTTGAAGTTTGAGGGGACAAGACAAGCAAGCAGCCCCAGTCTCTGTGCCTCTGTGCGAGCAGTGCCATGGGCAGATGAGGCTGAGCAACAGCTTTCCAGGCTAGCTCTTTCTGCCTGCGAGCTATCTGCAGACGTTTGCATTTTCGGAGCAGGGCTGCCGGAGGCGCCCGGCACGGACCACCTAAGCTACGTTTGAAGTTTGAGGGGACAAGACAAGCAAGCAGCCCCAGTCTCTGTGCCTCTGTGCGAGCAGTGCCATGGGCAGATGAGTCTGAGCAACAGCTTTCCAGGCTAGCTCTTTCTGCCTGCGAGCTATCTGCAGACGTTCGCATTTTCGGAGCAGGGCTGCCGGATGCGCCCGGCACGGACCACCTAACCTACGTTTGAAGTTTGAGGGGGAAAACAAGCAAGCAGCCCCAGTCTCTGTGCCTCTGTGCGAGCAGTGCCATGGGCAGATGAGGCTGAGCAACAGCTTTCCAGGCTAGCTCTTTCTGCCTGCGAGCTATCTGCAGACGTTCGCATTTTCGGAGCAGGGCTGCCGGATGCGCCCGGCTCGGACCACCTAAGCTACATTTGAAGTTTGAGGGGACAAGACAAGCAAGCAGCCCCAGTCTCTGTGCTTCTGTGCGAGCAGTGCCATGGGCAGATGAGGATGAGCAACAGCTTTCCAGGCTAGCTCTTTCTGCCTGCGAGCTATCTGCAGACGTTCGCATTTTCGAAGCAGGGCTGCCGGAGGCGCCCGGCACGGACCACCTATGCTACATTTAAAGTTTGAGGGGGCAAGACAAGCAAGCAGCCCCAGTCTCTGTGCCTCTGTGCGAGCAGTGCCATGGGCAGATGAGGCTGAGCAACAGCTTTCCAGGCTAGCTCTTTCTGCCTGCGAGCTATCTGCAGACGTTTGCATTTTCGGAGCAGGGCTCCCGGATGCGCCTGGCACGGACCACTTGAGCTACATTTGAAGTTTGAGGGGACAAGACAAGCAAGCAGCCCCAGTCTCTGTGCCTCTGTGCGAGCAGTGCCATGGGCAGATGAGGCTGAGCAACAGCTTTCCAGGCTAGCTCTTTCTGCCTGCGAGCTATCTGCAGACGTTCGCATTTTTGGAGCAGGGCTGCCGGAGGCGACCGGCACGGAGCACCTAAGGTACATTTGAAGTTTGAGGGGACAAGACAAGCAAGCAGCCCCAGTCTCTGTGCCTCTCTGCGAGCAGTGCCATGGGCAGATGAGGCTGAGCAACAGCTTTCCAGGCTAGCTCTTTCTGCCTGCGAGCTATCTGCAGACGTTTGCATTTTCGGAGCAGGGCTGCCGGAGGCGCCCGGCACGGACCACCTAAGCTACGTTTGAAGTTTGAGGGGACAAGACAAGCAAGCAGCCCCAGTCTCTGTGCCTCTGTGCGAGCAGTGCCATGGGCAGATGAGTCTGAGCAACAGCTTTCCAGGCTAGCTCTTTCTGCCTGCGAGCTATCTGCAGACGTTCGCATTTTCGGAGCAGGGCTGCCAGATGCGCCCGGCACGGACCACCTAAGCTACATTTGAAGTTTGAGGGGACAAGACAAGCAAGCAGCCCCAGTCTCTGTGCCTCTGTGCGAGCAGTGCCATGGGCAGATGAGGCTGAGCAACAGCTTTCCAGGCTAGCTCTTTCTGCCTGCGAGCTATCTGCAGACGTTTGCATTTTCGGAGCAGGGCTCCCGGATGCGCCTGGCACGGACCACTTGAGCTACATTTGAAGTTTGAGGGGACAAGACAAGCAAGCAGCCCCAGTCTCTGTGCCTCTGTGCGAGCAGTGCCATGGGCAGATGAGGCTGAGCAACAGCTTTCCAGGCTAGCTCTTTCTGCCTGCGAGCTATCTGCAGACGTTCGCATTTTTGGAGCAGGGCTGCCGGAGGCGACCGGCACGGAGCACCTAAGGTACATTTGAAGTTTGAGGGGACAAGACAAGCAAGCAGCCCCAGTCTCTGTGCCTCTGTGCGAGCAGTGCCATGGGCAGATGAGGCTGAGCAACAGCTTTCCAGGCTAGCTCTTTCTGCCTGCGAGCTATCTGCAGACGTTTGCATTTTCGGAGCACGGCTGCCGGAGGCGCCTGGCACGGACCACCTAAGCTACGTTTGAAGTTTGAGGGGACAAGACAAGCAAGCAGCCCCAGTCTCTGTGCCTCTGTGCGAGCAGTGCCATGGGCAGATGAGTCTGAGCAACAGCTTTCCAGGCTAGCTCTTTCTGCCTGCGAGCTATCTGCAGACGTTCGCATTTTCGGAGCAGGGCTGCCGGATGCGCCCGGCACGGACCACCTAACCTACGTTTGAAGTTTGAGGGGGAAAACAAGCAAGCAGCCCCAGTCTCTGTGCCTCTGTGCGAGCAGTGCCATGGGCAGATGAGGCTGAGCAACAGCTTTCCAGGCTAGCTCTTTCTGCCTGCGAGCTATCTGCAGACGTTCGCATTTTCGGAGCAGGGCTGCCGGATGCGCCCAGCTCGGACCACCTAAGCTACATTTGAAGTTTGAGGGGACAAGACAAGCAAGCAGCCCCAGTCTCTGTGCTTCTGTGCGAGCAGTGCCATGGGCAGATGAGGATGAGCAACAGCTTTCCAGGCTAGCTCTTTCTGCCTGCGAGCTATCTGCAGACGTTCGCATTTTCGAAGCAGGGCTGCCGGAGGCGCCCGGCACGGACCACCTATGCTACATTTAAAGTTTGAGGGGGCAAGACAAGCAAGCAGCCCCAGTCTCTGTGCCTCTGTGCGAGCAGTGCCATGGGCAGATGAGGCTGAGCAACAGCTTTCCAGGCTAGCTCTTTCTGCCTGCGAGCTATCTGCAGACGTTTGCATTTTCGGAGCAGGGCTCCCGTATGCGCCTGGCACGGACCACTTGAGCTACATTTGAAGTTTGAGGGGACAAGACAAGCAAGCAGCCCCAGTCTCTGTGCCTCTGTGCGAGCAGTGCCATGGGCAGATGAGGCTGAGCAACAGCTTTCCAGGCTAGCTCTTTCTGCCTGCGAGCTATCTGCAGACGTTCGCATTTTTGGAGCAGGGCTGCCGGAGGCGACCGGCACGGAGCACCTAAGGTACATTTGAAGTTTGAGGGGACAAGACAAGCAAGCAGCCCCAGTCTCTGTGCCTCTCTGCGAGCAGTGCCATGGGCAGATGAGGCTGAGCAACAGCTTTCCAGGCTAGCTCTTTCTGCCTGCGAGCTATCTGCAGACGTTTGCATTTTCGGAGCAGGGCTGCCGGAGGCGCCCGGCACGGACCACCTAAGCTACGTTTGAAGTTTGAGGGGACAAGACAAGCAAGCAGCCCCAGTCTCTGTGCCTCTGTGCGAGCAGTGCCATGGGCAGATGAGGCTGAGCAACAGCTTTCCAGGCTAGCTCTTTCTGCCTGCGAGCTATCTGCAGACGTTCGCATTTTCGGAGCAGGGCTGCCGGAGGCGCCCGGCACGGACCACCTAAGCTACATTTGAAGTTTGAGGGGACAAGACAAGCAAGCAGCCCCAGTCTCTGTGCCTCTGTGCGAGCAGTGCCATGGGCAGATGAGGCTGAGCAACAGCTTTCCAGGCTAGCTCTTTCTGCTTGCGAGCTATCTGCAGACGTTCGCATTTTTGGAGCAGGGCTGCCGGATGCGCCCGGCACGGACCACCTAAGCTACGTTTGAAGTTTGAGGGGACAAGACAAGCAAGCAGCCCCAGTCTCTGTGCCTCTGTGCGAGCAGTGCCATGGGCAGATGAGGCTGAGCAACAGCTTTCCAGGCTAGCTCTTTCTGCCTGCAAGCTATCTGCAGACGTTCGCATTTTCGGAGCAGGGCTGCCGGAGGCGCCCGGAACAGACCACCTAAGCTACGTTTGAAGTTTGAGGGGACAAGACAAGCAAGCAGCCCCAGTCTCTGTGCCTCTGTGCGAGCAGTGCCATGGGCAGATGAGGCTGAGCAACAGCTTTCCAGGCTAGCTCTTTCTGCCTGCGAGCTATCTGCAGACGTTCGCATTTTCGGAGCAGGGCTGCCGGAGGCGCCCGGCACAGACCACCTAAGCTACGTTTGAAGTTTGAGGGGACAAGACAAGCAAGCAGCCCCAGTCTCTGTGCCTCTGTGCGAGCAGTGCCATGGGCAGATGAGGCTGAGCAACAGCTTTCCAGGCTAGCTCTTTCTGCCTGCGAGCTATCTGCAGACGTTTGCATTTTCGGAGCAGGGCTGCCGGAGGCGCCCGGCACGGACCACCTAAGCTACATTTGAAGTTTGAGGGGGCAAGACAAGCAAGCAGCCCCAGTCTCTGTGCCTCTGTGTGAGCAGTGCCATGGGCAGATGAGGCTGAGCAACAGCTTTCCAGGCTAGCTCTTTCTGCCTGCGAGCTATCTGCAGACGTTTGCATTTTCGGAACAGGGCTGCCGGAGGCGCCCGGCACGGACCACCTAAGCTACGTTTGAAGTTTGAGGGGACAAGACAAGCAAGCAGCCCCAGTCTCTGTGCCTCTGTGCGAGCAGTGCCATGGGCAGATGAGGCTGAGCAACAGCTTTCCAGGCTAGCTCTTTCTGCCTGCGAGCTATCTGCAGACGTTCGCATTTTTGGAGCAGGGCTGCCGGAGGCGCCCGGCACGGACCACCTAAGCTACGTTTGAAGTTTGAGGGGACAAGACAAGCAAGCAGCCCCAGTCTCTGTGCCTCTGTGCGAGCAGTGCCATGGGCAGATGAGGCTGAGCAACAGCTTTCCAGGCTAGCTCTTTCTGCCTGCGAGCTATCTGCAGACGTTCGCATTTTCGGAGCAGGGCTGCCGGAGGCGCCCGGCACGGACCACCTAAGCTATGTTTGAAGTTTGAGGGGACAAGACAAGCAAGCAGCCCCAGTCTCTGTGCCTCTGTGCGAGCAGTGCCATGGGCAGATGAGGCTGAGCAACAGCTTTCCAGGCTAGCTCTTTCTGCCTGCAAGCTATCTACAGACGTTCGCATTTTCGGAGCAGGGCTGCCGGAGGCGCCCGGCACAGACCACCTAAGCTACGTTTGAAGTTTGAGGGGACAAGACAAGCAAGCAGCCCCAGTCTCTGTGCCTCTGTGCGAGCAGTGCCATGGGCAGATGAGGCTGAGCAACAGCTTTCCAGGCTAGCTCTTTCTGCCTGCGAGCTATCTGCAGACGTTCGCATTTTCAGAGCAGGGCTGCCGGAGGCGCCCGGCACAGACCACCTAAGCTACGTTTGAAGTTTGAGGGGACAAGACAAGCAAGCAGCCCCAGTCTCTGTGCCTCTGTGCGAGCAGTGCCATGGGCAGATGAGGCTGAGCAGCAGCTTTCCAGGCTAGCTCTTTCTGCCTGCGAGCTATCTGCAGACGTTCGCATTTTTGGAGCAGGGCTGCCAGATGCGCCCGGCACGGACCACCTAAGCTACATTTGAAGTTTGAGGGGACAAGACAAGCAAGCAGCCCCAGTCTCTGTGCCTCTGTGCGAGCAGTGCCATGGGCAGATGAGGCTGAGCAACAGCTTTCCAGGCTAGCTCTTTCTGCTTGCGAGCTATCTGCAGACGTTCGCATTTTTGGAGCAGGGCTGCCGGATGCGCCCGGCACGGACCACCTAAGCTACGTTTGAAGTTTGAGGGGACAAGACAAGCAAGCAGCCCCAGTCTCTGTGCCTCTGTGTGAGCAGTGCCATGGGCAGATGAGGCTGAGCAACAGCTTTCCAGGCTAGCTCTTTCTGCCTGCGAGCTATCTGCAGACGTTTGCATTTTCGGAGCAGGGCTGCCGGAGGCGCCCGGCACAGACCACCTAAGCTACGTTTGAAGTTTGAGGGGGCAAGACAAGCAAGCAGCCCCAGTCTCTGTGCCTCTGTGCGAGCAGTGCCATGGGCAGATGAGGCTGAGCAACAGCTTTCCAGGCTAGCTCTTTCTGCCTGCGAGCTATCTGCAGACGTTTGCATTTTCGGAGCAGGGCTGCCGGAGGCGCCCGGCACAGACCACCTAAGCTACGTTTGAAGTTTGAGGGG
This sequence comes from Opisthocomus hoazin, assembly GCF_030867145.1. Lineage (NCBI taxonomy): Eukaryota > Metazoa > Chordata > Aves > Opisthocomiformes > Opisthocomidae > Opisthocomus > Opisthocomus hoazin. The sequence goes on from NW_027448898.1 coordinate 221,949, forward strand.
ACAAGACAAGCAAGCAGCCCCAGTCTCTGTGCCTCTGTGCGAGCAGTGCCATGGGCAGATGAGGCTGAGCAACAGCTTTCCAGGCTAGCTCTTTCTGCCTGCAAGCTATCTGCAGACGTTTGCATTTTCGGAGCAGGGCTGCCGGAGGCGCCCGGCAAGGACCACCTAAGCTACGTTTGAAGTTTGAGGGGACAAGACAAGCAAGCAGCCCCAGTCTCTGTGCCTCTGTGCGAGCAGTGCCATGGGCAGATGAGGCTGAGCAACAGCTTTCCAGGCTAGCTCTTTCTGCCTGCGAGCTATCTGCAGACGTTCGCATTTTCGGAGCAGGGCTGCCGGAGGCGCCCGGCACAGACCACCTAAGCTACGTTTGAAGTTTGAGGGGACAAGACAAGCAAGCAGCCCCAGTCTCTGTGCCTCTGTGCGAGCAGTGCCATGGGCAGATGAGGCTGAGCAACAGCTTTCCAGGCTAGCTCTTTCTGCCTGCGAGCTATCTGCAGACGTTTGCATTTTCGGAGCAGGGCTGCCGGAGGCGCCCGGCACGGACCACCTAAGCTACATTTGAAGTTTGAGGGGGCAAGACAAGCAAGCAGCCCCAGTCTCTGTGCCTCTGTGTGAGCAGTGCCATGGGCAGATGAGGCTGAGCAACAGCTTTCCAGGCTAGCTCTTTCTGCCTGCGAGCTATCTGCAGACGTTTGCATTTTCGGAGCAGGGCTGCCGGAGGCGCCCGGCACGGACCACCTAAGCTACGTTTGAAGTTTGAGGGGACAAGACAAGCAAGCAGCCCCAGTCTCTGTGCCTCTGTGCGAGCAGTGCCATGGGCAGATGAGGCTGAGCAACAGCTTTCCAGGCTAGCTCTTTCTGCCTGCGAGCTATCTGCAGACGTTCGCATTTTTGGAGCAGGGCTGCCAGATGCGCCCGGCACGGACCACCTAAGCTACATTTGAAGTTTGAGGGGACAAGACAAGCAAGCAGCCCCAGTCTCTGTGCCTCTGTGCGAGCAGTGCCATGGGCAGATGAGGCTGAGCAACAGCTTTCCAGGCTAGCTCTTTCTGCCTGCGAGCTATCTGCAGACGTTCGCATTTTTGGAGCAGGGCTGCCGGATGCGCCCGGCACGGACCACCTAAGCTACGTTTGAAGTTTGAGGGGACAAGACAAGCAAGCAGCCCCAGTCTCTGTGCCTCTGTGCGAGCAGTGCCATGGGCAGATGAGGCTGAGCAACAGCTTTCCAGGCTAGCTCTTTCTGCCTGCGAGCTATCTGCAGACGTTTGCATTTTCGGAGCAGGGCTGCCGGCGGCGCCCGGCACAGACCACCTAAGCTACGTTTGAAGTTTGAGGGGACAAGACAAGCAAGCAGCCCCAGTCTCTGTGCCTCTGTGCGAGCAGTGCCATGGGCAGATGAGGCTGAGCAACAGCTTTCCAGGCTAGCTCTTTCTGCCTGCGAGCTATCTGCAGACGTTCGCATTTTCGGAGCAGGGCTGCCGGAGGCGCCCGGCAAGGACCACCTAAGCTACGTTTGAAGTTTGAGGGGACAAGACAAGCAAGCAGCCCCAGTCTCTGTGCCTCTGTGCGAGCAGTGCCATGGGCAGATGAGGCTGAGCAACAGCTTTCCAGGCTAGCTCTTTCTGCCTGCGAGCTATCTGCAGACGTTTGCATTTTCGGAGCAGGGCTGCCGGAGGCGCCCGGCACAGACCACCTAAGCTACGTTTGAAGTTTGAGGGGACAAGACAAGCAAGCAGCCCCAGTCTCAGTGCCTCTGTGCGAGCAGTGCCATGGGCAGATGAGGCTGAGCAACAGCTTTCCAGGCTAGCTCTTTCTGCCTGCGAGCTATCTGCAGACGTTTGCATTTTCGGAGCAGGGCTGCCGGAGGCGCCCGGCACGGACCACCTAAGCTACATTTGAAGTTTGAGGGGGCAAGACAAGCAAGCAGCCCCAGTCTCTGTGCCTCTGTGTGAGCAGTGCCATGGGCAGATGAGGCTGAGCAACAGCTTTCCAGGCTAGCTCTTTCTGCCTGCGAGCTATCTGCAGACGTTTGCATTTTCGGAGCAGGGCTGCCGGAGGCGCCCGGCACAGACCACCTAAGCTACATTTGAAGTTTGAGGGGACAAGACAAGCAAGCAGCCCCAGTCTCTGTGCCTCTGTGCGAGCAGTGCCATGGGCAGATGAGGCTGAGCAACAGCTTTCCAGGCTAGCTCTTTCTGCCTGCAAGCTATCTGCAGACGTTCGCATTTTCGGAGCAGGGCTGCCGGAGGCGCCCGGCACGGACCACCTAAGCTACGTTTGAAGTTTGAGGGGACAAGACAAGCAAGCAGCCCCAGTCTCTGTGCCTCTGTGCGAGCAGTGCCATGGGCAGATGAGGCTGAGCAACAGCTTTCCAGGCTAGCTCTTTCTGCCTGCGAGCTATCTGCAGACGTTCGCATTTTCGGAGCAGGGCTGCCGGAGGCGCCCGGCACGGACCACGTAAGCTACGTTTGAAGTTTGAGGGGGAAAACAAGCAAGCAGCCCCAGTCTCTGTGCCTCTGTGCGAGCAGTGCCATGGGCAGATGAGGCTGAGCAACAATTTTCCAGGCTAGCTCTTTCTGCCTGCGAGCTATCTGCAGACGTTCGCTTTTTCGGAGCAGGGCTGCCGGAGGCGCCCGGCACGGACCACCTAAGCTACGTTTGAAGTTTAAGGGGTCAAGACAAGCAAGCAGCCCCAGTCTCTGTGCCTCTGTGCGAGCAGTGCCATGGGCAGATGAGGATGAGCAACAGCTTTCCAGGCTAGCTCTTTCTGCCTGCGAGCTATCTGCAGACGTTCGCATTTTCGAAGCAGGGCTGCCGGAGGCGCCCGGCACGGACCACCTATGCTACATTTAAAGTTTGAGGGGGCAAGACAAGCAAGCAGCCCCAGTCTCTGTGCCTCTGTGCGAGCAGTGCCATGGGCAGATGAGGCTGAGCAACAGCTTTCCAGGCTAGCTCTTTCTGCCTGCGAGCTATCTGCAGACGTTTGCATTTTCGGAGCAGGGCTCCCGGATGCGCCTGGCACGGACCACTTGAGCTACATTTGAAGTTTGAGGGGACAAGACAAGCAAGCAGCCCCAGTCTCTGTGCCTCTGTGCGAGCAGTGCCATGGGTAGATGAGGCTGAGCAACAGCTTTCCAGGCTAGCTCTTTCTGCCTGCGAGCTATCTGCAGACGTTCGCATTTTTGGAGCAGGGCTGCCGGAGGCGACCGGCACGGAGCACCTAAGGTACATTTGAAGTTTGAGGGGACAAGACAAGCAAGCAGCCCCAGTCTCTGTGCCTCTGTGCGAGCAGTGCCATGGGCAGATGAGGCTGAGCAACAGCTTTCCAGGCTAGCTCTTTCTGCCTGCGAGCTATCTGCAGACGTTTGCATTTTCGGAGCAGGGCTGCCGGAGGCGCCCGGCACGGACCACCTAAGCTACGTTTGAAGTTTGAGGGGACAAGACAAGCAAGCAGCCCCAGTCTCTGTGCCTCTGTGCGAGCAGTGCCATGGGCAGATGAGTCTGAGCAACAGCTTTCCAGGCTAGCTCTTTCTGCCTGCGAGCTATCTGCAGACATTCGCATTTTCGGAGCAGGGCTGCCGGATGCGCCCGGCACGGACCACCTAACCTACGTTTGAAGTTTGAGGGGGAAAACAAGCAAGCAGCCCCAGTCTCTGTGCCTCTGTGCGAGCAGTGCCATGGGCAGATGAGGCTGAGCAACAGCTTTCCAGGCTAGCTCTTTCTGCCTGCGAGCTATCTGCAGACGTTCGCATTTTCGGAGCAGGGCTGCCGGATGCGCCCGTCTCGGACCACCTAAGCTACATTTGAAGTTTGAGGGGACAAGACAAGCAAGCAGCCCCAGTCTCTGTGCTTCTGTGCGAGCAGTGCCATGGGCAGATGAGGATGAGCAACAGCTTTCCAGGCTAGCTCTTTCTGCCTGCGAGCTATCTGCAGACGTTTGCATTTTCGGAGCAGGGCTCCCGGATGCGCCTGGCACGGACCACTTGAGCTACATTTGAAGTTTGAGGGGACAAGACAAGCAAGCAGCCCCAGTCTCTGTGCCTCTGTGCGAGCAGTGCCATGGGCAGATGAGGCTGAGCAACAGCTTTCCAGGCTAGCTCTTTCTGCCTGCGAGCTATCTGCAGACGTTCGCATTTTTGGAGCAGGGCTGCCGGAGGCGACCGGCACGGAGCACCTAAGGTACATTTGAAGTTTGAGGGGACAAGACAAGCAAGCAGCCCCAGTCTCTGTGCCTCTCTGCGAGCAGTGCCATGGGCAGATGAGGCTGAGCAACAGCTTTCCAGGCTAGCTCTTTCTGCCTGCGAGCTATCTGCAGACGTTTGCATTTTCGGAGCAGGGCTGCCGGAGGCGCCCGGCACGGACCACCTAAGCTACGTTTGAAGTTTGAGGGGACAAGACAAGCAAGCAGCCCCAGTCTCTGTGCCTCTGTGCGAGCAGTGCCATGGGCAGATGAGTCTGAGCAACAGCTTTCCAGGCTAGCTCTTTCTGCCTGCGAGCTATCTGCAGACGTTCGCATTTTCGGAGCAGGGCTGCCAGATGCGCCCGGCACGGACCACCTAAGCTACATTTGAAGTTTGAGGGGACAAGACAAGCAAGCAGCCCCAGTCTCTGTGCCTCTGTGCGAGCAGTGCCATGGGCAGATGAGGCTGAGCAACAGCTTTCCAGGCTAGCTCTTTCTGCCTGCGAGCTATCTGCAGACGTTTGCATTTTCGGAGCAGGGCTCCCGGATGCGCCTGGCACGGACCACTTGAGCTACATTTGAAGTTTGAGGGGACAAGACAAGCAAGCAGCCCCAGTCTCTGTGCCTCTGTGCGAGCAGTGCCATGGGCAGATGAGGCTGAGCAACAGCTTTCCAGGCTAGCTCTTTCTGCCTGCGAGCTATCTGCAGACGTTCGCATTTTTGGAGCAGGGCTGCCGGAGGCGACCGGCACGGAGCACCTAAGGTACATTTGAAGTTTGAGGGGACAAGACAAGCAAGCAGCCCCAGTCTCTGTGCCTCTGTGCGAGCAGTGCCATGGGCAGATGAGGCTGAGCAACAGCTTTCCAGGCTAGCTCTTTCTGCCTGCGAGCTATCTGCAGACGTTTGCATTTTCGGAGCACGGCTGCCGGAGGCGCCTGGCACGGACCACCTAAGCTACGTTTGAAGTTTGAGGGGACAAGACAAGCAAGCAGCCCCAGTCTGTGTGCCTCTGTGCGAGCAGTGCCATGGGCAGATGAGGCTGAGCAACAGCTTTCCAGGCTAGCTCTTTCTGCCTGCGAGCTATCTGCAGACGTTCGCATTTTCGGAGCAGGGCTGCCGGATGCGCCCGGCACGGACCACCTAACCTACGTTTGAAGTTTGAGGGGGAAAACAAGCAAGCAGCCCCAGTCTCTGTGCCTCTGTGCGAGCAGTGCCATGGGCAGATGAGGCTGAGCAACAGCTTTCCAGGCTAGCTCTTTCTGCCTGCGAGCTATCTGCAGACGTTCGCATTTTGGGAGCAGGGCTGCCGGATGCGCCCGGCACGGACCACCTAAGCTACATTTGAAGTTTGAGGGGACAAGACAAGCAAGCAGCCCCAGTCTCTGTGCTTCTGTGCGAGCAGTGCCATGGGCAGATGAGGATGAGCAACAGCTTTCCAGGCTAGCTCTTTCTGCCTGCGAGCTATCTGCAGACGTTCGCATTTTCGAAGCAGGGCTGCCGGAGGCGCCCGGCACGGACCACCTATGCTACATTTAAAGTTTGAGGGGGCAAGACAAGCAAGCAGCCCCAGTCTCTGTGCCTCTGTGCGAGCAGTGCCATGGGCAGATGAGGCTGAGCAACAGCTTTCCAGGCTAGCTCTTTCTGCCTGCGAGCTATCTGCAGACGTTTGCATTTTCGGAGCAGGGCTGCCGGAGGCGCCTGGCACGGACCACTTGAGCTACATTTGAAGTTTGAGGGGACAAGACAAGCAAGCAGCCCCAGTCTCTGTGCCTCTGTGCGAGCAGTGCCATGGGCAGATGAGGCTGAGCAACAGCTTTCCAGGCTAGCTCTTTCTGCCTGCGAGCTATCTGCAGACGTTCGCATTTTTGGAGCAGGGCTGCCGGAGGCGACCGGCACGGAGCACCTAAGGTACATTTGAAGTTTGAGGGGACAAGACAAGCAAGCAGCCCCAGTCTCTGTGCCTCTCTGCGAGCAGTGCCATGGGCAGATGAGGCTGAGCAACAGCTTTCCAGGCTAGCTCTTTCTGCCTGCGAGCTATCTGCAGACGTTTGCATTTTCGGAGCAGGGCTGCCGGAGGCGCCCGGCACGGACCACCTAAGCTACGTTTGAAGTTTGAGGGGACAAGACAAGCAAGCAGCCCCAGTCTCTGTGCCTCTGTGCGAGCAGTGCCATGGGCAGATGAGGCTGAGCAACAGCTTTCCAGGCTAGCTCTTTCTGCCTGCGAGCTATCTGCAGACGTTCGCATTTTCGGAGCAGGGCTGCCAGATGCGCCCGGCACGGACCACCTAAGCTACATTTGAAGTTTGAGGGGACAAGACAAGCAAGCAGCCCCAGTCTCTGTGCCTCTGTGCGAGCAGTGCCATGGGCAGATGAGGCTGAGCAACAGCTTTCCAGGCTAGCTCTTTCTGCTTGCGAGCTATCTGCAGACGTTCGCATTTTTGGAGCAGGGCTGCCGGAGGCGCCCGGCACGGACCACCTAAGCTACGTTTGAAGTTTGAGGGGACAAGACAAGCAAGCAGCCCCAGTCTCTGTGCCTCTGTGCGAGCAGTGCCATGGGCAGATGAGGCTGAGCAACAGCTTTCCAGGCTAGCTCTTTCTGCCTGCGAGCTATCTGCAGACGTTCGCATTTTCGGAGCAGGGCTGCCGGAGGCGCCCGGCACAGACCACCTAAGCTACGTTTGAAGTTTGAGGGGACAAGACAAGCAAGCAGCCCCAGTCTCTGTGCCTCTGTGCGAGCAGTGCCATGGGCAGATGAGGCTGAGCAACAGCTTTCCAGGCTAGCTCTTTCTGCCTGCGAGCTATCTGCAGACGTTCGCATTTTCGGAGCAGGGCTGCCGGAGGCGCCCGGCACAGACCACCTAAGCTACGTTTGAAGTTTGAGGGGACAAGACAAGCAAGCAGCCCCAGTCTCTGTGCCTCTGTGCGAGCAGTGCCATGGGCAGATGAGGCTGAGCAACAGCTTTCCAGGCTAGCTCTTTCTGCCTGCGAGCTATCTGCAGACGTTTGCATTTTCGGAGCAGGGCTGCCGGAGGCGCCCGGCACGGACCACCTAAGCTACATTTGAAGTTTGAGGGGGCAAGACAAGCAAGCAGCCCCAGTCTCTGTGCCTCTGTGTGAGCAGTGCCATGGGCAGATGAGGCTGAGCAACAGCTTTCCAGGCTAGCTCTTTCTGCCTGCGAGCTATCTGCAGACGTTTGCATTTTCGGAACAGGGCTGCCGGAGGCGCCCGGCACGGACCACCTAAGCTACGTTTGAAGTTTGAGGGGACAAGACAAGCAAGCAGCCCCAGTCTCTGTGCCTCTGTGCGAGCAGTGCCATGGGCAGATGAGGCTGAGCAACAGCTTTCCAGGCTAGCTCTTTCTGCCTGCGAGCTATCTGCAGACGTTCGCATTTTTGGAGCAGGGCTGCCAGATGCGCCCGGCACGGACCACCTAAGCTACGTTTGAAGTTTGAGGGGACAAGACAAGCAAGCAGCCCCAGTCTCTGTGCCTCTGTGCGAGCAGTGCCATGGGCAGATGAGGCTGAGCAACAGCTTTCCAGGCTAGCTCTTTCTGCCTGCGAGCTATCTGCAGACGTTCGCATTTTTGGAGCAGGGCTGCCGGATGCGCCCGGCACGGACCACCTAAGCTACGTTTGAAGTTTGAGGGGACAAGACAAGCAAGCAGCCCCAGTCTCTGTGCCTCTGTGCGAGCAGTGCCATGGGCAGATGAGGCTGAGCAACAGCTTTCCAGGCTAGCTCTTTCTGCCTGCGAGCTATCTGCAGACGTTTGCATTTTCGGAGCAGGGCTGCCGGAGGCGCCCGGCACGGACCACCTAAGCTACGTTTGAAGTTTGAGGGGACAAGACAAGCAAGCAGCCCCAGTCTCTGTGCCTCTGTGCGAGCAGTGCCATGGGCAGATGAGGCTGAGCAACAGCTTTCCAGGCTAGCTCTTTCTGCCTGCGAGCTATCTGCAGACGTTTGCATTTTCGGAGCAGGGCTGCCGGAGGCGCCCGGCACGGACCACCTAAGCTACGTTTGAAGTTTGAGGGGACAAGACAAGCAAGCAGCCCCAGTCTCTGTGCCTCTGTGCGAGCAGTGCCATGGGCAGATGAGGCTGAGCAGCAGCTTTCCAGGCTAGCTCTTTCTGCCTGCGAGCTATCTGCAGACGTTCGCATTTTTGGAGCAGGGCTGCCAGATGCGCCCGGCACGGACCACCTAAGCTACATTTGAAGTTTGAGGGGACAAGACAAGCAAGCAGCCCCAGTCTCTGTGCCTCTGTGCGAGCAGTGCCATGGGCAGATGAGGCTGAGCAACAGCTTTCCAGGCTAGCTCTTTCTGCCTGCGAGCTATCTGCAGACGTTTGCATTTTCGGAGCAGGGCTGCCGGAGGCGCCCGGCACAGACCACCTAAGCTACGTTTGAAGTTTGAGGGGGCAAGACAAGCAAGCAGCCCCAGTCTCTGTGCCTCTGTGCGAGCAGTGCCATGGGCAGATGAGGCTGAGCAACAGCTTTCCAGGCTAGCTCTTTCTGCCTGCGAGCTATCTGCAGACGTTTGCATTTTCGGAGCAGGGCTGCCGGAGGCGCCCGGCACAGACCACCTAAGCTACGTTTGAAGTTTGAGGGGACAAGACAAGCAAGCAGCCCCAGTCTCTGTGCCTCTGTGCGAGCAGTGCCATGGGCAGATGAGGCTGAGCAACAGCTTTCCAGGCTAGCTCTTTCTGCCTGCAAGCTATCTGCAGACGTTTGCATTTTCGGAGCAGGGCTGCCGGAGGCGCCCGGCAAGGACCACCTAAGCTACGTTTGAAGTTTGAGGGGACAAGACAAGCAAGCAGCCCCAGTCTCTGTGCCTCTGTGCGAGCAGTGCCATGGGCAGATGAGGCTGAGCAACAGCTTTCCAGGCTAGCTCTTTCTGCCTGCGAGCTATCTGCAGACGTTCGCATTTTCGGAGCAGGGCTGCCGGAGGCGCCCGGCACAGACCACCTAAGCTACGTTTGAAGTTTGAGGGGACAAGACAAGCAAGCAGCCCCAGTCTCTGTGCCTCTGTGCGAGCAGTGCCATGGGCAGATGAGGCTGAGCAACAGCTTTCCAGGCTAGCTCTTTCTGCCTGCGAGCTATCTGCAGACGTTTGCATTTTCGGAGCAGGGCTGCCGGAGGCGCCCGGCACGGACCACCTAAGCTACATTTGAAGTTTGAGGGGGCAAGACAAGCAAGCAGCCCCAGTCTCTGTGCCTCTGTGTGAGCAGTGCCATGGGCAGATGAGGCTGAGCAACAGCTTTCCAGGCTAGCTCTTTCTGCCTGCGAGCTATCTGCAGACGTTTGCATTTTCGGAGCAGGGCTGCCGGAGGCGCCCGGCACGGACCACCTAAGCTACGTTTGAAGTTTGAGGGGACAAGACAAGCAAGCAGCCCCAGTCTCTGTGCCTCTGTGCGAGCAGTGCCATGGGCAGATGAGGCTGAGCAACAGCTTTCCAGGCTAGCTCTTTCTGCCTGCGAGCTATCTGCAGACGTTCGCATTTTTGGAGCAGGGCTGCCAGATGCGCCCGGCACGGACCACCTAAGCTACATTTGAAGTTTGAGGGGACAAGACAAGCAAGCAGCCCCAGTCTCTGTGCCTCTGTGCGAGCAGTGCCATGGGCAGATGAGGCTGAGCAACAGCTTTCCAGGCTAGCTCTTTCTGCCTGCGAGCTATCTGCAGACGTTCGCATTTTTGGAGCAGGGCTGCCGGATGCGCCCGGCACGGACCACCTAAGCTACGTTTGAAGTTTGAGGGGACAAGACAAGCAAGCAGCCCCAGTCTCTGTGCCTCTGTGCGAGCAGTGCCATGGGCAGATGAGGCTGAGCAACAGCTTTCCAGGCTAGCTCTTTCTGCCTGCGAGCTATCTGCAGACGTTTGCATTTTCGGAGCAGGGCTGCCGGCGGCGCCCGGCACAGACCACCTAAGCTACGTTTGAAGTTTGAGGGGACAAGACAAGCAAGCAGCCCCAGTCTCTGTGCCTCTGTGCGAGCAGTGCCATGGGCAGATGAGGCTGAGCAACAGCTTTCCAGGCTAGCTCTTTCTGCCTGCGAGCTATCTGCAGACGTTCGCATTTTCGGAGCAGGGCTGCCGGAGGCGCCCGGCAAGGACCACCTAAGCTACGTTTGAAGTTTGAGGGGACAAGACAAGCAAGCAGCCCCAGTCTCTGTGCCTCTGTGCGAGCAGTGCCATGGGCAGATGAGGCTGAGCAACAGCTTTCCAGGCTAGCTCTTTCTGCCTGCGAGCTATCTGCAGACGTTTGCATTTTCGGAGCAGGGCTGCCGGAGGCGCCCGGCACAGACCACCTAAGCTACGTTTGAAGTTTGAGGGGACAAGACAAGCAAGCAGCCCCAGTCTCAGTGCCTCTGTGCGAGCAGTGCCATGGGCAGATGAGGCTGAGCAACAGCTTTCCAGGCTAGCTCTTTCTGCCTGCGAGCTATCTGCAGACGTTTGCATTTTCGGAGCAGGGCTGCCGGAGGCGCCCGGCACGGACCACCTAAGCTACATTTGAAGTTTGAGGGGGCAAGACAAGCAAGCAGCCCCAGTCTCTGTGCCTCTGTGTGAGCAGTGCCATGGGCAGATGAGGCTGAGCAACAGCTTTCCAGGCTAGCTCTTTCTGCCTGCGAGCTATCTGCAGACGTTTGCATTTTCGGAGCAGGGCTGCCGGAGGCGCCCGGCACAGACCACCTAAGCTACATTTGAAGTTTGAGGGGACAAGACAAGCAAGCAGCCCCAGTCTCTGTGCCTCTGTGCGAGCAGTGCCATGGGCAGATGAGGCTGAGCAACAGCTTTCCAGGCTAGCTCTTTCTGCCTGCAAGCTATCTGCAGACGTTCGCACTTTCGGAGCAGGGCTGCCGGAGGCGCCCGGCACGGACCACCTAAGCTACGTTTGAAGTTTGAGGGGACAAGACAAGCAAGCAGCCCCAGTCTCTGTGCCTCTGTGCGAGCAGTGCCATGGGCAGATGAGGCTGAGCAACAGCTTTCCAGGCTAGCTCTTTCTGCCTGCGAGCTATCTGCAGACGTTCGCATTTTCGGAGCAGGGCTGCCGGAGGCGCCCGGCACGGACCACGTAAGCTACGTTTGAAGTTTGAGGGGGAAAACAAGCAAGCAGCCCCAGTCTCTGTGCCTCTGTGCGAGCAGTGCCATGGGCAGATGAGGCTGAGCAACAATTTTCCAGGCTAGCTCTTTCTGCCTGCGAGCTATCTGCAGACGTTCGCTTTTTCGGAGCAGGGCTGCCGGAGGCGCCCGGCACGGACCACCTAAGCTACGTTTGAAGTTTAAGGGGTCAAGACAAGCAAGCAGCCCCAGTCTCTGTGCCTCTGTGCGAGCAGTGCCATGGGCAGATGAGGATGAGCAACAGCTTTCCAGGCTAGCTCTTTCTGCCTGCGAGCTATCTGCAGACGTTCGCATTTTCGAAGCAGGGCTGCCGGAGGCGCCCGGCACGGACCACCTATGCTACATTTAAAGTTTGAGGGGGCAAGACAAGCAAGCAGCCCCAGTCTCTGTGCCTCTGTGCGAGCAGTGCCATGGGCAGATGAGGCTGAGCAACAGCTTTCCAGGCTAGCTCTTTCTGCCTGCGAGCTATCTGCAGACGTTTGCATTTTCGGAGCAGGGCTCCCGGATGCGCCTGGCACGGACCACTTGAGCTACATTTGAAGTTTGAGGGGACAAGACAAGCAAGCAGCCCCAGTCTCTGTGCCTCTGTGCGAGCAGTGCCATGGGTAGATGAGGCTGAGCAACAGCTTTCCAGGCTAGCTCTTTCTGCCTGCGAGCTATCTGCAGACGTTCGCATTTTTGGAGCAGGGCTGCCGGAGGCGACCGGCACGGAGCACCTAAGGTACATTTGAAGTTTGAGGGGACAAGACAAGCAAGCAGCCCCAGTCTCTGTGCCTCTGTGCGAGCAGTGCCATGGGCAGATGAGGCTGAGCAACAGCTTTCCAGGCTAGCTCTTTCTGCCTGCGAGCTATCTGCAGACGTTTGCATTTTCGGAGCAGGGCTGCCGGAGGCGCCCGGCACGGACCACCTAAGCTACGTTTGAAGTTTGAGGGGACAAGACAAGCAAGCAGCCCCAGTCTCTGTGCCTCTGTGCGAGCAGTGCCATGGGCAGATGAGTCTGAGCAACAGCTTTCCAGGCTAGCTCTTTCTGCCTGCGAGCTATCTGCAGACATTCGCATTTTCGGAGCAGGGCTGCCGGATGCGCCCGGCACGGACCACCTAACCTACGTTTGAAGTTTGAGGGGGAAAACAAGCAAGCAGCCCCAGTCTCTGTGCCTCTGTGCGAGCAGTGCCATGGGCAGATGAGGCTGAGCAACAGCTTTCCAGGCTAGCTCTTTCTGCCTGCGAGCTATCTGCAGACGTTCGCATTTTCGGAGCAGGGCTGCCGGATGCGCCCGTCTCGGACCACCTAAGCTACATTTGAAGTTTGAGGGGACAAGACAAGCAAGCAGCCCCAGTCTCTGTGCTTCTGTGCGAGCAGTGCCATGGGCAGATGAGGATGAGCAACAGCTTTCCAGGCTAGCTCTTTCTGCCTGCGAGCTATCTGCAGACGTTTGCATTTTCGGAGCAGGGCTCCCGGATGCGCCTGGCACGGACCACTTGAGCTACATTTGAAGTTTGAGGGGACAAGACAAGCAAGCAGCCCCAGTCTCTGTGCCTCTGTGCGAGCAGTGCCATGGGCAGATGAGGCTGAGCAACAGCTTTCCAGGCTAGCTCTTTCTGCCTGCGAGCTATCTGCAGACGTTCGCATTTTTGGAGCAGGGCTGCCGGAGGCGACCGGCACGGAGCACCTAAGGTACATTTGAAGTTTGAGGGGACAAGACAAGCAAGCAGCCCCAGTCTCTGTGCCTCTCTGCGAGCAGTGCCATGGGCAGATGAGGCTGAGCAACAGCTTTCCAGGCTAGCTCTTTCTGCCTGCGAGCTATCTGCAGACGTTTGCATTTTCGGAGCAGGGCTGCCGGAGGCGCCCGGCACGGACCACCTAAGCTACGTTTGAAGTTTGAGGGGACAAGACAAGCAAGCAGCCCCAGTCTCTGTGCCTCTGTGCGAGCAGTGCCATGGGCAGATGAGTCTGAGCAACAGCTTTCCAGGCTAGCTCTTTCTGCCTGCGAGCTATCTGCAGACGTTCGCATTTTCGGAGCAGGGCTGCCAGATGCGCCCGGCACGGACCACCTAAGCTACATTTGAAGTTTGAGGGGACAAGACAAGCAAGCAGCCCCAGTCTCTGTGCCTCTGTGCGAGCAGTGCCATGGGCAGATGAGGCTGAGCAACAGCTTTCCAGGCTAGCTCTTTCTGCCTGCGAGCTATCTGCAGACGTTTGCATTTTCGGAGCAGGGCTCCCGGATGCGCCTGGCACGGACCACTTGAGCTACATTTGAAGTTTGAGGGGACAAGACAAGCAAGCAGCCCCAGTCTCTGTGCCTCTGTGCGAGCAGTGCCATGGGCAGATGAGGCTGAGCAACAGCTTTCCAGGCTAGCTCTTTCTGCCTGCGAGCTATCTGCAGACGTTCGCATTTTTGGAGCAGGGCTGCCGGAGGCGACCGGCACGGAGCACCTAAGGTACATTTGAAGTTTGAGGGGACAAGACAAGCAAGCAGCCCCAGTCTCTGTGCCTCTGTGCGAGCAGTGCCATGGGCAGATGAGGCTGAGCAACAGCTTTCCAGGCTAGCTCTTTCTGCCTGCGAGCTATCTGCAGACGTTTGCATTTTCGGAGCACGGCTGCCGGAGGCGCCTGGCACGGACCACCTAAGCTACGTTTGAAGTTTGAGGGGACAAGACAAGCAAGCAGCCCCAGTCTCTGTGCCTCTGTGCGAGCAGTGCCATGGGCAGATGAGGCTGAGCAACAGCTTTCCAGGCTAGCTCTTTCTGCCTGCGAGCTATCTGCAGACGTTCGCATTTTCGGAGCAGGGCTGCCGGATGCGCCCGGCACGGACCACCTAACCTACGTTTGAAGTTTGAGGGGGAAAACAAGCAAGCAGCCCCAGTCTCTGTGCCTCTGTGCGAGCAGTGCCATGGGCAGATGAGGCTGAGCAACAGCTTTCCAGGCTAGCTCTTTCTGCCTGCGAGCTATCTGCAGACGTTCGCATTTTGGGAGCAGGGCTGCCGGATGCGCCCGGCACGGACCACCTAAGCTACATTTGAAGTTTGAGGGGACAAGACAAGCAAGCAGCCCCAGTCTCTGTGCTTCTGTGCGAGCAGTGCCATGGGCAGATGAGGATGAGCAACAGCTTTCCAGGCTAGCTCTTTCTGCCTGCGAGCTATCTGCAGACGTTCGCATTTTCGAAGCAGGGCTGCCGGAGGCGCCCGGCACGGACCACCTATGCTACATTTAAAGTTTGAGGGGGCAAGACAAGCAAGCAGCCCCAGTCTCTGTGCCTCTGTGCGAGCAGTGCCATGGGCAGATGAGGCTGAGCAACAGCTTTCCAGGCTAGCTCTTTCTGCCTGCGAGCTATCTGCAGACGTTTGCATTTTCGGAGCAGGGCTGCCGGAGGCGCCTGGCACGGACCACTTGAGCTACATTTGAAGTTTGAGGGGACAAGACAAGCAAGCAGCCCCAGTCTCTGTGCCTCTGTGCGAGCAGTGCCATGGGCAGATGAGGCTGAGCAACAGCTTTCCAGGCTAGCTCTTTCTGCCTGCGAGCTATCTGCAGACGTTCGCATTTTTGGAGCAGGGCTGCCGGAGGCGACCGGCACGGAGCACCTAAGGTACATTTGAAGTTTGAGGGGACAAGACAAGCAAGCAGCCCCAGTCTCTGTGCCTCTCTGCGAGCAGTGCCATGGGCAGATGAGGCTGAGCAACAGCTTTCCAGGCTAGCTCTTTCTGCCTGCGAGCTATCTGCAGACGTTTGCATTTTCGGAGCAGGGCTGCCGGAGGCGCCCGGCACGGACCACCTAAGCTACGTTTGAAGTTTGAGGGGACAAGACAAGCAAGCAGCCCCAGTCTCTGTGCCTCTGTGCGAGCAGTGCCATGGGCAGATGAGGCTGAGCAACAGCTTTCCAGGCTAGCTCTTTCTGCCTGCGAGCTATCTGCAGACGTTCGCATTTTCGGAGCAGGGCTGCCAGATGCGCCCGGCACGGACCACCTAAGCTACATTTGAAGTTTGAGGGGACAAGACAAGCAAGCAGCCCCAGTCTCTGTGCCTCTGTGCGAGCAGTGCCATGGGCAGATGAGGCTGAGCAACAGCTTTCCAGGCTAGCTCTTTCTGCTTGCGAGCTATCTGCAGACGTTCGCATTTTTGGAGCAGGGCTGCCGGAGGCGCCCGGCACGGACCACCTAAGCTACGTTTGAAGTTTGAGGGGACAAGACAAGCAAGCAGCCCCAGTCTCTGTGCCTCTGTGCGAGCAG
The DNA here is from genome assembly GCF_030867145.1 of Opisthocomus hoazin. Classification (NCBI taxonomy): domain Eukaryota; kingdom Metazoa; phylum Chordata; class Aves; order Opisthocomiformes; family Opisthocomidae; genus Opisthocomus; species Opisthocomus hoazin. Next base: position 237,460 of record NW_027448898.1, read on the forward strand.
TGCCATGGGCAGATGAGGCTGAGCAACAGCTTTCCAGGCTAGCTCTTTCTGCCTGCGAGCTATCTGCAGACGTTCGCATTTTCGGAGCAGGGCTGCCGGAGGCGCCCGGCACAGACCACCTAAGCTACGTTTGAAGTTTGAGGGGACAAGACAAGCAAGCAGCCCCAGTCTCTGTGCCTCTGTGCGAGCAGTGCCATGGGCAGATGAGGCTGAGCAACAGCTTTCCAGGCTAGCTCTTTCTGCCTGCGAGCTATCTGCAGACGTTCGCATTTTCGGAGCAGGGCTGCCGGAGGCGCCCGGCACAGACCACCTAAGCTACGTTTGAAGTTTGAGGGGACAAGACAAGCAAGCAGCCCCAGTCTCTGTGCCTCTGTGCGAGCAGTGCCATGGGCAGATGAGGCTGAGCAACAGCTTTCCAGGCTAGCTCTTTCTGCCTGCGAGCTATCTGCAGACGTTTGCATTTTCGGAGCAGGGCTGCCGGAGGCGCCCGGCACGGACCACCTAAGCTACATTTGAAGTTTGAGGGGGCAAGACAAGCAAGCAGCCCCAGTCTCTGTGCCTCTGTGTGAGCAGTGCCATGGGCAGATGAGGCTGAGCAACAGCTTTCCAGGCTAGCTCTTTCTGCCTGCGAGCTATCTGCAGACGTTTGCATTTTCGGAACAGGGCTGCCGGAGGCGCCCGGCACGGACCACCTAAGCTACGTTTGAAGTTTGAGGGGACAAGACAAGCAAGCAGCCCCAGTCTCTGTGCCTCTGTGCGAGCAGTGCCATGGGCAGATGAGGCTGAGCAACAGCTTTCCAGGCTAGCTCTTTCTGCCTGCGAGCTATCTGCAGACGTTCGCATTTTTGGAGCAGGGCTGCCAGATGCGCCCGGCACGGACCACCTAAGCTACGTTTGAAGTTTGAGGGGACAAGACAAGCAAGCAGCCCCAGTCTCTGTGCCTCTGTGCGAGCAGTGCCATGGGCAGATGAGGCTGAGCAACAGCTTTCCAGGCTAGCTCTTTCTGCCTGCGAGCTATCTGCAGACGTTCGCATTTTTGGAGCAGGGCTGCCGGATGCGCCCGGCACGGACCACCTAAGCTACGTTTGAAGTTTGAGGGGACAAGACAAGCAAGCAGCCCCAGTCTCTGTGCCTCTGTGCGAGCAGTGCCATGGGCAGATGAGGCTGAGCAACAGCTTTCCAGGCTAGCTCTTTCTGCCTGCGAGCTATCTGCAGACGTTTGCATTTTCGGAGCAGGGCTGCCGGAGGCGCCCGGCACGGACCACCTAAGCTACGTTTGAAGTTTGAGGGGACAAGACAAGCAAACAGCCCCAGTCTCTGTGCCTCTGTGCGAGCAGTGCCATGGGCAGATGAGGCTGAGCAACAGCTTTCCAGGCTAGCTCTTTCTGCCTGCGAGCTATCTGCAGACGTTCGCATTTTCGGAGCAGGGCTGCCGGAGGCGCCCGGCACGGACCACCTAAGCTACGTTTGAAGTTTGAGGGGACAAGACAAGCAAGCAGCCCCAGTCTCTGTGCCTCTGTGCGAGCAGTGCCATGGGCAGATGAGGCTGAGCAACAGCTTTCCAGGCTAGCTCTTTCTGCCTGCAAGCTATCTGCAGACGTTCGCATTTTCGGAGCAGGGCTGCCGGAGGCGCCCGGCACAGACCACCTAAGCTACGTTTGAAGTTTGAGGGGACAAGACAAGCAAGCAGCCCCAGTCTCTGTGCCTCTGTGCGAGCAGTGCCATGGGCAGATGAGGCTGAGCAACAGCTTTCCAGGCTAGCTCTTTCTGCCTGCGAGCTATCTGCAGACGTTCGCATTTTCGGAGCAGGGCTGCCGGAGGCGCCCGGCACAGACCACCTAAGCTACGTTTGAAGTTTGAGGGGACAAGACAAGCAAGCAGCCCCAGTCTCTGTGCCTCTGTGCGAGCAGTGCCATGGGCAGATGAGGCTGAGCAACAGCTTTCCAGGCTAGCTCTTTCTGCCTGCGAGCTATCTGCAGACGTTCGCATTTTTGGAGCAGGGCTGCCAGATGCGCCCGGCACGGACCACCTAAGCTACATTTGAAGTTTGAGGGGACAAGACAAGCAAGCAGCCCCAGTCTCTGTGCCTCTGTGCGAGCAGTGCCATGGGCAGATGAGGCTGAGCAACAGCTTTCCAGGCTAGCTCTTTCTGCTTGCGAGCTATCTGCAGACGTTCGCATTTTTGGAGCAGGGCTGCCGGATGCGCCCGGCACGGACCACCTAAGCTACGTTTGAAGTTTGAGGGGACAAGACAAGCAAGCAGCCCCAGTCTCTGTGCCTCTGTGTGAGCAGTGCCATGGGCAGATGAGGCTGAGCAACAGCTTTCCAGGCTAGCTCTTTCTGCCTGCGAGCTATCTGCAGACGTTTGCATTTTCGGAGCAGGGCTGCCGGAGGCGCCCGGCACAGACCACCTAAGCTACGTTTGAAGTTTGAGGGGGCAAGACAAGCAAGCAGCCCCAGTCTCTGTGCCTCTGTGCGAGCAGTGCCATGGGCAGATGAGGCTGAGCAACAGCTTTCCAGGCTAGCTCTTTCTGCCTGCGAGCTATCTGCAGACGTTTGCATTTTCGGAGCAGGGCTGCCGGAGGCGCCCGGCACAGACCACCTAATCTACGTTTGAAGTTTGAGGGGACAAGACAAGCAAGCAGCCCCAGTCTCTGTGCCTCTGTGCGAGCAGTGCCATGGGCAGATGAGGCTGAGCAACAGCTTTCCAGGCTAGCTCTTTCTGCCTGCAAGCTATCTGCAGACGTTTGCATTTTCGGAGCAGGGCTGCCGGAGGCGCCCGGCAAGGACCACCTAAGCTACGTTTGAAGTTTGAGGGGACAAGACAAGCAAGCAGCCCCAGTCTCTGTGCCTCTGTGCGAGCAGTGCCATGGGCAGATGAGGCTGAGCAACAGCTTTCCAGGCTAGCTCTTTCTGCCTGCGAGCTATCTGCAGACGTTCGCATTTTCGGAGCAGGGCTGCCGGAGGCGCCCGGCACAGACCACCTAAGCTACGTTTGAAGTTTGAGGGGACAAGACAAGCAAGCAGCCCCAGTCTCTGTGCCTCTGTGCGAGCAGTGCCATGGGCAGATGAGGCTGAGCAACAGCTTTCCAGGCTAGCTCTTTCTGCCTGCGAGCTATCTGCAGACGTTTGCATTTTCGGAGCAGGGCTGCCGGAGGCGCCCGGCACGGACCACCTAAGCTACATTTGAAGTTTGAGGGGGCAAGACAAGCAAGCAGCCCCAGTCTCTGTGCCTCTGTGTGAGCAGTGCCATGGGCAGATGAGGCTGAGCAACAGCTTTCCAGGCTAGCTCTTTCTGCCTGCGAGCTATCTGCAGACGTTTGCATTTTCGGAGCAGGGCTGCCGGAGGCGCCCGGCACGGACCACCTAAGCTACGTTTGAAGTTTGAGGGGAGAAGACAAGCAAGCAGCCCCAGTCTCTGTGCCTCTGTGCGAGCAGTGCCATGGGCAGATGAGGCTGAGCAACAGCTTTCCAGGCTAGCTCTTTCTGCCTGCGAGCTATCTGCAGACGTTCGCATTTTTGGAGCAGGGCTGCCAGATGCGCCCGGCACGGACCACCTAAGCTACATTTGAAGTTTGAGGGGACAAGACAAGCAAGCAGCCCCAGTCTCTGTGCCTCTGTGCGAGCAGTGCCATGGGCAGATGAGGCTGAGCAACAGCTTTCCAGGCTAGCTCTTTCTGCCTGCGAGCTATCTGCAGACGTTCGCATTTTTGGAGCAGGGCTGCCGGATGCGCCCGGCACAGACCACCTAAGCTACGTTTGAAGTTTGAGGGGACAAGACAAGCAAGCAGCCCCAGTCTCTGTGCCTCTGTGCGAGCAGTGCCATGGGCAGATGAGGCTGAGCAACAGCTTTCCAGGCTAGCTCTTTCTGCCTGCGAGCTATCTGCAGACGTTCGCATTTTCGGAGCAGGGCTGCCGGAGGCACCCGGCAAGGACCACCTAAGCTACGTTTGAAGTTTGAGGGGACAAGACAAGCAAGCAGCCCCAGTCTCTGTGCCTCTGTGCGAGCAGTGCCATGGGCAGATGAGGCTGAGCAACAGCTTTCCAGGCTAGCTCTTTCTGCCTGCGAGCTATCTGCAGACGTTTGCATTTTCGGAGCAGGGCTGCCGGAGGCGCCCGGCACAGACCACCTAAGCTACGTTTGAAGTTTGAGGGGACAAGACAAGCAAGCAGCCCCAGTCTCAGTGCCTCTGTGCGAGCAGTGCCATGGGCAGATGAGGATGAGCAACAGCTTTCCAGGCTAGCTCTTTCTGCCTGCGAGCTATCTGCAGACGTTTGCATTTTCGGAGCAGGGCTGCCGGAGGCGCCCGGCACGGACCACCTAAGCTACATTTGAAGTTTGAGGGGGCAAGACAAGCAAGCAGCCCCAGTCTCTGTGCCTCTGTGTGAGCAGTGCCATGGGCAGATGAGGCTGAGCAACAGCTTTCCAGGCTAGCTCTTTCTGCCTGCAAGCTATCTGCAGACGTTCGCATTTTCGGAGCAGGGCTGCCGGAGGCGCCCGGCACGGACCACGTAAGCTACGTTTGAAGTTTGAGGGGGAAAACAAGCAAGCAGCCCCAGTCTCTGTGCCTCTGTGCGAGCAGTGCCATGGGCAGATGAGGCTGAGCAACAATTTTCCAGGCTAGCTCTTTCTGCCTGCGAGCTATCTGCAGACGTTCGCATTTTCGGAGCAGGGCTGCCGGAGGCGCCCGGCACGGACCACCTAAGCTACGTTTGAAGTTTAAGGGGTCAAGACAAGCAAGCAGCCCCAGTCTCTGTGCCTCTGTGCGAGCAGTGCCATGGGCAGATGAGGCTGAGCAACAGCTTTCCAGGCTAGCTCTTTCTGCCTGCGAGCTATCTGCAGACGTTCGCATTTTCGGAGCAGGGCTGCCGGAGGCGCCCGGCACAGACCACCTAAGCTACGTTTGAAGTTTGAGGGGACAAGACAAGCAAGCAGCCCCAGTCTCTGTGCCTCTGTGCGAGCAGTGCCATGGGCAGATGAGGCTGAGCAACAGCTTTCCAGGCTAGCTCTTTCTGCCTGCGAGCTATCTGCAGACGTTCGCATTTTTGGAGCAGGGCTGCCAGATGCGCCCGGCACGGACCACCTAAGCTACATTTGAAGTTTGAGGGGACAAGACAAGCAAGCAGCCCCAGTCTCTGTGCCTCTGTGCGAGCAGTGCCATGGGCAGATGAGGCTGAGCAACAGCTTTCCAGGCTAGCTCTTTCTGCTTGCGAGCTATCTGCAGACGTTCGCATTTTTGGAGCAGGGCTGCCGGATGCGCCCGGCACGGACCACCTAAGCTACGTTTGAAGTTTGAGGGGACAAGACAAGCAAGCAGCCCCAGTCTCTGTGCCTCTGTGTGAGCAGTGCCATGGGCAGATGAGGCTGAGCAACAGCTTTCCAGGCTAGCTCTTTCTGCCTGCGAGCTATCTGCAGACGTTTGCATTTTCGGAGCAGGGCTGCCGGAGGCGCCCGGCACAGACCACCTAAGCTACGTTTGAAGTTTGAGGGGGCAAGACAAGCAAGCAGCCCCAGTCTCTGTGCCTCTGTGCGAGCAGTGCCATGGGCAGATGAGGCTGAGCAACAGCTTTCCAGGCTAGCTCTTTCTGCCTGCGAGCTATCTGCAGACGTTTGCATTTTCGGAGCAGGGCTGCCGGAGGCGCCCGGCACAGACCACCTAAGCTACGTTTGAAGTTTGAGGGGACAAGACAAGCAAGCAGCCCCAGTCTCTGTGCCTCTGTGCGAGCAGTGCCATGGGCAGATGAGGCTGAGCAACAGCTTTCCAGGCTAGCTCTTTCTGCCTGCAAGCTATCTGCAGACGTTTGCATTTTCGGAGCAGGGCTGCCGGAGGCGCCTGGCAAGGACCACCTAAGCTACGTTTGAAGTTTGAGGGGACAAGACAAGCAAGCAGCCCCAGTCTCTGTGCCTCTGTGCGAGCAGTGCCATGGGCAGATGAGGCTGAGCAACAGCTTTCCAGGCTAGCTCTTTCTGCCTGCGAGCTATCTGCAGACGTTCGCATTTTCGGAGCAGGGCTGCCGGAGGCGCCCGGCACAGACCACCTAAGCTACGTTTGAAGTTTGAGGGGACAAGACAAGCAAGCAGCCCCAGTCTCTGTGCCTCTGTGCGAGCAGTGCCATGGGCAGATGAGGCTGAGCAACAGCTTTCCAGGCTAGCTCTTTCTGCCTGCGAGCTATCTGCAGACGTTTGCATTTTCGGAGCAGGGCTGCCGGAGGCGCCCGGCACGGACCACCTAAGCTACATTTGAAGTTTGAGGGGGCAAGACAAGCAAGCAGCCCCAGTCTCTGTGCCTCTGTGTGAGCAGTGCCATGGGCAGATGAGGCTGAGCAACAGCTTTCCAGGCTAGCTCTTTCTGCCTGCGAGCTATCTGCAGACGTTTGCATTTTCGGAGCAGGGCTGCCGGAGGCGCCCGGCACGGACCACCTAAGCTACGTTTGAAGTTTGAGGGGAGAAGACAAGCAAGCAGCCCCAGTCTCTGTGCCTCTGTGCGAGCAGTGCCATGGGCAGATGAGGCTGAGCAACAGCTTTCCAGGCTAGCTCTTTCTGCCTGCGAGCTATCTGCAGACGTTCGCATTTTTGGAGCAGGGCTGCCAGATGCGCCCGGCACGGACCACCTAAGCTACATTTGAAGTTTGAGGGGACAAGACAAGCAAGCAGCCCCAGTCTCTGTGCCTCTGTGCGAGCAGTGCCATGGGCAGATGAGGCTGAGCAACAGCTTTCCAGGCTAGCTCTTTCTGCCTGCGAGCTATCTGCAGACGTTCGCATTTTTGGAGCAGGGCTGCCGGATGCGCCCGGCACAGACCACCTAAGCTACGTTTGAAGTTTGAAGGGACAAGACAAGCAAGCAGCCCCAGTCTCTGTGCCTCTGTGCGAGCAGTGCCATGGGCAGATGAGGCTGAGCAACAGCTTTCCAGGCTAGCTCTTTCTGCCTGCGAGCTATCTGCAGACGTTTGCATTTTCGGAGCAGGGCTGACGGCGGCGCCCGGCACAGACCACCTAAGCTACGTTTGAAGTTTGAGGGGACAAGACAAGCAAGCAGCCCCAGTCTCTGTGCCTCTGTGCGAGCAGTGCCATGGGCAGATGAGGCTGAGCAACAGCTTTCCAGGCTAGCTCTTTCTGCCTGCGAGCTATCTGCAGACGTTCGCATTTTCGGAGCAGGGCTGCCGGAGGCACCCGGCAAGGACCACCTAAGCTACGTTTGAAGTTTGAGGGGACAAGACAAGCAAGCAGCCCCAGTCTCTGTGCCTCTGTGCGAGCAGTGCCATGGGCAGATGAGGCTGAGCAACAGCTTTCCAGGCTAGCTCTTTCTGCCTGCGAGCTATCTGCAGACGTTTGCATTTTCGGAGCAGGGCTGCCGGAGGCGCCCGGCACAGACCACCTAAGCTACGTTTGAAGTTTGAGGGGACAAGACAAGCAAGCAGCCCCAGTCTCAGTGCCTCTGTGCGAGCAGTGCCATGGGCAGATGAGGATGAGCAACAGCTTTCCAGGCTAGCTCTTTCTGCCTGCGAGCTATCTGCAGACGTTTGCATTTTCGGAGCAGGGCTGCCGGAGGCGCCCGGCACGGACCACCTAAGCTACATTTGAAGTTTGAGGGGGCAAGACAAGCAAGCAGCCCCAGTCTCTGTGCCTCTGTGTGAGCAGTGCCATGGGCAGATGAGGCTGAGCAACAGCTTTCCAGGCTAGCTCTTTCTCCCTGCGAGCTATCTGCAGACGTTTGCATTTTCGGAGCAGGGCTGCCGGAGGCGCCCGGCACAGACCACCTAAGCTACATTTGAAGTTTGAGGGGACAAGACAAGCAAGCAGCCCCAGTCTCTGTGCCTCTGTGCGAGCAGTGCCATGGGCAGATGAGGCTGAGCAACAGCTTTCCAGGCTAGCTCTTTCTGCCTGCAAGCTATCTGCAGACGTTCGCATTTTCGGAGCAGGGCTGCCGGAGGCGCCCGGCACGGACCACCTAAGCTACGTTTGAAGTTTGAGGGGACAAGACAAGCAAGCAGCCCCAGTCTCTGTGCCTCTGTGCGAGCAGTGCCATGGGCAGATGAGGCTGAGCAACAGCTTTCCAGGCTACCTCTTTCTGCCTGCGAGCTATCTGCAGACGTTCGCATTTTCGGAGCAGGGCTGCGGGAGGCGCCCGGCACGGACCACCTAAGCTACGTTTGAAGTTTGAGGGGACAAGACAAGCAAGCAGCCCCAGTCTCTGTGCCTCTGTGCGAGCAGTGCCATGGGCAGATGAGGCTGAGCAACAGCTTTCCAGGCTACCTCTTTCTGCCTGCGAGCTATCTGCAGACGTTCGCATTTTCGGAGCAGGGCTGCCGGAGGCACCCGGCAAGGACCACCTAAGCTACGTTTGAAGTTTGAGGGGACAAGACAAGCAAGCAGCCCCAGTCTCTGTGCCTCTGTGCGAGCAGTGCCATGGGCAGATGAGGCTGAGCAACAGCTTTCCAGGCTAGCTCTTTCTGCCTGCGAGCTATCTGCAGACGTTTGCATTTTCGGAGCAGGGCTGCCGGAGGCGCCCGGCACAGACCACCTAAGCTACGTTTGAAGTTTGAGGGGACAAGACAAGCAAGCAGCCCCAGTCTCAGTGCCTCTGTGCGAGCAGTGCCATGGGCAGATGAGGATGAGCAACAGCTTTCCAGGCTAGCTCTTTCTGCCTGCGAGCTATCTGCAGACGTTTGCATTTTCGGAGCAGGGCTGCCGGAGGCGCCCGGCACGGACCACCTAAGCTACATTTGAAGTTTGAGGGGGCAAGACAAGCAAGCAGCCCCAGTCTCTGTGCCTCTGTGTGAGCAGTGCCATGGGCAGATGAGGCTGAGCAACAGCTTTCCAGGCTAGCTCTTTCTCCCTGCGAGCTATCTGCAGACGTTTGCATTTTCGGAGCAGGGCTGCCGGAGGCGCCCGGCACAGACCACCTAAGCTACATTTGAAGTTTGAGGGGACAAGACAAGCAAGCAGCCCCAGTCTCTGTGCCTCTGTGCGAGCAGTGCCATGGGCAGATGAGGCTGAGCAACAGCTTTCCAGGCTAGCTCTTTCTGCCTGCAAGCTATCTGCAGACGTTCGCATTTTCGGAGCAGGGCTGCCGGAGGCGCCCGGCACGGACCACCTAAGCTACGTTTGAAGTTTGAGGGGACAAGACAAGCAAGCAGCCCCAGTCTCTGTGCCTCTGTGCGAGCAGTGCCATGGGCAGATGAGGCTGAGCAACAGCTTTCCAGGCTACCTCTTTCTGCCTGCGAGCTATCTGCAGACGTTCGCATTTTCGGAGCAGGGCTGCGGGAGGCGCCCGGCACGGACCACCTAAGCTACGTTTGAAGTTTGAGGGGACAAGACAAGCAAGCAGCCCCAGTCTCTGTGCCTCTGTGCGAGCAGTGCCATGGGCAGATGAGGCTGAGCAACAGCTTTCCAGGCTACCTCTTTCTGCCTGCGAGCTATCTGCAGACGTTCGCATTTTCGGAGCAGGGCTGCCGGAGGCACCCGGCAAGGACCACCTAAGCTACGTTTGAAGTTTGAGGGGACAAGACAAGCAAGCAGCCCCAGTCTCTGTGCCTCTGTGCGAGCAGTGCCATGGGCAGATGAGGCTGAGCAACAGCTTTCCAGGCTAGCTCTTTCTGCCTGCGAGCTATCTGCAGACGTTTGCATTTTCGGAGCAGGGCTGCCGGAGGCGCCCGGCACAGACCACCTAAGCTACGTTTGAAGTTTGAGGGGACAAGACAAGCAAGCAGCCCCAGTCTCAGTGCCTCTGTGCGAGCAGTGCCATGGGCAGATGAGGATGAGCAACAGCTTTCCAGGCTAGCTCTTTCTGCCTGCGAGCTATCTGCAGACGTTTGCATTTTCGGAGCAGGGCTGCCGGAGGCGCCCGGCACGGACCACCTAAGCTACATTTGAAGTTTGAGGGGGCAAGACAAGCAAGCAGCCCCAGTCTCTGTGCCTCTGTGTGAGCAGTGCCATGGGCAGATGAGGCTGAGCAACAGCTTTCCAGGCTAGCTCTTTCTGCCTGCAAGCTATCTGCAGACGTTCGCATTTTCGGAGCAGGGCTGCCGGAGGCGCCCGGCACGGACCACGTAAGCTACGTTTGAAGTTTGAGGGGGAAAACAAGCAAGCAGCCCCAGTCTCTGTGCCTCTGTGCGAGCAGTGCCATGGGCAGATGAGGCTGAGCAACAATTTTCCAGGCTAGCTCTTTCTGCCTGCGAGCTATCTGCAGACGTTCGCATTTTCGGAGCAGGGCTGCCGGAGGCGCCCGGCACGGACCACCTAAGCTACGTTTGAAGTTTAAGGGGTCAAGACAAGCAAGCAGCCCCAGTCTCTGTGCCTCTGTGCGAGCAGTGCCATGGGCAGATGAGGCTGAGCAACAGCTTTCCAGGCTAGCTCTTTCTGCCTGCGAGCTATCTGCAGACGTTCGCATTTTCGGAGCAGGGCTGCCGGAGGCGCCCGGCACAGACCACCTAAGCTACGTTTGAAGTTTGAGGGGACAAGACAAGCAAGCAGCCCCAGTCTCTGTGCCTCTGTGCGAGCAGTGCCATGGGCAGATGAGGCTGAGCAACAGCTTTCCAGGCTAGCTCTTTCTGCCTGCGAGCTATCTGCAGACGTTCGCATTTTTGGAGCAGGGCTGCCAGATGCGCCCGGCACGGACCACCTAAGCTACATTTGAAGTTTGAGGGGACAAGACAAGCAAGCAGCCCCAGTCTCTGTGCCTCTGTGCGAGCAGTGCCATGGGCAGATGAGGCTGAGCAACAGCTTTCCAGGCTAGCTCTTTCTGCTTGCGAGCTATCTGCAGACGTTCGCATTTTTGGAGCAGGGCTGCCGGATGCGCCCGGCACGGACCACCTAAGCTACGTTTGAAGTTTGAGGGGACAAGACAAGCAAGCAGCCCCAGTCTCTGTGCCTCTGTGTGAGCAGTGCCATGGGCAGATGAGGCTGAGCAACAGCTTTCCAGGCTAGCTCTTTCTGCCTGCGAGCTATCTGCAGACGTTTGCATTTTCGGAGCAGGGCTGCCGGAGGCGCCCGGCACAGACCACCTAAGCTACGTTTGAAGTTTGAGGGGGCAAGACAAGCAAGCAGCCCCAGTCTCTGTGCCTCTGTGCGAGCAGTGCCATGGGCAGATGAGGCTGAGCAACAGCTTTCCAGGCTAGCTCTTTCTGCCTGCGAGCTATCTGCAGACGTTTGCATTTTCGGAGCAGGGCTGCCGGAGGCGCCCGGCACAGACCACCTAAGCTACGTTTGAAGTTTGAGGGGACAAGACAAGCAAGCAGCCCCAGTCTCTGTGCCTCTGTGCGAGCAGTGCCATGGGCAGATGAGGCTGAGCAACAGCTTTCCAGGCTAGCTCTTTCTGCCTGCAAGCTATCTGCAGACGTTTGCATTTTCGGAGCAGGGCTGCCGGAGGCGCCTGGCAAGGACCACCTAAGCTACGTTTGAAGTTTGAGAGGACAAGACAAGCAAGCAGCCCCAGTCTCTGTGCCTCTGTGCGAGCAGTGCCATGGGCAGATGAGGCTGAGCAACAGCTTTCCAGGCTAGCTCTTTCTGCCTGCGAGCTATCTGCAGACGTTCGCATTTTCGGAGCAGGGCTGCCGGAGGCGCCCGGCACAGACCACCTAAGCTACGTTTGAAGTTTGAGGGGACAAGACAAGCAAGCAGCCCCAGTCTCTGTGCCTCTGTGCGAGCAGTGCCATGGGCAGATGAGGCTGAGCAACAGCTTTCCAGGCTAGCTCTTTCTGCCTGCGAGCTATCTGCAGACGTTTGCATTTTCGGAGCAGGGCTGCCGGAGGCGCCCGGCACGGACCACCTAAGCTACATTTGAAGTTTGAGGGGGCAAGACAAGCAAGCAGCCCCAGTCTCTGTGCCTCTGTGTGAGCAGTGCCATGGGCAGATGAGGCTGAGCAACAGCTTTCCAGGCTAGCTCTTTCTGCCTGCGAGCTATCTGCAGACGTTTGCATTTTCGGAGCAGGGCTGCCGGAGGCGCCCGGCACGGACCACCTAAGCTACGTTTGAAGTTTGAGGGGACAAGACAAGCAAGCAGCCCCAGTCTCTGTGCCTCTGTGCGAGCAGTGCCATGGGCAGATGAGGCTGAGCAACAGCTTTCCAGGCTAGCTCTTTCTGCCTGCGAGCTATCTGCAGACGTTCGCATTTTTGGAGCAGGGCTGCCAGATGCGCCCGGCACGGACCACCTAAGCTACATTTGAAGTTTGAGGGGACAAGACAAGCAAGCAGCCCCAGTCTCTGTGCCTCTGTGCGAGCAGTGCCATGGGCAGATGAGGCTGAGCAACAGCTTTCCAGGCTAGCTCTTTCTGCCTGCGAGCTATCTGCAGACGTTCGCATTTTTGGAGCAGGGCTGCCGGATGCGCCCGGCACAGACCACCTAAGCTACGTTTGAAGTTTGAAGGGACAAGACAAGCAAGCAGCCCCAGTCTCTGTGCCTCTGTGCGAGCAGTGCCATGGGCAGATGAGGCTGAGCAACAGCTTTCCAGGCTAGCTCTTTCTGCCTGCGAGCTATCTGCAGACGTTTGCATTTTCGGAGCAGGGCTGACGGCGGCGCCCGGCACAGACCACCTAAGCTACGTTTGAAGTTTGAGGGGACAAGACAAGCAAGCAGCCCCAGTCTCTGTGCCTCTGTGCGAGCAGTGCCATGGGCAGATGAGGCTGAGCAACAGCTTTCCAGGCTAGCTCTTTCTGCCTGCGAGCTATCTGCAGACGTTCGCATTTTCGGAGCAGGGCTGCCGGAGGCACCCGGCAAGGACCACCTAAGCTACGTTTGAAGTTTGAGGGGACAAGACAAGCAAGCAGCCCCAGTCTCTGTGCCTCTGTGCGAGCAGTGCCATGGGCAGATGAGGCTGAGCAACAGCTTTCCAGGCTAGCTCTTTCTGCCTGCGAGCTATCTGCAGACGTTTGCATTTTCGGAGCAGGGCTGCCGGAGGCGCCCGGCACAGACCACCTAAGCTACGTTTGAAGTTTGAGGGGACAAGACAAGCAAGCAGCCCCAGTCTCAGTGCCTCTGTGCGAGCAGTGCCATGGGCAGATGAGGATGAGCAACAGCTTTCCAGGCTAGCTCTTTCTGCCTGCGAGCTATCTGCAGACGTTTGCATTTTCGGAGCAGGGCTGCCGGAGGCGCCCGGCACGGACCACCTAAGCTACATTTGAAGTTTGAGGGGGCAAGACAAGCAAGCAGCCCCAGTCTCTGTGCCTCTGTGTGAGCAGTGCCATGGGCAGATGAGGCTGAGCAACAGCTTTCCAGGCTAGCTCTTTCTCCCTGCGAGCTATCTGCAGACGTTTGCATTTTCGGAGCAGGGCTGCCGGAGGCGCCCGGCACAGACCACCTAAGCTACATTTGAAGTTTGAGGGGACAAGACAAGCAAGCAGCCCCAGTCTCTGTGCCTCTGTGCGAGCAGTGCCATGGGCAGATGAGGCTGAGCAACAGCTTTCCAGGCTAGCTCTTTCTGCCTGCAAGCTATCTGCAGACGTTCGCATTTTCGGAGCAGGGCTGCCGGAGGCGCCCGGCACGGACCACCTAAGCTACGTTTGAAGTTTGAGGGGACAAGACAAGCAAGCAGCCCCAGTCTCTGTGCCTCTGTGCGAGCAGTGCCATGGGCAGATGAGGCTGAGCAACAGCTTTCCAGGCTACCTCTTTCTGCCTGCGAGCTATCTGCAGACGTTCGCATTTTCGGAGCAGGGCTGCGGGAGGCGCCCGGCACGGACCACGTAAGCTACGTTTGAAGTTTGAGGGGGAAAACAAGCAAGCAGCCCCAGTCTCTGTGCCTCTGTGCGAGCAGTGCCATGGGCAGATGAGGCTGAGCAACAATTTTCCAGGCTAGCTCTTTCTGCCTGCGAGCTATCTGCAGACGTTCGCATTTTCGGAGCAGGGCTGCCGGAGGCGCCCGGCACGGACCACCTAAGCTACGTTTGAAGTTTAAGGGGTCAAGACAAGCAAGCAGCCCCAGTCTCTGTGCCTCTGTGCGAGCAGTGCCATGGGCAGATGAGGCTGAGCAACAGCTTTCCAGGCTAGCTCTTTCTGCCTGCGAGCTATCTGCAGACGTTCGCATTTTCGGAGCAGGGCTGCGGGAGGCGCCCGGCACGGACCACCTAAGCTACGTTTGAAGTTTGAGGGGGAAAACAAGCCAGCAGCCCCAGTCTCTGTGCCTCTGTGCGAGCAGTGCCATGGGCAGATGAGGCTGAGCAACAGCTTTCCAGGCTAGCTCTTTCTGCCTGCGAGCTATCTGCAGACCATCGCATTTTCGGAGCAGGGCTGCCGGATGCGCCCGGCTCGGACCACCTAAGCTACATTTGAAGTTTGAGGGGACAAGACAAGCAAGCAGCCCCAGTCTCTGTGCTTCTGTGCGAGCAGTGCCATGGGCAGATGAGGATGAGCAACAGCTTTCCAGGCTAGCTCTTTCTGCCTGCGAGCTATCTGCAGACGTTCGCATTTTCGGAGCAGGGCTGCCGGAGGCGCCCGGCACGGACCACCTATGCTACATTTGAAGTTTGAGGGGGCAAGACAAGCAAGCAGCCCCAGTCTCTGTGCCTCTGTGCGAGCAGTGCCATGGGCAGATGAGGCTGAGCAACAGCTTTCCAGGCTACCTCTTTCTGCCTGCGAGCTATCTGCAGATGTTCGCATTTTCGGAGCAGGGCTGCGGGAGGCGCCCGGCACGGACCACCTAAGCTACGTTTGAAGTTTGAGGGGGAAAACAAGCAAGCAGCCCCAGTCTCTGTGCCTCTGTGCGAGTAGTGCCATGGGCAGATGAGGCTGAGCAACAGCTTTCCAGGCTAGCTCTTTCTGCCTGCGAGCTATCTGCAGACGTTTGCATTTTCGGAGCAGGGCTGCCGGATGCGCCCGGCTCGGACCACCTAAGCTACATTTGAAGTTTGAGGGGACAAGACAAGCAAGCAGCCCCAGTCTCTGTGCTTCTGTGCGAGCAGTGCCATGGGCAGATGAGGATGAGCAACAGCTTTCCAGGCTAGCTCTTTCTGCCTGCGAGCTATCTGCAGACGTTCGCATTTTCGGAGGAGGGCTGCCGGAGGCGCCCGGCACGGACCACCTATGCTACATTTAAAGTTTGAGGGGACAAGACAAGCAAGCAGCCCCAGTCTCTGTGCCTCTGTGCGAGCAGTGCCATGGGCAGATGAGGCTGAGCAACAGCTTTCCAGGCTAGCTCTTTCTGCCTGCGAGCTATCTGCAGACGTTCGCATTTTCGGAGCAGGGCTGCCGGATGCGCCCGGCACGGACCACCTAAGCTACATTTGAAGTTTGAGGGGACAAGACAAGCAAGCAGCCCCAGTCTCTGTGCCTCTGTGCGAGCAGTGCCATGGGCAGATGACGCTGAGCAACAGCTTTCCAGGCTAGCTCTTTCTGCCTGTGAGCTATCTGCAGACATTCGCATTTTCGGAGCAGGGCTGCGGGAGGCGCCCGGCACGGACCACGTAAGCTACGTTTGAAGTTTGAGGGGGAAAACAAGCAAGCAGCCCCAGTCTCTGTGCCTCTGTGCGAGCAGTGCCATGGGCAGATGAGGCTGAGCAACAGCTTTCCAGGCTAGCTCTTTCTGCCTGCGAGCTACCTGCAGACGTTCGCATTTTCGGAGCAGGGCTGCCGGAGGCGCCCGGCTCGGACCACCTAAGCTACATTTGAAGTTTGAGGGGACAAGACAAGCAAGCAGCCCCAGTCTCTGTGCTTCTGTGCGAGCAGTGCCATGGGCAGATAAGGATGAGCAACAGTTTTCCAGGCTAGCTCTTTCTGCCTGCGAGCTATCTGCAGACGTTCGCATTTTCGAAGCAGGGCTGCCGGAGGCGCCCGACACGGACCACCTATGCTACATTTAAAGTTTGAGGGGACAAGACAAGCAAGCAGCCCCAGTCTCTGTGCCTCTGTGCGAGCAGTGCCATGGGCAGATGAGGCTGAGCAACAGCTTTCCAGGCTAGCTCTTTCTGCCTGCGAGCTATCTGCAGACGTTCGCATTTTCGGAGCAGGGCTGCCGGATGCGCCCGGCACGGACCACCTAAGCTACATTTGAAGTTTGAGGGGACAAGACAAGCAAGCAGCCCCAGTCTCTGTGCCTCTGTGCGAGCAGTGCCATGGGCAGATGAGGCTGAGCAACAGCTTTCCAGGCTACCTCTTTCTGCCTGCGAGCTATCTGCAGACGTTCGCATTTTCGGAGCAGGGCTGCGGGAGGCGCCCGGCACGGACCACGTAAGCTACGTTTGAAGTTTGAGGGGGAAAACAAGCAAGCAGCCCCAGTCTCTGTGCCTCTGTGCGAGCAGTGCCATGGGCAGATGAGGCTGAGCAACAATTTTCCAGGCTAGCTCTTTCTGCCTGCGAGCTATCTGCAGACGTTCGCATTTTCGGAGCAGGGCTGCCGGAGGCGCCCGGCACGGACCACCTAAGCTACGTTTGAAGTTTAAGGGGTCAAGACAAGCAAGCAGCCCCAGTCTCTGTGCCTCTGTGCGAGCAGTGCCATGGGCAGATGAGGCTGAGCAACAGCTTTCCAGGCTAGCTCTTTCTGCCTGCGAGCTATCTGCAGACGTTCGCATTTTCGAAGCAGGGCTGCCGGAGGCGCCCGGCACGGACCACCTATGCTACATTTAAAGTTTGAGGGGACAAGACAAGCAAGCAGCCCCAGTCTCTGTGCCTCTGAGCGAGCAGTGCCATGGGCAGATGAGGCTGAGCAACAGCTTTCCAGGCTAGCTCTTTCTGCCTGCGAGCTATCTGCAGACGTTCGCATTTTCGGAGCAGGGCTGCCGGAGGCGCCCGGCACGGACCACCTAAGCTACATTTGAAGTTTGAGGGGACAAGACAAGCAAGCAGCCCCAGTCTCTGTGCCTCTGTGCGAGCAGTGCCATGGGCAGATGAGGCTGAGCAACAGCTTTCCAGGCTACCTCTTTCTGCCTGCGAGCTATCTGCAGATGTTCGCATTTTCGGAGCAGGGCTGCGGGAGGCGCCCGGCACGGACCACCTAAGCTACATTTGAAGTTTGAGGGGGAAAACAAGCAAGCAGCCCCAGTCTCTGTGCCTCTGTGCGAGCAGTGCCATGGGCAGATGAGGCTGAGCAACAGCTTTCCAGGCTAGCTCTTTCTGCCTGCGAGCTATCTGCAGACGTTCGCATTTTCGGAGCAGGGCTGACGGATGCGCCCGGCACAGACCACCTAAGCTACATTTGAAGTTTGAGGGGACAAGACAAGCAAGCAGCCCCAGTCTCTGTGCTTCTGTGCGAGCAGTGCCATGGGCAGATGAGGATGAGCAACAGCTTTCCAGGCTAGCTCTTTCTGCCTGCGAGCTATCTGCAGACGTTCGCATTTTCGGAGGAGGGCTGCCGGAGGCGCCCGGCACGGACCACCTATGCTACATTTAAAGTTTGAGGGGACAAGACAAGCAAGCAGCCCCAGTCTCTGTGCCTCTGTGCGAGCAGTGCCATGGGCAGATGAGGCTGAGCAACAGCTTTCCAGGCTAGCTCTTTCTGCCTGCGAGCTATCTGCAGACGTTCGCATTTTCGGAGCAGGGCTGCCGGATGCGCCCGGCACGGACCACCTAAGCTACATTTGAAGTTTGAGGGGACAAGACAAGCAAGCAGCCCCAGTCTCTGTGCCTCTGTGCGAGCAGTGCCATGGGCAGATGACGCTGAGCAACAGCTTTCCAGGCTAGCTCTTTCTGCCTGTGAGCTATCTGCAGACATTCGCATTTTTGGAGCAGGGCTGTCAGATGCGCCCGGCACGGACCACCTAAGCTACGTTTGAAGTTTGAGGGGGAAAACAAGCAAGCAGCCCCAGTCTCTGTGCCTCTGTGCGAGCAGTGCCATGGGCAGATGAGGCTGAGCAACAGCTTTCCAGGCTAGCTCTTTCTGCCTGCGAGCTACCTGCAGACGTTCGCATTTTCGGAGCAGGGCTGCCGGAGGCGCCCGGCTCGGACCACCTAAGCTACATTTGAAGTTTGAGGGGACAAGACAAGCAAGCAGCCCCAGTCTCTGTGCTTCTGTGCGAGCAGTGCCATGGGCAGATAAGGATGAGCAACAGTTTTCCAGGCTAGCTCTTTCTGCCTGCGAGCTATCTGCAGACGTTCGCATTTTCGAAGCAGGGCTGCCGGAGGCGCCCGACACGGACCACCTATGCTACATTTAAAGTTTGAGGGGACAAGACAAGCAAGCAGCCCCAGTCTCTGTGCCTCTGTGCGAGCAGTGCCATGGGCAGATGAGGCTGAGCAACAGCTTTCCAGGCTAGCTCTTTCTGCCTGCGAGCTATCTGCAGACGTTCGCATTTTCGGAGCAGGGCTGCCGGATGCGCCCGGCACGGACCACCTAAGCTACATTTGAAGTTTGAGGGGACAAGACAAGCAAGCAGCCCCAGTCTCTGTGCCTCTGTGCGAGCAGTGCCATGGGCAGATGAGGCTGAGCAACAGCTTTCCAGGCTAGCTCTTTCTGCCTGCGAGCTATCTGCAGACGTTTGCATTTTCGGAGCAGGGCTGCCGGAGGCGCCCGGCACGGACCACCTAAGCTACGTTTGAAGTTTGAGGAGGAAGACAAGCAAGCAGCCCCAGTCTCTGTGCCTCTGTGCGAGCAGTGCCATGGGCAGATGAGGCTGAGCAACAGCTTTCCAGGCTAGCTCTTTCTGCCTGCGAGCTATCTGCAGACGTTCGCATTTTCGGAGCAGGGCTGCCGGAGGCGCCCGGCTTGGACCACCTAAGCTACGTTTGAAGTTTGAGGGGACAAGACAAGCAAGCAGCCCCAGTCTCTGTGCCTCTGTGCGAGCAGTGCCATGGGCAGATGAGGCTGAGCAACAGCTTTCCAGGCTAGCTCTTTCTGCCTGCGAGCTATCTGCAGACGTTCGCAATTTTGGAGCAGGGCTGACGGATGCGCCCGGCACGGACCACCTAAGCTACATTTGAAGTTTGAGGGGACAAGACAAGCAAGCAGCCCCAGTCTCTGTGCCTCTGTGCGAGCAGTGCCATGGGCAGATGAGGCTGAGCAACAGCTTTCCAGGCTAGCTCTTTCTGCCTGCGAGCTATCTGCAGACGTTTGCATTTTCGGAGCAGGGCTGCCGGAGGCGCCCGGCACGGACCACCTAAGCTACGTTTGAAGTTTGAGGAGGAAGACAAGCAAGCAGCCCCAGTCTCTGTGCCTCTGTGCGAGCAGTGCCATGGGCAGATGAGGCTGAGCAACAGCTTTCCAGGCTAGCTCTTTCTGCCTGCGAGCTATCTGCAGACGTTCGCATTTTCGGAGCAGGGCTGCCGGAGGCGCCCGGCTCGGACCACCTAAGCTACGTTTGAAGTTTGAGGGGACAAGACAAGCAAGCAGCCCCAGTCTCTGTGCCTCTGTGCGAGTAGTGCCATGGGCAGATGAGGCTGAGCAACAGCTTTCCAGGCTAGCTCTTTCTGCCTGCGAGCTATCTGCAGACGTTCGCAATTTTGGAGCAGGGCTGACGGATGCGCACGGCACGGACCACCTAAGCTACGTTTGAAGTTTGAGGGGACAAGACAAGCAAGCAGCCCCAGTCTCTGTGCCTCTGTGCGAGCAGTGCCATGGGCAGATGAGGCTGAGCAACAGCTTTCCAGGCTAGCTCTTTCTGCCTGCGAGCTATCTGCAGACGTTTGCATTTTTGGAGCAGGGCTGCCGGAGGCGCACGACACAGACCACCTAAGCTACGTTTGAAGTTTGAGGGGACAAGACAAGCAAGCAGCCCCAGTCTCTGTGCCTCTGTGCGAGCAGTGCCATGGGCAGATGACGCTGAGCAACAGCTTTCCAGGCTAGCTCTTTCTGCCTGCGAGCTATCTGCAGACGTTTGCATTTTCGGAGCAGGGCTGCCGGAGGCGCCCGGCACGGGCCACCTAAGCTACGTTTGAAGTTTGAGGGGACAAGACAAGCAAGCAGCCCCAGTCTCTGTGCCTCTGTGCGAGCAGTGCCATGGGCAGATGAGGCTGAGCAACAGCTTTCCAGGCTAGCTCTTTCTGCCTGCGAGCTATCTGCAGACGTTCGCAATTTTGGAGCAGGGCTGACGGATGCGCCCGGCACGGACCACCTAAGCTACATTTGAAGTTTGAGGGGACAAGACAAGCAAGCAGCCCCAGTCTCTGTGCCTCTGTGCGAGCAGTGCCATGGGCAGATGAGGCTGAGCAACAGCTTTCCAGGCTAGCTCTTTCTGCCTGCGAGCTATCTGCAGACGTTTGCATTTTCGGAGCAGGGCTACGGGAGGCGCCCGGCACGGACCACCTAAGCTACGTTTGAAGTTTGAGGGGGAAAACAAGCAAGCAGCCCCAGTCTCTGTGCCTCTGTGCGAGTAGTGCCATGGGCAGATGAGGCTGAGCAACAGCTTTCCAGGCTAGCTCTTTCTGCCTGCGAGCTATCTGCAGACGTTCGCATTTTCGGAGCAGGGCTGCCGGATGCGCCCGGCTCGGACCACCTAAGCTACATTTGAAGTTTGAGGGGACAAGACAAGCAAGCAGCCCCAGTCTCTGTGCTTCTGTGCGAGCAGTGCCATGGGCAGATGAGGATGAGCAACAGCTTTCCAGGCTAGCTCTTTCTGCCTGCCAGCTATCTGCAGACGTTCGCATTTTCGGAGGAGGGCTGCCGGAGGCGCCCGGCACGGACCACCTATGCTACATTTAAAGTTTGAGGGGACAAGACAAGCAAGCAGCCCCAGTCTCTGTGCCTCTGTGCGAGCAGTGCCATGGGCAGATGAGGCTGAGCAACAGCTTTCCAGGCTAGCTCTTTCTGCCTGCGAGCTATCTGCAGACGTTTGCATTTTCGGAGCAGGGCTGCCGGATGCGCCCGGCACGGACCACCTAAGCTACATTTGAAGTTTGAGGGGACAAGACAAGCAAGCAGCCCCAGTCTCTGTGCCTCTGTGCGAGCAGTGCCATGGGCAGATGAGGCTGAGCAACAGCTTTCCAGGCTAGCTCTTTCTGCCTGCGAGCTATCTGCAGACGTTCGCATTTTCGGAGCAGGGCTGCCGGAGGCGCCCGGCACGGACCACCTAAGCTACATTTGAAGTTTGAGGGGACAAGACAAGCAAGCAGCCCCAGTCTCTGTGCTTCTGTGCGAGCAGTGCCATGGGCAGATGAGGATGAGCAACAGTTTTCCAGGCTAGCTCTTTCTGCCTGCGAGCTATCTGCAGACGTTCGCATTTTCGAAGCAGGGCTGCCGGAGGCGCCCGACACGGACCACCTATGCTACATTTAAAGTTTGAGGGGACAAGACAAGCAAGCAGCCCCAGTCTCTGTGCCTCTGTGCGAGCAGTGCCATGGGCAGATGAGGCTGAGCAACAGCTTTCCAGGTTAGCTCTTTCTGCCTGCGAGCTATCTGCAGACGTTCGCATTTTCGGAGCAGGGCTGCCGGATGCGCCCGGCACGGACCACCTAAGCTACATTTGAAGTTTGAGGGGACAAGACAAGCAAGCAGCCCCAGTCTCTGTGCCTCTGTGCGAGCAGTGCCATGGGCAGATGAGGCTGAGCAACAGCTTTCCAGGCTAGCTCTTTCTGCCTGCGAGCTATCTGCAGACGTTTGCATTTTCGGAGCAGGGCTGCCGGATGCGCCCGGCACGGACCACCTAAGCTACGTTTGAAGTTTGAGGAGGAAGACAAGCAAGCAGCCTCAGTCTCTGTGCCTCTGTGCGAGCAGTGCCATGGGCAGATGAGGCTGAGCAACAGCTTTCCAGGCTAGCTCTTTCTGCCTGCGAGCTATCTGCAGACGTTTGGATTTTCGGAGCAGGGCTGCCGGAGGCGCCCGGCACAGACCACCTAAGTTACGTTTGAAGTTTGACGGGACAAGACAAGCAAGCAGCCCCAGTCTCTGTGCCTCTGTGCGAGCAGTGCCATGGGCAGATGAGGCTGAGCAACAGCTTTCCAGGCTAGCTCTTTCTGCCTGCGAGCTATCTGCAGACGTTCGCAATTTTGGAGCAGGGCTGACGGATGCGCCCGGCACGGACCACCTAAGCTACATTTGAAGTTTGAAGGGACAAGACAAGCAAGCAGCCCCAGTCTCTGTGCCTCTGTGCGAGCAGTGCCATGGGCAGATGAGGCTGAGCAACAGCTTTCCAGGCTAGCTCTTTCTGCCTGCGAGCTATCTGCAGACGTTTGCATTTTCGGAGCAGGGCTGCCGGAGGCGCACGACACAGACCACCTAAGCTACGTTTGAAGTTTGAGGGGACAAGACAAGCAAGCAGCCCCAGTCTCTGTGCCTCTGTGCGAGCAGTGCCATGGGCAGATGACGCTGAGCAACAGCTTTCCAGGCTAGCTCTTTCTGCCTGCGAGCTATCTGCAGACGTTTGCATTTTCGGAGCAGGGCTGCCGGAGGCGCCCGGCACGGGCCACCTAAGCTACGTTTGAAGTTTGAGGGGACAAGACAAGCAAGCAGCCCCAGTCTCTGTGCCTCTGTGCGAGCAGTGCCATGGGCAGATGAGGCTGAGCAACAGCTTTCCAGGCTAGCTCTTTCTGCCTGCGAGCTATCTGCAGACGTTCGCATTTTTGGAGCAGGGCTGCCGGATGCGCCCGGCACGGAGCACCTAAGGTACATTTGAAGTTTGAGGGGGAAGACAAGCAAGCAGCCTCAGTCTCTGTGGCTCTGTGCGAGCAG
This sequence comes from Opisthocomus hoazin, assembly GCF_030867145.1. Taxonomy (NCBI): domain Eukaryota; kingdom Metazoa; phylum Chordata; class Aves; order Opisthocomiformes; family Opisthocomidae; genus Opisthocomus; species Opisthocomus hoazin. The sequence goes on from NW_027448898.1 coordinate 259,984, forward strand.
TGCCATGGGCAGATGAGGCTGAGCAACAGCTTTCCAGGCTACCTCTTTCTGCCTGCGAGCTATCTGCAGACGTTCGCATTTTCGGAGCAGGGCTGCCGGAGGCGCCCGGCACGGATCACCTAAGATACGTTTGAAGTTTGAGGGGACAAGAGAAGCAAGCAGCCCCAGTCTCTGTGCCTCTGTGCGAGCAGTGCCATGGGCAGATGAGGCTGAGCAACAGCTTTCCAGGCTAGCTCTTTCTGCCTGCGAGCTATCTGCAGACGTTCGCATTTTTGGAGCAGGGCTGCCGGAGGCGCCCGGCACGGACCACCTAAGCTACATTTGAAGTTTGAGGGGACAAGACAAGCAAGCAGCCCCAGTCTCTGTGCCTCTGTGCGAGCAGTGCCATGGGCAGATGAGGCTGAGCAACAGCTTTCCAGGCTAGCTGTTTCTGCCTGCGAGCTATCTGCAGACGTTTGCATTTTCGGAGCAGGGCTGCCGGATGCGCCCGGCACGGACCACCTAAGCTACATTTGAAGTTTGAGGGGACAAGACAAGCAAGCAGCCCCAGTCTCTGTGCCTCTGTGCGAGCAGTGCCATGGGCAGATGAGGCTGAGCAACAGCTTTCCAGGCTAGCTCTTTCTGCCTGCGAGCTATCTGCAGACGTTCGCATTTTCGGAGCAGGGCTGCCGGATGCGCCCGGCACGGACCACCTAAGTTACATTTGAAGTTTGAGGGGACAAGACAAGCAAGCAGCCCCAGTCTCTGTGCCTCTGTGCGAGCAGTGCCATGGGCAGATGAGGCTGAGCAACAGCTTTCCAGGCTAGCTCTTTCTGCCTGCGAGCTATCTGCAGACGTTCGCATTTTCGGAGCAGGGCTGCCGGATGCGCCCGCACTGACCACCTAAGCTACATTTGAAGTTTGAGGGGAGAAGACAAGCAAGCAGCCCCAGTCTCTGTGCCTCTGTGCGAGCAGTGCCATGGGGAGATGAGGCTGAGCAACAGCTTTCCAGGCTAGCTCTTTCTGCCTGCGAGCTATCTGCAGACGTTTGCATTTTCGGAGCAGGGCTGTCGGAGGCGCCCGGCACGGATCACCTAAGCTACGTTTGAAGTTTGAGGGGACAAGACAAGCAAGCAGCCCCAGTCTCTGTGCCTCTGTGCGAGCAGTGCCATGGGCAGATGAGGCTGAGCAACAGCTTTCCAGGCTAGCTCTTTCTGCCTGCGAGCTATCTGCAGACGTTTGCATTTTCGGAGCAGGGCTGCCGGAGGCGCCCGGCACGGACCACCTAAGCTACATTTGAAGTTTGAGGGGACAAGACAAGCAAGCAGCCCCAGTCTCTGTGCCTCTGTGCGAGCAGTGCCATGGGCAGATGAGGCTGAGCAACAGCTTTCCAGGCTAGCTGTTTCTGCCTGCGAGCTATCTGCAGACGTTTGCATTTTCGGAGCAGGGCTGCCGGGGGCGCCCGGCACGGACCACCTAAGTTACATGTGAAGTTTGAGGGGACAAGACAAGCAAGCAGCCCCAGTCTCTGTGCCTCTGTGCGAGCAGTGCCATGGGCAGATGAGGCTGAGCAACAGCTTTCCAGGCTAGCTCTTTCTGCCTGCGAGCTATCTGCAGACGTTCGCATTTTCGGAGCAGGGCTGCCGGATGCGCCCGGCACGGACCACCTAAGTTACATTTGAAGTTTGAGGGGACAAGACAAGCAAGCAGCCCCAGTCTCTGTGCCTCTGTGCGAGCAGTGCCATGGGCAGATGAGGCTGAGCAACAGCTTTCCAGGCTAGCTGTTTCTGCCTGCGAGCTATCTGCAGACGTTCGCATTTTCGGAGCAGGGCTGCCGGAGGCGCCCGGCACAGACCACCTAAGCTACGTTTGAAGTTTGAGGGGACAAGACAAGCAAGCAGCCCCAGTCTCTGTGCCTCTGTGCGAGCAGTGCCATGGGCAGATGAGGCTGAGCAACAGCTTTCCAGGCTAGCTCTTTCTGCCTGCGAGCTATCTGCAGATGTTTGCATTTTTGGAGCAGGGCTGCCGGAGGCGCCCGGCACGGACCACCTAAGCTACGTTTGAAGTTTGAGGGGACAAGACAAGCAAGCAGCCCCAGTCTCTGTGCCTCTGTGCGAGCAGTGCCATGGGCAGATGAGGCTGAGCAACAGCTTTCCAGGCTAGCTCTTTCTGCCTGCGAGCTATCTGCAGACGTTCGCATTTTCGGAGCAGGGCTGCCGGATGCGCCCGCACTGACCACCTAAGCTACATTTGAAGTTTGAGGGGACAAGACAAGCAAGCAGCCCCAGTCTCTGTGCCTCTGTGCGAGCAGTGCCATGGGGAGATGAGGCTGAGCAACAGCTTTCCAGGCTAGCTCTTTCTGCCTGCGAGCTATCTGCAGATGTTTGCATTTTTGGAGCAGGGCTGCCGGAGGCGCCCGGCACGGACCACCTAAGCTACGTTTGAAGTTTGAGGGGACAAGACAAGCAAGCAGCCCCAGTCTCTGTGCCTCTGTGCGAGCAGTGCCATGGGCAGATGAGGCTGAGCAACAGCTTTCCAGGCTAGCTCTTTCTGCCTGCGAGCTATCTGCAGACGTTTGCATTTTCGGAGCAGGGCTGCCGGAGGCGCCCGGCACGGACCACCTAAGCTACATTTGAAGTTTGAGGGGACAAGACAAGCAAGCAGCCCCAGTCTCTGTGCCTCTGTGCGAGCAGTGCCATGGGCAGATGAGGCTGAGCAACAGCTTTCCAGGCTAGCTCTTTCTGCCTGCGAACTATCTGCAGACGTTTGCATTTTCGGAGCAGGGCTGCCGGAGGCGCCCGGCACGGACCACCTAAGTTACATGTGAAGTTTGAGGGGACAAGACAAGCAAGCAGCCCCAGTCTCTGTGCCTCTGTGCGAGCAGTGCCATGGGCAGATGAGGCTGAGCAACAGCTTTCCAGGCTAGCTCTTTCTGCCTGCGAGCTATCTGCAGACGTTCGCATTTTCGGAGCAGGGCTGCCGGAGGCGCCCGGCTCGGACCACCTAAGCTACATTTGAAGTTTGAGGGGACAAGACAAGCAAGCAGCCCCAGTCTCTGTGCTTCTGTGCGAGCAGTGCCATGGGCAGATGAGGATGAGCAACAGTTTTCCAGGCTAGCTCTTTCTGCCTGCGAGCTATCTGCAGACGTTCGCATTTTCGAAGCAGGGCTGCCGGAGGCGCCCGGCACGGACCACCTAAGCTACATTTGAAGTTTGAGGGGACAAGACAAGCAAGCAGCCCCAGTCTCTGTGCCTCTGTGCGAGCAGTGCCATGGGCAGATGAGGCTGAGCAACAGCTTTCCAGGCTAGCTCTTTCTGACTGCGAGCTATCTGCAGACGTTTGCATTTTCGGAGCAGGGCTGCCGGAGGCGCCCGGCACGGACCACCTAAGTTACATGTGAAGTTTGAGGGGACAAGACAAGCAAGCAGCCCCAGTCTCTGTGCCTCTGTGCGAGCAGTGCCATGGGCAGATGAGGCTGAGCAACAGCTTTCCAGGCTAGCTCTTTCTGCCTGCGAGCTATCTGCAGACGTTCGCATTTTCGGAGCAGGGCTGCCGGAGGCGCCCGGCACGGACCACCTAAGCTACGTTTGAAGTTTGAGGGGGCAAGACAAGCAAGCAGCCCCAGTCTCTGTGCCTCTGTGCGAGCAGTGCCATGGGCAGATGACGCTGAGCAACAGCTTTCCAGGCTAGCTCTTTCTGCCTGCGAGCTATCTGCAGACGTTCGCATTTTCGGAGCAGGGCTGCCGGAGGCGCCCGGCACGGACCACCTAAGCTACATTTGAAGTTTGAGGGGACAAGACAAGCAAGCAGCCCCAGTCTCTGTGCCTCTGTGCGAGCAGTGCCATGGGCAGATGAGGCTGAGCAACAGCTTTCCAGGCTAGCTCTTTCTGCCTGCGAGCTCTCTGCAGACGTTCGCATTTTCGGAGCAGGGCTGCCGGATGCGCCCGGCTCGGACCACCTAAGCTACATTTGAAGTTTGAGGGGACAAGACAAGCAAGCAGCCCCAGTCTCTGTGCTTCTGTGCGAGCAGTGCCATGGGCAGATGAGGATGAGCAACAGCTTTCCAGGCTAGCTCTTTCTGCCTGCGAGCTATCTGCAGACGTTCGCATTTTCGAAGCAGGGCTGCCGGAGGCGCCCGGCACGGACCACCTATGCTACATTTAAAGTTTGAGGGGACAAGACAAGCAAGCAGCCCCAGTCTCTGTGCCTCTGTGCGAGCAGTGCCATGGGCAGATGACGCTGAGCAACAGCTTTCCAGGCTAGCTCTTTCTGCCTGCGAGCTATCTGCAGACGTTCGCATTTTTGGAGCAGGGCTGCCGGAGGCGCCCAGCACGGACCACCTAAGCTACATTTGAAGTTTGAGGGGACAACACAAGCAAGCAGCCCCAGTCTCTGTGCCTCTGTGCGAGCAGTGCCATGGGCAGATGACGCTGAGCAACAGCTTTCCAGGCTAGCTCTTTCTGCCTGCGAGCTATCTGCAGACGTTTGCATTTTCGGAGCAGGGCTGCCGGAGGCGCCCGGCACGGACCACCTAAGCTACGTTTGAAGTTTGAGGGGGAAAACAAGCAAGCAGCCCCAGTCTCTGTGCCTCTGTGCGAGCAGTGCCATGAGCAGATGAGGCTGAGCAACAGCTTTCCAGGCTAGCTCTTTCTGCCTGCGAGCTATCTGCAGACGTTCGCATTTTCGGAGCAGGGCTGCCGGAGGCGCCCGGCTCGGACCACCTAAGCTACATTTGAAGTTTGAGGGGACAAGACAAGCAAGCAGCCCCAGTCTCTGTGCTTCTGTGCGAGCAGTGCCATGGGCAGATGAGGATGAGCAACAGTTTTCCAGGCTAGCTCTTTCTGCCTGCGAGCTATCTGCAGACGTTCGCATTTTCGAAGCAGGGCTGCCGGAGGCGCCCGGCACGGACCACCTATGCTACATTTAAAGTTTGAGGGGACAAGACAAGCAAGCAGCCCCAGTCTCTGTGCCTCTGTGCGAGCAGTGCCATGGGCAGATGACGCTGAGCAACAGCTTTCCAGGCTAGCTCTTTCTGCCTGCGAGCTATCTGCAGACGTTCGCATTTTTGGAGCAGGGCTGCCGGAGGCGCCCGGCACGGACCACCTAAGCTACATTTGAAGTTTGAGGGGACAAGACAAGCAAGCAGCCCCAGTCTCTGTGCCTCTGTGCGAGCAGTGCCATGGGCAGATGACGCTGAGCAACAGCTTTCCAGGCTAGCTCTTTCTACCTGCGAGCTATCTGCAGACGTTTGCATTTTCGGAGCAGGGCTGCCGGAGGCGCCCGGCACGGACCACCTAAGCTACGTTTGAAGTTTGAGGGGGAAAACAAGCAAGCAGCCCCAGTCTCTGTGCCTCTGTGCGAGCAGTGCCATGAGCAGATGAGGCTGAGCAACAGCTTTCCAGGCTAGCTCTTTCTGCCTGCGAGCTATCTGCAGACGTTCGCATTTTCGGAGCAGGGCTGCCGGAGGCGCCCGGCTCGGACCACCTAAGCTACATTTGAAGTTTGAGGGGACAAGACAAGCAAGCAGCCCCAGTCTCTGTGCTTCTGTGCGAGCAGTGCCATGGGCAGATGAGGATGAGCAACAGTTTTCCAGGCTAGCTCTTTCTGCCTGCGAGCTATCTGCAGACGTTCGCATTTTCGAAGCAGGGCTGCCGGAGGCGCCCGGCACGGACCACCTAAGCTACATTTGAAGTTTGAGGGGACAAGACAAGCAAGCAGCCCCAGTCTCTGTGCCTCTGTGCGAGCAGTGCCATGGGCAGATGAGGCTGAGCAACAGCTTTCCAGGCTAGCTCTTTCTGCCTGCGAGCTATCTGCAGACGTTTGCATTTTCGGAGCAGGGCTGCCGGAGGCGCCCGGCACGGACCACCTAAGTTACATGTGAAGTTTGAGGGGACAAGACAAGCAAGCAGCCCCAGTCTCTGTGCCTCTGTGCGAGCAGTGCCATGGGCAGATGAGGCTGAGCAACAGCTTTCCAGGCTAGCTCTTTCTGCCTGCGAGCTATCTGCAGACGTTCGCATTTTCGGAGCAGGGCTGCCGGAGGCGCCCGGCACGGACCACCTAAGCTACGTTTGAAGTTTGAGGGGGCAAGACAAGCAAGCAGCCCCAGTCTCTGTGCCTCTGTGCGAGCAGTGCCATGGGCAGATGAGGCTGAGCAACAGCTTTCCAGGCTAGCTCTTTCTGCCTGCGAGCTATCTGCAGACGTTCGCATTTTCGGAGCAGGGCTGCCGGATGCGCCCGGCACGGACCACCTAAGCTACATTTGAAGTTTGAGGGGACAAGACAAGCAAGCAGCCCCAGTCTCTGTGCCTCTGTGCGAGCAGTGCCATGGGCAGATGAGGCTGAGCAACAGCTTTCCAGGCTAGCTCTTTCTGCCTGCGAGCTCTCTTCAGACGTTCGCAGTTTCGGAGCAGGGCTGCCGGATGCGCCCGGCTCGGACCACCTAAGCTACATTTGAAGTTTGAGGGGACAAGACAAGCAAGCAGCCCCAGTCTCTGTGCTTCTGTGCGAGCAGTGCCATGGGCAGATGTGGATGAGCAACAGCTTTCCAGGCTAGCTCTTTCTGCCTGCGAGCTATCTGCAGACGTTCGCATTTTCGAAGCAGGGCTGCCGGAGGCGCCCGGCACGGACCACCTATGCTACATTTAAAGTTTGAGGGGACAAGACAAGCAAGCAGCCCCAGTCTCTGTGCCTCTGTGCGAGCAGTGCCATGGGCAGATGACGCTGAGCAACAGCTTTCCAGGCTAGCTCTTTCTGCCTGCGAGCTATCTGCAGACGTTCGCATTTTTGGAGCAGGGCTGCCGGAGGCGCCCGGCACGGACCACCTAAGCTACGTTTGAAGTTTGAGGGGGTAAAACAAGCAAGCAGCCCCAGTCTCTGTGCCTCTGTGCGAGCAGTGCCATGGGCAGATGACGCTGAGCAACAGCTTTCCAGGCTAGCTCTTTCTGCCTGCGAGCTATCTGCAGACGTTTGCATTTTCGGAGCAGGGCTGCCGGAGGCGCCCGGCACGGACCACCTAAGCTACGTTTGAAGTTTGAGGGGGAAAACAAGCAAGCAGCCCCAGTCTCTGTGCCTCTGTGCGAGCAGTGCCATGAGCAGATGAGGCTGAGCAACAGCTTTCCAGGCTAGCTCTTTCTGCCTGCGAGCTATCTGCAGACGTTCGCATTTTCGGAGCAGGGCTGCCGGAGGCGCCCGGCTCGGACCACCTAAGCTACATTTGAAGTTTGAGGGGACAAGACAAGCAAGCAGCCCCAGTCTCTGTGCTTCTGTGCGAGCAGTGCCATGGGCAGATGAGGATGAGCAACAGTTTTCCAGGCTAGCTCTTTCTGCCTGCGAGCTATCTGCAGACGTTCGCATTTTCGAAGCAGGGCTGCCGGAGGCGCCCGGCACGGACCACCTAAGCTACATTTGAAGTTTGAGGGGGAAAGACAAGCAAGCAGCCCCAGTCTCTGTGCCTCTGTGCGAGCAGTGCCATGGGCAGATGACGCTGAGCAACAGCTTTCCAGGCTAGCTCTTTCTGCCTGCGAGCTATCTGCAGACGTTCGCATTTTTGGAGCAGGGCTGCCGGAGGCGCCCGGCACGGACCACCTAAGCTACATTTGAAGTTTGAGGGGACAACACAAGCAAGCAGCCCCAGTCTCTGTGCCTCTGTGCGAGCAGTGCCATGGGCAGATGACGCTGAGCAACAGCTTTCCAGGCTAGCTCTTTCTACCTGCGAGCTATCTGCAGACGTTTGCATTTTCGGAGCAGGGCTGCCGGAGGCGCCCGGCACGGACCACCTAAGCTACGTTTGAAGTTTGAGGGGGAAAACAAGCAAGCAGCCCCAGTCTCTGTGCCTCTGTGCGAGCAGTGCCATGAGCAGATGAGGCTGAGCAACAGCTTTCCAGGCTAGCTCTTTCTGCCTGCGAGCTATCTGCAGACGTTCGCATTTTCGGAGCAGGGCTGCCGGAGGCGCCCGGCTCGGACCACCTAAGCTACATTTGAAGTTTGAGGGGACAAGACAAGCAAGCAGCCCCAGTCTCTGTGCTTCTGTGCGAGCAGTGCCATGGGCAGATGAGGATGAGCAACAGTTTTCCAGGCTAGCTCTTTTTGCCTGCGAGCTATCTGCAGACGTTCGCATTTTCGAAGCAGGGCTGCCGGAGGCGCCCGGCACGGACCACCTAAGCTACATTTGAAGTTTGAGGGGACAAGACAAGCAAGCAGCCCCAGTCTCTGTGCCTCTGTGCGAGCAGTGCCATGGGCAGATGAGGCTGAGCAACAGCTTTCCAGGCTAGCTCTTTCTGCCTGCGAGCTATCTGCAGACGTTTGCATTTTCGGAGCAGGGCTGCCGGAGGCGCCCGGCACGGACCACCTAAGTTACATGTGAAGTTTGAGGGGACAAGACAAGCAAGCAACCCCAGTCTCTGTGCCTCTGTGCGAGCAGTGCCATGGGCAGATGAGGCTGAGCAACAGCTTTCCAGGCTAGCTCTTTCTGCCTGCGAGCTATCTGCAGACGTTCGCATTTTCGGAGCAGGGCTGCCGGAGGCGCCCGGCACGGACCACCTAAGCTACGTTTGAAGTTTGAGGGGGCAAGACAAGCAAGCAGCCCCAGTCTCTGTGCCTCTGTGCGAGCAGTGCCATGGGCAGATGAGGCTGAGCAACAGCTTTCCAGGCTAGCTCTTTCTGCCTGCGAGCTATCTGCAGACGTTCGCATTTTCGGAGCAGGGCTGCCGGATGCGCCCGGCACGGACCACCTAAGCTACATTTGAAGTTTGAGGGGACAAGACAAGCAAGCAGCCCCAGTCTCTGTGCCTCTGTGCGAGCAGTGCCATGGGCAGATGAGGCTGAGCAACAGCTTTCCAGGCTAGCTCTTTCTGCCTGCGAGCTCTCTGCAGACGTTCGCATTTTCGGAGCAGGGCTGCCGGATGCGCCCGGCTCGGACCACCTAAGCTACATTTGAAGTTTGAGGGGACAAGACAAGCAAGCAGCCCCAGTCTCTGTGCCTCTGTGCGAGCAGTGCCATGGGCAGATGAGGCTGAGCAACAGCTTTCCAGGCTAGCTCTTTCTGCCTGCGAGCTATCTGCAGACGTTCGCATTTTCGAAGCAGGGCTGCCGGAGGCGCCCGGCACGGACCACCTATGCTACATTTAAAGTTTGAGGGGACAAGACAAGCAAGCAGCCCCAGTCTCTGTGCCTCTGTGCGAGCAGTGCCATGGGCAGATGACGCTGAGCAACAGCTTTCCAGGCTAGCTCTTTCTGCCTGCGAGCTATCTGCAGACGTTCGCATTTTTGGAGCAGGGCTGCCGGAGGCGCCCGGCACGGACCACCTAAGCTACATTTGAAGTTTGAGGGGACAACACAAGCAAGCAGCCCCAGTCTCTGTGCCTCTGTGCGAGCAGTGCCATGGGCAGATGACGCTGAGCAACAGCTTTCCAGGCTAGCTCTTTCTGCCTGCGAGCTATCTGCAGACGTTTGCATTTTCGGAGCAGGGCTGCCGGAGGCGCCCGGCACGGACCACCTAAGCTACGTTTGAAGTTTGAGGGGGAAAACAAGCAAGCAGCCCCAGTCTCTGTGCCTCTGTGCGAGCAGTGCCATGAGCAGATGAGGCTGAGCAACAGCTTTCCAGGCTAGCTCTTTCTGCCTGCGAGCTATCTGCAGACGTTCGCATTTTCGGAGCAGGGCTGCCGGAGGCGCCCGGCTCGGACCACCTAAGCTACATTTGAAGTTTGAGGGGACAAGACAAGCAAGCAGCCCCAGTCTCTGTGCTTCTGTGCGAGCAGTGCCATGGGCAGATGAGGATGAGCAACAGTTTTCCAGGCTAGCTCTTTCTGCCTGCGAGCTATCTGCAGACGTTCGCATTTTCGAAGCAGGGCTGCCGGAGGCGCCCGGCACGGACCACCTATGCTACCTTTAAAGTTTGAGGGGACAAGACAAGCAAGCAGCCCCAGTCTCTGTGCCTCTGTGCGAGCAGTGCCATGGGCAGATGAGGCTGAGCAACAGCTTTCCAGGCTAGCTCTTTCTGCCTGCGAGCTATCTGCAGACGTTCGCATTTTTGGAGCAGGGCTGCCGGAGGCGCCCGGCACGGACCACCTAAGCTACATTTGAAGTTTGAGGGGACAACACAAGCAAGCAGCCCCAGTCTCTGTGCCTCTGTGCGAGCAGTGCCATGGGCAGATGACGCTGAGCAACAGCTTTCCAGGCTAGCTCTTTCTGCCTGCGAGCTATCTGCAGACGTTCGCATTTTCGGAGCAGGGCTGCGGGAGGCGCCCGGCACGGACCACCTAAGCTACGTTTGAAGTTTGAGGGGGAAAACAAGCAAGCAGCCCCAGTCTCTGTGCCTCTGTGCGAGCAGTGCCATGGGCAGATGAGGCTGAGCAACAGTTTTCCAGGCTAGCTCTTTCTGCCTGCGAGCTATCTGCAGACGTTCGCATTTTCGAAGCAGGGCTGCCGGAGGCGCCCGGCACGGACCACCTATGCTACCTTTAAAGTTTGAGGGGACAAGACAAGCAAGCAGCCCCAGTCTCTGTGCCTCTGTGCGAGCAGTGCCATGGGCAGATGAGGCTGAGCAACAGCTTTCCAGGCTAGCTCTTTCTGCCTGCGAGCTATCTGCAGACGTTCGCATTTTTGGAGCAGGGCTGCCGGAGGCGCCCGGCACGGACCACCTAAGCTACATTTGAAGTTTGAGGGGACAACACAAGCAAGCAGCCCCAGTCTCTGTGCCTCTGTGCGAGCAGTGCCATGGGCAGATGACGCTGAGCAACAGCTTTCCAGGCTAGCTCTTTCTGCCTGCGAGCTATCTGCAGACGTTCGCATTTTCGGAGCAGGGCTGCGGGAGGCGCCCGGCACGGACCACCTAAGCTACGTTTGAAGTTTGAGGGGGAAAACAAGCAAGCAGCCCCAGTCTCTGTGCCTCTGTGCGAGCAGTGCCATGAGCAGATGAGGCTGAGCAACAGCTTTCCAGGCTAGCTCTTTCTGCCTGCGAGCTATCTGCAGACGTTCGCATTTTCGGAGCAGGGCTGCCGGAGGCGCCCGGCACGGACCACCTAAGCTACATTTGAAGTTTGAGGGGACAAGACAAGCAAGCAGCCCCAGTCTCTGTGCTTCTCTGCGAGCAGTGCCATGGGCAGATGAGGATGAGCAACAGTTTTCCAGGCTAGCTCTTTCTGCCTGCGAGCTATCTGCAGACGTTCGCATTTTCGAAGCAGGGCTGCCGGAGGCGCCCGGCACGGACCACCTATGCTACATTTAAAGTTTGAGGGGACAAGACAAGCAAGCAGCCCCAGTCTCTGTGCCTCTGTGCGAGCAGTGCCATGGGCAGATGAGGCTGAGCAACAGCTTTCCAGGCTAGCTCTTTCTGCCTGCGAGCTATCTGCAGACGTTCGCATTTTCGGAGCAGGGCTGCCGGAGGCGCCCGGCACGGACCACCTAAGCTACTTTTGAAGTTTGAGGGGACAAGACAAGCAAGCAGCCCCAGTCTCTGTGCCTCTGTGCGAGCAGTGCCATGGGCAGATGAGGCTGAGCAACAGCTTTCCAGGCTAGCTCTTTCTGCCTGCGAGCTATCTGCAGACGTTTGCATTTTCGGAGCAGGGCTGCCGGAGGCGCCCGGCACGGACCACCTAAGCTACGTTTGAAGTTTGAGGAGGAAGACAAGCAAGCAGCCTCAGTCTCTGTGCCTCTGTGCGAGCAGTGCCATGGGCAGATGAGGCTGAGCAACAGCTTTCCAGGCTAGCTCTTTCTGCCTGCGAGCTATCTGCAGACGTTTGGATTTTCGGAGCAGGGCTGCCTGAGGCGCCCGGTACGGACCACCTAAGCTACGTTTGAAGTTTGAGGGGACAAGACAAGCAAGCAGCCCCAGTCTCTGTGCCTCTGTGCGAGCAGTGCCATGGGCAGATGAGGCTGAGCAACAGCTTTCCAGGCTAGCTCTTTCTGCCTGCGAGCTATCTGCAGACGTTCGCATTTTCGGAGCAGGGCTGCCGGACACACCCGGCACGGACCACCTAAGATACGTTTGAAGTTTGAGGGGACAAGACAAGCAAGCAGCCCCAGTCTCTGTGCCTCTGTGCGAGCAGTGCCATGGGCAGATGAGGCTGAGCAACAGCTTTCCAGGCTAGCTCTTTCTGCCTGCGAGCTATCTGCAGACGTTCGCATTTTTGGAGCAGGGATGCCAGAGGCGCCCGGCACGGACCACCTAAGCTACGTTTGAAGGTTGAGGGGACAAGACAAGCAAGCAGCCCCAGTCTCTGTGCCTCTGTGCGAGCAGTGCCATGGGCAGATGAGGCTGAGCAACAGCTTTCCAGGCTAGCTCTTTCTGCCTGCGAGCTATCTGCAGACGTTCACATTTTCGGAGCAGGGCTGCCGGAGGCGCCCGGCACAGACCACCTAAGCTACGTTTGAAGTTTGAGGGGACAAGACAAGCAAGCAGCCCCAGTCTCTGTGCCTCTGTGCGAGCAGTGCCATGGGCAGATGAGGCTGAGCAACAGCTTTCCAGGCTAGCTCTTTCTGCCTGCGAGCTATCTGCAGACGTTTGCATTTTCGGAGCAGGGCTGCCGGATGCGCCTGGCATGGACCACCTAAGCTACGTTTGAAGTTTGAGGGGGAAGACAAGCAAGCAGCCCCAGTCTCTGTGCCTCTGTGCGAGCAGTGCCATGGGCAAATGAGGCTGAGCAACAGCTTTCCAGGCTAGCTCTTTCTGCCTGCCAGCTATCTGCAGACGTTTGCATTTTCGGAGCAGGGCTGCCGGAGGCGCACGGCACAGACCACCTAAACTACGTTTGAAGTTTGAGGGGACAAGACAAGCAAGCAGCCCCAGTCTCTGTGCCTCTGTGCGAGCAGTGCCATGGGCAGATGAGGCTGAGCAACAGCTTTCCAGGCTAGCTCTTTCTGCCTGCGAGCGATCTGCAGACGTTCGCATTTTCGGAGCAGGGCTGCCGGAGGCGCCCGGCACGGACCACCTAAACTACGTTTGAAGTTTGAGGGGACAAGACAAGCAAGCAGCCCCAGTCTCTGTGCCTCTGTGCGAGCAGTGCCATGGGCAGATGAGGCTTAGCAACAGCTTTCCAGGCTAGCTCTTTCTGCCTGCGAGCTATCTGCAGACGTTCGCATTTTCGAAGCAGGGCTGCCGGAGGCGCCCGGCACGGACCACCTATGCTACATTTAAAGTTTGAGGGGGCAAGACAAGCAAGCAGCCCCAGTCTCTGTGCCTCTGTGCGAGCAGTGCCATGGGCAGATGAGGCTGAGCAACAGCTTTCCAGGCTAGCTCTTTCTGCCTGCGAGCTATCTGCAGACGTTCGCATTTTCGGAGCAGGGCTGCCGGAGGCGCCCGGCACGGACCACCTAAGCTACGTTTGAAGTTTGAGGGGACAAGACAAGCAAGCAGCCCCAGTCTCTGTGCCTCTGTGCGAGCAGTGCCATGGGCAGATGAGGCTGAGCAACAGCTTTCCAGGCTAGCTCTTTCTGCCTGCGAGCTATCTGCAGACGTTCGCATTTTTGGAGCAGGGCTGCCGGAAACGCCCGGCACAGACCACCTAAGCTACGTTTGAAGGTTGAGGGGACAAGACAAGCAAGCAGCCCCAGTCTCTGTGCCTCTGTGCGAGCAGTGCCATGGGCAGATGACGCTGAGCAACAGCTTTCCAGGCTAGCTCTTTCTGCCTGCGAGCTATCTGCAGACGTTTGCATTTTCGGAGCAGGGCTGCCGGAGGCGCCCGGCACGAACCACCTAAGCTACGTTTGAAGTTTGAGGGGGCAAGACAAGCAAGCAGCCCCAGTCTCTGTGCCTCTGTGCGAGCAGTGCCATGGGCAGATGAGGCTGAGCAACAGCTTTCCAGGCTAGCTCTTTCTGCCTGCGAGCTATCTGCAGACGTTTGCATTTTCGGAGCAGGGCTGCCGGAGGCGCCCGGCACGGACCACCTAAGCTACGTTTGAAGTTTGAGGGGACAAGACAAGCAAGCAGCCCCAGTCTCTGTGCCTCTGTGCGAGCAGTGCCATGGGCAGATGAGGCTGAGCAACAGCTTTCCAGGCTAGCTCTTTCTGCCTGCGAGCTATCTGCAGACGTTTGCATTTTCGGAGCAGGGCTGCCGGAGGCGCCCGGCACGGACCACCTAAGCTACGTTTGAAGTTTGAGAGGGCAAGACAAGCAAGCAGCCCCAGTCTCTGTGCCTCTGTGCGAGCAGTGCCATGGGCAGATGAGGCTGAGCAACAGCTTTCCAGGCTAGCTCTTTCTGCCTGCGAGCTATCTGCAGACGTTTGCATTTTCGGAGCAGGGCTGCCGGAGGCGCCCGGCACAGACCACCTAAGTTACGTTTGAAGTTTGACGGGACAAGACAAGCAAGCAGCCCCAGTCTCTGTGCCTCTGTGCGAGCAGTGCCATGGGCAGATGAGGCTGAGCAACAGCTTTCCAGGCTAGCTCTTTCTGCCTGCGAGCTATCTGCAGACGTTTGCATTTTCGGAGCAGGGCTGCCGGATGCGCCTGGCACGGACCACCTAAGCTACGTTTGAAGTTTGAGGGGGAAGACAAGCAAGCAGCCTCAGTCTCTGTGCCTCTGTGCGAGCAGTGCCATGGGCAAATGAGGCTGAGCAACAGCTTTCCAGGCTAGCTCTTTCTGCCTGCGAGCTATCTGCAGACGTTTGCATTTTCGGAGCAGGGCTGCTGGAGGCGCACGGCACAGACCACCTAAGCTACGTTTGAAGTTTGAGGGGACAAGACAAGCAAGCAGCCCCAGTCTCTGTGCCTCTGTGCGAGCAGTGCGATGGGCAGATGAGGCTGAGCAACAGCTTTCCAGGCTAGCTCTTTCTGCCTGCGAGCTATCTGCAGACGTTCGCATTTTCGGAGCAGGGCTGCCGGAGGCGCCCGGCACGGACCACCTAAACTACGTTTGAAGTTTGAGGGGGCAAGACAAGCAAGCAGCCTCAGTCTCTGTGGCTCTGTGCGAGCAGTGCCATGGGCAGATGAGGCTGAGCAACAGCTTTCCAGGCTAGCTCTTTCTGCCTGCGAGCTATCTGCAGACGTTTGCATTTTTGGAGCAGGGCTGCCGGAGGCGCCCGGCACGGACCACCTAAGCTACATTTGAAGTTTGAGGGGACAAGACAAGCAAGCAGCCCCAGTCTCTGTGCCTCTGTGCGAGCAGTGCCATGGGCAGATGAGGCTGAGCAACAGCTTTCCAGGCTAGCTCTTTCTGCCTGCGAGCTATCTGCAGATGTTTGCATTTTCGGAGCAGGGCTGCCGGATGCGCCCGGCACAGACCACCTAAGCTACGTTTGAAGTTTGAGGGGACAAGACAAGCAAGCAGCCCCAGTCTCTGTGCCTCTGTGCGAGCAGTGCCATGGGCAGATGAGGCTGAGCAACAGCTTTCCAGGCTAGCTCTTTCTGCCTGCGAGCTATCTGCAGACGTTCGCATTTTCGGAGCAGGGCTGCGGGACGCGCCCGGCACAGACCACCTAAGCTACGTTTGAAGTTTGAGGGGGCAAAACAAGCAAGCAGCCCCAGTCTCTGTGCCTCTGTGCGAGCAGTGCCATGGGCAGATGAGGCTGAGCAACAGCTTTCCAGGCTAGCTCTTTCTGCCTGCGAGCTATCTGCAGACGTTCGCATTTTTGGAGCAGGGCTGCCGGAGGCGCCCGGCACAGACCACCTAAGCTACGTTTGAAGTTTGACGGGACAAGACAAGCAAGCAGCCCCAGTCTCTGTGCCTCTGTGCGAGCAGTGCCATGGGCAGATGAGGCTGAGCAACAGCTTTCCAGGCTAGCTCTTTCTGCCTGCGAGCTATCTGCAGACGTTTGCATTTTCGGAGCAGGGCTGCCGGATGCGCCTGGCATGGACCACCTAAGCTACGTTTGAAGTTTGAGGGGGAAGACAAGCAAGCAGCCTCAGTCTCTGTGCCTCTGTGCGAGCAGTGCCATGGGCAAATGAGGCTGAGCAACAGCTTTCCAGGCTAGCTCTTTCTGCCTGCCAGCTATCTGCAGACGTTTGCATTTTCGGAGCAGGGCTGCCGGAGGCGCACGGCACAGACCACCTAAACTACGTTTGAAGTTTGAGGGGACAAGACAAGCAAGCAGCCCCAGTCTCTGTGCCTCTGTGCGAGCAGTGCGATGGGCAGATGAGGCTGAGCAACAGCTTTCCAGGCTAGCTCTTTCTGCCTGCGAGCTATCTGCAGACGTTCGCATTTTCGGAGCAGGGCTGCCGGAGGCGCCCGGCACGGACCACCTAAACTACGTTTGAAGTTTGAGGGGGCAAGACAAGCAAGCAGCCCCAGTCTCTGTGCCTCTGTGCGAGCAGTGCCATGGGCAGATGAGGCTGAGCAACAGCTTTCCAGGCTAGCTCTTTCTGCCTGCGAGCTATCTGCAGACGTTCGCATTTTCGAAGCAGGGCTGCCGGAGGCGCCCGGCACGGACCACCTATGCTACATTTAAAGTTTCAGGGGACAAGACAAGCAAGCAGCCCCAGTCTCTGTGCCTCTGTGCGAGCAGTGCCATGGGCAGATGACGCTGAGCAACAGCTTTCCAGGCTAGCTCTTTCTGCCTGCGAGCTATCTGCAGACGTTCGCATTTTTGGAGCAGGGCTGCCGGAGGCGCCCGGCACGGACCACCTAAGCTACATTTGAAGTTTGAGGGGACAACACAAGCAAGCAGCCCCAGTCTCTGTGCCTCTGTGCGAGCAGTGCCATGGGCAGATGACGCTGAGCAACAGCTTTCCAGGCTAGCTCTTTCTGCCTGCGAGCTATCTGCAGACGTTCGCATTTTCGGAGCAGGGCTGCCGGAGGCGCCCGGCACGGACCACCTAAGCTACGTTTGAAGTTTGAGGGGGAAAACAAGCAAGCAGCCCCAGTCTCTGTGCCTCTGTGCGAGCAGTGCCATGAGCAGATGAGGCTGAGCAACAGCTTTCCAGGCTAGCTCTTTCTGCCTGCGAGCTATCTGCAGACGTTCGCATTTTCGGAGCAGGGCTGCCGGAGGCGCCCGGCTCGGACCACCTAAGCTACATTTGAAGTTTGAGGGGACAAGACAAGCAAGCAGCCCCAGTCTCTGTGCTTCTGTGCGAGCAGTGCCATGGGCAGATGAGGATGAGCAACAGTTTTCCAGGCTAGCTCTTTCTGCCTGCGAGCTATCTGCAGACGTTCGCATTTTCGAAGCAGGGCTGCCGGAGGCGCCCGGCACGGACCACCTATGCTACATTTAAAGTTTGAGGGGACAAGACAAGCAAGCAGCCCCAGTCTCTGTGCCTCTGTGCGAGCAGTGCGATGGGCAGATGAGGCTGAGCAACAGCTTTCCAGGCTAGCTCTTTCTGCCTGCGAGCTATCTGCAGACGTTCGCATTTTCGGAGCAGGGCTGCCGGAGGCGCCCGGCACGGACCACCTAAGCTACATTTGAAGTTTGAGGGGACAAGACAAGCAAGCAGCCCCAGTCTCTGTGCCTCTGTGCGAGCAGTGCCATGGGCAGATGAGGCTGAGCAACAGCTTTCCAGACTAGCTCTTTCTGCCTGCGAGCTATCTGCAGACGTTCACATTTTTGGAGCAGGGCTGCCGGAGGCGCCCGGCACAGACCACCTAAGCTACGTTTGAAGTTTCACGGGACAAGACAAGCAAGCAGCCCCAGTCTCTGTGCCTCTGTGCGAGCAGTGCCATGGGCAGATGAGGCTGAGCAACAGCTTTCCAGGCTAGCTCTTTCTGCCTGCGAGCTATCTGCAGACGTTTGCATTTTCGGAGCAGGGCTGCCGGATGCGCCTGGCATGGACCACCTAAGCTACGTTTGAAGTTTGAGGGGGAAGACAAGCAAGCAGCCCCAGTCTCTGTGCCTCTGTGCGAGCAGTGCCATGGGCAAATGAGGCTGAGCAACAGCTTTCCAGGCTAGCTCTTTCTGCCTGCCAGCTATCTGCAGACGTTTGCATTTTCGGAGCAGGGCTGCCGGAGGCGCACGGCACAGACCACCTAAACTACGTTTGAAGTTTGAGGGGACAAGACAAGCAAGCAGCCCCAGTCTCTGTGCCTCTGTGCGAGCAGTGCCATGGGCAGATGAGGCTGAGCAACAGCTTTCCAGGCTAGCTCTTTCTGCCTGTGAGCTATCTGCAGACGTTCGCATTTTCGGAGCAGGGCTGCCGGAGGCGCCCGGCACGGACCACCTAAGCTACGTTTGAAGTTTCAGGGGGAAAGACAAGCAAGCAGCCCCAGTCTCTGTGCCTCTGTGCGAGCAGTGCCATGGGCAGATGAGGCTGAGCAACAGCTTTCCACGCTAGCTCTTTCTGCCTGCGAGCTATCTGCAGACGTTCGCATTTTCAGAGCAGTGCTGCGGGACGCGCCCGGCACAGACCACCTAAGCTACGTTTGAAATTTGAGGGGACAAGACAAGCAAGCAGCCCCAGTCTCTGTGCCTCTGTGCGAGCAGTGCCATGGGCAGATGAGGCTGAGCAACAGCTTTCCAGGCTAGCTCTTTCTGCCTGCGAGCTATCTGCAGACGTTCGCATTTTCGGAGCAGGGCTGCCGGAGGCGCCCGGCACGGACACCTAAGCTACGTTTGAAGTTTGAGGGGACAAGACAAGCAAGCAGCCCCAGTCTCTGTGCCTCTGTGCGAGCAGTGCCATGGGCAGATGAGGCTGAGCAACAGCTTTCCAGGCTAGCTCTTTCTGCCTGCGAGCTATCTGCAGACGTTCGCATTTTCGGAGCAGGGCTGCCGGAGGCGCCCGGCATGTACCACCTAAATTACGTTTGAAGTTCGAGGGGGCAAGACAAGCAAGCAGCCCCAGTCTCTGTGCCTCTGTGCGAGCAGTGCCATGGGCAGATGAGGCTGAGCAACAGCTTTCCAGGCTAGCTCTTTCTGCCTGCGAGCTATCTGCAAACGTTCGCATTTTTGGAGCAGGGCTGCCGGAGGCGCCCGGCACAGACCACCTAAGCAACGTTTGAAGGTTGAGGGGACAAGACAAGCAAGCAGCCCCAGTCTCTGTGCCTCTGTGCGAGCAGTGCCATGGGCAGATGAGGCTGAGCAACAGCTTTCCAGGCTAGCACTTTCTGCCTGCGAGCTATCTGCAGACGTTCGCATTTTCGGAGCAGGGCTGCCGGATGCGCCCGGCACGGACCACCTAAGCTACGTTTGAAGTTTGAGGGGACAAGACAAGCAAGCAGCCCCAGTCTCTGTGCCTCTGTGCGAGCAGTGCCATGGGCAGATGAGGCTGAGCAACAGCTTTCCAGGCTAGCTCTTTCTGCCTGCGAGCTATCTGCAGACGTTCGCATTTTCGGAGCAGGGCTGCCGGAGGCGCCCGGCAAGGACCACCTAAGCTACGTTTGAAGTTTGAGGGGGCAAGACAAGCAAGCAGCCCCAGTCTCTGTGCCTCTGTGCGAGCAGTGCCATGGGCAGATGAGGCTGAGCAACAGCTTTCCAGGCTAGCTCTTTCTGCCTGCGAGCTATCTGCAGACGTTTGCATTTTCGGAGCAGGGCTGCCGGAGGCGCCCGGCACAGACCACCTAAGCTACGTTTGAAGTTTGAGGGGACAAGACAAGCAAGCAGCCCCAGTCTCTGTGCCTCTGTGCGAGCAGTGCCATGGGCAGATGAGGCTGAGCAACAGCTTTCCAGGCTAGCTCTTTCTGCCTGCGAGCTATCTGCAGACGTTCGCATTTTCGGAGCAGGGCTGCGGGACGCGCCCGGCACAGACCACCTAAGCTACGTTTGAAGTTTGAGGGGGCAAAACAAGCAAGCAGCCCCAGTCTCTGTGCCTCTGTGCGAGCAGTGCCATGGGCAGATGAGGCTGAGCAACAGCTTTCCAGGCTAGCTCTTTCTGCCTGCGAGCTATCTGCAGACGTTCGCATTTTTGGAGCAGGGCTGCCGGAGGCGCCCGGCACGGACCACCTAAGCTACATTTGAAGTTTCAGGGGGAAAGACAAGCAAGCAGCCCCAGTCTCTGTGCCTCTGTGCGAGCAGTGCCATGGGCAGATGAGGCTGAGCAACAGCTTTCCAGGCTAGCTCTTTCTGCCTGCGAGCTATCTGCAGACGTTCGCATTTTCAGAGCAGTGCTGCGGGACGCGCCCGGCACAGACCACCTAAGCTACGTTTGAAGTTTGAGGGGACAAGACAAGCAAGCAGCCCCAGTCTCTGTGCCTCTGTGCGAGCAGTGCCATGGGCAGATGAGGCTGAGCAACAGCTTTCCAGGCTAGCTCTTTCTGCCTGCGAGCTATCTGCAGACGTTTGCATTTTCGGAGCAGGGCTGCCGGAGGCGCCCGGCACAGACCACCTAAGCTACGTTTGAAGTTTGAGGGGACAAGACAAGCAAGCAGCCCCAGTCTCTGTGCCTCTGTGCGAGCAGTGCCATGGGCAAATGAGGCTGAGCAACAGCTTTCCAGGCTAGCTCTTTCTGCCTGCCAGCTATCTGCAGACGTTTGCATTTTCGGAGCAGGGCTGCCGGAGGCGCACGGCACAGACCACCTAAACTACGTTTGAAGTTTGAGGGGACAAGACAAGCAAGCAGCCCCAGTCTCTGTGCCTCTGTGCGAGCAGTGCCATGGGCAGATGAGGCTGAGCAACAGCTTTCCAGGCTAGCTCTTTCTGCCTGTGAGCTATCTGCAGACGTTCGCATTTTCGGAGCAGGGCTGCCGGAGGCGCCCGGCACGGACCACCTAAGCTACGTTTGAAGTTTCAGGGGGAAAGACAAGCAAGCAGCCCCAGTCTCTGTGCCTCTGTGCGAGCAGTGCCATGGGCAGATGAGGCTGAGCAACAGCTTTCCAGGCTAGCTCTTTCTGCCTGCGAGCTATCTGCAGACGTTCGCATTTTCAGAGCAGTGCTGCGGGACGCGCCCGGCACAGACCACCTAAGCTACGTTTGAAGTTTGAGGGGACAAGACAAGCAAGCAGCCCCAGTCTCTGTGCCTCTGTGCGAGCAGTGCCATGGGCAGATGAGGCTGAGCAACAGCTTTCCAGGCTAGCTCTTTCTGCCTGCGAGCTATCTGCAGACGTTCGCATTTTCGGAGCAGGGCTGCCGGAGGCGCCCGGCACGGACCACCTAAGCTACGTTTGAAGTTTGAGGGGACAAGACAAGCAAGCAGCCCCAGTCTCTGTGCCTCTGTGCGAGCAGTGCCATGGGCAGATGAGGCTGAGCAACAGCTTTCCAGGCTAGCTCTTTCTGCCTGCGAGCTATCTGCAGACGTTCGCATTTTCGGAGCAGGGCTGCCGGAGGCGCCCGGCATGTACCACCTAAGTTACGTTTGAAGTTCGAGGGGGCAAGACAAGCAAGCAGCCCCAGTCTCTGTGCCTCTGTGCGAGCAGTGCCATGGGCAGATGAGGCTGAGCAACAGCTTTCCAGGCTAGCTCTTTCTGCCTGCGAGCTATCTGCAAACGTTCGCATTTTTGGAGCAGGGCTGCCGGAGGCGCCCGGCACAGACCACCTAAGCAACGTTTGAAGGTTGAGGGGACAAGACAAGCAAGCAGCCCCAGTCTCTGTGCCTCTGTGCGAGCAGTGCCATGGGCAGATGAGGCTGAGCAACAGCTTTCCAGGCTAGCACTTTCTGCCTGCGAGCTATCTGCAGACGTTCGCATTTTCGGAGCAGGGCTGCCGGATGCGCCCGGCACGGACCACCTAAGCTACGTTTGAAGTTTGAGGGGACAAGACAAGCAAGCAGCCCCAGTCTCTGTGCCTCTGTGCGAGCAGTGCCATGGGCAGATGAGGCTGAGCAACAGCTTTCCAGGCTAGCTCTTTCTGCCTGCGAGCTATCTGCAGACGTTCGCATTTTCGGAGCAGGGCTGCCGGAGGCGCCCGGCAAGGACCACCTAAGCTACGTTTGAAGTTTGAGGGGGCAAGACAAGCAAGCAGCCCCAGTCTCTGTGCCTCTGTGCGAGCAGTGCCATGGGCAGATGAGGCTGAGCAACAGCTTTCCAGGCTAGCTCTTTCTGCCTGCGAGCTATCTGCAGACGTTTGCATTTTCGGAGCAGGGCTGCCGGAGGCGCCCGGCACAGACCACCTAAGCTACGTTTGAAATTTGAGGGGACAAGACAAGCAAGCAGCCCCAGTCTCTGTGCCTCTGTGCGAGCAGTGCCATGGGCAGATGAGGCTGAGCAACAGCTTTCCAGGCTAGCTCTTTCTGCCTGCGAGCTATCTGCAGACGTTCGCATTTTCGGAGCAGGGCTGCGGGACGCGCCCGGCACAGACCACCTAAGCTACGTTTGAAGTTTGAGGGGGCAAAACAAGCAAGCAGCCCCAGTCTCTGTGCCTCTGTGCGAGCAGTGCCATGGGCAGATGAGGCTGAGCAACAGCTTTCCAGGCTAGCTCTTTCTGCCTGCGAGCTATCTGCAGACGTTCGCATTTTTGGAGCAGGGCTGCCGGAGGCGCCCGGCACGGACCACCTAAGCTACATTTGAAGTTTCAGGGGGAAAGACAAGCAAGCAGCCCCAGTCTCTGTGCCTCTGTGCGAGCAGTGCCATGGGCAGATGAGGCTGAGCAACAGCTTTCCAGGCTAGCTCTTTCTGCCTGCGAGCTATCTGCAGACGTTCGCATTTTCAGAGCAGTGCTGCGGGACGCGCCCGGCACAGACCACCTAAGCTACGTTTGAAGTTTGAGGGGACAAGACAAGCAAGCAGCCCCAGTCTCTGTGCCTCTGTGCGAGCAGTGCCATGGGCAGATGAGGCTGAGCAACAGCTTTCCAGGCTAGCTCTTTCTGCCTGCGAGCTATCTGCAGACGTTTGCATTTTCGGAGCAGGGCTGCCGGAGGCGCCCGGCACAGACCACCTAAGCTACGTTTGAAGTTTGAGGGGACAAGACAAGCAAGCAGCCCCAGTCTCTGTGCCTCTGTGCGAGCAGTGCCATGGGCAGATGAGGCTGAGCAACAGCTTTCCAGGCTAGCTCTTTCTGCCTGCGAGCTATCTGCAGACGTTCGCATTTTCGGAGCAGGGCTGCGGGACGCGCCCGGCACAGACCACCTAAGCTACGTTTGAAGTTTGAGGGGGCAAAACAAGCAAGCAGCCCCAGTCTCTGTGCCTCTGTGCGAGCAGTGCCATGGGCAGATGAGGCTGAGCAACAGCTTTCCAGGCTAGCTCTTTCTGCCTGCGAGCTATCTGCAGACGTTCGCATTTTTGGAGCAGGGCTGCCGGAGGCGCCCGGCACGGACCACCTAAGCTACATTTGAAGTTTCAGGGGGAAAGACAAGCAAGCAGCCCCAGTCTCTGTGCCTCTGTGCGAGCAGTGCCATGGGCAGATGAGGCTGAGCAACAGCTTTCCAGGCTAGCTCTTTCTGCCTGCGAGCTATCTGCAGACGTTCGCATTTTCAGAGCAGTGCTGCGGGACGCGCCCGGCACAGACCACCTAAGCTACGTTTGAAGTTTGAGGGGACAAGACAAGCAAGCAGCCCCAGTCTCTGTGCCTCTGTGCGAGCAGTGCCATGGGCAGATGAGGCTGAGCAACAGCTTTCCAGGCTAGCTCTTTCTGCCTGCGAGCTATCTGCAGACGTTCGCATTTTCGGAGCAGGGCTGCCGGAGGCGCCCGGCACAGACCACCTAAGCTACGTTTGAAGTTTGACGGGACAAGACAAGCAAGCAGCCCCAGTCTCTGTGCCTCTGTGCGAGCAGTGCCATGGGCAGATGAGGCTGAGCAACAGCTTTCCAGGCTAGCTCTTTCTGCCTGCGAGCTATCTGCAGACGTTTGCATTTTCGGAGCAGGGCTGCCGGATGCGCCTGGCACGGACCACCTAAGCTACGTTTGAAGTTTGAGGGGGAAGACAAGCAAGCAGCCCCAGTCTCTGTGCCTCTGTGCGAGCAGTGCCATGGGCAGATGAGGCTGAGCAACAGCTTTCCAGGCTAGCTCTTTCTGCCTGCGAGCTATCTGCAGACGTTCGCATTTTTGGAGCAGGGCTGCCGGAGGCGCCCGGCACGGACCACCTAAGCTACATTTGAAGTTTCAGGGGGAAAGACAAGCAAGCAGCCCCAGTCTCTGTGCCTCTGTGCGAGCAGTGCCATGGGCAGATGAGGCTGAGCAACAGCTTTCCAGGCTAGCTCTTTCTGCCTGCGAGCTATCTGCAGACGTTCGCATTTTCAGAGCAGTTCTGCGGGACGCGCCCGGCACAGACCACCTAAGCTACGTTTGAAGTTTGAGGGGACAAGACAAGCAAGCAGCCCCAGTCTCTGTGCCTCTGTGCGAGCAGTGCCATGGGCAGATGAGGCTGAGCAACAGCTTTCCAGGCTAGCTCTTTCTGCCTGCGAGCTATCTGCAGACGTTCGCATTTTCGGAGCAGGGCTGCCGGAGGCGCCCGGCACGGACCACCTAAGCTACGTTTGAAGGTTGAGGGGACAAGACAAGCAAGCAGCCCCAGTCTCTGTGCCTCTGTGCGAGCAGTGCCATGGGCAGATGAGGCTGAGCAACAGCTTTCCAGGCTAGCTCTTTCTGCCTGCGAGCTATCTGCAGACGTTTGCATTTTCGGAGCAGGGCTGCCGGATGCGCCCGGCACAGACCACCTAAGCTACGTTTGAAGTTTGAGGGGGAAGACAAGCAAGCAGCCCCAGTCTCTGTGCCTCTGTGCGAGCAGTGCGATGGGCAAATGAGGCTGAGCAACAGCTTTCCAGGCTAGCTCTTTCTGCCTGCGAGCTATCTGCAGACGTTCGCATTTTCAGAGCAGTGCTGCGGGACGCGCCCGGCACAGACCACCTAAGCTACGTTTGAAGTTTGAGGGGACAAGACAAGCAAGCAGCCCCAGTCTCTGTGCCTCTGTGCGAGCAGTGCCATGGGCAGATGAGGCTGAGCAACAGCTTTCCAGGCTAGCTCTTTCTGCCTGCGAGCTATCTGCAGACGTTCGCATTTTCGGAGCAGGGCTGCCGGAGGCGCCCGGCACGGACCACCTAAGCTACGTTTGAAGTTTGAGGGGACAAGACAAGCAAGCAGCCCCAGTCTCTGTGCCTCTGTGCGAGCAGTGCCATGGGCAGATGAGGCTGAGCAACAGCTTTCCAGGCTAGCTCTTTCTGCCTGCGAGCTATCTGCAGACGTTCGCATTTTTGGAGCAGGGCTGCCGGAGGCGCCCGGCATGTACCACCTAAGTTACGTTTGAAGTTCGAGGGGGCAAGACAAGCAAGCAGCCCCAGTCTCTGTGCCTCTGTGCGAGCAGTGCCATGGGCAGATGAGGCTGAGCAACAGCTTTCCAGGCTAGCTCTTTCTGCCTGCGAGCTATCTGCAAACGTTCGCATTTTTGGAGCAGGGCTGCCGGAGGCGCCCGGCACAGACCACCTAAGCAACGTTTGAAGGTTGAGGGGACAAGACAAGCAAGCAGCCCCAGTCTCTGTGCCTCTGTGCGAGCAGTGCCATGGGCAGATGAGGCTGAGCAACAGCTTTCCAGGCTAGCACTTTCTGCCTGCGAGCTATCTGCAGACGTTCGCATTTTCGGAGCAGGGCTGCCGGATGCGCCCGGCACAGACCACCTAAGCTACATTTGAAGTTTGAGGGGACAACACAAGCAAGCAGCCCCAGTCTCTGTGCCTCTGTGCGAGCAGTGCCATGGGCAGATGAGGCTGAGCAACAGCTTTCCAGGCTAGCTCTTTCTGCCTGCGAGCTATCTGCAGACGTTCGCATTTTCGGAGCAGGGCTGACGGAGGCGCCCGGCAAGGACCACCTAAGCTACGTTTGAAGTTTGAGGGGGCAAGACAAGCAAGCAGCCCCAGTCTCTGTGCCTCTGTGCGAGCAGTGCCATGGGCAGATGAGGCTGAGCAACAGCTTTCCAGGCTAGCTCTTTCTGCCTGCGAGCTATCTGCAGACGTTTGCATTTTCGGAGCAGGGCTGCCGGAGGCGCCCGGCACAGACCACCTAAGCTACGTTTGAAGTTTGAGGGGACAAGACAAGCAAGCAGCCCCAGTCTCTGTGCCTCTGTGCGAGCAGTGCCATGGGCAGATGAGGCTGAGCAACAGCTTTCCAGGCTAGCTCTTTCTGCCTGCGAGCTATCTGCAGACGTTCGCATTTTCGGAGCAGGGCTGCGGGACGCGCCCGGCACAGACCACCTAAGCTACGTTTGAAGTTTGAGGGGGTAAAACAAGCAAGCAGCCCCAGTCTCTGTGCCTCTGTGCGAGCAGTGCCATGGGCAGATGAGGCTGAGCAACAGCTTTCCAGGCTAGCTCTTTCTGCCTGCGAGCTATCTGCAGACGTTCGCATTTTTGGAGCAGGGCTGCCGGAGGCGCCCGGCACGGACCACCTAAGCTACATTTGAAGTTTCAGGGGGAAAGACAAGCAAGCAGCCCCAGTCTCTGTGCCTCTGTGCGAGCAGTGCCATGGGCAGATGAGGCTGAGCAACAGCTTTCCAGGCTAGCTCTTTCTGCCTGCGAGCTATCTCCAGACGTTCGCATTTTCAGAGCAGTGCTGCGGGACGCGCCCGGCACAGACCACCTAAGCTACGTTTGAAGTTTGAGGGGACAAGACAAGCAAGCAGCCCCAGTCTCTGTGCCTCTGTGCGAGCAGTGCCATGGGCAGATGAGGCTGAGCAACAGCTTTCCAGGCTAGCTCTTTCTGCCTGCGAGCTATCTGCAGACGTTCGCATTTTTGGAGCAGGGCTGCCGGAGGCGCCCGGCACGGACCACCTAAGCTACATTTGAAGTTTCAGGGGGAAAGACAAGCAAGCAGCCCCAGTCTCTGTGCCTCTGTGCGAGCAGTGCCATGGGCAGATGAGGCTGAGCAACAGCTTTCCAGGCTAGCTCTTTCTGCCTGCGAGCTATCTGCAGACGTTCGCATTTTCAGAGCAGTGCTGCGGGACGCGCCCGGCACAGACCACCTAAGCTACGTTTGAAGTTTGAGGGGACAAGACAAGCAAGCAGCCCCAGTCTCTGTGCCTCTGTGCGAGCAGTGCCATGGGCAGATGAGGCTGAGCAACAGCTTTCCAGGCTAGCTCTTTCTGCCTGCGAGCTATCTGCAGACGTTCGCATTTTCGGAGCAGGGCTGCCGGAGGCGCCCGGCACGGACCACCTAAGCTACGTTTGAAGTTTGAGGGGACAAGACAAGCAAGCAGCCCCAGTCTCTGTGCCTCTGTGCGAGTAGTGCCATGGGCAGATGAGGCTGAGCAACAGCTTTCCAGGCTAGCTCTTTCTGCCTGCGAGCTATCTGCAGACGTTCGCATTTTCGGAGCAGGGCTGCCGGAGGCGCCCGGCATGTACCACCTAAGTTACGTTTGAAGTTCGAGGGGGCAAGACAAGCAAGCAGCCCCAGTCTCTGTGCCTCTGTGCGAGCAGTGCCATGGGCAGATGAGGCTGAGCAACAGCTTTCCAGGCTAGCTCTTTCTGCCTGCGAGCTATCTGCAGACGTTTGCATTTTCGGAGCAGGGCTGCCGGATGCGCCCGGCACGGACCACCTAAGCTACGTTTGAAGTTTGAGGGGACAAGACAAGCAAGCAGCCCCAGTCTCTGTGCCTCTGTGCGAGCAGTGCCATGGGCAGATGAGGCTGAGCAACAGCTTTCCAGGCTAGCTCTTTCTGCCTGCGAGCTATCTGCAGACGTTCGCATTTTCGGAGCAGGGCTGCCGGAGGCGCCCGGCATGTACCACCTAAGTTACGTTTGAAGTTTGAGGGGGAAGACAAGCAAGCAGCCCCAGTCTCTGTGCCTCTGTGCGAGCAGTGCGATGGGCAAATGAGGCTGAGCAACAGCTTTCCAGGCTAGCTCTTTCTGCCTGCGAGCTATCTGCAGACGTTTGCATTTTCGGAGCAGGGCTGCCGGATGCGCCCGGCACAGACCACCTAAGCTACGTTTGAAGTTTGAGGGGACAAGACAAGCAAGCAGCCCCAGTCTCTGTGCCTCTGTGCGAGCAGTGCCATGGGCAGATGAGGCTGAGCAACAGCTTTCCAGGCTAGCTCTTTCTGCCTGCGAGCTATCTGCAGACGTTTGCATTTTCGGAGCAGGGCTGCCGGAGGCGCCCGGCACGGACCACCTAAGCTACGTTTGAATTTTGAGGGGGAAGACAAGCAAGCAGCCCCAGTCTCTGTGCCTCTGTGCGAGCAGTGCCATGGGCAGATGAGGCTGAGCAACAGCTTTCCAGGCTAGCTCTTTCTGCCTGCGAGCTATCTGCAGACGTTCGCATTTTCAGAGCAGGGCTGCCGGAGGCGCCCGGCACGGACCACCTAAGCTACGTTTGAAGTTTGAGGGGGCAAGACAAGCAAGCAGCCCCAGTCTCTGTGCCTCTGTGCGAGCAGTGCCATGGGCAGATGAGGCTGAGCAACAGCTTTCCAGGCTAGCTCTTTCTGCCTGCGAGCTATCTGCAGACGTTTGCATTTTCGGAGCAGGGCTGCCGGATGCGCCCGGCACAGACCACCTAAGCTACGTTTGAAGTTTCAGGGGACAAGACAAGCAAGCAGCCCCAGTCTCTGTGCCTCTGTGCGAGCAGTGCCATGGGCAGATGAGGCTGAGCAACAGCTTTCCAGGCTAGCTCTTTCTGCCTGCGAGCTATCTGCAGACGTTCGCATTTTTGGAGCAGGGCTGCCGGAGGCGCCCGGCACGGACCACCTAAACGACATTTGAAGTTTGAGGGGGCAAGACAAGCAAGCAGCCCCAGTCTCTGTGCCTCTGTGCGAGCAGTGCCATGGGCAGATGAGGCTGAGCAACAGCTTTCCAGGCTAGCACTTTCTGCCTGCGAGCTATCTGCAGACGTTCGCATTTTCGGAGCAGGGCTGCCGGATGCGCCAGGCACAGACCACCTAAGCTACATTTGAAGTTTGAGGGGACAAGACAAGCAAGCAGCCCCAGTCTCTGTGCCTCTG
The DNA here is from genome assembly GCF_030867145.1 of Opisthocomus hoazin. Lineage (NCBI taxonomy): Eukaryota > Metazoa > Chordata > Aves > Opisthocomiformes > Opisthocomidae > Opisthocomus > Opisthocomus hoazin. The sequence continues at coordinate 288,605 of NW_027448898.1, forward strand.
TGCGAGCAGTGCCATGGGCAGATGAGGCTGAGCAACAGCTTTCCAGGCTAGCTCTTTCTGCCTGCGAGCTATCTGCAGACGTTTGGATTTTCGGAGCAGGGCTGCCGGAGGCGCCCGGCAAGGACCACCTAAGCTACGTTTGAAGTTTGAGGGGGCAAGACAAGCAAGCAGCCCCAGTCTCTGTGCCTCTGTGCGAGCAGTGCCATGGGCAGATGAGGCTGAGCAACAGCTTTCCAGGCTAGCTCTTTCTGCCTGCGAGCTATCTGCAGACGTTTGCATTTTCGGAGCAGGGCTGCCGGAGGCGCCCGGCACAGACCACCTAAGCTACGTTTGAAGTTTGAGGGGACAAGACAAGCAAGCAGCCCCAGTCTCTGTGCCTCTGTGCGAGCAGTGCCATGGGCAGATGAGGCTGAGCAACAGCTTTCCAGGCTAGCTCTTTCTGCCTGCGAGCTATCTGCAGACGTTCGCATTTTCGGAGCAGGGCTGCGGGACGCGCCCGGCACAGACCACCTAAGCTACGTTTGAAGTTTGAGGGGGCAAAACAAGCAAGCAGCCCCAGTCTCTGTGCCTCTGTGCGAGCAGTGCCATGGGCAGATGAGGCTGAGCAACAGCTTTCCAGGCTAGCTCTTTCTGCCTGCGAGCTATCTGCAGACGTTCGCATTTTTGGAGCAGGGCTGCCGGAGGCGCCCGGCACGGACCACCTAAGCTACATTTGAAGTTTCAGGGGGAAAGACAAGCAAGCAGCCCCAGTCTCTGTGCCTCTGTGCGAGCAGTGCCATGGGCAGATGAGGCTGAGCAACAGCTTTCCAGGCTAGCTCTTTCTGCCTGCGAGCTATCTGCAGACGTTCGCATTTTCAGAGCAGTTCTGCGGGACGCGCCCGGCACAGACCACCTAAGCTACGTTTGAAGTTTGAGGGGACAAGACAAGCAAGCAGCCCCAGTCTCTGTGCCTCTGTGCGAGCAGTGCCATGGGCAGATGAGGCTGAGCAACAGCTTTCCAGGCTAGCTCTTTCTGCCTGCGAGCTATCTGCAGACGTTCGCATTTTCGGAGCAGGGCTGCCGGAGGCGCCCGGCACGGACCACCTAAGCTACGTTTGAAGGTTGAGGGGACAAGACAAGCAAGCAGCCCCAGTCTCTGTGCCTCTGTGCGAGCAGTGCCATGGGCAGATGAGGCTGAGCAACAGCTTTCCAGGCTAGCTCTTTCTGCCTGCGAGCTATCTGCAGACGTTTGCATTTTCGGAGCAGGGCTGCCGGATGCGCCCGGCACAGACCACCTAAGCTACGTTTGAAGTTTGAGGGGGAAGACAAGCAAGCAGCCCCAGTCTCTGTGCCTCTGTGCGAGCAGTGCGATGGGCAAATGAGGCTGAGCAACAGCTTTCCAGGCTAGCTCTTTCTGCCTGCGAGCTATCTGCAGACGTTTGCATTTTCGGAGCAGGGCTGCCGGATGCGCCCGGCACAGACCACCTAAGCTACGTTTGAAGTTTGAGGGGACAAGACAAGCAAGCAGCCCCAGTCTCTGTGCCTCTGTGCGAGCAGTGCCATGGGCAGATGAGGCTGAGCAACAGCTTTCCAGGCTAGCTCTTTCTGCCTGCGAGCTATCTGCAGACGTTTGCATTTTCGGAGCAGGGCTGCCGGAGGCGCCCGGCACGGACCACCTAAGCTACGTTTGAATTTTGAGGGGGAAGACAAGCAAGCAGCCCCAGTCTCTGTGCCTCTGTGCGAGCAGTGCCATGGGCAGATGAGGCTGAGCAACAGCTTTCCAGGCTAGCTCTTTCTGCCTGCGAGCTATCTGCAGACGTTCGCATTTTTGGAGCAGGGCTGCCGGAGGCGCCCGGCACGGACCACCTAAACGACATTTGAAGTTTGAGGGGGCAAGACAAGCAAGCAGCCCCAGTCTCTGTGCCTCTGTGCGAGCAGTGCCATGGGCAGATGAGGCTGAGCAACAGCTTTCCAGGCTAGCACTTTCTGCCTGCGAGCTATCTGCAGACGTTCGCATTTTCGGAGCAGGGCTGCCGGATGCGCCCGGCACAGACCACCTAAGCTACGTTTGAAGTTTGAGGGGACAAGACAAGCAAGCAGCCCCAGTCTCTGTGCCTCTGTGTGAGCAGTGCCATGGGCAGATGAGGCTGAGCAACAGCTTTCCAGGCTAGCTCTTTCTGCCTGCGAGCTATCTGCAGACGTTCGCATTTTCGGAGCAGGGCTGCCGGAGGCGCCCGGCAAGGACCACCTAAGCTACGTTTGAAGTTTGAGGGGACAAGACAAGCAAGCAGCCCCAGTCTCTGTGCCTCTGTGCGAGCAGTGCCATGGGCAGATGAGGCTGAGCAACAGCTTTCCAGGCTAGCTCTTTCTGCCTGCGAGCTATCTGCAGACGTTCGCATTTTCGGAGCAGGGCTGCGGGACGCGCCCGGCACAGACCACCTAAGCTACGTTTGAAGTTTGAGGGGGCAAAACAAGCAAGCAGCCCCAGTCTCTGTGCCTCTGTGCGAGCAGTGCCATGGGCAGATGAGGCTGAGCAACAGCTTTCCAGGCTAGCTCTTTCTGCCTGCGAGCTATCTGCAGACGTTCGCATTTTTGGAGCAGGGCTGCCGGAGGCGCCCGGCACGGACCACCTAAGCTACATTTGAAGTTTCAGGGGGAAAGACAAGCAAGCAGCCCCAGTCTCTGTGCCTCTGTGCGAGCAGTGCCATGGGCAGATGAGGCTGAGCAACAGCTTTCCAGGCTAGCTCTTTCTGCCTGCGAGCTATCTGCAGACGTTCGCATTTTTGGAGCAGGGCTGCCGGAGGCGCCCGGCACAGACCACCTAAGCTACGTTTGAAGTTTGAGGGGACAAGACAAGCAAGCAGCCCCAGTCTCTGTGCCTCTGTGCGAGCAGTGCCATGGGCAGATGAGGCTGAGCAACAGCTTTCCAGGCTAGCTCTTTCTGCCTGCGAGCTATCTGCAGACGTTCGCATTTTCGGAGCAGGGCTGCCGGAGGCGCCCGGCACGGACCACCTAAGCTACGTTTGAAGTTTGAGGGGACAAGACAAGCAAGCAGCCACAATCTCTGTGCCTCTGTGCGAGTAGTGCCATGGGCAGATGAGGCTGAGCAACAGCTTTCCAGGCTAGCTCTTTCTGCCTGCGAGCTATCTGCAGACGTTCGCATTTTCGGAGCAGGGCTGCCGGAGGCGCCCGGCATGTACCACCTAAGTTACGTTTGAAGTTTGAGGGGGCAAGACAAGCAAGCAGCCCCAGTCTCTGTGCCTCTGTGCGAGCAGTGCCATGGGCAGATGAGGCTGAGCAACAGCTTTCCAGGCTAGCTCTTTCTGCCTGCGAGCCATCTGCAAACGTTCGCATTTTTGGAGCAGGGCTGCCGGAGGCCCCCGGCACAGACCACCTAAGCAACGTTTGAAGGTTGAGGGGACAAGACAAGCAAGCAGCCCCAGTCTCTGTGCCTCTGTGCGAGCAGTGCCATGGGCAGATGAGGCTGAGCAACAGCTTTCCAGGCTAGCTCTTTCTGCCTGCGAGCTATCTGCAGACGTTTGCATTTTCGGAGCAGGGCTGCCGGATGCGCCCGGCACAGACCACCTAAGCTACGTTTGAAGTTTGAGGGGGAAGACAAGCAAGCAGCCCCAGTCTCTGTGCCTCTGTGCGAGCAGTGCGATGGGCAAATGAGGCTGAGCAACAGCTTTCCAGGCTAGCTCTTTCTGCCTGCGAGCTATCTGCAGACGTTTGCATTTTCGGAGCAGGGCTGCCGGATGCGCCCGGCACAGACCACCTAAGCTACGTTTGAAGTTTGAGGGGACAAGACAAGCAAGCAGCCCCAGTCTCTGTGCCTCTGTGCGAGCAGTGCCATGGGCAGATGAGGCTGAGCAACAGCTTTCCAGGCTAGCTCTTTCTGCCTGCGAGCTATCTGCAGACGTTTGCATTTTCGGAGCAGGGCTGCCGGAGGCGCCCGGCACGGACCACCTAAGCTACGTTTGAATTTTGAGGGGGAAGACAAGCAAGCAGCCCCAGTCTCTGTGCCTCTGTGCGAGCAGTGCCATGGGCAGATGAGGCTGAGCAACAGCTTTCCAGGCTAGCTCTTTCTGCCTGCGAGCTATCTGCAGACGTTTGCATTTTCGGAGCAGGGCTGCGGGACGCGCCTGGCACGGACCACCTAAGCTACGTTTGAAGTTTGAGGGGGCAAGACAAGCAAGCAGCCCCAGTCTCTGTGCCTCTGTGCGAGCAGTGCCATGGGCAGATGAGGCTGAGCAACAGCTTTCCAGGCTAGCTCTTTCTGCCTGCGAGCTATCTGCAGACGTTTGCATTTTCGGAGCAGGGCTGCCGGATGCGCCCGGCACAGACCACCTAAGCTACGTTTGAAGTTTGAGGGGGCAAGACAAGCAAGCAGCCCCTGTCTCTGTGCCTCTGTGCGAGCAGTGCCATGGGCAGATGAGGCTGAGCAACAGCTTTCCAGGCTAGCTCTTTCTGCCTGCGAGCTATCTGCAGACGTTCGCATTTTCGGAGCAGGGCTGCGGGACGCGCCCGGCACAGACCACCTAAGCTACGTTTGAAGTTTGAGGGGACAAGACAAGCAAGCAGCCCCAGTCCCTGTGCCTCTGTGCGAGCAGTGCCATGGGCAGATGAGGCTGAGCAACAGCTTTCCAGGCTAGCTCTTTCTGCCTGCGAGCTATCTGCAGACGTTCGCATTTTTGGAGCAGGGCTGCCGGAGGCGCCCGGCACAGACCACCTAAGCTACGTTTGAAGTTTGAGGGGACAAGACAAGCAAGAAGCCCCAGTCTCTGTGCCTCTGTGCGAGCAGTGCCATGGGCAGATGAGGCTGAGCAACAGCTTTCCAGGCTAGCTCTTTCTGCCTGCGAGCTATCTGCAGACGTTCGCATTTTTGGAGCAGGGCTGCCGGAGGCGCCCGGCACAGACCACCTAAGCTACGTTTGAAGGTTGAGGGGACAAGACAAGCAAGCAGCCCCAGTCTCTGTGCCTCTGTGCGAGCAGTGCCATGGGCAGATGAGGCTGAGCAACAGCTTTCCAGGCTAGCTCTTTCTGCCTGCGAGCTATCTGCAGACGTTTGCATTTTCGGAGCAGGGCTGCCGGATGCGCCCGGCACGGACCACCTAAGCTAGGTTTGAAGTTTGAGGGGACAAGACAAGCAAGCAGCCCCAGTCTCTGTGCCTCTGTGCGAGCAGTGCCATGGGCAGATGAGGCTGAGCAACAGCTTTCCAGGCTAGCTCTTTCTGCCTGCGAGCTATCTGCAGACGTTCGCATTTTCGGAGCAGGGCTGCGGGACGCGCCCGGCACAGACCACCTAAGCTACGTTTGAAGTTTGAGGGGGCAAAACAAGCAAGCAGCCCCAGTCTCTGTGCCTCTGTGCGAGCAGTGCCATGGGCAGATGAGGCTGAGCAACATTTTTCCAGGCTAGCTCTTTCTGCCTGCGAGTTATCTGCAGACGTTCGCATTTTTGGAGCAGGGCTGCCGGAGGCGCCCGGCACGGACCACCTAAGCTACGTTTGAAGTTTGAGGGGACAAGACAAGCAAGCAGCCCCAGTCTCTGTGCCTCTGTGCGAGCAGTGCCATGGGCAGATGAGGCTGAGCAACAGCTTTCCAGGCTAGCTCTTTCTGCCTGCGAGCTATCTGCAAACGTTCGCATTTTTGGAGCAGGGCTGCCGGAGGCGCCCGGCACGGACCACCTAAGCTACGTTTGAAGGTTGAGGGGACAAGACAAGCAAGCAGCCCCAGTCTCTGTGCCTCTGTGCGAGCAGTGCCATGGGCAGATGAGGCTGAGCAACAGCTTTCCAGGCTAACTCTTTCTGCCTGCGAGATATCTGCAGACGTTTGCATTTTCGGAGCAGGGCTGCCGGATGCGCCCGGCACGGACCACCTAAGCTACGTTTGAAGTTTGAGGGGACAAGACAAGTAAGCAGCCTCAGTCTCTGTGCCTCTGTGCGAGCAGTACCATGGGCAAATGAGGCTGAGCAACAGCTTTCCAGGCTAGCTCTTTCTGCCTGCGAGCTATCTGCAGACGTTTGCATTTTCGGAGCAGGGCTGCCGGATGCGCCCGGCACAGACCACCTAAGCTACGTTTGAAGTTTGAGGGGACAAGACAAGCAAGCAGCCCCAGTCTCTGTGCCTCTGTGCGAGCAGTGCCATGGGCAGATGAGGCTGAGCAACAGCTTTCCAGGCTAGCTCTTTCTGCCTGCGAGCTATCTGCAGACGTTTGCATTTTCGGAGCAGGGCTGCCGGAGGCGCCCGGCACAGACCACCTAAGCTACATTTGAAGTTTGAGGGGGCAAGACAAGCAAGCAGCCCCAGTCTCTGTGCCTCTGTGCGAGCAGTGCCATGGGCAGATGAGGCTGAGCAACAGCTTTCCAGGCTAGCTCTTTCTGCCTGCGAGCTATCTGCAGACGTTTGCATTTTCGGAGCAGGGCTGCCGGATGCGCCCGGCACAGACCACCTAAGCTACGTTTGAAGTTTGAGGGGGCAAGACAAGCAAGCAGCCCCAGTCTCTGTGCCTCTGTGCGAGCAGTGCCATGGGCAGATGAGGCTGAGCAACAGCTTTCCAGGCTAGCTCTTTCTGCCTGCGAGCTATCTGCAGACGTTCACATTTTCGGAGCAGGGCTGCCGGAGGCGCCCGGCACAGACCACCTAAGCTACGTTTGAAGTTTGAGGGGGCAAGACAAGCAAGCAGCCCCAGTCTCTGTGCCTCTGTGCGAGCAGTGCCATGGGCAGATGAGGCTGAGCAACAGCTTTCCAGGCTAGCTCTTTCTGCCTGCGAGCTATCTGCAGACGTTTGCATTTTCGGAGCAGGGCTGCCGGAGGCGCCCGGCACAGACCACCTAAGCTACGTTTGAAGTTTGAGGGGGCAAAACAAGCAAGCAGCCCCAGTCTCTGTGCCTCTGTGCGAGCAGTGCCATGGGCAGATGAGGCTGAGCAACAGCTTTCCAGGCTAGCTCTTTCTGCCTGCGAGCTATCTGCAGACGTTTGCATTTTCGGAGCAGGGCTGCCGGATGCGCCCGGCACGGACCACCTAAGCTACGTTTGAAGTTTGAGGGGACAAGACAAGCAAGCAGCCCCAGTCTCTGTGCCTCTGTGCGAGCAGTGCCATGGGCAGATGAGGCTGAGCAACAGCTTTCCAGGCTAGCTCTTTCTGCCTGCGAGCTATCTGCAGACATTCGCATTTTCGGAGCAGGGCTGCCGGAGGCGCCAGGAACGGACCACCTAAGCTACATTTGAAGTTTGAGGGGACAAGACAAGCAAGCAGCCCCAGTCTCTGTGCCTCTGTGCGAGCAGTGCCATGGGCAGATGAGGCTGAGCAACAGCTTTCCAGGCTAGCTATTTCTGCCTGCGAGCTATCTGCAGACGTTTGCATTTTCGGAGCAGGGCTGCCGGATGCGCCTGGCACGGACCATCTAAGCTACATTTGAAGTTTGAGGGGACAAGACAAGCAAGCAGCCCCAGTCTCTGTGCCTCTGTGCGAGCAGTGCCATGGGCAGATGAGGCTGAGCAACAGCTTTCCAGGCTAGCTCTTTCTGCCTGCGAGCTATCTGCAGACGTTCGCATTTTCGGAGCAGGGCTGCCGGAGGCGCCCGGCACGGACCACCTAAGCTACGTTTGAAGTTTGAGGGGACAAGACAAGCAAGCAGCCCCAGTCTCTGTGCCTCTGTGCGAGCAGTGCCATGGGCAGATGAGGCTGAGCAACAGCTTTCCAGGCTAGCTCTTTCTGCCTGCGAGCTATCTGCAGACGTTTGCATTTTCGGAGCAGGGCTGCCGGATGCGCCCGGCACGGACCACCTAAGCTAGGTTTGAAGTTTGAGGGGACAAGACAAGCAAGCAGCCCCAGTCTCTGTGCCTCTGTGCGAGCAGTGCCATGGGCAGATGAGGCTGAGCAACAGCTTTCCAGGCTAGCTCTTTCTGCCTGCGAGCTATCTGCAGACGTTCGCATTTTCGGAGCAGGGCTGCGGGACGCGCCCGGCACAGACCACCTAAGCTACGTTTGAAGTTTGAGGGGGCAAAACAAGCAAGCAGCCCCAGTCTCTGTGCCTCTGTGCGAGCAGTGCCATGGGCAGATGAGGCTGAGCAACATTTTTCCAGGCTAGCTCTTTCTGCCTGCGAGTTATCTGCAGACGTTCGCATTTTTGGAGCAGGGCTGCCGGAGGCGCCCGGCACGGACCACCTAAGCTACGTTTGAAGTTTGAGGGGACAAGACAAGCAAGCAGCCCCAGTCTCTGTGCCTCTGTGCGAGCAGTGCCATGGGCAGATGAGGCTGAGCAACAGCTTTCCAGGCTAGCTCTTTCTGCCTGCGAGCTATCTGCAGACGTTCGCATTTTCGGAGCAGGGCTGCCGGAGGCGCCCGGCACGGACCACCTAAGTTACGTTTGAAGTTTGAGGGGGCAAGACAAGCAAGCAGCCCCAGTCTCTGTGCCTCTGTGCGAGCAGTGCCATGGGCAGATGAGGCTGAGCAACAGCTTTCCAGGCTAGCTCTTTCTGCCTGCGAGCTATCTGCAAACGTTCGCATTTTTGGAGCAGGGCTGCCGGAGGCGCCCGGCACAGACCACCTAAGCAACGTTTGAAGGTTGAGGGGACAAGACAAGCAAGCAGCCCCAGTCTCTGTGCCTCTGTGCGAGCAGTGCCATGGGCAGATGAGGCTGAGCAACAGCTTTCCAGGCTAGCTCTTTCTGCCTGCGAGCTATCTGCAGACGTTTGCATTTTCGGAGCAGGGCTGCCGGAGGCGCCCGGCACAGACCACCTAAGCTACGTTTGAAGTTTGAGGGGACAAGACAAGCAAGCAGCCCCAGTCTCTGTGCCTCTGTGCGAGCAGTGCCATGGGCAGATGAGGCTGAGCAACAGCTTTCCAGGCTAGCTCTTTCTGCCTGCGAGCTATCTGCAGACGTTTGCATTTTCGGAGCAGGGCTGCCGGAGGCGCCCGGCACGGACCACCTAAGCTACGTTTGAATTTTGAGGGGGAAGACAAGCAAGCAGCCCCAGTCTCTGTGCCTCTGTGCGAGCAGTGCCATGGGCAGATGAGGCTGAGCAACAGCTTTCCAGGCTAGCTCTTTCTGCCTGCGAGCTATCTGCAGACGTTCGCATTTTTGGAGCAGGGCTGCCGGAGGCGCCCGGCACTGACCACCTAAACGACATTTGAAGTTTGAGGGGGCAAGACAAGCAAGCAGCCCCAGTCTCTGTGCCTCTGTGCGAGCAGTGCCATGGGCAGATGAGGCTGAGCAACAGCTTTCCAGGCTAGCACTTTCTGCCTGCGAGCTATCTGCAGACGTTCGCATTTTCGGAGCAGGGCTGCCGGAGGCGCCCGGCAAGGACCACCTAAGCTACGTTTGAAGTTTGAGGGGGCAAGACAAGCAAGCAGCCCCAGTCTCTGTGCCTCTGTGCGAGCAGTGCCATGGGCAGATGAGGCTGAGCAACAGCTTTCCAGGCTAGCTCTTTCTGCCTGCGAGCTATCTGCAGACGTTTGCATTTTCGGAGCAGGGCTGCCGGAGGCGCCCGGCACAGACCACCTAAGCTACGTTTGAAGTTTGAGGGGACAAGACAAGCAAGCAGCCCCAGTCTCTGTGCCTCTGTGCGAGCAGTGCCATGGGCAGATGAGGCTGAGCAACAGCTTTCCAGGCTAGCTCTTTCTGCCTGCGAGCTATCTGCAGACGTTCGCATTTTCGGAGCAGGGCTGCGGGACTCGCCCGGCACAGACCACCTAAGCAACGTTTGAAGGTTGAGGGGACAAGACAAGCAAGCAGCCCCAGTCTCTGTGCCTCTGTGCGAGCAGTGCCATGGGCAGATGAGGCTGAGCAACAGCTTTCCAGGCTAGCTCTTTCTGCCTGCGAGCTATCTGCAGACGTTTGCATTTTCGGAGCAGGGCTGCCGGATGCGCCCGGCACAGACCACCTAAGCTACGTTTGAAGTTTGAGGGGGAAGACAAGCAAGCAGCCCCAGTCTCTGTGCCTCTGTGCGAGCAGTGCGATGGGCAAATGAGGCTGAGCAACAGCTTTCCAGGCTAGCTCTTTCTGCCTGCGAGCTATCTGCAGACGTTTGCATTTTCGGAGCAGGGCTGCCGGATGCGCCCGGCACAGACCACCTAAGCTACGTTTGAAGGTTGAGGGGACAAGACAAGCAAGCAGCCCCAGTCTCTGTGCCTCTGTGCGAGCAGTGCCATGGGCAGATGAGGCTGAGCAACAGCTTTCCAGGCTAGCTCTTTCTGCCTGCGAGCTATCTGCAGACGTTTGCATTTTCGGAGCAGGGCTGCCAGAGGCGCCCGGCACGGACCACCTAAGCTACGTTTGAATTTTGAGGGGGAAGACAAGCAAGCAGCCCCAGTCTCTGTGCCTCTGTGCGAGCAGTGCCATGGGCAGATGAGGCTGAGCAACAGCTTTCCAGGCTAGCTCTTTCTGCCTGCGAGCTATCTGCAGACGTTTGCATTTTCGGAGCAGGGCTGCCGGAGGCGCCCGGCACGGACCACCTAAGCTACGTTTGAAGTTTGAGGGGGCAAGACAAGCAAGCAGCCCCAGTCTCTGTGCCTCTGTGCGAGCAGTGCCATGGGCAGATGAGGCTGAGCAACAGCTTTCCAGGCTAGCTCTTTCTGCCTGCGAGCTATCTGCAGACGTTTGCATTTTCGGAGCAGGGCTGCCGGATGCGCCCGGCACAGACCACCTAAGCTACGTTTGAAGTTTGAGGGGGCAAGACAAGCAAGCAGCCCCTGTCTCTGTGCCTCTGTGCGAGCAGTGCCATGGGCAGATGAGGCTGAGCAACAGCTTTCCAGGCTAGCTCTTTCTGCCTGCGAGCTATCTGCAGACGTTCGCATTTTCGGAGCAGGGCTGCGGGACGCGCCCGGCACAGACCACCTAAGCTACGTTTGAAGTTTGAGGGGACAAGACAAGCAAGCAGCCCCAGTCCCTGTGCCTCTGTGCGAGCAGTGCCATGGGCAGATGAGGCTGAGCAACAGCTTTCCAGGCTAGCTCTTTCTGCCTGCGAGCTATCTGCAGACGTTCGCATTTTTGGAGGAGGGCTGCCGGAGGCGCCCGGCACAGACCACCTAAGATACGTTTGAAGTTTGAGGGGACAAGACAAGCAAGAAGCCCCAGTCTCTGTGCCTCTGTGCGAGCAGTGCCATGGGCAGATGAGGCTGAGCAACAGCTTTCCAGGCTAGCTCTTTCTGCCTGCGAGCTATCTGCAGACGTTCGCATTTTTGGAGCAGGGCTGCCGGAGGCGCCCGGCACAGACCACCTAAGCTACGTTTGAAGTTTGAGGGGACAAGACAAGCAAGCAGCCCCAGTCTCTGTGCCTCTGTGCGAGCAGTGCCATGGGCAGATGAGGCTGAGCAACAGCTTTCCAGGCTAGCTCTTTCTGCCTGCGAGCTATCTGCAGACGTTTGCATTTTCGGAGCAGGGCTGCCGGATGCGCCCGGCACGGACCACCTAAGCTAGGTTTGAAGTTTGAGGGGACAAGACAAGCAAGCAGCCCCAGTCTCTGTGCCTCTGTGCGAGCAGTGCCATGGGCAGATGAGGCTGAGCAACAGCTTTCCAGGCTAGCTCTTTCTGCCTGCGAGCTATCTGCAGACGTTCGCATTTTCGGAGCAGGGCTGCGGGACGCGCCCGGCACAGACCACCTAAGCTACCTTTGAAGTTTGAGGGGGCAAAACAAGCAAGCAGCCCCAGTCTCTGTGCCTCTGTGCGAGCAGTGCCATGGGCAGATGAGGCTGAGCAACATTTTTCCAGGCTAGCTCTTTCTGCCTGCGAGTTATCTGCAGACGTTCGCATTTTTGGAGCAGGGCTGCCGGAGGCGCCCGGCACGGACCACCTAAGCTACGTTTGAAGTTTGAGGGGGCAAGACAAGCAAGCAGCCCCAGTCTCTGTGCCTCTGTGCGAGCAGTGCCATGGGCAGATGAGGCTGAGCAACAGCTTTCCAGGCTAGCTCTTTCTGCCTGCGAGCTATCTGCAGACGTTCGCATTTTCGGAGCAGGGCTGCCGGAGGCGCCCGGCACGGACCACCTAAGTTACGTTTGAAGTTTGAGGGGGCAAGACAAGCAAGCAGCCCCAGTCTCTGTGCCTCTGTGCGAGCAGTGCCATGGGCAGATGAGGCTGAGCAACAGCTTTCCAGGCTAGCTCTTTCTGCCTGCGAGCTATCTGCAAACGTTCGCATTTTTGGAGCAGGGCTGCCGGAGGCGCCCGGCACGGACCACCTAAGCTACGTTTGAAGGTTGAGGGGACAAGACAAGCAAGCAGCCCCAGTCTCTGTGCCTCTGTGCGAGCAGTGCCATGGGCAGATGAGGCTGAGCAACAGCTTTCCAGGCTAGCTCTTTCTGCCTGCGAGCTATCTGCAGACGTTCGCATTTTCGGAGCAGGGCTGCCGGAGGCGCCCGGCACGGACCACCTAAGCTACGTTTGAAGTTTGAGGGGACAAGACAAGCAAGCAGCCCCAGTCTCTGTGCCTCTGTGCGAGCAGTGCCATGGGCAGATGAGGCTGAGCAACAGCTTTCCAGGCTAGCTCTTTCTGCCTGCGAGCTATCTGCAGACGTTCGCATTTTCGGAGCAGGGCTGCCGGAGGCGCCCGGCACGGACCACCTAAGTTACGTTTGAAGTTTGAGGGGGCAAGACAAGCAAGCAGCCCCAGTCTCTGTGCCTCTGTGCGAGCAGTGCCATGGGCAGATGAGGCTGAGCAACAGCTTTCCAGGCTAGCTCTTTCTGCCTGCGAGCTATCTGCAAACGTTCGCATTTTTGGAGCAGGGCTGCCGGAGGCGCCCGGCACGGACCACCTAAGCTACGTTTGAAGGTTGAGGGGACAAGACAAGCAAGCAGCCCCAGTCTCTGTGCCTCTGTGCGAGCAGTGCCATGGGCAGATGAGGCTGAGCAACAGCTTTCCAGGCTAACTCTTTCTGCCTGCGAGATATCTGCAGACGTTCGCATTTTCGGAGCAGGGCTGCCGGATGCGCCCGGCACGGACCACCTAAGCTACGTTTGAAGTTTGAGGGGACAAGACAAGTAAGCAGCCTCAGTCTCTGTGCCTCTGTGCGAGCAGTACCATGGGCAAATGAGGCTGAGCAACAGCTTTCCAGGCTAGCTCTTTCTGCCTGCGAGCTATCTGCAGACGTTTGCATTTTCGGAGCAGGGCTGCCGGATGCGCCCGGCACAGACCACCTAAGCTACGTTTGAAGTTTGAGGGGACAAGACAAGCAAGCAGCCCCAGTCTCTGTGCCTCTGTGCGAGCAGTGCCATGGGCAGATGAGGCTGAGCAACAGCTTTCCAGGCTAGCTCTTTCTGCCTGCGAGCTATCTGCAGACGTTTGCATTTTCGGAGCAGGGCTGCCGGAGGCGCCCGGCACAGACCACCTAAGCTACATTTGAAGTTTGAGGGGGCAAGACAAGCAAGCAGCCCCAGTCTCTGTGCCTCTGTGCGAGCAGTGCCATGGGCAGATGAGGCTGAGCAACAGCTTTCCAGGCTAGCTCTTTCTGCCTGCGAGCTATCTGCAGACGTTTGCATTTTCGGAGCAGGGCTGCCGGATGCGCCCGGCACAGACCACCTAAGCTACGTTTGAAGTTTGAGGGGGCAAGACAAGCAAGCAGCCCCAGTCTCTGTGCCTCTGTGCGAGCAGTGCCATGGGCAGATGAGGCTGAGCAACAGCTTTCCAGGCTAGCTCTTTCTGCCTGCGAGCTATCTGCAGACGTTCACATTTTCGGAGCAGGGCTGCCGGAGGCACCCGGCACAGACCACCTAAGCTACGTTTGAAGTTTGAGGGGGCAAGACAAGCAAGCAGCCCCAGTCTCTGTGCCTCTGTGCGAGCAGTGCCATGGGCAGATGAGGCTGAGCAACAGCTTTCCAGGCTAGCTCTTTCTGCCTGCGAGCTATCTGCAGACGTTCGCATTTTCGGAGCAGGGCTGCCGGAGGCGCCCGGCACAGACCACCTAAGCTACGTTTGAAGTTTGAGGGGGCAAAACAAGCAAGCAGCCCCAGTCTCTGTGCCTCTGTGCGAGCAGTGCCATGGGCAGATGAGGCTGAGCAACAGCTTTCCAGGCTAGCTCTTTCTGCCTGCGAGCTATCTGCAGACGTTCGCATTTTCGGAGCAGGGCTGCCGGATGCGCCCGGCACGGACCACCTAAGCTACGTTTGAAGTTTGAGGGGACAAGACAAGCAAGCAGCCCCAGTCTCTGTGCCTCTGTGCGAGCAGTGCCATGGGCAGATGAGGCTGAGCAACAGCTTTCCAGGCTAGCTCTTTCTGCCTGCGAGCTATCTGCAGACATTCGCATTTTCGGAGCAGGGCTGCCGGAGGCGCCAGGAACGGACCACCTAAGCTACATTTGAAGTTTGAGGGGACAAGACAAGCAAGCAGCCCCAGTCTCTGTGCCTCTGTGCGAGCAGTGCCATGGGCAGATGAGGCTGAGAAACAGCTTTCCAGGCTAGCTATTTCTGCCTGCGAGCTATCTGCAGACGTTTGCATTTTCGGAGCAGGGCTGCCGGATGCGCCTGGCACGGACCATCTAAGCTACATTTGAAGTTTGAGGGGACAAGACAAGCAAGCAGCCCCAGTCTCTGTGCCTCTGTGCGAGCAGTGCCATGGGCAGATGAGGCTGAGCAACAGCTTTCCAGGCTAGCTCTTTCTGCCTGCGAGCTATCTGCAGACGTTCGCATTTTCGGAGCAGGGCTGCCGGAGGCGCCCGGCACGGACCACCTAAGCTACGTTTGAAGTTTGAGGGGACAAGACAAGCAAGCAGCCCCAGTCTCTGTGCCTCTGTGCGAGCAGTGCCATGGGCAGATGAGGCTGAGCAACAGCTTTCCAGGCTAGCTCTTTCTGCCTGCGAGCTATCTGCAGACGTTTGCATTTTCGGAGCAGGGCTGCCGGATGCGCCCGGCACGGACCACCTAAGCTAGGTTTGAAGTTTGAGGGGACAAGACAAGCAAGCAGCCCCAGTCTCTGTGCCTCTGTGCGAGCAGTGCCATGGGCAGATGAGGCTGAGCAACAGCTTTCCAGGCTAGCTCTTTCTGCCTGCGAGCTATCTGCAGACGTTCGCATTTTCGGAGCAGGGCTGCGGGACGCGCCCGGCACAGACCACCTAAGCTACGTTTGAAGTTTGAGGGGGCAAAACAAGCAAGCAGCCCCAGTCTCTGTGCCTCTGTGCGAGCAGTGCCATGGGCAGATGAGGCTGAGCAACATTTTTCCAGGCTAGCTCTTTCTGCCTGCGAGTTATCTGCAGACGTTCGCATTTTTGGAGCAGGGCTGCCGGAGGCGCCCGGCACGGACCACCTAAGCTACGTTTGAAGTTTGAGGGGACAAGACAAGCAAGCAGCCCCAGTCTCTGTGCCTCTGTGCGAGCAGTGCCATGGGCAGATGAGGCTGAGCAACAGCTTTCCAGGCTAGCTCTTTCTGCCTGCGAGCTATCTGCAGACGTTCGCATTTTCGGAGCAGGGCTGCCGGAGGCGCCCGGCACGGACCACCTAAGTTACGTTTGAAGTTTGAGGGGGCAAGACAAGCAAGCAGCCCCAGTCTCTGTGCCTCTGTGCGAGCAGTGCCATGGGCAGATGAGGCTGAGCAACAGCTTTCCAGGCTAGCTCTTTCTGCCTGCGAGCTATCTGCAAACGTTCGCATTTTTGGAGCAGGGCTGCCGGAGGCGCCCGGCACAGACCACCTAAGCAACGTTTGAAGGTTGAGGGGACAAGACAAGCAAGCAGCCCCAGTCTCTGTGCCTCTGTGCGAGCAGTGCCATGGGCAGATGAGGCTGAGCAACAGCTTTCCAGGCTAACTCTTTCTGCCTGCGAGATATCTGCAGACGTTTGCATTTTCGGAGCAGGGCTGCCGGATGCGCCCGGCACGGACCACCTAAGCTACGTTTGAAGTTTGAGGGGGAAGACAAGTAAGCAGCCTCAGTCTCTGTGCCTCTGTGCGAGCAGTACCATGGGCAAATGAGGCTGAGCAACAGCTTTCCAGGCTAGCTCTTTCTGCCTGCGAGCTATCTGCAGACGTTTGCATTTTCGGAGCAGGGCTGCCGGATGCGCCCGGCACAGACCACCTAAGCTACGTTTGAAGTTTGAGGGGACAAGACAAGCAAGCAGCCCCAGTCTCTGTGCCTCTGTGCGAGCAGTGCCATGGGCAGATGAGGCTGAGCAACAGCTTTCCAGGCTAGCTCTTTCTGCCTGCGAGCTATCTGCAGACGTTTGCATTTTCGGAGCAGGGCTGCCGGAGGCGCCCGGCACAGACCACCTAAGCTACGTTTGAAGTTTGAGGGGGCAAGACAAGCAAGCAGCCCCAGTCTCTGTGCCTCTGTGCGAGCAGTGCCATGGGCAGATGAGGCTGAGCAACAGCTTTCCAGGCTAGCTCTTTCTGCCTGCGAGCTATCTGCAGACGTTTGCATTTTCGGAGCAGGGATGCCGGATGCGCCCGGCACAGACCACCTAAGCTACGTTTGAAGTTTGAGGGGGCAAGACAAGCAAGCAGCCCCAGTCTCTGTGCCTCTGTGCGAGCAGTGCCATGGGCAGATGAGGCTGAGCAACAGCTTTCCAGGCTAGCTCTTTCTGCCTGCGAGCTATCTGCAGACGTTCACATTTTCGGAGCAGGGCTGCCGGAGGCGCCCGGCACAGACCACCTAAGCTACGTTTGAAGTTTGAGGGGGCAAGACAAGCAAGCAGCCCCAGTCTCTGTGCCTCTGTGCGAGCAGTGCCATGGGCAGATGAGGCTGAGCAACAGCTTTCCAGGCTAGCTCTTTCTGCCTGCGAGCTATCTGCAGACGTTCGCATTTTCGGAGCAGGGCTGCCGGAGGCGCCCGGCACAGACCACCTAAGTTACGTTTGAAGTTTGAGGGGGCAAAACAAGCAAGCAGCCCCAGTCTCTGTGCCTCTGTGCGAGCAGTGCCATGGGCAGATGAGGCTGAGCAACAGCTTTCCAGGCTAGCTCTTTCTGCCTGCGAGCTATCTGCAGACGTTCGCATTTTCGGAGCAGGGCTGCCGGATGCGCCCGGCACGGACCACCTAAGCTACGTTTGAAGTTTGAGGGGACAAGACAAGCAAGCAGCCCCAGTCTCTGTGCCTCTGTGCGAGCAGTGCCATGGGCAGATGAGGCTGAGCAACAGCTTTCCAGGCTAGCTCTTTCTGCCTGCGAGCTATCTGCAGACATTCGCATTTTCGGAGCAGGGCTGCCGGAGGCGCCAGGAACGGACCACCTAAGCTACATTTGAAGTTTGAGGGGACAAGACAAGCAAGCAGCCCCAGTCTCTGTGCCTCTGTGCGAGCAGTGCCATGGGCAGATGAGGCTGAGCAACAGCTTTCCAGGCTAGCTATTTCTGCCTGCGAGCTATCTGCAGACGTTTGCATTTTCGGAGCAGGGCTGCCGGATGCGCCTGGCACGGACCATCTAAGCTACATTTGAAGTTTGAGGGGACAAGACAAGCAAGCAGCCCCAGTCTCTGTGCCTCTGTGCGAGCAGTGCCATGGGCAGATGAGGCTGAGCAACAGCTTTCCAGGCTAGCTCTTTCTGCCTGCGAGCTATCTGCAGACGTTCGCATTTTCGGAGCAGGGCTGCCGGAGGCGCCCGGCACGGACCACCTAAGCTACGTTTGAAGTTTGAGGGGACAAGACAAGCAAGCAGCCCCAGTCTCTGTGCCTCTGTGCGAGCAGTGCCATGGGCAGATGAGGCTGAGCAACAGCTTTCCAGGCTAGCTCTTTCTGCCTGCGAGCTATCTGCAGACGTTTGCATTTTCGGAGCAGGGCTGCCGGATGCGCCCGGCACGGACCACCTAAGCTACGTTTGAAGTTTGAGGGGACAAGACAAGCAAGCAGCCTCAGTCTCTGTGCCTCTGTGCGAGCAGTGCCATGGGCAGATGAGGCTGAGCAACAGCTTTCCAGGCTAGCTCTTTCTGCCTGCGAGCTATCTGCAGACGTTTGCATTTTCGGAGCAGGGCTGCCTGAGGCGCCCGGCACGGACCACCTAAGATACGTTTGAAGTTTGAGGGGACAAGACAAGCAAGCAGCCCCAGTCTCTGTGGCTCTGTGCGAGCAGTGCCATGGGCAGATGAGGCTGAGCAACAGCTTTCCAGGCTAGCTCTTTCTGCCTGCGAGCTATCTGCAGACGTTCGCATTTTCGGAGCAGGGCTGCCGGAGGCGCCCGGCACGGACCACCTAAGCTACATTTGAAGTTTGAGGGGACAAGACAAGCAAGCAGCCCCAGTCTCTGTGCCTCTGTGCGAGCAGTGCCATGGGCAGATGAGGCTGAGCAACAGCTTTCCAGGCTAGCTCTTTCTGCCTGCGAGCTATCTGCAGACGTTTGCATTTTCGGATCAGGGCTGCCGGAAGCGCTCGGCACAGACCACCTAAGCTACGTTTGAAGTTTGAGGGGACAAGACAAGCAAGCAGCCCCAGTCTCTGTGCCTCTGTGCGAGCAGTGCCATTGGCAGATGAGGATGAGCAACAGCTTTCCAGGCTAGCTCTTTCTGCCTGCGAGCTATCTGCAGACGTTCGCATTTTCGGAGCAGGGCTGCCGGATGCGCCCGGCACGGACCACCTAAGCTACGTTTGAAGTTTGAGGGGGCAAGACAAGCAAGCAGCCCCAGTCTCTGTGCCTCTGTGCGAGCAGTGCCATGGGCAGATGAGGCTGAGCAACAGCTTTCCAGGCTAGCTCTTTCTGCCTGCGAGCTATCTGCAGACGTTCGCATTTTCGGAGCAGGGCTGCCGGAGGCGCCCGGCACAGACCACCTAAGCTACATTTGAAGTTTGAGGGGAGAAGACAAGCAAGCAGCCCGAGTCTCTGTGCCTCTGTGCGAGCAGTGCCATGGGCAGATGACGCTGAGCAACAGCTTTCCAGGCTAGCTCTTTCTGCCTGCGAGCTATCTGCAGACGTTT
This sequence comes from Opisthocomus hoazin, assembly GCF_030867145.1. NCBI lineage: Eukaryota > Metazoa > Chordata > Aves > Opisthocomiformes > Opisthocomidae > Opisthocomus > Opisthocomus hoazin. The sequence continues at coordinate 307,399 of NW_027448898.1, forward strand.
GCATTTTCGGAGCAGGGCTGCCTGAGGCGCCCGGCACGGACCACCTAAGCTACGTTTGAAGTTTGAGGGGGCAAAACAAGCAAGCAGCCTCAGTCTCTGTGCCTCTGTGCGAGCAGTGCCATGGGCAGATGAGGCTGAGCAACAGCTTTCCAGGCTAGCTCTTTCTGCCTGCCAGCTATCTGCAGACGTTTGCATTTTCGGAGCAGGGCTGCCGGAGGCGCCCGGCACGGACCACCTAAGCTACGTTTGAAGTTTGAGGGGACAAGACAAGCAAGCAGCCCCAGTCTCTGTGCCTCTGTGCGAGCAGTGCCATGGGCAGATGAGGCTGAGCAACAGCTTTCCAGGCTAGCTCTTTCTGCCTGCGAGCTGTCTGCAGACGTTCGCATTTTCGGAGCAGGGCTGCCGGATGCGCCCGGCACGGACCACCTAAGCTACATTTGAAGTTTGAGGGGACAAGAGAAGCAAGCAGCCCCAGTCTCTGTGCCTCTGTGCGAGCAGTGCCATGGGCAGATGAGGCTGAGCAACAGCTTTCCAGGCTAGCTCTTTCTGCCTGCGAGCTATCTGCAGACGTTCGCATTTTCGGAGCAGGGCTGCCGGAGGCGCCCGGCACGGACCACCTAAGCTATGTTTGAAGTTTGAGGGGGCAAGACAAGCAAGCAGCCCCAGTCTCTGTGCCTCTGTGCGAGCAGTGCCATGGGCAGATGAGGCTGAGCAACAGCTTTCCAGGCTAGCTCTTTCTGCCTGCGAGCTATCTGCAGACGTTTGCATTTTCGGAGCAGGGCTGCCGGATGCGTCCGGCACAGACCACCTAAGCTACGTTTGAAGTTTGAGGGGGCAAGACAAGCAAGCAGCCCCAGTCTCTGTGCCTCTGTGCGAGCAGTGCCATGTGCAGATGAGGCTGAGCAACAGCTTTCCAGGCTAGCTCTTTCTGCCTGCAAGCTATCTGCAGACGTTCGCATTTTCGGAGCAGGGCTGCCGGAGGCGCCCGGCACAGACCACCTAAGCTACGTTTGAAGTTTGAGGGGGCAAAACAAGCAAGCAGCCCCAGTCTCTGTGCCTCTGTGCGAGCAGTGCCATGGGCAGATGAGGCTGAGCAACAGCTTTCCAGGCTAGCTCTTTCTGCCTGCGAGCTATCTGCAGACGTTCGCATTTTCGGAGCAGGGCTGCTGGATGCTCCCGGCACGGACCACCTAAGCTACGTTTGAAGTTTGAGGGGACAAGACAAGCAAGCAGCCCCAGTCTCTGTGCCTCTGTGCGAGCAGTGCCATGGGCAGATGAGGCTGAGCAACAGCTTTCCAGGCTAGCTCTTTCTGCCTGCGAGCTATCTGCAGACGTTTGCATTTTCGGAGCAGGGCTGCCGGAGGCGCCAGGAACGGACCACCTAAGCTACATTTGAAGTTTGAGGGGACAAGACAAGCAAGCAGCCCCAGTCTCTGTGCCTCTGTGCGAGCAGTGCCATGGGCAGATGAGGCTGAGCAACAGCTTTCCAGGCTAGCTCTTTCTGCCTGCGAGCTATCTGCAGACGTTCGCATTTTCGGAGCAGGGCTGCCGGATGCGCCTGGCACGGACCACCTAAGCTACATTTGAAGTTTGAGGGGACAAGACAAGCAAGCAGCCCCAGTCTCTGTGCCTCTGTGCGAGCAGTGCCATGGGCAGATGAGGCTGAGCAACAGCTTTCCAGGCTAGCTCTTTCTGCCTGCGAGCTATCTGCAGACGTTTGCATTTTCGGAGCAGGGCTGCCGGATGCGCCCGGCACGGACCACCTAAGCTACGTTTGAAGTTTGAGGGGACAAGACAAGCAAGCAGCCTCAGTCTCTGTGCCTCTGTGCGAGCAGTGCCATGGGCAGATGAGGCTGAGCAACAGCTTTCCAGGCTAGCTCTTTCTGCCTGCGAGCTATCTGCAGACGTTTGCATTTTCGGAGCAGGGCTGCCTGAGGCGCCCGGCACGGACCACCTAAGATACGTTTGAAGTTTGAGGGGACAAGACAAGCAAGCAGCCCCAGTCTCTGTGCCTCTGTGCGAGCAGTGCCATGGGCAGATGAGGCTGAGCAACAGCTTTCCAGGCTAGCTCTTTCTGCCTGCGAGCTATCTGCAGACGTTCGCATTTTCGGAGCAGGGCTGCCGGAGGCGCCCGGCACGGACCACCTAAGCTACATTTGAAGTTTGAGGGGACAAGACAAGCAAGCAGCCCCAGTCTCTGTGCCTCTGTGCGAGCAGTGCCATGGGCAGATGAGGCTGAGCAACAGCTTTCCAGGCTAGCTCTTTCTGCCTGCGAGCTATCTGCAGACGTTTGCATTTTCGGATCAGGGCTGCCGGAAGCGCCCGGCACAGACCACCTAAGCTACGTTTGAAGTTTGAGGGGACAAGACAAGCAAGCAGCCCCAGTCTCTGTGCCTCTGTGCGAGCAGTGCCATTGGCAGATGAGGATGAGCAACAGCTTTCCAGGCTAGCTCTTTCTGCCTGCGAGCTATCTGCAGACGTTCGCATTTTCGGAGCAGGGCTGCCGGAGGCGCCCGGCACGGACCACCTAAGCTACGTTTGAAGTTTGAGGGGGCAAGACAAGCAAGCAGCCCCAGTCTCTGTGCCTCTGTGCGAGCAGTGCCATGGGCAGATGAGGCTGAGCAACAGCTTTCCAGGCTAGCTCTTTCTGCCTGCGAGCTATCTGCAGACGTTTGCATTTTCGGAGCAGGGCTGCCGTAGGCGCCCGGCACAGACCACCTAAGATACATTTGAAGTTTGAGGGGAGAAGACAAGCAAGCAGCCCGAGTCTCTGTGCCTCTGTGCGAGCAGTGCCATGGGCAGATGACGCTGAGCAGCAGCTTTCCAGGCTAGCTCTTTCTGCCTGCGAGCTATCTGCAGACGTTTGCATTTTCGGAGCAGGGCTGCCGGAGGCGCCAGGAACGGACCACCTAAGCTACATTTGAAGTTTGAGGGGGCAAAACAAGCAAGCAGCCTCAGTCTCTGTGCCTCTGTGCGAGCAGTGCCATGGGCAGATGAGGCTGAGCAACAGCTTTCCAGGCTAGCTCTTTCTGCCTGCGAGCTATCTGCAGACGTTTGCATTTTCGGAGCAGGGCTACCGGAGGCGCCCGGCACGGACCACCTAAGATACGTTTGAAGTTTGAGGGGACAAGACAAGCAAGCAGCCCCAGTCTCTGTGCCTCTGTGCGAGCAGTGCCATGGGCAGATGAGGCTGAGCAACAGCTTTCCAGGCTAGCTCTTTCTGCCTGCGAGCTATCTGCAGACGTTCGCATTTTCGGAGCAGGGCTGCCGGATGTGCCCGGCTCGGACCACCTAAGCTACATTTGAAGTTTGAGGGGACAAGACAAGCAAGCAGCCCCAGTCTCTGTGCCTCTGTGCGAGCAGTGCCATGGGCAGATGAGGCTGAGCAACAGCTTTCCAGGCTAGCTCTTTCTGCCTGCGAGCTATCTGCAGACGTTTGCATTTTTGGAGCAGGGCTGCCGGAGGCGCCCGGCACAGACCACCTAAGCTACGTTTGAAGTTTGAGGGGGCAAGACAAGCAAGCAGCCCCAGTCTCTGTGCCTCTGTGCGAGCAGTGCCATGGGCAGATGAGGCTGAGCAACAGCTTTCCAGGCTAGCTCTTTCTGCCTGCGAGCTATCTGCAGACGTTCGCATTTTCGGAGCAGGGCTGCCGGAGGCGCCCGGCACAGACCACCTAAGCTACGTTTGAAGTTTGAGGGGGCAAAACAAGCAAGCAGCCCCAGTCTCTGTGCCTCTGTGCGAGCAGTGCCATGGGCAGATGAGGCTGAGCAACAGCTTTCCAGGCTAGCTATTTCTGCCTGCGAGCTATCTGCAGACGTTCGCATTTTCGGAGCAGGGCTGCCGGATGCGCCTGGCACGGACCACCTAAGCTACATTTGAAGTTTGAGGGTACAAGACAAGCAAGCAGCCCCAGTCTCTGTGCCTCTGTGCGAGCAGTGCCATGGGCAGATGAGGCTGAGCAACAGCTTTCCAGGCTAGCTCTTTCTGCCTGCGAGCTATCTGCAGACGTTCGCATTTTCGGAGCAGGGCTGCCGGAGGCGCCCGGCAAGGACCACCTAAGCTACGTTTGAAGTTTGAGGGGACAAGACAAGCAAGCAGCCCCAGTCTCTGTGCCTCTGTGCGAGCAGTGCCATGGGCAGATGAGGCTGAGCAACAGCTTTCCAGGCTAGCTCTTTCTGCCTGCGAGCTATCTGCAGACGTTTGCATTTTTGGAGCAGGGCTGCCAGAGGCGCCCGGCACGGACCACCTAAGATACGTTTGAAGTTTGAGGGGACAAGACAAGCAAGCAGCCCCAGTCTCTGTGCCTCTGTGCGAGCAGTGCCATGGGCAGATGAGGCTGAGCAACAGCTTTCCAGGCTAGCTCTTTCTGCCTGCGAGCTATCTGCAGACGTTCGCATTTTCGGAGCAGGGCTGCCGGAGGCGCCCGGCACAGACCACCTAAGCTACGTTTGAAGTTTGAGGGGACAAGACAAGCAAGCAGCCCCAGTCTCTGTGCCTCTGTGCGAGCAGTGCCATGGGCAGATGAGGCTGAGCAACAGCTTTCCAGGCTAGCTCTTTCTGCCTGCGAGCTATCTGCAGACGTTCGCATTTTCAGAGCAGTGCTGCGGGACGCGCCCGGCACAGACCAGCTAAGCTACGTTTGAAGTTTGAGGGGGCAAGACAAGCAAGCAGCCCCAGTCTCTGTGCCTCTGTGCGAGCAGTGCCATGGGCAGATGAGGCTGAGCAACAGCTTTCCAGGCTAGCTCTTTCTGCCTGCGAGCTATCTGCAGACGTTCGCATTTTTGGAGCAGGGCTGCAGGAGGCGCCCGGCACGGACCACCTAAGCAACGTTTGAAGGTTGAGGGGACAAGACAAGCAAGCAGCCCCAGTCTCTGTGCCTCTGTGCGAGCAGTGCCATGGGCAGATGAGGCTGAGCAACAGCTTTCCAGGCTAGCTCTTTCTGCCTGCGAGCTATCTGCAAACGTTCGCATTTTTGGAGCAGGGCTGCCGGAGGCGCCCGGCACAGACCACCTAAGCAACGTTTGAAGGTTGAGGGGACAAGACAAGCAAGCAGCCCCAGTCTCTGTGCCTCTGTGCGAGCAGTGCCATGGGCAGATGAGGCTGAGCAACAGCTTTCCAGGCTAACTCTTTCTGCCTGCGAGATATCTGCAGACGTTTGCATTTTCGGAGCAGGGCTGCCGGATGCGCCCGGCACGGACCACCTAAGCTACGTTTGAAGTTTGAGGGGGAAGACAAGCAAGCCGCCTCAGTCTCTGTGCCTCTGTGCGAGCAGTACCATGGGCAAATGAGGCTGAGAAACAGCTTTCCAGGCTAGCTCTTTCTGCCTGCGAGCTATCTGCAGACGTTTGCATTTTCGGAGCAGGGCTGCCGGATGCGCCCGGCACAGACCACCTAAGCTACGTTTGAAGTTTGAGGGGACAAGACAAGCAAGCAGCCCCAGTCTCTGTGCCTCTGTGCGAGCAGTGCCATGGGCAGATGAGGCTGAGCAACAGCTTTCCAGGCTAGCTCTTTCTGCCTGCGAGCTATCTGCAGACGTTTGCATTTTCGGAGCAGGGCTGCCGGAGGCGCCCGGCACGGACCACCTAAGCTACGTTTGAAGTTTGAGGGGGAAGACAAGCAAGCAGCCCCAGTCTCTGTGCCTCTGTGCGAGCAGTGCCATGGGCAGATGAGGCTGAGCAACAGCTTTCCAGGCTAGCTCTTTCTGCCTGCGAGCTATCTGCAGACGTTCGCATTTTCGGAGCAGGGCTGCCGGAGGCGCCCGGCACGGACCACCTAAGCTACGTTTGAAGTTTGAGGGGGCAAGACAAGCAAGCAGCCCCAGTCTCTGTGCCTCTGTGCGAGCAGTGCCATGGGCAGATGAGGCTGAGCAACAGCTTTCCAGGCTAGCTCTTTCTGCCTGCGAGCTATCTGCAGACGTTTGCATTTTCGGAGCAGGGCTGCCGGATGCGCCCGGCACAGACCACCTAAGATACGTTTGAAGTTTGAGGGGGCAAGACAAGCAAGCAGCCCCAGTCTCTGTGCCTCTGTGCGAGCAGTGCCATGGGCAGATGAGGCTGAGCAACAGCTTTCCAGGCTAGCTCTTTCTGCCTGCGAGCTATCTGCAGACGTTCGCATTTTCGGAGCAGGGCTGCCGGAGGCGCCCGGCACAGACCACCTAAGCTACGTTTGAAGTTTGAGGGGGCAAAACAAGCAAGCAGCCCCAGTCTCTGTGCCTCTGTGCGAGCAGTGCCATGGGCAGATGAGGCTGAGCAACAGCTTTCCAGGCTAGCTCTTTCTGCCTGCGAGCTATCTGCAGACGTTTGCATTTTCGGAGCAGGGCTGCCGGATGCGCCCGGCACGGACCAATTAAGCTACGTTTGAAGTTTGAGGGGACAAGACAAGCAAGCAGCCTCAGTCTCTGTGCCTCTGTGCGAGCAGTGCCATGGGCAGATGAGGCTGAGCAACAGCTTTCCAGGCTAGCTCTTTCTGCCTGCGAGCTATCTGCAGACGTTCGCATTTTCGGAGCAGGGCTGCCGGAAGCGCCCGGCACAGACCACCTAAGCTACGTTTGAAGTTTGAGGGGACAAGACAAGCAAGCAGCCCCAGTCTCTGTGCCTCTGTGCGAGCAGTGCCATGGGCAGATGAGGCTGAGCAACAGCTTTCCAGGCTAGCTCTTTCTGCCTGCGAGCTATCTGCAGACGTTCGCATTTTTGGAGCAGGGCTGCCGGATGCGCCCGGCACGGACCACCTAAGCTACGTTTGAAGTTTGAGGGGACAAGACAAGCAAGCAGCCCCAGTCTCTGTGCCTCTGTGCGAGCAGTGCCATGGGCAGATGAGGCTGAGCAACAGCTTTCCAGGCTAGCTCTTTCTGCCTGCAAGCTATGTGCAGACGTTCGCATTTTCGGAGCAGGGCTGCCGGAGGCGCCAGGAACGGACCACCTAAGCTACATTTGAAGTTTGAGGGGGCAAGACAAGCAAGCAGCCCCAGTCTCTGTGCCTCTGTGCGAGCAGTGCCATTGGCAGATGAGGCTGAGCAACAGCTTTCCAGGCTAGCTCTTTCTGCCTGCGAGCTATCTGCAGACGTTCGCATTTTCGGAGCAGGGCTGCCGGAGGCGCCCGGCACGGACCACCTAAGCTACGTTTGAAGTTTGAGGGGGCAAGACAAGGAAGCAGCCCCAGTCTCTGTGCCTCTGTGCGAGCAGTGCCATGGGCAGATGAGGCTGAGCAACAGCTTTCCAGGCTAGCTCTTTCTGCCTGCGAGCTATCTGCAGACGTTCGCATTTTCGGAGCAGGGCTGCCGGAGGCGCCCGGCACAGACCACCTAAGCTACATTTGAAGTTTGAGGGGAGAAGACAAGCAAGCAGCCCCAGTCTCTGTGCCTCTGTGCGAGCAGTGCCATGGGCAGATGAGGCTGAGCAACAGCTTTCCAGGCTAGCTCTTTCTGCCTGCGAGCTATCTGCAGACGTTCGCATTTTTGGAGCAGGGCTGCCGGATGCGCCCGGCACGGACCACCTAAGCTACGTTTGAAGTTTGAGGGGACAAGACAAGCAAGCAGCCCCAGTCTCTGTGCCTCTGTGCGAGCAGTGCCATGGGCAGATGAGGCTGAGCAACAGCTTTCCAGGCTAGCTCTTTCTGCCTGCGAGCCATCTGCAGACGTTCGCATTTTCGGAGCAGGGCTGCCGGAGGCGCCTGGCACGGACCACCTAAGCTACATTTGAAGTTTGAGGGGACAAGACAAGCAAGCAGCCCCAGTCTCTGTGCCTCTGTGCGAGCAGTGCCATGGGCAGATGAGGCTGAGCAATAGCTTTCCAGGCTAGCTCTTTCTGCCTGCCAGCTATCTGCAGACGTTTGCATTTTCGGAGCAGGGCTGCCGGAAGCGCCCTTCACAGACCACCTAAGCTACGTTTGAAGTTTGAGGGGACAAGACAAGCAAGCAGCCCCAGTCTCTGTGCCTCTGTGCGAGCAGTGCCATGGGCAGATGAGGCTGAGCAACAGCTTTCCAGGCTAGCTCTTTCTGCCTGCGAGCTATCTGCAGACGTTCGCATTTTCGGAGCAGGGCTGCCGGAGGCGCCCGGCACGGACCACCTAAGCTACGTTTGAAGTTTGAGGGGGCAAGACAAGCAAGCAGCCCCAGTCTCTGTGCCTCTGTGCGAGCAGTGCCATGGGCAGATGAGGCTGAGCAACAGCTTTCCAGGCTAGCTCTTTCTGCCTGCGAGCTATCTGCAGACGTTTGCATTTTCGGAGCAGGGCTGCCGGAGGCGCCCGGCACAGACCACCTAAGCTACATTTGAAGTTTGAGGGGAGAAGACAAGCAAGCAGCCCCAGTCTCTGTGCCTCTGTGCGAGCAGTGCCATGGGCAGATGAGGCTGAGCAACAGCTTTCCAGGCTAGCTCTTTCTGCCTGCCAGCTATCTGCAGACGTTTGCATTTTCGGAGCAGGGCTGCCGGAGGCGCCCGGCACGGACCACCTAAGCTACATTTGAAGTTTGAGGGGGCAAAACAAGCAAGCAGCCTCAGTCTCTGTGCCTCTGTGCGAGCAGTGCCATGGGCAGATGAGGCTGAGCAACAGCTTTCCAGGCTAGCTCTTTCTGCCTGCCAGCTATCTGCAGACGTTTGCATTTTCGGAGCAGGGCTGCCGGAGGCGCCCGGCACGGACCACCTAAGCTACGTTTGAAGTTTGAGGGGACAAGACAAGCAAGCAGCCCCAGTCTCTGTGCCTCTGTGCGAGCAGTGCCATGGGCAGATGAGGCTGAGCAACAGCTTTCCAGGCTAGCTCTTTCTGCCTGCGAGCTATCTGCAGACGTTCGCATTTTCGGAGCAGGGCTGCCGGAGGCGCCCGGCACAGACCACCTAAGCTACTTTTGAAGTTTGAGGGGGCAAAACAAGCAAGCAGCCCCAGTCTCTGTGCCTCTGTGCGAGCAGTGCCATGGGCAGATGAGGCTGAGCAACAGCTTTCCAGGCTAGCTCTTTCTGCCTGCGAGCTATCTGCAGACGTTTGCATTTTCGGAGCAGGGCTGCCGGATGCGCCCGGCACGGACCAATTAAGCTACGTTTGAAGTTTGAGGGGACAAGACAAGCAAGCAGCCTCAGTCTCTGTGCCTCTGTGCGAGCAGTGCCATGGGCAGATGAGGCTGAGCAACAGCTTTCCAGGCTAGCTCTTTCTGCCTGCGAACTATCTGCAGACGTTTGCATTTTCGGAGCAGGGCTGCCGGAAGCGCCCGGCACAGACCACCTAAGCTACGTTTGAAGTTTGAGGGGACAAGACAAGCAAGCAGCCCCAGTCTCTGTGCCTCTGTGCGAGCAGTGCCATGGGCAGATGAGGCTGAGCAACAGCTTTCCAGGCTAGCTCTTTCTGCCTGCGAGCTATCTGCAGACGTTCGCATTTTTGGAGCAGGGCTGCCGGATGCGCCCGGCACGGACCACCTAAGCTACGTTTGAATTTTGAGGGGACAAGACAAGCAAGCAGCCCCAGTCTCTGTGCCTCTGTGCGAGCAGTGCCATGGGCAGATGAGGCTGAGCAACAGCTTTCCAGGCTAGCTCTTTCTGCCTGCGAGCTATGTGCAGACGTTCGCATTTTCGGAGCAGGACTGCCGGAGGCGCCAGGAACGGACCACCTAAGCTACATTTGAAGTTTGAGGGGACAAGACAAGCAAGCAGCCCCAGTCTCTGTGCCTCTGTGCGAGCAGTGCCATGGGCAGATGAGGCTGAGCAACAGCTTTCCAGGCTAGCTCTTTCTGCCTGCGAGCTATCTGCAGACGTTCGCATTTTCGGAGCAGGGCTGCCGGAGGCGCCTGGCACGGACCACCTAAGCTACATTTGAAGTTTGAGGGGACAAGACAAGCAAGCAGCCCCAGTCTCTGTGCCTCTGTGCGAGCAGTGCCATGGGCAGATGAGGCTGAGCAACAGCTTTCCAGGCTAGCTCTTTCTGCCTGCGAGCTATCTGCAGACGTTTGCATTTTCGGAGCAGGGCTGCCGGAAGCGCCCTTCACAGACCACCTAAGCTACGTTTGAAGTTTGAGGGGACAAGACAAGCAAGCAGCCCCAGTCTCTGTGCCTCTGTGCGAGCAGTGCCATTGGCAGATGAGGCTGAGCAACAGCTTTCCAGGCTAGCTCTTTCTGCCTGCGAGCTATCTGCAGACGTTCGCATTTTCGGAGCAGGGCTGCCGGAGGCGCCCGGCACGGACCACCTAAGCTACGTTTGAAGTTTGAGGGGGCAAGACAAGCAAGCAGCCCCAGTCTCTGTGCCTCTGTGCGAGCAGTGCCATGGGCAGATGAGGCTGAGCAACAGCTTTCCAGGCTAGCTCTTTCTGCCTGCGAGCTATCTGCAGACGTTTGCATTTTCGGAGCAGGGCTGCCGGAGGCGCCCGGCACAGACCACCTAAGCTACATTTGAAGTTTGAGGGGAGAAGACAAGCAAGCAGCCCCAGTCTCTGTGCCTCTGTGCGAGCAGTGCCATGGGCAGATGAGGCTGAGCAACAGCTTTCCAGGCTAGCTCTTTCTGCCTGCGAGCTATCTGCAGACGTTTGCATTTTCGGAGCAGGGCTGCCGGAGGCGCCCGGCACGGACCACCTAAGCTACATTTGAAGTTTGAGGGGGCAAAACAAGCAAGCAGCCTCAGTCTCTGTGCCTCTGTGCGAGCAGTGCCATGGGCAGATGAGGCTGAGCAACAGCTTTCCAGGCTAGCTCTTTCTGCCTGCCAGCTATCTGCAGACGTTTGCATTTTCGGAGCAGGGCTGCCGGAGGCGCCCGGCACGGACCACCTAAGATACGTTTGAAGTTTGAGGGGACAAGACAAGCAAGCAGCCCCAGTCTCTGTGCCTCTGTGCGAGCAGTGCCATGGGCAGATGAGGCTGAGCAACAGCTTTCCAGGCTAGCTCTTTCTGCCTGCGAGCTATCTGCAGACGTTCGCATTTTCGGAGCAGGGCTGCCGGATGCGCCTGGCACGGACCACCTAAGCTACATTTGAAGTTTGAGGGGACAAGACAAGCAAGCAGCCCCAGTCTCTGTGCCTCTGTGCGAGCAGTGCCATGGGCAGATGAGGCTGAGCAACAGCTTTCCAGGCTAGCTCTTTCTGCCTGCGAGCTATCTGCAGACGTTTGCATTTTCGGAGCAGGGCTGCCGGAAGCGCCCGGCACAGACCACCTAAGCTACGTTTGAAGTTTGAGGGGACAAGACAAGCAAGCAGCCCCAGTCTCTGTGCCTCTGTGCGAGCAGTGCCATTGGCAGATGAGGCTGAGCAACAGCTTTCCAGGCTAGCTCTTTCTGCCTGCGAGCTATCTGCAGACGTTCGCATTTTCGGAGCAGGGCTGCCGGAGGCGCCCGGCACGGACCACCTAAGCTACGTTTGAAGTTTGAGGGGGCAAGACAAGCAAGCAGCCCCAGTCTCTGTGCCTCTGTGCGAGCAGTGCCATGGGCAGATGAGGCTGAGCAACAGCTTTCCAGGCTAGCTCTTTCTGCCTGCGAGCTATCTGCAGACGTTCGCATTTTCGGAGCAGGGCTGCCGGAGGCGCCCGGCACAGACCACCTAAGCTACATTTGAAGTTTGAGGGGAGAAGACAAGCAAGCAGCCCCAGTCTCTGTGCCTCTGTGCGAGCAGTGCCATGGGCAGATGAGGCTGAGCAACAGCTTTCCAGGCTAGCTCTTTCTGCCTGCGAGCTATCTGCAGACGTTTGCATTTTCGGAGCAGGGCTGCCGGAAGCGCCCGGCACAGACCACCTAAGCTACGTTTGAAGTTTGAGGGGACAAGACAAGCAAGCAGCCCCAGTCTCTGTGCCTCTGTGCGAGCAGTGCCATGGGCAGATGAGGCTGAGCAACAGCTTTCCAGGCTAGCTCTTTCTGCCTGCCAGCTATCTGCAGACGTTTGCATTTTCGGAGCAGGGCTGCCGGAGGCGCCCGGCACGGACCACCTAAGCTACGTTTGAAGTTTGAGGGGACAAGACAAGCAAGCAGCCCCAGTCTCTGTGCCTCTGTGCGAGCAGTGCCATGGGCAGATGAGGCTGAGCAACAGCTTTCCAGGCTAGCTCTTTCTGCCTGCGAGCTATCTCCAGACGTTCGCATTTTCGGAGCAGGGCTGCCGGAGGCGCCCGGCACGGACCACCTAAGCTACATTTGAAGTTTGAGGGGGAAAGACAAGCAAGCAGCCCCAGTCTCTGTGCCTCTGTGCGAGCAGTGCCATGGGCAGATGAGGCTGAGCAACAGCTTTCCAGGCTAGCTCTTTCTGCCTGCGAGCTATCTGCAGACGTTTGCATTTTCGGAGCAGGGCTGCCAGAGGCGCCCGGCACGGACCACCTAAGATACGTTTGAAGTTTGAGGGGACAAGACAAGCAAGCAGCCCCAGTCTCTGTGCCTCTGTGCGAGCAGTGCCATGGGCAGATGAGGCTGAGCAACAGCTTTCCAGGCTAGCTCTTTCTGCCTGCGAGCTATCTGCAGACGTTCGCATTTTCGGAGCAGGGCTGCCGGAGGCGCCCGGCACGGACCACCTAAGCTACATTTGAAGTTTGAGGGGACAAGACAAGCAAGCAGCCCCAGTCTCTGTGCCTCTGTGCGAGCAGTGCCATGGGCAGATGAGGCTGAGCAACAGCTTTCCAGGCTAGCTCTTTCTGCCTGCGAGCTATCTGCAGACGTTTGCATTTTCGGAGCAGGGCTTCCGGAAGCGCCCGGCACAGACCACCTAAGCTACGTTTGAAGTTTGAGGGGACAAGACAAGCAAGCAGCCCCAGTCTCTGTGCCTCTGTGCGAGCAGTGCCATGGGCAGATGAGGCTGAGCAACAGCTTTCCAGGCTAGCTCTTTCTGCCTGCGAGCTATCTGCAGACGTTCGCATTTTCGGAGCAGGGCTGCCGGAGGCGCCCGGCACAGACCACCTAAGCTACGTTTGAAGTTTGAGGGGGCAAAACAAGCAAGCAGCCCCAGTCTCTGTGCCTCTGTGCGAGCAGTGCCATGGGCAGATGAGGCTGAGCAACAGCTTTCCAGGCTAGCTCTTTCTGCCTGCGAGCTATCTGCAGACGTTTGCATTTTCGGAGCAGGGCTGCCGGATGCGCCCGGCACGGACCAATTAAGCTACGTTTGAAGTTTGAGGGGACAAGACAAGCAAGCAGCCTCAGTCTCTGTGCCTCTGTGCGAGCAGTGCCATGGGCAGATGAGGCTGAGCAACAGCTTTCCAGGCTAGCTCTTTCTGCCTGCGAGCTATCTGCAGACGTTTGCATTTTCGGAGCAGGGCTGCCGGAAGCGCCCGGCACAGACCACCTAAGCTACGTTTGAAGTTTGAGGGGACAAGACAAGCAAGCAGCCCCAGTCTCTGTGCCTCTGTGCGAGCAGTGCCATGGGCAGATGAGGCTGAGCAACAGCTTTCCAGGCTAGCTCTTTCTGCCTGCGAGCTATCTGCAGACGTTCGCATTTTTGGAGCAGGGCTGCCGGATGCGCCCGGCACGGACCACCTAAGCTACGTTTGAAGTTTGAGGGGACAAGACAAGCAAGCAGCCCCAGTCTCTGTGCCTCTGTGCGAGCAGTGCCATGGGCAGATGAGGCTGAGCAACAGCTTTCCAGGCTAGCTCTTTCTGCCTGCGAGCTATGTGCAGACGTTCGCATTTTCGGAGCAGGGCTGCCGGATGCGCCAGGAACGGACCACCTAAGATACATTTGAAGTTTGAGGGGACAAGACAAGCAAGCAGCCCCAGTCTCTGTGCCTCTGTGCGAGCAGTGCCATGGGCAGATGAGGCTGAGCAACAGCTTTCCAGGCTAGCTCTTTCTGCCTGCGAGCCATCTGCAGACGTTTGCATTTTCGGAGCAGGGCTGCCGGAGGCGCCTGGCACGGACCACCTAAGCTACATTTGAAGTTTGAGGGGACAAGACAAGCAAGCAGCCCCAGTCTCTGTGCCTCTGTGCGAGCAGTGCCATGGGCAGATGAGGCTGAGCAATAGCTTTCCAGGCTAGCTCTTTCTGCCTGCGAGCTATCTGCAGACGTTTGCATTTTCGGAGCAGGGCTGCCGGAAGCGCCCTTCACAGACCACCTAAGCTACGTTTGAAGTTTGAGGGGACAAGACAAGCAAGCAGCCCCAGTCTCTGTGCCTCTGTGCGAGCAGTGCCATGGGCAGATGAGGCTGAGCAACAGCTTTCCAGGCTAGCTCTTTCTGCCTGCGAGCTATCTGCAGACGTTCGCATTTTCGGAGCAGGGCTGCCGGAGGCGCCCGGCACGGACCACCTAAGCTACGTTTGAAGTTTGAGGGGGCAAGACAAGCAAGCAGCCCCAGTCTCTGTGCCTCTGTGCGAGCAGTGCCATGGGCAGATGAGGCTGAGCAACAGCTTTCCAGGCTAGCTCTTTCTGCCTGCGAGCTATCTGCAGACGTTTGCATTTTCGGAGCAGGGCTGCCGGAGGCGCCCGGCACAGACCACCTAAGCTACATTTGAAGTTTGAGGGGAGAAGACAAGCAAGCAGCCCCAGTCTCTGTGCCTCTGTGCGAGCAGTGCCATGGGCAGATGAGGCTGAGCAACAGCTTTCCAGGCTAGCTCTTTCTGCCTGCCAGCTATCTGCAGACGTTTGCATTTTCGGAGCAGGGCTGCCGGAGGCGCCCGGCACGGACCACCTAAGCTACATTTGAAGTTTGAGGGGGCAAAACAAGCAAGCAGCCTCAGTCTCTGTGCCTCTGTGCGAGCAGTGCCATGGGCAGATGAGGCTGAGCAACAGCTTTCCAGGCTAGCTCTTTCTGCCTGCCAGCTATCTGCAGACGTTTGCATTTTCGGAGCAGGGCTGCCGGAGGCGCCCGGCACGGACCACCTAAGCTACGTTTGAAGTTTGAGGGGACAAGACAAGCAAGCAGCCCCAGTCTCTGTGCCTCTGTGCGAGCAGTGCCATGGGCAGATGAGGCTGAGCAACAGCTTTCCAGGCTAGCTCTTTCTGCCTGCGAGCTATCTGCAGACGTTCGCATTTTCGGAGCAGGGCTGCCGGAGGCGCCCGGCACAGACCACCTAAGCTACTTTTGAAGTTTGAGGGGGCAAAACAAGCAAGCAGCCCCAGTCTCTGTGCCTCTGTGCGAGCAGTGCCATGGGCAGATGAGGCTGAGCAACAGCTTTCCAGGCTAGCTCTTTCTGCCTGCGAGCTATCTGCAGACGTTTGCATTTTCGGAGCAGGGCTGCCGGATGCGCCCGGCACGGACCAATTAAGCTACGTTTGAAGTTTGAGGGGACAAGACAAGCAAGCAGCCTCAGTCTCTGTGCCTCTGTGCGAGCAGTGCCATGGGCAGATGAGGCTGAGCAACAGCTTTCCAGGCTAGCTCTTTCTGCCTGCGAACTATCTGCAGACGTTTGCATTTTCGGAGCAGGGCTGCCGGAAGCGCCCGGCACAGACCACCTAAGCTACGTTTGAAGTTTGAGGGGACAAGACAAGCAAGCAGCCCCAGTCTCTGTGCCTCTGTGCGAGCAGTGCCATGGGCAGATGAGGCTGAGCAACAGCTTTCCAGGCTAGCTCTTTCTGCCTGCGAGCTATCTGCAGACGTTCGCATTTTTGGAGCAGGGCTGCCGGATGCGCCCGGCACGGACCACCTAAGCTACGTTTGAATTTTGAGGGGACAAGACAAGCAAGCAGCCCCAGTCTCTGTGCCTCTGTGCGAGCAGTGCCATGGGCAGATGAGGCTGAGCAACAGCTTTCCAGGCTAGCTCTTTCTGCCTGCGAGCTATGTGCAGACGTTCGCATTTTCGGAGCAGGACTGCCGGAGGCGCCCGGCACGGACCACCTAAGCTACATTTGAAGTTTGAGGGGACAAGACAAGCAAGCAGCCCCAGTCTCTGTGCCTCTGTGCGAGCAGTGCCATGGGCAGATGAGGCTGAGCAACAGCTTTCCAGGCTAGCTCTTTCTGCCTGCGAGCTATCTGCAGACGTTCGCATTTTCGGAGCAGGGCTGCCGGAGGCGCCTGGCACGGACCACCTAAGCTACATTTGAAGTTTGAGGGGACAAGACAAGCAAGCAGCCCCAGTCTCTGTGCCTCTGTGCGAGCAGTGCCATGGGCAGATGAGGCTGAGCAACAGCTTTCCAGGCTAGCTCTTTCTGCCTGCGAGCTATCTGCAGACGTTTGCATTTTCGGAGCAGGGCTGCCGGAAGCGCCCTTCACAGACCACCTAAGCTACGTTTGAAGTTTGAGGGGACAAGACAAGCAAGCAGCCCCAGTCTCTGTGCCTCTGTGCGAGCAGTGCCATTGGCAGATGAGGCTGAGCAACAGCTTTCCAGGCTAGCTCTTTCTGCCTGCGAGCTATCTGCAGACGTTCGCATTTTCGGAGCAGGGCTGCCGGAGGCGCCCGGCACGGACCACCTAAGCTACGTTTGAAGTTTGAGGGGGCAAGACAAGCAAGCAGCCCCAGTCTCTGTGCCTCTGTGCGAGCAGTGCCATGGGCAGATGAGGCTGAGCAACAGCTTTCCAGGCTAGCTCTTTCTGCCTGCGAGCTATCTGCAGACGTTTGCATTTTCGGAGCAGGGCTGCCGGAGGCGCCCGGCACAGACCACCTAAGCTACATTTGAAGTTTGAGGGGAGAAGACAAGCAAGCAGCCCCAGTCTCTGTGCCTCTGTGCGAGCAGTGCCATGGGCAGATGAGGCTGAGCAACAGCTTTCCAGGCTAGCTCTTTCTGCCTGCCAGCTATCTGCAGACGTTTGCATTTTCGGAGCAGGGCTGCCGGAGGCGCCCGGCACGGACCACCTAAGCTACATTTGAAGTTTGAGGGGGCAAAACAAGCAAGCAGCCTCAGTCTCTGTGCCTCTGTGCGAGCAGTGCCATGGGCAGATGAGGCTGAGCAACAGCTTTCCAGGCTAGCTCTTTCTGCCTGCCAGCTATCTGCAGACGTTTGCATTTTCGGAGCAGGGCTGCCGGAGGCGCCCGGCACGGACCACCTAAGATACGTTTGAAGTTTGAGGGGACAAGACAAGCAAGCAGCCCCAGTCTCTGTGCCTCTGTGCGAGCAGTGCCATGGGCAGATGAGGCTGAGCAACAGCTTTCCAGGCTAGCTCTTTCTGCCTGCGAGCTATCTCCAGACGTTCGCATTTTCGGAGCAGGGTGCCGGAGGCGCCCGGCACGGACCACCTAAGCTACATTTGAAGTTTGAGGGGGAAAGACAAGCAAGCAGCCCCAGTCTCTGTGCCTCTGTGCGAGCAGTGCCATGGGCAGATGAGGCTGAGCAACAGCTTTCCAGGCTAGCTCTTTCTGCCTGCGAGCTATGTGCAGACGTTCGCATTTTCGGAGCAGGACTGCCGGAGGCGCCAGGAACGGACCACCTAAGCTACATTTGAAGTTTGAGGGGACAAGACAAGCAAGCAGCCCCAGTCTCTGTGCCTCTGTGCGAGCAGTGCCATGGGCAGATGAGGCTGAGCAACAGCTTTCCAGGCTAGCTCTTTCTGCCTGCGAGCTATCTGCAGACGTTCGCATTTTCGGAGCAGGGCTGCCGGAGGCGCCTGGCACGGACCACCTAAGCTACATTTGAAGTTTGAGGGGACAAGACAAGCAAGCAGCCCCAGTCTCTGTGCCTCTGTGCGAGCAGTGCCATGGGCAGATGAGGCTGAGCAACAGCTTTCCAGGCTAGCTCTTTCTGCCTGCGAGCTATCTGCAGACGTTTGCATTTTCGGAGCAGGGCTGCCGGAAGCGCCCTTCACAGACCACCTAAGCTACGTTTGAAGTTTGAGGGGACAAGACAAGCAAGCAGCCCCAGTCTCTGTGCCTCTGTGCGAGCAGTGCCATTGGCAGATGAGGCTGAGCAACAGCTTTCCAGGCTAGCTCTTTCTGCCTGCGAGCTATCTGCAGACGTTCGCATTTTCGGAGCAGGGCTGCCGGAGGCGCCCGGCACGGACCACCTAAGCTACGTTTGAAGTTTGAGGGGGCAAGACAAGCAAGCAGCCCCAGTCTCTGTGCCTCTGTGCGAGCAGTGCCATGGGCAGATGAGGCTGAGCAACAGCTTTCCAGGCTAGCTCTTTCTGCCTGCGAGCTATCTGCAGACGTTTGCATTTTCGGAGCAGGGCTGCCGGAGGCGCCCGGCACAGACCACCTAAGCTACATTTGAAGTTTGAGGGGAGAAGACAAGCAAGCAGCCCCAGTCTCTGTGCCTCTGTGCGAGCAGTGCCATGGGCAGATGAGGCTGAGCAACAGCTTTCCAGGCTAGCTCTTTCTGCCTGCGAGCTATCTGCAGACGTTTGCATTTTCGGAGCAGGGCTGCCGGAGGCGCCCGGCACGGACCACCTAAGCTACATTTGAAGTTTGAGGGGGCAAAACAAGCAAGCAGCCTCAGTCTCTGTGCCTCTGTGCGAGCAGTGCCATGGGCAGATGAGGCTGAGCAACAGCTTTCCAGGCTAGCTCTTTCTGCCTGCCAGCTATCTGCAGACGTTTGCATTTTCGGAGCAGGGCTGCCGGAGGCGCCCGGCACGGACCACCTAAGATACGTTTGAAGTTTGAGGGGACAAGACAAGCAAGCAGCCCCAGTCTCTGTGCCTCTGTGCGAGCAGTGCCATGGGCAGATGAGGCTGAGCAACAGCTTTCCAGGCTAGCTCTTTCTGCCTGCGAGCTATCTCCAGACGTTCGCATTTTCGGAGCAGGGCTGCCGGAGGCGCCCGGCACGGACCACCTAAGCTACGTTTGAAGTTTGAGGGGGAAAGACAAGCAAGCAGCCCCAGTCTCTGTGCCTCTGTGCGAGCAGTGCCATGGGCAGATGAGGCTGAGCAACAGCTTTCCAGGCTAGCTCTTTCTGCCTGCGATCTATCTGCAGACATTCGCATTTTCGGAGCAGGGCTGCCGGATGCGTCCGGCACGGACCACCTAAGCTACATTTGAAGTTTGAGGGGACAAGACAAGCAAGCAGCCCCAGTCTCTGTGCCTCTGTGCGAGCAGTGCCATGGGCAGATGAGGCTGAGCAACAGCTTTCCAGGCTAGCTCTTTCTGCCTGCGAGCTATCTGCAGACGTTCGCATTTTCGGAGCAGGGCTGCCGGAGGCGCCCGGCACAGACCACCTAAGATACATTTGAAGTTTGAGGGGACAAGACAAGCAAGCAGCCCCAGTCTCTGTGCCTCTGTGCGAGCAGTGCCATGGGCAGATGAGGCTGAGCAACAGCTTTCCAGGCTAGCTCTTTCTGCCTGCGAGCTATCTGCAGACGTTCGCATTTTCGGAGCAGGGTGCCGGAGGCGCCCGGCACGGACCACCTAAGCTACATTTGAAGTTTGAGGGGGCAAAACAAGCAAGCAGCCCCAGTCTCTGTGCCTCTGTGCGAGCAGTGCCATGGGCAGATGAGGCTGAGCAACAGCTTTCCAGGCTAGCTTTTTCTGCCTGCGAGCTATCTGCAGACGTTCGCATTTTTGGAGCAGGGCTGCCGGAGGCGCCAGGCACGGACCACCTAAGCTACGTTTGAAGTTTGAGGGGACAAGACAAGCAAGCAGCCCCAGTCTCTGTGCCTCTGTGCGAGCAGTGCCATGGGCAGATGAGGCTGAGCAACAGCTTTCCAGGCTAGCTCTTTCTGCCTGCGAGCTATCTGCAGACGTTTGCATTTTCGGAGCAGGGCTGCCGGAGGCGCACGGCACAGACCACCTAAGCTACATTTCAAGTTTGAGGGGACAAGACAAGCAAGCAGCCCCAGTCTCTGTGCCTCTGTGCGAGCAGTGCCATGGGCAGATGAGGCTGAGCAACAGCTTTCCAGGCTAGCTCTTTCTGCCTGCGAGCTATCTGCAGACGTTCGCATTTTCGGAGCAAGTCTGCCGGAGGCGCCCGGCACGGACCACCTAAGCTACGTTTGAAGTTTGAGGGGACAAGACAAGCAAGCAGCCCCAGTCTCTGTGCCTCTGTGCGAGCAGTGCCATGGGCAGATGAGGCTGAGCAACAGCTTTCCACGCTAGCTCTTTCTGCCTGCCAGCTATCTGCAGACGTTTGCATTTTCGGAGCAGGGCTGCCGGAGGCGCCCGGCACGGACCACCTAAGATACGTTTGAAGTTTGAGGGGACAAGACAAGCAAGCAGCCCCAGTCTCTGTGCCTCTGTGCGAGCAGTGCCATGGGCAGATGAGGCTGAGCAACAGCTTTCCAGGCTAGCTCTTTCTGCCTGCGAGCTATCTGCAGACGTTCACATTTTTGGAGCAGGGCTGCCGGAGGCGCCCGGCACAGACCACCTAAGCTACGTTTGAAGTTTGAGGGGACAAGACAAGCAAGCAGCCCCAGTCTCTGTGCCTCTGTGCGAGCAGTGCCATGGGCAGATGAGGCTGAGCAACAGCTTTCCAGGCTAGCTCTTTCTGCCTGCGAGCTATCTGCAGACGTTTGCATTTTCGGAGCAGGGCTGCCGGATGCGCCTGGCACGGACCACCTAAGCTACGTTTGAAGTTTGAGGGGGAAGACAAGCAAGCAGCCTCAGTCTCTGTGCCTCTGTGCGAGCAGTGCCATGGGCAAATGAGGCTGAGCAACAGCTTTCCAGGCTAGCTCTTTCTGCCTGCGAGCTATCTGCAGACGTTTGCATTTTCGGAGCAGGGCTGCCGGATGCGCCTGGCACGGACCACCTAAGCTACGTTTGAAGTTTGAGGGGACAAGACAAGCAAGCAGCCTCAGTCTCTGTGCCTCTGTGCGAGCAGTGCCATGGGCAAATGAGGCTGAGCAACAGCTTTCCAGGCTAGCTCTTTCTGCCTGCGAGCTATCTGCAGACGTTTGCATTTTCGGAGCAGGGCTGCCGGAGGCGCACGGCACAGACCACCTAAGCTACGTTTGAAGTTTGAGGGGACAAGACAAGCAAGCAGCCCCAGTCTCTGTGCCTCTGTGCGAGCAGTGCCATGGGCAAATGAGGCTGAGTAACAGCTTTCCAGGCTAGCTCTTTCTGCCTGCGAGCTATGTGCAGACGTTTGCATTTTTGGAGCAGGGCTGCCGGATGCGCCCGGCACAGACCACCTAAGCTACGTTTGAAGTTTGAGGGGACAAGACAAGCAAGCAGCCCCAGTCTCTGTGCCTCTGTGCGAGCAGTGCCATGGGCAGATGAGGCTGAGCAACAGCTTTCCAGGCTAGCTCTTTCTGCCTGCGAGCTATCTCCAGACGTTTGCATTTTCGGAGCAGGGCTGCCGGAGGCGCCCGGCACGGACCACCTAAGCTACGTTGGAAGTTTGAGGGGGCAAGACAAGCAAGCAGCCCCAGTCTCTGTGCCTCTGTGCGAGCAGTGCCATGGGCAGATGAGGCTGAGCAACAGCTTTCCAGGCTAGTTCTTTCTGCCTGCGAGCTATCTGCAGACGTTTGCATTTTCGGAGCAGGGCTGCTGGAGGCGCCCGGCACGGACCACCTAAGCTACATTTGAAGTTTGAGGGGACAAGACAAGCAAGCAGCCCCAGTCTCTGTGCCTCTGTGCGAGCAGTGCCATGGGCAGATGAGGCTGAGCAACAGCTTTCCAGGCTAGCTCTTTCTGCCTGCGAGCTATCTGCAGAGGTTTGCATTTTCGGATCAGGGCTGCCGGAAGCGCCCGGCACAGACCACCTAAGCTACGTTTGAAGTTTGAGGGGACAAGACAAGCAAGCAGCCCCAGTCTCTGTGCCTCTGTGCGAGCAGTGCCATTGGCAGATGAGGATGAGCAACAGCTTTCCAGGCTAGCTCTTTCTGCCTGCGAGCTATCTGCAGACGTTCGCATTTTCGGAGCAGGGCTGCCGAATGCGCCCGGCACGGACCACCTAAGCTACGTTTGAAGTTTGAGGGGGCAAGACAAGCAAGCAGCCCCAGTCTCTGTGCCTCTGTGCGAGCAGTGCCATGGGCAGATGAGGCTGAGCAACAGCTTTCCAGGCTAGCTCTTTCTGCCTGCGAGCTATCTGCAGACGTTCGCATTTTCGGAGCAGGGCTGCCGGAGGCGCCCGGCACAGACCACCTAAGCTACATTTGAAGTTTGAGGGGAGAAGACAAGCAAGCAGCCCCAGTCTCTGTGCCTCTGTGCGAGCAGTGCCATGGGCAGATGACGCTGAGCAACAGCTTTCCAGGCTAGCTCTTTCTGCCTGCGAGCTATCTGCAGACGTTTGCATTTTCGGAGCAGGGCTGCCTGAGGCGCCCGGCACGGACCACCTAAGCTACATTTGAAGTTTGAGGGGGCAAAACAAGCAAGCAGCCTCAGTCTCTGTGCCTCTGTGCGAGCAGTGCCATGGGCAGATGAGGCTGAGCAACAGCTTTCCAGGCTAGCTCTTTCTGCCTGCCAGCTATCTGCAGACGTTTGCATTTTCGGAGCAGGGCTGCCGGAGGCGCCCGGCACGGACCACCTAAGATACGTTTGAAGTTTGAGGGGACAAGACAAGCAAGCAGCCCCAGTCTCTGTGCCTCTGTGCGAGCAGTGCCATGGGCAGATGAGGCTGAGCAACAGCTTTCCAGGCTAGCTCTTTCTGCCTGCGAGCTATCTGCAGACGTTCGCATTTTCGGAGCAGGGCTGCCGGAGGCGCCCGGCACGGACCACCTAAGCTACGTTGGAAGTTTGAGGGGGCAAGACAAGCAAGCAGCCCCAGTCTCTGTGCCTCTGTGCGAGCAGTGCCATGGGCAGATGAGGCTGAGCAACAGCTTTCCAGGCTAGCTCTTTCTGCCTGCGAGCTATCTGCAGACGTTTGCATTTTCGGAGCAGGGCTGCTGGAGGCGCCCGGCACGGACCACCTAAGCTACATTTGAAGTTTGAGGGGACAAGACAAGCAAGCAGCCCCAGTCTCTGTGCCTCTGTGCGAGCAGTGCCATGGGCAGATGAGGCTGAGCAACAGCTTTCCAGGCTAGCTCTTTCTGCCTGCGAGCTATCTGCAGAGGTTTGCATTTTCGGATCAGGGCTGCCGGAAGCGCCCGGCACAGACCACCTAAGCTACGTTTGAAGTTTGAGGGGACAAGACAAGCAAGCAGCCCCAGTCTCTGTGCCTCTGTGCGAGCAGTGCCATTGGCAGATGAGGATGAGCAACAGCTTTCCAGGCTAGCTCTTTCTGCCTGCGAGCTATCTGCAGACGTTCGCATTTTCGGAGCAGGGCTGCCGAATGCGCCCGGCACGGACCACCTAAGCTACGTTTGAAGTTTGAGGGGGCAAGACAAGCAAGCAGCCCCAGTCTCTGTGCCTCTGTGCGAGCAGTGCCATGGGCAGATGAGGCTGAGCAACAGCTTTCCAGGCTAGCTCTTTCTGCCTGCGAGCTATCTGCAGACGTTCGCATTTTCGGAGCAGGGCTGCCGGAGGCGCCCGGCACAGACCACCTAAGCTACATTTGAAGTTTGAGGGGAGAAGACAAGCAAGCAGCCCCAGTCTCTGTGCCTCTGTGCGAGCAGTGCCATGGGCAGATGACGCTGAGCAACAGCTTTCCAGGCTAGCTCTTTCTGCCTGCGAGCTATCTGCAGACGTTTGCATTTTCGGAGCAGGGCTGCCTGAGGCGCCCGGCACGGACCACCTAAGCTACATTTGAAGTTTGAGGGGGCAAAACAAGCAAGCAGCCTCAGTCTCTGTGCCTCTGTGCGAGCAGTGCCATGGGCAGATGAGGCTGAGCAACAGCTTTCCAGGCTAGCTCTTTCTGCCTGCCAGCTATCTGCAGACGTTTGCATTTTCGGAGCAGGGCTGCCGGAGGCGCCCGGCACGGACCACCTAAGATACGTTTGAAGTTTGAGGGGACAAGACAAGCAAGCAGCCCCAGTCTCTGTGCCTCTGTGCGAGCAGTGCCATGGGCAGATGAGGCTGAGCAACAGCTTTCCAGGCTAGCTCTTTCTGCCTGCGAGCTATCTGCAGACGTTTGCATTTTCGGAGCAGGGCTGCCGGATGCGCCTGGCACGGACCACCTAAGCTACATTTGAAGTTTGATGGGACAAGACAAGCAAGCAGCCCCAGTCTCTGTGCCTCTGTGCGAGCAGTGCCATGGGCAGATGAGGCTGAGCAACAGCTTTCCAGGCTAGCTCTTTCTGCCTGCGAGCTATCTGCAGACGTTCGCATTTTCGGAGCAGGGCTGCCGGAGGCGCACGGCACAGACCACCTAAGCTACGTTTGAAGTTTGAGGGAACAAGACAAGCAAGCAGCCCCAGTCTCTGTGCCTCTGTGCGAGCAGTGCCATGGGCAGATGAGGCTGAGCAACAGCTTTCCGGGCTAGCTCTTTCTGCCTGCGAGCTATCTGCAGACGTTCGCATTTTCGGAGCAGGGCTGCCGGAGGCGCCCGGCACGGACCACCTAAGCTACGTTTGAAGTTTGAGGGGACAAGACAAGCAAGCAGCCCCAGTCTCTGTGCCTCTGTGCGAGCAGTGCCATGGGCAGATGAGGCTGAGCAACAGCTTTCCAGGCTAGCTCTTTCTGCCTGCGAGCTATCTGCAAACGTTCGCATTTTTGGAGCAGGGCTGCCGGAGGCGCCCGGCACGGACCACCTAAGCAACGTTTGAAGGTTGAGGGGACAAGACAAGCAAGCAGCCCCAGTCTCTGTGCCTCTGTGCGAGCAGTGCCATGGGCAGATGAGGCTGAGCAACAGCTTTCCAGGCTAGCTCTTTCTGCCTGCGAGCTATCTGCAGACGTTCGCATTTTCGGAGCAGGGCTGCCGGAGGCGCCCGGCACGGACCACCTAAGCTACATTTGAAGTTTGAGGGGACAAGACAAGCAAGCAGCCCCAGTCTCTGTGCCTCTGTGCGAGCAGTGCCATGGGCAGATGAGGATGAGCAACAGCTTTCCAGGCTAGCTCTTTCTGCCTGCGAGCTATCTGCAGACGTTTGCATTTTCGGATCAGGGCTGCCGGAAGCGCCCGGCACAGACCACCTAAGCTACGTTTGAAGTTTGAGGGGACAAGACAAGCAAGCAGCCCCAGTCTCTGTGCCTCTGTGCGAGCAGTGCCATGGGCAGATGAGGCTGAGCAACAGCTTTCCAGGCTAGCTCTTTCTGCCTGCGAGCTATCTGCAGACGTTCGCATTTTCGGAGCAGGGCTGCCGGATGCGCCCGGCACGGACCACCTAAGATACGTTTGAAGTTTGAGGGGACAAGACAAGCAAGCAGCCCCAGTCTCTGTGCCTCTGTGCGAGCAGTGCCATGGGCAGATGAGGCTGAGCCACAGCTTTCCAGGCTAGCTCTTTCTGCCTGCGAGCTATCTGCAGACGTTCGCATTTTTGGAGCAGGGCTGCCAGAGGCGCCCGGCACGGACCACCTAAGCTACATTTGAAGTTTGAGGGGGCAAGACAAGCAAGCAGCCCCAGTCTCTGTGCCTCTGTGCGAGCAGTGCCATGGGCAGATGAGGCTGAGCAACAGCTTTCCAGGCTAGCTCTTTCTGCCTGCGAGCTATCTGCAGACGTTCGCATTTTCGGAGCAGGGCTGCCGGAGGCGCCCGGCACGGACCACCTAAACGACATTTGAAGTTTGAGGGGGCAAGACAAGCAAGCAGCCCCAGTCTCTGTGCCTCTGTGCGAGCAGTGCCATGGGCAGATGAGGCTGAGCAACAGCTTTCCAGGCTAGCTCTTTCTGCCTGCGAGCTATCTGCAGACGTTCGCATTTTCGGAGCAGGGCTGCCGGAGGCGCCCGGCACAGACCACCTAAGCTACGTTTGAAGTTTGAGGGGACAAGACAAGCAAGCAGCCCCAGTCTCTGTGCCTCTGTGCGAGCAGTGCCATGGGCAGATGAGGCTGAGCAACAGCTTTCCAGGCTAGCTCTTTCTGCCTGCGAGCTATCTGCAGACGTTCGCATTTTTGGAGCAGGGCTGCCGGAGGCGCCCGGCACAGACCACCTAAGCTACGTTTGAAGGTTGAGGGGACAAGACAAGCAAGCAGCCCCAGTCTCTGTGCCTCTGTGCGAGCAGTGCCATGGGCAGATGAGGCTGAGCAACAGCTTTCCAGGCTAGCTCTTTCTGCCTGCGAGCTATCTGCAGACGTTGGGTGGACCTGCTGGAGAGCAGCTCTGCGGAGAGGGACCTGGGTGTCCTGGTGGACGACAGGTTAACTATGAGCCAGCAGTGTGCCCTGTCTGCCAAGAAGGCCAATGGGATCCTGGGGTGCATCAAGAAGAGTGTGGCCAGCAGGACAAGGGAGGTTCTCCTTCCCCTCTACACTGCCCTGGTGAGGCCTCATCTGGAGTACTGTGTCCAGTTCTGGGCTCCCCAGTTCAAGAAGGATGAAGAGCTACTGGAGAGAGTCCAGCGGAGGGCTACAAGGATGGTGAGGGGACTGGAGCATCTCCCCTACGAGGAGAGGTTGAGGGAACTGGGCTTGTTCAGCCTGAAGAAGAGAAGGCTGCGAGGGGACCTTATAAATGCCTACAAATATCTGAAGGGTGGGTGTCAGGAGGATGGGGCCAAGCTCTTTTCAGTGGTGCCCAGTGACAGGACAAGGGGCAATGGGCACAAACTGAGGCACAGCAAGTTCCGTCTGAACATGAGGAGGAACTTCTTCCCTCTGAGGGTGACGGAGCACTGGAACAGGCTGCCCAGGGAGGTTGTGGAGTCTCCTTCTCTGGAGATATTCAAGACCCGCCTGGACAAGGTCCTGTGCAGCCTGCTGTAGGTGACCCTGCTTCGGCGGGGGGGTTGGACTAGATGACCCACAGAGGTCCCTTCCAACCCCTACTATTCTGTGATTCTGTGATTCTGTGATTCTGTTTGCATTTTCGGAGCAGGGCTGCCGGATGCGCCCGGCACAGACCACCTAAGCTACGTTTGAAGTTTGAGGGGACAAGACAAGCAAGCAGCCCCAGTCTCTGTGCCTCTGTGCGAGCAGTGCCATGGGCAGATGAGGCTGAGCAACAGCTTTCCAGGCTAGCTCTTTCTGCCTGCGAGCTATCTGCAGACGTTCGCATTTTCGGAGCAGGGCTGCGGAACGCGCCCGGCACGGACCACCTAAGCTACGTTTGAAGTTTGAGGGGGCAAAACAAGCAAGCAGCCCCAGTCTCTGTGCCTCTGTGCGAGCAGTGCCATGGGCAGATGAGGCTGAGCAACAGCTTTCCAGGCTAGCTCTTTCTGCCTGCGAGCTATCTGCAGACGTTCGCATTTTCGGAGCAGGGCTGCCGGAGGCGCCCGGCACGGACCACCTAAGCTACGTTTGAAGTTTGAGGGGACAAGACAAGCAAGCAGCCCCAGTCTCTGTGCCTCTGTGCGAGCAGTGCCATGGGCAGATGAGGCTGAGCAACAGCTTTCCAGGCTAGCTCTTTCTGCCTGCGAGCTATCTGCAGACGTTCGCATTTTCGGAGCAGGGCTGCCGGAGGCGCCCGGCATGTACCACCTAAGTTACGTTTGAAGTTTGAGGGGGCAAGACAAGCAAGCAGCCCCAGTCTCTGTGCCTCTGTGCGAGCAGTGCCATGGGCAGATGAGGCTGAGCAACAGCTTTCCAGGCTAGCTCTTTCTGCCTGCGAGCTATCTGCAGACGTTCGCATTTTCGGAGCAGGGCTGCCGGAGGCGCCCGGCACGGACCACCTAAGCTACGTTGGAAGTTTGAGGGGGCAAGACAAGCAAGCAGCCCCAGTCTCTGTGCCTCTGTGCGAGCAGTGCCATGGGCAGATGAGGCTGAGCAACAGCTTTCCAGGCTAGCTCTTTCTGCCTGCGAGCTATCTGCAGACGTTTGCATTTTCGGAGCAGGGCTGCCGGATGCGCCCGGCACAGACCACCTAAGCTACGTTTGAAGTTTGAGGGGGCAAGACAAGCAAGCAGCCCCAGTCTCTGTGCCTCTGTGCGAGCAGTGCCATGGGCAGATGAGGCTGAGCAACAGCTTTCCAGGCTAGCTCTTTCTGCCTGCGAGCTATCTGCAGACGTTCGCATTTTCGGAGCAGGGCTGCCGGAGGCGCCCGGCACAGACCACCTAAGCTACGTTTGAAGTTTGAGGGGGCAAGACAAGCAAGCAGCCCCAGTCTCTGTGCCTCTGTGCGAGCAGTGCCATGGGCAGATGAGGCTGAGCAACAGCTTTCCAGGCTAGCTCTTTCTGCCTGCGAGCTATCTGCAGACGTTTGCATTTTCGGAGCAGGGCTGCCGGAGGCGCCCGGCACAGACCACCTAAGCTACGTTTGAAGTTTGAGGGGGCAAAACAAGCAAGCAGCCCCAGTCTCTGTGCCTCTGTGCGAGCAGTGCCATGGGCAGATGAGGCTGAGCAACAGCTTTCCAGGCTAGCTCTTTCTGCCTGCGAGCTATCTGCAGACGTTTGCATTTTCGGAGCAGGGCTGCCGGAAGCGCCCGGCACAGACCACCTAAGCTACGTTTGAAGTTTGAGGGGACAAGACAAGCAAGCAGCCCCAGTCTCTGTGCCTCTGTGCGAGCAGTGCCATGGGCAGATGAGGCTGAGCAACAGCTTTCCAGGGTAGCTCTTTCTGCCTGCGAGCTATCTGCAGACGTTCGTATTTTCGGAGCAGGGCTGCCGGATGCGCCCGGCACGGACCACCTAAGCTACGTTTGAAGTTTGAGGGGGCAAGACAAGCAAGCAGCCCCAGTCTCTGTGCCTCTGTGCGAGCAGTGCCATGGGCAGATGAGGCTGAGCAACAGCTTTCCAGGCTAGCTCTTTCTGCCTGTGAGCTATCTGCAGACGTTCGCATTTTCGGAGCAGGGCTGCCGGAGGCGCCCGGCACAGACCACCTAAGCTACGTTTGAAGTTTGAGGGGGCAAGACAAGCAAGCAGCCCCAGTCTCTGTGCCTCTGTGCGAGCAGTGCCATGGGCAGATGAGGCTGAGCAACAGCTTTCCAGGCTAGCTCTTTCTGCCTGCGAGCTATCTGCAGACGTTTGCATTTTCGGAGCAGGGCTGCCGGAGGCGCCCGGCACAGACCACCTAAGCTACGTTTGAAGTTTGAGGGGGCAAAACAAGCAAGCAGCCCCAGTCTCTGTGCCTCTGTGCGAGCAGTGCCATGGGCAGATGAGGCTGAGCAACAGCTTTCCAGGCTAGCTCTTTCTGCCTGCGAGCTATCTGCAGACGTTTGCATTTTCGGAGCAGGGCTGCCGGAAGCGCCCGGCACAGACCACCTAAGCTACGTTTGAAGTTTGAGGGGACAAGACAAGCAAGCAGCCCCAGTCTCTGTGCCTCTGTGCGAGCGGTGCCATGGGCAGATGAGGCTGAGCAACAGCTTTCCAGGCTAGCTCTTTCTGCCTGCGAGCTATCTGCAGACGTTCGCATTTTCGGAGCAGGGCTGCCGGATGCGCCCGGCACGGACCACCTAAGCTACGTTTGAAGTTTGAGGGGACAAGACAAGCAAGCAGCCCCAGTCTCTGTGCCTCTGTGCGAGCAGTGCCATGGGCAGATGAGGCTGAGCAACAGCTTTCCAGGCTAGCTCTTTCTGCCTGCGAGCTATCTGCAGACGTTCGCATTTTCGGAGCAGGGCTGCCGGAGGCGTCCGGCACGGACCACCTAAGCTACATTTGAAGTTTGAGGGGACAAGACAAGCAAGCAGCCCCAGTCTCTGTGCCTCTGTGCGAGCAGTGCCATGGGCAGATGAGGCTGAGCAACAGCTTTCCAGGCTAGCTATTTCTGCCTGCGAGCTATCTGCAGACGTTTGCATTTTCGGAGCAGGGCTGCCGGATGCGCCTGGCACGGACCACCTAAGCTACGTTTGAAGTTTGAGGGGACAAGACAAGCAAGCAGCCCCAGTCTCTGTGCCTCTGTGCGAGCAGTGCCATGGGCAGATGAGGCTGAGCAACAGCTTTCCAGGCTAGCTCTTTCTGCCTGCGAGCTATCTGCAGACGTTTGCATTTTCGGAGCAGGGCTGCCGGAGGCGCACGGCACAGACCACCTAAGATACGTTTGAAGTTTGAGGGAACAAGACAAGCAAGCAGCCCCAGTCTCTGTGCCTCTGTGCGAGCAGTGCCATGGGCAGATGAGGCTGAGCAACAGCTTTCCAGGCTAGCTCTTTCTGCCTGCGAGCTATCTGCAGACGTTCGCATTTTCGGAGCAGGGCTGCCGGAGGCGCCCGGCACGGACCACCTAAGCTACGTTTGAAGTTTGAGGGAACAAGACAAGCAAGCAGCCCCAGTCTCTGTGCCTCTGTGCGAGCAGTGCCATGGGCAGATGAGGCTGAGCAACAGCTTTCCAGGCTAGCTCTTTCTGCCTGCGAGCTATCTGCAGACGTTCGCATTTTCGGAGCAGGGCTGCCGGATGCGCCCGGCACGGACCACCTAAGCTACGTTTGAAGTTTGAGGGGACAAGACAAGCAAGCAGCCCCAGTCTCTGTGCCTCTGTGCGAGCAGTGCCATGGGCAGATGAGGCTGAGCAACAGCTTTCCAGGCTAGCTCTTTCTGCCTGCGAGCTATCTGCAGACATTTGCATTTTCGGAGCAGGGCTGCCGGAGGCGCCCGGCACGGACCACCTAAGCTACGTTTGAAGTTTGAGGGGGAAGACAAGCAAGCAGCCCCAGTCTCTGTGCCTCTGTGCGAGCAGTGCCATGGGCAGATGAGGCTGAGCAACAGCTTTCCAGGCTAGCTCTTTCTGCCTGCGAGCTATCTGCAGACGTTCGCATTTTCGGAGCAGGGCTGCCGGAGGCGCCCGGCACGGACCACCTAAGCTACGTTTGAAGTTTGAGGGGGCAAGACAAGCAAGCAGCCCCAGTCTCTGTGCCTCTGTGCGAGCAGTGCCATGGGCAGATGAGGCTGAGCAACAGCTTTCCAGGCTAGCTCTTTCTGCCTGCGAGCTATCTGCAGACGTTTGCATTTTCGGAGCAGGGCTGCCGGAGGCGCCCGGCACGGACCACCTAAGCTACGTTTGAAGTTTGAGGGGACAAGACAAGCAAGCAGCCCCAGTCTCTGTGCCTCCGTGCGAGCAGTGCCATGGGCAGATGAGGCTGAGCAACAGCTTTCCAGGCTAGCTCTTTCTGCCTGCGAGCTATCTGCAGACGTTTGCATTTTCGGAGCAGGGCTGCCGGATGCGCCCGGCACGGACCACCTAAGCTACGTTTGAAGTTTGAGGGGACAAGACAAGCAAGCAGCCTCAGTTTCTGTGCCTCTGTGCGAGCAGTGCCATGGGCAGATGAGGCTGAGCAACAGCTTTCCAGGCTAGCTCTTTCTGCCTGCGAGCTATCTGCAGACGTTTGCATTTTCCATCAGGGCTGCCGGAAGCGCCCGGCACGGACCACCTAAGCTACGTTTGAAGTTTGAGGGGACAAGACAATCAAGCAGCCCCAGTCTCTGTGCCTCTGTGCGAGCAGTGCCATTGGCAGATGAGGCTGAGCAACAGCTTTATAGGCTAGCTCTTTCTGCCTGCGAGCTATCTGCAGACGTTCGCATTTTCGGAGCAGGGCTGCCGGAGGCGCCCGGCACGGACCACCTAAGCTACGTTTGAAGTTTGAGGGGACAAGACAAGCAAGCAGCCCCAGTCTCTGTGCCTCTGTGCGAGCAGTGCCATGGGCAGATGAGGCTGAGCAACAGCTTTCCAGGCTAGCTCTTTCTGCCTGCGAGCTATCTGCAGACGTTTGCATTTTCCATCAGGGCTGCCGGAAGCGCCCGGCACGGACCACCTAAGCTACGTTTGAAGTTTGAGGGGACAAGACAATCAAGCAGCCCCAGTCTCTGTGCCTCTGTGCGAGCAGTGCCATGGGCAGATGAGGCTGAGCAACAGCTTTATAGGCTAGCTCTTTCTGCCTGCGAGCTATCTGCAGACGTTCGCATTTTCGGAGCAGGGCTGCCGGATGCGCCCGGCACGGACCACCTAAGCTACGTTTGAAGTTTGAGGGGGCAAGACAAGCAAGCAGCCCCAGTCTCTGTGCCTCTGTGCGAGCAGTGCCATGGGCAGATGAGGCTGAGCAACAGCTTTCCAGGCTAGCTCTTTCTGCCTGCGAGCTATCTGCAGACATTTGCATTTTCGGAGCAGGGCTGCCGGAGGCGCCCGGCACGGACCACCTAAGCTACGTTTGAAGTTTGAGGGGGAAGACAAGCAAGCAGCCCCAGTCTCTGTGCCTCTGTGCGAGCAGTGCCATGGGCAGATGAGGCTGAGCAACAGCTTTCCAGGCTAGCTCTTTCTGCCTGCGAGCTATCTGCAGACGTTCGCATTTTCGGAGCAGGGCTGCGGGACGCGCCCGGCACAGACCACCTAAGCTACGTTTGAAGTTTGAGGGGACAAGACAAGCAAGCAGCCCCAGTCTCTGTGCCTCTGTGCGAGCAGTGCCATGGGCAGATGAGGATGAGCAACAGCTTTCCAGGCTAGCTCTTTCTGCCTGCGAGCTATCTGCAGACGTTCGCATTTTTGGAGCAGGGCTGCCGGAGGCGCCCGGCACAGACCACCTAAGCTACGTTTGAAGTTTGAGGGGACAAGACAAGCAAGCAGCCCCAGTCTCTGTGCCTCTGTGCGAGCAGTGCCATGGGCAGATGAGGCTGAGCAACAGCTTTCCAGGCTAGCTCTTTCTGCCTGCGAGCTATCTGCAGACGTTCGCATTTTTGGAGCAGGGCTGCCGGAGGCGCCCGGCACAGACCACCTAAGCTACGTTTGAAGGTTGAGGGGACAAGACAAGCAAGCAGCCCCAGTCTCTGTGCCTCTGTGCGAGCAGTGCCATGGGCAGATGAGGCTGAGCAACAGCTTTCCAGGCTAGCTCTTTCTGCCTGCGAGCTATCTGCAGACGTTGGGTGGACCTGCTGGAGAGCAGCTCTGCGGAGAGGGACCTGGGTGTCCTGGTGGACGACAGGTTAACTATGAGCCAGCAGTGTGCCCTGTCTGCCAAGAAGGCCAATGGGATCCTGGGGTACATCAAGAAGAGTGTGGCCAGCAGGACAAGGGAGGTTCTCCTTCCCCTCTACACTGCCCTGGTGAGGCCTCATCTGGAGTACTGTGTCCAGTTCTGGGCTCCCCAGTTCAAGAAGGATGAAGAGCTACTGGAGAGAGTCCAGCGGAGGGCTACAAGGATGGTGAGGGGACTGGAGCATCTCCCCTACGAGGAGAGGTTGAGGGAACTGGGCTTGTTCAGCCTGAAGAAGAGAAGGCTGCGAGGGGACCTTATAAATGCCTACAAATATCTGAAGGGTGGGTGTCAGGAGGATGGGGCCAAGCTCTTTTCAGTGGTGCCCAGTGACAGGACAAGGGGCAATGGGCACAAACTGAGGCACAGCAAGTTCCGTCTGAACATGAGGAGGAACTTCTTCCCTCTGAGGGTGACGGAGCACTGGAACAGGCTGCCCAGGGAGGTTGTGGAGTCTCCTTCTCTGGAGATATTCAAGACCCGCCTGGACAAGGTCCTGTGCAGCCTGCTGTAGGTGACCCTGCTTCGGCGGGGGGGTTGGACTAGATGACCCACAGAGGTCCCTTCCAACCCCTACTATTCTGTGATTCTGTGATTCTGTGATTCTGTTTGCATTTTCGGAGCAGGGCTGCCGGATGCGCCCGGCACAGACCACCTAAGCTACGTTTGAAGTTTGAGGGGACAAGACAAGCAAGCAGCCCCAGTCTCTGTGCCTCTGTGCGAGCAGTGCCATGGGCAGATGAGGCTGAGCAACAGCTTTCCAGGCTAGCTCTTTCTGCCTGCGAGCTATCTGCAGACGTTCGCATTTTCGGAGCAGGGCTGCGGAACGCGCCCGGCACGGACCACCTAAGCTACGTTTGAAGTTTGAGGGGGCAAAACAAGCAAGCAGCCCCAGTCTCTGTGCCTCTGTGCGAGCAGTGCCATGGGCAGATGAGGCTGAGCAACAGCTTTCCAGGCTAGCTCTTTCTGCCTGCGAGCTATCTGCAGACGTTCGCATTTTCGGAGCAGGGCTGCCGGAGGCGCCCGGCACGGACCACCTAAGCTACGTTTGAAGTTTGAGGGGACAAGACAAGCAAGCAGCCCCAGTCTCTGTGCCTCTGTGCGAGCAGTGCCATGGGCAGATGAGGCTGAGCAACAGCTTTCCAGGCTAGCTCTTTCTGCCTGCGAGCTATCTGCAGACGTTCGCATTTTCGGAGCAGGGCTGCCGGAGGCGCCCGGCATGTACCACCTAAGTTACGTTTGAAGTTTGAGGGGGCAAGACAAGCAAGCAGCCCCAGTCTCTGTGCCTCTGTGCGAGCAGTGCCATGGGCAGATGAGGCTGAGCAACAGCTTTCCAGGCTAGCTCTTTCTGCCTGCGAGCTATCTGCAGACGTTCGCATTTTCGGAGCAGGGCTGCCGGAGGCGCCCGGCACAGACCACCTAAGCTACGTTGGAAGTTTGAGGGGGCAAGACAAGCAAGCAGCCCCAGTCTCTGTGCCTCTGTGCGAGCAGTGCCATGGGCAGATGAGGCTGAGCAACAGCTTTCCAGGCTAGCTCTTTCTGCCTGCGAGCTATCTGCAGACGTTTGCATTTTCGGAGCAGGGCTGCCGGATGCGCCCGGCACAGACCACCTAAGCTACGTTTGAAGTTTGAGGGGGCAAGACAAGCAAGCAGCCCCAGTCTCTGTGCCTCTGTGCGAGCAGTGCCATGGGCAGATGAGGCTGAGCAACAGCTTTCCAGGCTAGCTCTTTCTGCCTGCGAGCTATCTGCAGACGTTCGCATTTTCGGAGCAGGGCTGCCGGAGGCGCCCGGCACAGACCACCTAAGCTACGTTTGAAGTTTGAGGGGGCAAGACAAGCAAGCAGCCCCAGTCTCTGTGCCTCTGTGCGAGCAGTGCCATGGGCAGATGAGGCTGAGCAACAGCTTTCCAGGCTAGCTCTTTCTGCCTGCGAGCTATCTGCAGACGTTTGCATTTTCGGAGCAGGGCTGCCGGAGGCGCCCGGCACAGACCACCTAAGCTACGTTTGAAGTTTGAGGGGGCAAAACAAGCAAGCAGCCCCAGTCTCTGTGCCTCTGTGCGAGCAGTGCCATGGGCAGATGAGGCTGAGCAACAGCTTTATAGGCTAGCTCTTTCTGCCTGCGAGCTATCTGCAGACGTTCGCATTTTCGGAGCAGGGCTGCCGGAGGCGCCCGGCACGGACCACCTAAGCTACGTTTGAAGTTTGAGGGGACAAGACAAGCAAGCAGCCCCAGTCTCTGTGCCTCTGTGCGAGCAGTGCCATGGGCAGATGAGGCTGAGCAACAGCTTTCCAGGCTAGCTCTTTCTGCCTGCGAGCTATCTGCAGACGTTTGCATTTTCCATCAGGGCTGCCGGAAGCGCCCGGCACGGACCACCTAAGCTACGTTTGAAGTTTGAGGGGACAAGACAAGCAAGCAGCCCCAGTCTCTGTGCCTCTGTGCGAGCGGTGCCATGGGCAGATGAGGCTGAGCAACAGCTTTCCAGGCTAGCTCTTTCTGCCTGCGAGCTATCTGCAGACGTTCGCATTTTCGGAGCAGGGCTGCCGGATGCGCCCGGCACGGACCACCTAAGCTACGTTTGAAGTTTGAGGGGACAAGACAAGCAAGCAGCCCCAGTCTCTGTGCCTCTGTGCGAGCAGTGCCATGGGCAGATGAGGCTGAGCAACAGCTTTCCAGGCTAGCTCTTTCTGCCTGCGAGCTATCTGCAGACGTTCGCATTTTCGGAGCAGGGCTGCCGGAGGCGTCCGGCACGGACCACCTAAGCTACATTTGAAGTTTGAGGGGACAAGACAAGCAAGCAGCCCCAGTCTCTGTGCCTCTGTGCGAGCAGTGCCATGGGCAGATGAGGCTGAGCAACAGCTTTCCAGGCTAGCTATTTCTGCCTGCGAGCTATCTGCAGACGTTTGCATTTTCGGAGCAGGGCTGCCGGATGCGCCTGGCACGGACCACCTAAGCTACGTTTGAAGTTTGAGGGGACAAGACAAGCAAGCAGCCCCAGTCTCTGTGCCTCTGTGCGAGCAGTGCCATGGGCAGATGAGGCTGAGCAACAGCTTTCCAGGCTAGCTCTTTCTGCCTGCGAGCTATCTGCAGACGTTTGCATTTTCGGAGCAGGGCTGCCGGAGGCGCACAGCACAGACCACCTAAGATACGTTTGAAGTTTGAGGGAACAAGACAAGCAAGCAGCCCCAGTCTCTGTGCCTCTGTGCGAGCAGTGCCATGGGCAGATGAGGCTGAGCAACAGCTTTCCAGGCTAGCTCTTTCTGCCTGCGAGCTATCTGCAGACGTTCGCATTTTCGGAGCAGGGCTGCCGGAGGCGCCCGGCACGGACCACCTAAGCTACGTTTGAAGTTTGAGGGGACAAGACAAGCAAGCAGCCCCAGTCTCTGTGCCTCTGTGCGAGCAGTGCCATGGGCAGATGAGGCTGAGCAACAGCTTTCCAGGCTAGCTCTTTCTGCCTGCGAGCTATCTGCAGACGTTCGCATTTTCGGAGCAGGGCTGCCGGAGGCGCCCGGCACGGACCACCTAAGCTACGTTTGAAGTTTGAGGGAACAAGACAAGCAAGCAGCCCCAGTCTCTGTGCCTCTGTGCGAGCAGTGCCATGGGCAGATGAGGCTGAGCAACAGCTTTCCAGGCTAGCTCTTTCTGCCTGCGAGCTATCTGCAGACGTTCGCATTTTCGGAGCAGGGCTGCCGGATGCGCCCGGCACGGACCACCTAAGCTACGTTTGAAGTTTGAGGGGACAAGACAAGCAAGCAGCCCCAGTCTCTGTGCCTCTGTGCGAGCAGTGCCATGGGCAGATGAGGCTGAGCAACAGCTTTCCAGGCTAGCTCTTTCTGCCTGCGAGCTATCTGCAGACATTTGCATTTTCGGAGCAGGGCTGCCGGAGGCGCCCGGCACGGACCACCTAAGCTACGTTTGAAGTTTGAGGGGGAAGACAAGCAAGCAGCCCCAGTCTCTGTGCCTCTGTGCGAGCAGTGCCATGGGCAGATGAGGCTGAGCAACAGCTTTCCAGGCTAGCTCTTTCTGCCTGCGAGCTATCTGCAGACGTTCGCATTTTCGGAGCAGGGCTGCCGGAGGCGCCCGGCACGGACCACCTAAGCTACGTTTGAAGTTTGAGGGGGCAAGACAAGCAAGCAGCCCCAGTCTCTGTGCCTCTGTGCGAGCAGTGCCATGGGCAGATGAGGCTGAGCAACAGCTTTCCAGGCTAGCTCTTTCTGCCTGCGAGCTATCTGCAGACGTTTGCATTTTCGGAGCAGGGCTGCCGGAGGCGCCCGGCACGGACCACCTAAGCTACGTTTGAAGTTTGAGGGGACAAGACAAGCAAGCAGCCCCAGTCTCTGTGCCTCCGTGCGAGCAGTGCCATGGGCAGATGAGGCTGAGCAACAGCTTTCCAGGCTAGCTCTTTCTGCCTGCGAGCTATCTGCAGACGTTTGCATTTTCGGAGCAGGGCTGCCGGATGCGCCCGGCACGGACCACCTAAGCTACGTTTGAAGTTTGAGGGGACAAGACAAGCAAGCAGCCTCAGTTTCTGTGCCTCTGTGCGAGCAGTGCCATGGGCAGATGAGGCTGAGCAACAGCTTTCCAGGCTAGCTCTTTCTGCCTGCGAGCTATCTGCAGACGTTTGCATTTTCCATCAGGGCTGCCGGAAGCGCCCGGCACGGACCACCTAAGCTACGTTTGAAGTTTGAGGGGACAAGACAATCAAGCAGCCCCAGTCTCTGTGCCTCTGTGCGAGCAGTGCCATTGGCAGATGAGGCTGAGCAACAGCTTTATAGGCTAGCTCTTTCTGCCTGCGAGCTATCTGCAGACGTTCGCATTTTCGGAGCAGGGCTGCCGGAGGCGCCCGGCACGGACCACCTAAGCTACGTTTGAAGTTTGAGGGGACAAGACAAGCAAGCAGCCCCAGTCTCTGTGCCTCTGTGCGAGCAGTGCCATGGGCAGATGAGGCTGAGCAACAGCTTTCCAGGCTAGCTCTTTCTGCCTGCGAGCTATCTGCAGACGTTTGCATTTTCCATCAGGGCTGCCGGAAGCGCCCGGCACGGACCACCTAAGCTACGTTTGAAGTTTGAGGGGACAAGACAATCAAGCAGCCCCAGTCTCTGTGCCTCTGTGCGAGCAGTGCCATTGGCAGATGAGGCTGAGCAACAGCTTTATAGGCTAGCTCTTTCTGCCTGCGAGCTATCTGCAGACGTTCGCATTTTCGGAGCAGGGCTGCCGGAGGCGCCCGGCACGGACCACCTAAGCTACGTTTGAAGTTTGAGGGGACAAGACAAGCAAGCAGCCCCAGTCTCTGTGCCTCTGTGCGAGCAGTGCCATGGGCAGATGAGGCTGAGCAACAGCTTTCCAGGCTAGCTCTTTCTGCCTGCGAGCTATCTGCAGACGTTTGCATTTTCCATCAGGGCTGCCGGAAGCGCCCGGCACGGACCACCTAAGCTACGTTTGAAGTTTGAGGGGACAAGACAATCAAGCAGCCCCAGTCTCTGTGCCTCTGTGCGAGCAGTGCCATGGGCAGATGAGGCTGAGCAACAGCTTTATAGGCTAGCTCTTTCTGCCTGCGAGCTATCTGCAGACGTTCGCATTTTCGGAGCAGGGCTGCCGGATGCGCCCGGCACGGACCACCTAAGCTACGTTTGAAGTTTGAGGGGGCAAGACAAGCAAGCAGCCCCAGTCTCTGTGCCTCTGTGCGAGCAGTGCCATGGGCAGATGAGGCTGAGCAACAGCTTTCCAGGCTAGCTCTTTCTGCCTGCGAGCTATCTGCAGACGTTCGCATTTTCGGAGCAGGGCTGCCGGAGGCGCCCGGCACGGACCACCTAAGCTACGTTTGAAGTTTGAGGGGACAAGACAAGCAAGCAGCCCCAGTCTCTGTGCCTCTGTGCGAGCAGTGCCATGGGCAGATGAGGCTGAGCAACAGCTTTCCAGGCTAGCTCTTTCTGCCTGCGAGCTATCTGCAGACGTTCGCATTTTCGGAGCAGGGCTGCCGGAGGCGCCCGGCACGGACCACCTAAGCTACGTTTGAAGTTTGAGGGAACAAGACAAGCAAGCAGCCCCAGTCTCTGTGCCTCTGTGCGAGCAGTGCCATGGGCAGATGAGGCTGAGCAACAGCTTTCCAGGCTAGCTCTTTCTGCCTGCGAGCTATCTGCAGACGTTCGCATTTTCGGAGCAGGGCTGCCGGATGCGCCCGGCACGGACCACCTAAGCTACGTTTGAAGTTTGAGGGGACAAGACAAGCAAGCAGCCCCAGTCTCTGTGCCTCTGTGCGAGCAGTGCCATGGGCAGATGAGGCTGAGCAACAGCTTTCCAGGCTAGCTCTTTCTGCCTGCGAGCTATCTGCAGACATTTGCATTTTCGGAGCAGGGCTGCCGGAGGCGCCCGGCACGGACCACCTAAGCTACGTTTGAAGTTTGAGGGGGAAGACAAGCAAGCAGCCCCAGTCTCTGTGCCTCTGTGCGAGCAGTGCCATGGGCAGATGAGGCTGAGCAACAGCTTTCCAGGCTAGCTCTTTCTGCCTGCGAGCTATCTGCAGACGTTCGCATTTTCGGAGCAGGGCTGCCGGAGGCGCCCGGCACGGACCACCTAAGCTACGTTTGAAGTTTGAGGGGGCAAGACAAGCAAGCAGCCCCAGTCTCTGTGCCTCTGTGCGAGCAGTGCCATGGGCAGATGAGGCTGAGCAACAGCTTTCCAGGCTAGCTCTTTCTGCCTGCGAGCTATCTGCAGACGTTTGCATTTTCGGAGCAGGGCTGCCGGAGGCGCCCGGCACGGACCACCTAAGCTACGTTTGAAGTTTGAGGGGACAAGACAAGCAAGCAGCCCCAGTCTCTGTGCCTCCGTGCGAGCAGTGCCATGGGCAGATGAGGCTGAGCAACAGCTTTCCAGGCTAGCTCTTTCTGCCTGCGAGCTATCTGCAGACGTTTGCATTTTCGGAGCAGGGCTGCCGGATGCGCCCGGCACGGACCACCTAAGCTACGTTTGAAGTTTGAGGGGACAAGACAAGCAAGCAGCCTCAGTTTCTGTGCCTCTGTGCGAGCAGTGCCATGGGCAGATGAGGCTGAGCAACAGCTTTCCAGGCTAGCTCTTTCTGCCTGCGAGCTATCTGCAGACGTTTGCATTTTCCATCAGGGCTGCCGGAAGCGCCCGGCACGGACCACCTAAGCTACGTTTGAAGTTTGAGGGGACAAGACAATCAAGCAGCCCCAGTCTCTGTGCCTCTGTGCGAGCAGTGCCATTGGCAGATGAGGCTGAGCAACAGCTTTATAGGCTAGCTCTTTCTGCCTGCGAGCTATCTGCAGACGTTCGCATTTTCGGAGCAGGGCTGCCGGAGGCGCCCGGCACGGACCACCTAAGCTACGTTTGAAGTTTGAGGGGACAAGACAAGCAAGCAGCCCCAGTCTCTGTGCCTCTGTGCGAGCAGTGCCATGGGCAGATGAGGCTGAGCAACAGCTTTCCAGGCTAGCTCTTTCTGCCTGCGAGCTATCTGCAGACGTTTGCATTTTCCATCAGGGCTGCCGGAAGCGCCCGGCACGGACCACCTAAGCTACGTTTGAAGTTTGAGGGGACAAGACAATCAAGCAGCCCCAGTCTCTGTGCCTCTGTGCGAGCAGTGCCATGGGCAGATGAGGCTGAGCAACAGCTTTATAGGCTAGCTCTTTCTGCCTGCGAGCTATCTGCAGACGTTCGCATTTTCGGAGCAGGGCTGCCGGATGCGCCCGGCACGGACCACCTAAGCTACGTTTGAAGTTTGAGGGGGCAAGACAAGCAAGCAGCCCCAGTCTCTGTGCCTCTGTGCGAGCAGTGCCATGGGCAGATGAGGCTGAGCAACAGCTTTCCAGGCTAGCTCTTTCTGCCTGCGAGCTATCTGCAGACATTTGCATTTTCGGAGCAGGGCTGCCGGAGGCGCCCGGCACGGACCACCTAAGCTACGTTTGAAGTTTGAGGGGGAAGACAAGCAAGCAGCCCCAGACTCTGTGCCTCTGTGCGAGCAGTGCCATGGGCAGATGAGGCTGAGCAACAGCTTTCCAGGCTAGCTCTTTCTGCCTGCGAGCTATCTGCAGACGTTCGCATTTTCGGAGCAGGGCTGCCGGAGGCGTCCGGCACGGACCACCTAAGCTACATTTGAAGTTTGAGGGGACAAGACAAGCAAGCAGCCCCAGTCTCTGTGCCTCTGTGCGAGCAGTGCCATGGGCAGATGAGGCTGAGCAACAGCTTTCCAGGCTAGCTATTTCTGCCTGCGAGCTATCTGCAGACGTTTGCATTTTCGGAGCAGGGCTGCCGGATGCGCCTGGCACGGACCACCTAAGCTACGTTTGAAGTTTGAGGGGACAAGACAAGCAAGCAGCCCCAGTCTCTGTGCCTCTGTGCGAGCAGTGCCATGGGCAGATGAGGCTGAGCAACAGCTTTCCAGGCTAGCTCTTTCTGCCTGCGAGCTATCTGCAGACGTTTGCATTTTCGGAGCAGGGCTGCCGGAGGCGCACGGCACAGACCACCTAAGATACGTTTGAAGTTTGAGGGAACAAGACAAGCAAGCAGCCCCAGTCTCTGTGCCTCTGTGCGAGCAGTGCCATGGGCAGATGAGGCTGAGCAACAGCTTTCCAGGCTAGCTCTTTCTGCCTGCGAGCTATCTGCAGACGTTCGCATTTTCGGAGCAGGGCTGCCGGAGGCGCCCGGCACGGACCACCTAAGCTACGTTTGAAGTTTGAGGGGACAAGACAAGCAAGCAGCCCCAGTCTCTGTGCCTCTGTGCGAGCAGTGCCATGGGCAGATGAGGCTGAGCAACAGCTTTCCAGGCTAGCTCTTTCTGCCTGCGAGCTATCTGCAGACGTTCGCATTTTCGGAGCAGGGCTGCCGGAGGCGCCCGGCACGGACCACCTAAGCTACGTTTGAAGTTTGAGGGAACAAGACAAGCAAGCAGCCCCAGTCTCTGTGCCTCTGTGCGAGCAGTGCCATGGGCAGATGAGGCTGAGCAACAGCTTTCCAGGCTAGCTCTTTCTGCCTGCGAGCTATCTGCAGACGTTCGCATTTTCGGAGCAGGGCTGCCGGATGCGCCCGGCACGGACCACCTAAGCTACGTTTGAAGTTTGAGGGGACAAGACAAGCAAGCAGCCCCAGTCTCTGTGCCTCTGTGCGAGCAGTGCCATGGGCAGATGAGGCTGAGCAACAGCTTTCCAGGCTAGCTCTTTCTGCCTGCGAGCTATCTGCAGACATTTGCATTTTCGGAGCAGGGCTGCCGGAGGCGCCCGGCACGGACCACCTAAGCTACGTTTGAAGTTTGAGGGGGAAGACAAGCAAGCAGCCCCAGTCTCTGTGCCTCTGTGCGAGCAGTGCCATGGGCAGATGAGGCTGAGCAACAGCTTTCCAGGCTAGCTCTTTCTGCCTGCGAGCTATCTGCAGACGTTCGCATTTTCGGAGCAGGGCTGCCGGAGGCGCCCGGCACGGACCACCTAAGCTACGTTTGAAGTTTGAGGGGGCAAGACAAGCAAGCAGCCCCAGTCTCTGT
Organism: Opisthocomus hoazin; assembly: GCF_030867145.1. Taxonomy (NCBI): domain Eukaryota; kingdom Metazoa; phylum Chordata; class Aves; order Opisthocomiformes; family Opisthocomidae; genus Opisthocomus; species Opisthocomus hoazin. The sequence continues at coordinate 349,416 of NW_027448898.1, forward strand.
GCCTCTGTGCGAGCAGTGCCATGGGCAGATGAGGCTGAGCAACAGCTTTCCAGGCTAGCTCTTTCTGCCTGCGAGCTATCTGCAGACGTTTGCATTTTCGGAGCAGGGCTGCCGGATGCGCCCGGCACGGACCACCTAAGCTACGTTTGAAGTTTGAGGGGACAAGACAAGCAAGCAGCCCCAGTCTCTGTGCCTCCGTGCGAGCAGTGCCATGGGCAGATGAGGCTGAGCAACAGCTTTCCAGGCTAGCTCTTTCTGCCTGCGAGCTATCTGCAGACGTTTGCATTTTCGGAGCAGGGCTGCCGGATGCGCCCGGCACGGACCACCTAAGCTACGTTTGAAGTTTGAGGGGACAAGACAAGCAAGCAGCCTCAGTTTCTGTGCCTCTGTGCGAGCAGTGCCATGGGCAGATGAGGCTGAGCAACAGCTTTCCAGGCTAGCTCTTTCTGCCTGCGAGCTATCTGCAGACGTTTGCATTTTCCATCAGGGCTGCCGGAAGCGCCCGGCACGGACCACCTAAGCTACGTTTGAAGTTTGAGGGGACAAGACAATCAAGCAGCCCCAGTCTCTGTGCCTCTGTGCGAGCAGTGCCATTGGCAGATGAGGCTGAGCAACAGCTTTATAGGCTAGCTCTTTCTGCCTGCGAGCTATCTGCAGACGTTCGCATTTTCGGAGCAGGGCTGCCGGAGGCGCCCGGCACGGACCACCTAAGCTACGTTTGAAGTTTGAGGGGACAAGACAAGCAAGCAGCCCCAGTCTCTGTGCCTCTGTGCGAGCAGTGCCATGGGCAGATGAGGCTGAGCAACAGCTTTCCAGGCTAGCTCTTTCTGCCTGCGAGCTATCTGCAGACGTTTGCATTTTCCATCAGGGCTGCCGGAAGCGCCCGGCACGGACCACCTAAGCTACGTTTGAAGTTTGAGGGGACAAGACAATCAAGCAGCCCCAGTCTCTGTGCCTCTGTGCGAGCAGTGCCATGGGCAGATGAGGCTGAGCAACAGCTTTATAGGCTAGCTCTTTCTGCCTGCGAGCTATCTGCAGACGTTCGCATTTTCGGAGCAGGGCTGCCGGATGCGCCCGGCACGGACCACCTAAGCTACGTTTGAAGTTTGAGGGGGCAAGACAAGCAAGCAGCCCCAGTCTCTGTGCCTCTGTGCGAGCAGTGCCATGGGCAGATGAGGCTGAGCAACAGCTTTCCAGGCTAGCTCTTTCTGCCTGCGAGCTATCTGCAGACATTTGCATTTTCGGAGCAGGGCTGCCGGAGGCGCCCGGCACGGACCACCTAAGCTACGTTTGAAGTTTGAGGGGGAAGACAAGCAAGCAGCCCCAGTCTCTGTGCCTCTGTGCGAGCAGTGCCATGGGCAGATGAGGCTGAGCAACAGCTTTCCAGGCTAGCTCTTTCTGCCTGCGAGCTATCTGCAGACGTTCGCATTTTCGGAGCAGGGCTGCCGGAGGCGCCCGGCACGGACCACCTAAGATACGTTTGAAGTTTGAGGGGGCAAGACAAGCAAGCAGCCCCAGTCTCTGTGCCTCTGTGCGAGCAGTGTCATGGGCAGATGAGGCTGAGCAACAGCTTTCCAGGCTAGCTCTTTCTGCCTGCGAGCTATCTGCAGACGTTTGCATTTTCGGAGCAGGGCTGCCGGATGCGCCCGGCACAGACCACCTAAACTACGTTTGAAGTTTGAGGGGGCAAGACAAGCAAGCAGCCCCAGTCTCTGTGCCTCTGTGCGAGCAGTGCCATGGGCAGATGAGGCTGAGCAACAGCTTTCCAGGCTAGCTCTTTCTGCCTGCGAGCTATCTGCAGACGTTCGCATTTTCGGAGCAGGGCTGCCGGAGGCGCCCGGCATGTACCACCTAAGTTACGTTTGAAGTTTGAGGGGGCAAGACAAGCAAGCAGCCCCAGTCTCTGTGCCTCTGTGCGAGCAGTGCCATGGGCAGATGAGGCTGAGCAACAGCTTTCCAGGCTAGCTCTTTCTGCCTGCGAGCTATCTGCAGACGTTTGCATTTTCGGAGCAGGGCTGCCGGAGGCGCCCGGCACGGACCACCTAAGCTACGTTGGAAGTTTGAGGGGGCAAGACAAGCAAGCAGCCCCAGTCTCTGTGCCTCTGTGCGAGCAGTGCCATGGGCAGATGAGGCTGAGCAACAGCTTTCCAGGCTAGCTCTTTCTGCCTGCGAGCTATCTGCAGACGTTCGCATTTTTGGAGCAGGGCTGCCGGAGGCGCCCGGCACGGACCACCTAAGCTACGTTTGAAGTTTGAGGGGGCAAGACAAGCAAGCAGCCCCAGTCTCTGTGCCTCTGTGCGAGTAGTGCCATGGGCAGATGAGGCTGAGCAACAGCTTTCCAGGCTAGCTCTTTCTGCCTGCGAGCTATCTGCAGACGTTCGCATTTTTGGAGCAGGGCTGCCGGAGGTGCCCGGCATGTACCACCTAAGTTACGTTTGAAGTTTGAAGGGGCAAGACAAGCAAGCAGCCCCAGTCTCTGTGCCTCTGTGCGAGCAGTGCCATGGGCAGATGAGGCTGAGCAACAGCTTTCCAGGCTAGCTCTTTCTGCCTGCGAGCTATCTGCAAACGTTTGCATTTTTGGAGCAGGGCTGCCGGACGCGCCCGGCACAGACCACCTAAGCAACGTTTGAAGTTTGAGGGGACAAGACAAGCAAGCAGCCCCAGTCTCTGTGCCTCTGTGCGAGCAGTGCCATGGGCAGATGAGGCTGAGCAACAGCTTTCCAGGCTAGCTCTTTCTGCCTGCGAGCTATCTGCAGACGTTTGCATTTTCGGAGCAGGGCTGCCGGATGCGCCCGGCACAGACCACCTAAGCTACGTTTGAAGTTTGAGGGGACAAGACAATCAAGCAGCCCCAGTCTCTGTGCCTCTGTGCGAGCAGTGCCATGGGCAGATGAGGCTGAGCAACAGCTTTATAGGCTAGCTCTTTCTGCCTGCGAGCTATCTGCAGACGTTCGCATTTTCGGAGCAGGGCTGCCGGATGCGCCCGGCACGGACCACCTAAGCTACGTTTGAAGTTTGAGGGGGCAAGACAAGCAAGCAGCCCCAGTCTCTGTGCCTCTGTGCGAGCAGTGCCATGGGCAGATGAGGCTGAGCAACAGCTTTCCAGGCTAGCTCTTTCTGCCTGCGAGCTATCTGCAGACGTTCGCATTTTCGGAGCAGGGCTGCCGGAGGCGCCCGGCACGGACCACCTAAGCTACGTTTGAAGTTTGAGGGGACAAGACAAGCAAGCAGCCCCAGTCTCTGTGCCTCTGTGCGAGCAGTGCCATGGGCAGATGAGGCTGAGCAACAGCTTTCCAGGCTAGCTCTTTCTGCCTGCGAGCTATCTGCAGACGTTCGCATTTTCGGAGCAGGGCTGCCGGAGGCGCCCGGCACGGACCACCTAAGCTACGTTTGAAGTTTGAGGGAACAAGACAAGCAAGCAGCCCCAGTCTCTGTGCCTCTGTGCGAGCAGTGCCATGGGCAGATGAGGCTGAGCAACAGCTTTCCAGGCTAGCTCTTTCTGCCTGCGAGCTATCTGCAGACGTTCGCATTTTCGGAGCAGGGCTGCCGGATGCGCCCGGCACGGACCACCTAAGCTACGTTTGAAGTTTGAGGGGACAAGACAAGCAAGCAGCCCCAGTCTCTGTGCCTCTGTGCGAGCAGTGCCATGGGCAGATGAGGCTGAGCAACAGCTTTCCAGGCTAGCTCTTTCTGCCTGCGAGCTATCTGCAGACATTTGCATTTTCGGAGCAGGGCTGCCGGAGGCGCCCGGCACGGACCACCTAAGCTACGTTTGAAGTTTGAGGGGGAAGACAAGCAAGCAGCCCCAGTCTCTGTGCCTCTGTGCGAGCAGTGCCATGGGCAGATGAGGCTGAGCAACAGCTTTCCAGGCTAGCTCTTTCTGCCTGCGAGCTATCTGCAGACGTTCGCATTTTCGGAGCAGGGCTGCCGGAGGCGCCCGGCACGGACCACCTAAGCTACGTTTGAAGTTTGAGGGGGCAAGACAAGCAAGCAGCCCCAGTCTCTGTGCCTCTGTGCGAGCAGTGCCATGGGCAGATGAGGCTGAGCAACAGCTTTCCAGGCTAGCTCTTTCTGCCTGCGAGCTATCTGCAGACGTTTGCATTTTCGGAGCAGGGCTGCCGGAGGCGCCCGGCACGGACCACCTAAGCTACGTTTGAAGTTTGAGGGGACAAGACAAGCAAGCAGCCCCAGTCTCTGTGCCTCCGTGCGAGCAGTGCCATGGGCAGATGAGGCTGAGCAACAGCTTTCCAGGCTAGCTCTTTCTGCCTGCGAGCTATCTGCAGACGTTTGCATTTTCGGAGCAGGGCTGCCGGATGCGCCCGGCACGGACCACCTAAGCTACGTTTGAAGTTTGAGGGGACAAGACAAGCAAGCAGCCTCAGTTTCTGTGCCTCTGTGCGAGCAGTGCCATGGGCAGATGAGGCTGAGCAACAGCTTTCCAGGCTAGCTCTTTCTGCCTGCGAGCTATCTGCAGACGTTTGCATTTTCCATCAGGGCTGCCGGAAGCGCCCGGCACGGACCACCTAAGCTACGTTTGAAGTTTGAGGGGACAAGACAATCAAGCAGCCCCAGTCTCTGTGCCTCTGTGCGAGCAGTGCCATTGGCAGATGAGGCTGAGCAACAGCTTTATAGGCTAGCTCTTTCTGCCTGCGAGCTATCTGCAGACGTTCGCATTTTCGGAGCAGGGCTGCCGGAGGCGCCCGGCACGGACCACCTAAGCTACGTTTGAAGTTTGAGGGGACAAGACAAGCAAGCAGCCCCAGTCTCTGTGCCTCTGTGCGAGCAGTGCCATGGGCAGATGAGGCTGAGCAACAGCTTTCCAGGCTAGCTCTTTCTGCCTGCGAGCTATCTGCAGACGTTTGCATTTTCCATCAGGGCTGCCGGAAGCGCCCGGCACGGACCACCTAAGCTACGTTTGAAGTTTGAGGGGACAAGACAATCAAGCAGCCCCAGTCTCTGTGCCTCTGTGCGAGCAGTGCCATGGGCAGATGAGGCTGAGCAACAGCTTTATAGGCTAGCTCTTTCTGCCTGCGAGCTATCTGCAGACGTTCGCATTTTCGGAGCAGGGCTGCCGGATGCGCCCGGCACGGACCACCTAAGCTACGTTTGAAGTTTGAGGGGGCAAGACAAGCAAGCAGCCCCAGTCTCTGTGCCTCTGTGCGAGCAGTGCCATGGGCAGATGAGGCTGAGCAACAGCTTTCCAGGCTAGCTCTTTCTGCCTGCGAGCTATCTGCAGACATTTGCATTTTCGGAGCAGGGCTGCCGGAGGCGCCCGGCACGGACCACCTAAGCTACGTTTGAAGTTTGAGGGGGAAGACAAGCAAGCAGCCCCAGTCTCTGTGCCTCTGTGCGAGCAGTGCCATGGGCAGATGAGGCTGAGCAACAGCTTTCCAGGCTAGCTCTTTCTGCCTGCGAGCTATCTGCAGACGTTCGCATTTTCGGAGCAGGGCTGCCGGAGGCGTCCGGCACGGACCACCTAAGCTACATTTGAAGTTTGAGGGGACAAGACAAGCAAGCAGCCCCAGTCTCTGTGCCTCTGTGCGAGCAGTGCCATGGGCAGATGAGGCTGAGCAACAGCTTTCCAGGCTAGCTATTTCTGCCTGCGAGCTATCTGCAGACGTTTGCATTTTCGGAGCAGGGCTGCCGGATGCGCCTGGCACGGACCACCTAAGCTACGTTTGAAGTTTGAGGGGACAAGACAAGCAAGCAGCCCCAGTCTCTGTGCCTCTGTGCGAGCAGTGCCATGGGCAGATGAGGCTGAGCAACAGCTTTCCAGGCTAGCTCTTTCTGCCTGCGAGCTATCTGCAGACGTTTGCATTTTCGGAGCAGGGCTGCCGGAGGCGCACGGCACAGACCACCTAAGATACGTTTGAAGTTTGAGGGAACAAGACAAGCAAGCAGCCCCAGTCTCTGTGCCTCTGTGCGAGCAGTGCCATGGGCAGATGAGGCTGAGCAACAGCTTTCCAGGCTAGCTCTTTCTGCCTGCGAGCTATCTGCAGACGTTCGCATTTTCGGAGCAGGGCTGCCGGAGGCGCCCGGCACGGACCACCTAAGCTACGTTTGAAGTTTGAGGGGACAAGACAAGCAAGCAGCCCCAGTCTCTGTGCCTCTGTGCGAGCAGTGCCATGGGCAGATGAGGCTGAGCAACAGCTTTCCAGGCTAGCTCTTTCTGCCTGCGAGCTATCTGCAGACGTTCGCATTTTCGGAGCAGGGCTGCCGGAGGCGCCCGGCACGGACCACCTAAGCTACGTTTGAAGTTTGAGGGAACAAGACAAGCAAGCAGCCCCAGTCTCTGTGCCTCTGTGCGAGCAGTGCCATGGGCAGATGAGGCTGAGCAACAGCTTTCCAGGCTAGCTCTTTCTGCCTGCGAGCTATCTGCAGACGTTCGCATTTTCGGAGCAGGGCTGCCGGATGCGCCCGGCACGGACCACCTAAGCTACGTTTGAAGTTTGAGGGGACAAGACAAGCAAGCAGCCCCAGTCTCTGTGCCTCTGTGCGAGCAGTGCCATGGGCAGATGAGGCTGAGCAACAGCTTTCCAGGCTAGCTCTTTCTGCCTGCGAGCTATCTGCAGACATTTGCATTTTCGGAGCAGGGCTGCCGGAGGCGCCCGGCACGGACCACCTAAGCTACGTTTGAAGTTTGAGGGGGAAGACAAGCAAGCAGCCCCAGTCTCTGTGCCTCTGTGCGAGCAGTGCCATGGGCAGATGAGGCTGAGCAACAGCTTTCCAGGCTAGCTCTTTCTGCCTGCGAGCTATCTGCAGACGTTCGCATTTTCGGAGCAGGGCTGCCGGAGGCGCCCGGCACGGACCACCTAAGCTACGTTTGAAGTTTGAGGGGGCAAGACAAGCAAGCAGCCCCAGTCTCTGTGCCTCTGTGCGAGCAGTGCCATGGGCAGATGAGGCTGAGCAACAGCTTTCCAGGCTAGCTCTTTCTGCCTGCGAGCTATCTGCAGACGTTTGCATTTTCGGAGCAGGGCTGCCGGATGCGCCCGGCACGGACCACCTAAGCTACGTTTGAAGTTTGAGGGGACAAGACAAGCAAGCAGCCCCAGTCTCTGTGCCTCCGTGCGAGCAGTGCCATGGGCAGATGAGGCTGAGCAACAGCTTTCCAGGCTAGCTCTTTCTGCCTGCGAGCTATCTGCAGACGTTTGCATTTTCGGAGCAGGGCTGCCGGATGCGCCCGGCACGGACCACCTAAGCTACGTTTGAAGTTTGAGGGGACAAGACAAGCAAGCAGCCTCAGTTTCTGTGCCTCTGTGCGAGCAGTGCCATGGGCAGATGAGGCTGAGCAACAGCTTTCCAGGCTAGCTCTTTCTGCCTGCGAGCTATCTGCAGACGTTTGCATTTTCCATCAGGGCTGCCGGAAGCGCCCGGCACGGACCACCTAAGCTACGTTTGAAGTTTGAGGGGACAAGACAATCAAGCAGCCCCAGTCTCTGTGCCTCTGTGCGAGCAGTGCCATTGGCAGATGAGGCTGAGCAACAGCTTTATAGGCTAGCTCTTTCTGCCTGCGAGCTATCTGCAGACGTTCGCATTTTCGGAGCAGGGCTGCCGGAGGCGCCCGGCACGGACCACCTAAGCTACGTTTGAAGTTTGAGGGGACAAGACAAGCAAGCAGCCCCAGTCTCTGTGCCTCTGTGCGAGCAGTGCCATGGGCAGATGAGGCTGAGCAACAGCTTTCCAGGCTAGCTCTTTCTGCCTGCGAGCTATCTGCAGACGTTTGCATTTTCCATCAGGGCTGCCGGAAGCGCCCGGCACGGACCACCTAAGCTACGTTTGAAGTTTGAGGGGACAAGACAATCAAGCAGCCCCAGTCTCTGTGCCTCTGTGCGAGCAGTGCCATGGGCAGATGAGGCTGAGCAACAGCTTTATAGGCTAGCTCTTTCTGCCTGCGAGCTATCTGCAGACGTTCGCATTTTCGGAGCAGGGCTGCCGGATGCGCCCGGCACGGACCACCTAAGCTACGTTTGAAGTTTGAGGGGGCAAGACAAGCAAGCAGCCCCAGTCTCTGTGCCTCTGTGCGAGCAGTGCCATGGGCAGATGAGGCTGAGCAACAGCTTTCCAGGCTAGCTCTTTCTGCCTGCGAGCTATCTGCAGACATTTGCATTTTCGGAGCAGGGCTGCCGGAGGCGCCCGGCACGGACCACCTAAGCTACGTTTGAAGTTTGAGGGGGAAGACAAGCAAGCAGCCCCAGTCTCTGTGCCTCTGTGCGAGCAGTGCCATGGGCAGATGAGGCTGAGCAACAGCTTTCCAGGCTAGCTCTTTCTGCCTGCGAGCTATCTGCAGACGTTCGCATTTTCGGAGCAGGGCTGCCGGAGGCGCCCGGCACGGACCACCTAAGATACGTTTGAAGTTTGAGGGGGCAAGACAAGCAAGCAGCCCCAGTCTCTGTGCCTCTGTGCGAGCAGTGTCATGGGCAGATGAGGCTGAGCAACAGCTTTCCAGGCTAGCTCTTTCTGCCTGCGAGCTATCTGCAGACGTTTGCATTTTCGGAGCAGGGCTGCCGGATGCGCCCGGCACAGACCACCTAAACTACGTTTGAAGTTTGAGGGGGCAAGACAAGCAAGCAGCCCCAGTCTCTGTGCCTCTGTGCGAGCAGTGCCATGGGCAGATGAGGCTGAGCAACAGCTTTCCAGGCTAGCTCTTTCTGCCTGCGAGCTATCTGCAGACGTTCGCATTTTCGGAGCAGGGCTGCCGGAGGCGCCCGGCATGTACCACCTAAGTTACGTTTGAAGTTTGAGGGGGCAAGACAAGCAAGCAGCCCCAGTCTCTGTGCCTCTGTGCGAGCAGTGCCATGGGCAGATGAGGCTGAGCAACAGCTTTCCAGGCTAGCTCTTTCTGCCTGCGAGCTATCTGCAGACGTTTGCATTTTCGGAGCAGGGCTGCCGGAGGCGCCCGGCACGGACCACCTAAGCTACGTTGGAAGTTTGAGGGGGCAAGACAAGCAAGCAGCCCCAGTCTCTGTGCCTCTGTGCGAGCAGTGCCATGGGCAGATGAGGCTGAGCAACAGCTTTCCAGGCTAGCTCTTTCTGCCTGCGAGCTATCTGCAGACGTTCGCATTTTTGGAGCAGGGCTGCCGGAGGCGCCCGGCACGGACCACCTAAGCTACGTTTGAAGTTTGAGGGGGCAAGACAAGCAAGCAGCCCCAGTCTCTGTGCCTCTGTGCGAGTAGTGCCATGGGCAGATGAGGCTGAGCAACAGCTTTCCAGGCTAGCTCTTTCTGCCTGCGAGCTATCTGCAGACGTTCGCATTTTTGGAGCAGGGCTGCCGGAGGTGCCCGGCATGTACCACCTAAGTTACGTTTGAAGTTTGAAGGGGCAAGACAAGCAAGCAGCCCCAGTCTCTGTGCCTCTGTGCGAGCAGTGCCATGGGCAGATGAGGCTGAGCAACAGCTTTCCAGGCTAGCTCTTTCTGCCTGCGAGCTATCTGCAAACGTTTGCATTTTTGGAGCAGGGCTGCCGGACGCGCCCGGCACAGACCACCTAAGCAACGTTTGAAGGTTGAGGGGACAAGACAAGCAAGCAGCCCCAGTCTCTGTGCCTCTGTGCGAGCAGTGCCATGGGCAGATGAGGCTGAGCAACAGCTTTCCAGGCTAGCTCTTTCTGCCTGCGAGCTATCTGCAGACGTTTGCATTTTCGGAGCAGGGCTGCCGGATGCGCCCGGCACAGACCACCTAAGCTACGTTTGAAGTTTGAGGGGGAAGACAAGCAAGCAGCCCCAGTCTCTGTGCCTCTGTGCGAGCAGTGCGATGGGCAAATAAGGCTGAGCAACAGCTTTCCAGGCTAGCTCTTTCTGCCTGCGAGCTATCTGCAGACGTTTGCATTTTCGGAGCAGGGCTGCCGGATGCGCCCGGCACAGACCACCTAAGCTACATTTGAAGTTTGAGGGGACAAGACAAGCAAGCAGCCCCAGTCTCTGTGCCTCTGTGCGAGCAGTGCCATGGGCAGATGAGGCTGAGCAACAGCTTTCCAGGCTAGCTCTTTCTGCCTGCGAGCTATCTGCAGACGTTTGCATTTTCGGAGCAGGGCTGCCGGAGGCGCCCGGCACGGACCACCTAAGCTACGTTTGAATTTTGAGGGGGAAGACAAGCAAGCAGCCCCAGTCTCTGTGCCTCTGTGCGAGCAGTGCCATGGGCAGATGAGGCTGAGCAAAAGCTTTCTAGGCTAGCTCTTTCTGCCTGCGAGCTATCTGCAGACGTTCGCATTTTCGGAGCAGGGCTGCCGGAGGCGCCCGGCACGGACCACCTAAGCTACGTTTGAAGTTTGAGGGGGCAAGACAAGCAAGCAGCCCCAGTCTCTGTGCCTCTGTGCGAGCAGTGCCATGGGCAGATGAGGCTGAGCAACAGCTTTCCAGGCTAGCTCTTTCTGCCTGCGAGCTATCTGCAGACGTTTGCATTTTCGGAGCAGGGCTGCCGGATGCGCCCGGCACAGACCACCTAAGCTACGTTTGAAGTTTGAGGGGGCAAGACAAGCAAGCAGCCCCAGTCTCTGTGCCTCTGTGCGAGCAGTGCCATGGGCAGATGAGGCTGAGCAACAGCTTTCCAGGCTAGCTCTTTCTGCCTGCGAGCTATCTGCAGACGTTCGCATTTTCGGAGCAGGGCTGCGGGACGCGCCCGGCACAGATCACCTAAGCTACGTTTGAAGTTTGAGGGGACAAGACAAGCAAGCAGCCCCAGTCTCTGTGCCTCTGTGCGAGCAGTGCCATGGGCAGATGAGGATGAGCAACAGCTTTCCAGGCTAGCTCTTTCTGCCTGCGAGCTATCTGCAGACGTTCGCATTTTTGGAGCAGGGCTGCCGGAGGCGCCCGGCACAGACCACCTAAGCTACGTTTGAAGTTTGAGGGGACAAGACAAGCAAGCAGCCCCAGTCTCTGTGCCTCTGTGCGAGCAGTGCCATGGGCAGATGAGGCTGAGCAACAGCTTTCCAGGCTAGCTCTTTCTGCCTGCGAGCTATCTGCAGACGTTCGCATTTTTGGAGCAGGGCTGCCGGAGGCGCCCGGCACAGACCACCTAAGCTACGTTTGAAGGTTGAGGGGACAAGACAAGCAAGCAGCCCCAGTCTCTGTGCCTCTGTGCGAGCAGTGCCATGGGCAGATGAGGCTGAGCAACAGCTTTCCAGGCTAGCTCTTTCTGCCTGCGAGCTATCTGCAGACGTTGGGTGGACCTGCTGGAGAGCAGCTCTGCGGAGAGGGACCTGGGTGTCCTGGTGGACGACAGGTTAACTATGAGCCAGCAGTGTGCCCTGTCTGCCAAGAAGGCCAATGGGATCCTGGGGTGCATCAAGAAGAGTGTGGCCAGCAGGACAAGGGAGGTTCTCCTTCCCCTCTACACTGCCCTGGTGAGGCCTCATCTGGAGTACTGTGTCCAGTTCTGGGCTCCCCAGTTCAAGAAGGATGAAGAGCTACTGGAGAGAGTCCAGCGGAGGGCTACAAGGATGGTGAGGGGACTGGAGCATCTCCCCTACGAGGAGAGGTTGAGGGAACTGGGCTTGTTCAGCCTGAAGAAGAGAAGGCTGCGAGGGGACCTTATAAATGCCTACAAATATCTGAAGGGTGGGTGTCAGGAGGATGGGGCCAAGCTCTTTTCAGTGGTGCCCAGTGACAGGACAAGGGGCAATGGGCACAAACTGAGGCACAGCAAGTTCCGTCTGAACATGAGGAGGAACTTCTTCCCTCTGAGGGTGACGGAGCACTGGAACAGGCTGCCCAGGGAGGTTGTGGAGTCTCCTTCTCTGGAGATATTCAAGACCCGCCTGGACAAGGTCCTGTGCAGCCTGCTGTAGGTGACCCTGCTTCGGCGGGGGGGTTGGACTAGATGACCCACAGAGGTCCCTTCCAACCCCTACTATTCTGTGATTCTGTGATTCTGTGATTCTGTTTGCATTTTCGGAGCAGGGCTGCCGGATGCGCCCGGCACAGACCACCTAAGCTACGTTTGAAGTTTGAGGGGACAAGACAAGCAAGCAGCCCCAGTCTCTGTGCCTCTGTGCGAGCAGTGCCATGGGCAGATGAGGCTGAGCAACAGCTTTCCAGGCTAGCTCTTTCTGCCTGCGAGCTATCTGCAGACGTTCGCATTTTCGGAGCAGGGCTGCGGAACGCGCCCGGCACGGACCACCTAAGCTACGTTTGAAGTTTGAGGGGGCAAAACAAGCAAGCAGCCCCAGTCTCTGTGCCTCTGTGCGAGCAGTGCCATGGGCAGATGAGGCTGAGCAACAGCTTTCCAGGCTAGCTCTTTCTGCCTGCGAGCTATCTGCAGACGTTCGCATTTTCGGAGCAGGGCTGCCGGAGGCGCCCGGCACGGACCACCTAAGCTACGTTTGAAGTTTGAGGGGACAAGACAAGCAAGCAGCCCCAGTCTCTGTGCCTCTGTGCGAGCAGTGCCATGGGCAGATGAGGCTGAGCAACAGCTTTCCAGGCTAGCTCTTTCTGCCTGCGAGCTATCTGCAGACGTTCGCATTTTCGGAGCAGGGCTGCCGGAGGCGCCCGGCATGTACCACCTAAGTTACGTTTGAAGTTTGAGGGGGCAAGACAAGCAAGCAGCCCCAGTCTCTGTGCCTCTGTGCGAGCAGTGCCATGGGCAGATGAGGCTGAGCAACAGCTTTCCAGGCTAGCTCTTTCTGCCTGCGAGCTATCTGCAGACGTTCGCATTTTCGGAGCAGGGCTGCCGGAGGCGCCCGGCACGGACCACATAAGCTACGTTGGAAGTTTGAGGGGGCAAGACAAGCAAGCAGCCCCAGTCTCTGTGCCTCTGTGCGAGCAGTGCCATGGGCAGATGAGGCTGAGCAACAGCTTTCCAGGCTAGCTCTTTCTGCCTGCGAGCTATCTGCAGACGTTTGCATTTTCGGAGCAGGGCTGCCGGATGCGCCCGGCACGGACCACCTAAGCTACGTTTGAAGGTTGAGGGGACAAGACAAGCAAGCAGCCTCAGTCTCTGTGCCTCTGTGCGAGCAGTGCCATGGGCAGATGAGGCTGAGCAACAGCTTTCCAGGCTAGCTCTTTCTGCCTGCGAGCTATCTGCAGACGTTTGCATTTTCGGAGCAGGGCTGCCGGAAGCGCCCGGCACAGACCACCTAAGCTACGTTTGAAGTTTGAGGGGACAAGACAAGCAAGCAGCCCCAGTCTCTGTGCCTCTGTGCGAGCAGTGCCATGGGCAGATGAGGCTGAGCAACAGCTTTCCAGGGTAGCTCTTTCTGCCTGCGAGCTATCTGCAGACGTTCGTATTTTCGGAGCAGGGCTGCCGGATGCGCCCGGCACGGACCACCTAAGCTACGTTTGAAGTTTGAGGGGGCAAGACAAGCAAGCAGCCCCAGTCTCTGTGCCTCTGTGCGAGCAGTGCCATGGGCAGATGAGGCTGAGCAACAGCTTTCCAGGCTAGCTCTTTCTGCCTGCGAGCTATCTGCAGACGTTCGCATTTTCGGAGCAGGGCTGCCGGAGGCGCCCGGCACAGACCACCTAAGCTACGTTTGAAGTTTGAGGGGGCAAGACAAGCAAGCAGCCCCAGTCTCTGTGCCTCTGTGCGAGCAGTGCCATGGGCAGATGAGGCTGAGCAACAGCTTTCCAGGCTAGCTCTTTCTGCCTGCGAGCTATCTGCAGACGTTTGCATTTTCGGAGCAGGGCTGCCGGAGGCGCCCGGCACAGACCACCTAAGCTACGTTTGAAGTTTGAGGGGGCAAAACAAGCAAGCAGCCCCAGTCTCTGTGCCTCTGTGCGAGCAGTGCCATGGGCAGATGAGGCTGAGCAACAGCTTTCCAGGCTAGCTCTTTCTGCCTGCGAGCTATCTGCAGACGTTTGCATTTTCGGAGCAGGGCTGCCGGAAGCGCCCGGCACAGACCACCTAAGCTACGTTTGAAGTTTGAGGGGACAAGACAAGCAAGCAGCCCCAGTCTCTGTGCCTCTGTGCGAGCGGTGCCATGGGCAGATGAGGCTGAGCAACAGCTTTCCAGGCTAGCTCTTTCTGCCTGCGAGCTATCTGCAGACGTTCGCATTTTCGGAGCAGGGCTGCCGGATGCGCCCGGCACGGACCACCTAAGCTACGTTTGAAGTTTGAGGGGACAAGACAAGCAAGCAGCCCCAGTCTCTGTGCCTCTGTGCGAGCAGTGCCATGGGCAGATGAGGCTGAGCAACAGCTTTCCAGGCTAGCTCTTTCTGCCTGCGAGCTATCTGCAGACGTTCGCATTTTCGGAGCAGGGCTGCCGGAGGCGTCCGGCACGGACCACCTAAGCTACATTTGAAGTTTGAGGGGACAAGACAAGCAAGCAGCCCCAGTCTCTGTGCCTCTGTGCGAGCAGTGCCATGGGCAGATGAGGCTGAGCAACAGCTTTCCAGGCTAGCTATTTCTGCCTGCGAGCTATCTGCAGACGTTTGCATTTTCGGAGCAGGGCTGCCGGATGCGCCTGGCACGGACCACCTAAGCTACGTTTGAAGTTTGAGGGGACAAGACAAGCAAGCAGCCCCAGTCTCTGTGCCTCTGTGCGAGCAGTGCCATGGGCAGATGAGGCTGAGCAACAGCTTTCCAGGCTAGCTCTTTCTGCCTGCGAGCTATCTGCAGACGTTTGCATTTTCGGAGCAGGGCTGCCGGAGGCGCACGGCACAGACCACCTAAGATACGTTTGAAGTTTGAGGGAACAAGACAAGCAAGCAGCCCCAGTCTCTGTGCCTCTGTGCGAGCAGTGCCATGGGCAGATGAGGCTGAGCAACAGCTTTCCAGGCTAGCTCTTTCTGCCTGCGAGCTATCTGCAGACGTTTGCATTTTCCATCAGGGCTGCCGGAAGCGCCCGGCACGGACCACCTAAGCTACGTTTGAAGTTTGAGGGGACAAGACAATCAAGCAGCCCCAGTCTCTGTGCCTCTGTGCGAGCAGTGCCATTGGCAGATGAGGCTGAGCAACAGCTTTATAGGCTAGCTCTTTCTGCCTGCGAGCTATCTGCAGACGTTCGCATTTTCGGAGCAGGGCTGCCGGAGGCGCCCGGCACGGACCACCTAAGCTACGTTTGAAGTTTGAGGGGACAAGACAAGCAAGCAGCCCCAGTCTCTGTGCCTCTGTGCGAGCAGTGCCATGGGCAGATGAGGCTGAGCAACAGCTTTCCAGGCTAGCTCTTTCTGCCTGCGAGCTATCTGCAGACGTTCGCATTTTCGGAGCAGGGCTGCCGGAGGCGTCCGGCACGGACCACCTAAGCTACATTTGAAGTTTGAGGGGACAAGACAAGCAAGCAGCCCCAGTCTCTGTGCCTCTGTGCGAGCAGTGCCATGGGCAGATGAGGCTGAGCAACAGCTTTCCAGGCTAGCTATTTCTGCCTGCGAGCTATCTGCAGACGTTTGCATTTTCGGAGCAGGGCTGCCGGATGCGCCTGGCACGGACCACCTAAGCTACGTTTGAAGTTTGAGGGGACAAGACAAGCAAGCAGCCCCAGTCTCTGTGCCTCTGTGCGAGCAGTGCCATGGGCAGATGAGGCTGAGCAACAGCTTTCCAGGCTAGCTCTTTCTGCCTGCGAGCTATCTGCAGACGTTTGCATTTTCGGAGCAGGGCTGCCGGAGGCGCACGGCACAGACCACCTAAGATACGTTTGAAGTTTGAGGGAACAAGACAAGCAAGCAGCCCCAGTCTCTGTGCCTCTGTGCGAGCAGTGCCATGGGCAGATGAGGCTGAGCAACAGCTTTCCAGGCTAGCTCTTTCTGCCTGCGAGCTATCTGCAGACGTTCGCATTTTCGGAGCAGGGCTGCCGGAGGCGCCCGGCACGGACCACCTAAGCTACGTTTGAAGTTTGAGGGGACAAGACAAGCAAGCAGCCCCAGTCTCTGTGCCTCTGTGCGAGCAGTGCCATGGGCAGATGAGGCTGAGCAACAGCTTTCCAGGCTAGCTCTTTCTGCCTGCGAGCTATCTGCAGACGTTCGCATTTTCGGAGCAGGGCTGCCGGAGGCGCCCGGCACGGACCACCTAAGCTACGTTTGAAGTTTGAGGGAACAAGACAAGCAAGCAGCCCCAGTCTCTGTGCCTCTGTGCGAGCAGTGCCATGGGCAGATGAGGCTGAGCAACAGCTTTCCAGGCTAGCTCTTTCTGCCTGCGAGCTATCTGCAGACGTTCGCATTTTCGGAGCAGGGCTGCCGGATGCGCCCGGCACGGACCACCTAAGCTACGTTTGAAGTTTGAGGGGACAAGACAAGCAAGCAGCCCCAGTCTCTGTGCCTCTGTGCGAGCAGTGCCATGGGCAGATGAGGCTGAGCAACAGCTTTCCAGGCTAGCTCTTTCTGCCTGCGAGCTATCTGCAGACATTTGCATTTTCGGAGCAGGGCTGCCGGAGGCGCCCGGCACGGACCACCTAAGCTACGTTTGAAGTTTGAGGGGGAAGACAAGCAAGCAGCCCCAGTCTCTGTGCCTCTGTGCGAGCAGTGCCATGGGCAGATGAGGCTGAGCAACAGCTTTCCAGGCTAGCTCTTTCTGCCTGCGAGCTATCTGCAGACGTTCGCATTTTCGGAGCAGGGCTGCCGGAGGCGCCCGGCACGGACCACCTAAGCTACGTTTGAAGTTTGAGGGGACAAGACAAGCAAGCAGCCCCAGTCTCTGTGCCTCTGTGCGAGCAGTGCCATGGGCAGATGAGGCTGAGCAACAGCTTTCCAGGCTAGCTCTTTCTGCCTGCGAGCTATCTGCAGACGTTTGCATTTTCGGAGCAGGGCTGCCGGAGGCGCCCGGCACGGACCACCTAAGCTACGTTTGAAGTTTGAGGGGACAAGACAAGCAAGCAGCCCCAGTCTCTGTGCCTCCGTGCGAGCAGTGCCATGGGCAGATGAGGCTGAGCAACAGCTTTCCAGGCTAGCTCTTTCTGCCTGCGAGCTATCTGCAGACGTTTGCATTTTCGGAGCAGGGCTGCCGGATGCGCCCGGCACGGACCACCTAAGCTACGTTTGAAGTTTGAGGGGACAAGACAAGCAAGCAGCCTCAGTTTCTGTGCCTCTGTGCGAGCAGTGCCATGGGCAGATGAGGCTGAGCAACAGCTTTCCAGGCTAGCTCTTTCTGCCTGCGAGCTATCTGCAGACGTTTGCATTTTCCATCAGGGCTGCCGGAAGCGCCCGGCACGGACCACCTAAGCTACGTTTGAAGTTTGAGGGGACAAGACAATCAAGCAGCCCCAGTCTCTGTGCCTCTGTGCGAGCAGTGCCATTGGCAGATGAGGCTGAGCAACAGCTTTATAGGCTAGCTCTTTCTGCCTGCGAGCTATCTGCAGACGTTCGCATTTTCGGAGCAGGGCTGCCGGAGGCGCCCGGCACGGACCACCTAAGCTACGTTTGAAGTTTGAGGGGACAAGACAAGCAAGCAGCCCCAGTCTCTGTGCCTCTGTGCGAGCAGTGCCATGGGCAGATGAGGCTGAGCAACAGCTTTCCAGGCTAGCTCTTTCTGCCTGCGAGCTATCTGCAGACGTTTGCATTTTCCATCAGGGCTGCCGGAAGCGCCCGGCACGGACCACCTAAGCTACGTTTGAAGTTTGAGGGGACAAGACAATCAAGCAGCCCCAGTCTCTGTGCCTCTGTGCGAGCAGTGCCATGGGCAGATGAGGCTGAGCAACAGCTTTATAGGCTAGCTCTTTCTGCCTGCGAGCTATCTGCAGACGTTCGCATTTTCGGAGCAGGGCTGCCGGATGCGCCCGGCACGGACCACCTAAGCTACGTTTGAAGTTTGAGGGGGCAAGACAAGCAAGCAGCCCCAGTCTCTGTGCCTCTGTGCGAGCAGTGCCATGGGCAGATGAGGCTGAGCAACAGCTTTCCAGGCTAGCTCTTTCTGCCTGCGAGCTATCTGCAGACATTTGCATTTTCGGAGCAGGGCTGCCGGAGGCGCCCGGCACGGACCACCTAAGCTACGTTTGAAGTTTGAGGGGGAAGACAAGCAAGCAGCCCCAGTCTCTGTGCCTCTGTGCGAGCAGTGCCATGGGCAGATGAGGCTGAGCAACAGCTTTCCAGGCTAGCTCTTTCTGCCTGCGAGCTATCTGCAGACGTTCGCATTTTCGGAGCAGGGCTGCCGGAGGCGCCCGGCACGGACCACCTAAGCTACGTTTGAAGTTTGAGGGGGCAAGACAAGCAAGCAGCCCCAGTCTCTGTGCCTCTGTGCGAGCAGTGCCATGGGCAGATGAGGCTGAGCAACAGCTTTCCAGGCTAGCTCTTTCTGCCTGCGAGCTATCTGCAGACGTTTGCATTTTCGGAGCAGGGCTGCCGGATGCGCCCGGCACAGACCACCTAAGCTACGTTTGAAGTTTGAGGGGGCAAGACAAGCAAGCAGCCCCAGTCTCTGTGCCTCTGTGCGAGCAGTGCCATGGGCAGATGAGGCTGAGCAACAGCTTTCCAGGCTAGCTCTTTCTGCCTGCGAGCTATCTGCAGACGTTCGCATTTTCGGAGCAGGGCTGCGGGACGCGCCCGGCACAGACCACCTAAGCTACGTTTGAAGTTTGAGGGGACAAGACAAGCAAGCAGCCCCAGTCTCTGTGCCTCTGTGCGAGCAGTGCCATGGGCAGATGAGGATGAGCAACAGCTTTCCAGGCTAGCTCTTTCTGCCTGCGAGCTATCTGCAGACGTTCGCATTTTTGGAGCAGGGCTGCCGGAGGCGCCCGGCACAGACCACCTAAGCTACGTTTGAAGTTTGAGGGGACAAGACAAGCAAGCAGCCCCAGTCTCTGTGCCTCTGTGCGAGCAGTGCCATGGGCAGATGAGGCTGAGCAACAGCTTTCCAGGCTAGCTCTTTCTGCCTGCGAGCTATCTGCAGACGTTCGCATTTTTGGAGCAGGGCTGCCGGAGGCGCCCGGCACAGACCACCTAAGCTACGTTTGAAGGTTGAGGGGACAAGACAAGCAAGCAGCCCCAGTCTCTGTGCCTCTGTGCGAGCAGTGCCATGGGCAGATGAGGCTGAGCAACAGCTTTCCAGGCTAGCTCTTTCTGCCTGCGAGCTATCTGCAGACGTTGGGTGGACCTGCTGAAGAGCAGCTCTGCGGAGAGGGACCTGGGTGTCCTGGTGGACGACAGGTTAACTATGAGCCAGCAGTGTGCCCTGTCTGCCAAGAAGGCCAATGGGATCCTGGGGTGCATCAAGAAGAGTGTGGCCAGCAGGACAAGGGAGGTTCTCCTTCCCCTCTACACTGCCCTGGTGAGGCCTCATCTGGAGTACTGTGTCCAGTTCTGGGCTCCCCAGTTCAAGAAGGATGAAGAGCTACTGGAGAGAGTCCAGCGGAGGGCTACAAGGATGGTGAGGGGACTGGAGCATCTCCCCTACGAGGAGAGGTTGAGGGAACTGGGCTTGTTCAGCCTGAAGAAGAGAAGGCTGCGAGGGGACCTTATAAATGCCTACAAATATCTGAAGGGTGGGTGTCAGGAGGATGGGGCCAAGCTCTTTTCAGTGGTGCCCAGTGACAGGACAAGGGGCAATGGGCACAAACTGAGGCACAGCAAGTTCCGTCTGAACATGAGGAGGAACTTCTTCCCTCTGAGGGTGACGGAGCACTGGAACAGGCTGCCCAGGGAGGTTGTGGAGTCTCCTTCTCTGGAGATATTCAAGACCCGCCTGGACAAGGTCCTGTGCAGCCTGCTGTAGGTGACCCTGCTTCGGCGGGGGGGTTGGACTAGATGACCCACAGAGGTCCCTTCCAACCCCTACTATTCTGTGATTCTGTGATTCTGTGATTCTGTTTGCATTTTCGGAGCAGGGCTGCCGGATGCGCCCGGCACAGACCACCTAAGCTACGTTTGAAGTTTGAGGGGACAAGACAAGCAAGCAGCCCCAGTCTCTGTGCCTCTGTGCGAGCAGTGCCATGGGCAGATGAGGCTGAGCAACAGCTTTCCAGGCTAGCTCTTTCTGCCTGCGAGCTATCTGCAGACGTTCGCATTTTCGGAGCAGGGCTGCGGAACGCGCCCGGCACGGACCACCTAAGCTACGTTTGAAGTTTGAGGGGGCAAAACAAGCAAGCAGCCCCAGTCTCTGTGCCTCTGTGCGAGCAGTGCCATGGGCAGATGAGGCTGAGCAACAGCTTTCCAGGCTAGCTCTTTCTGCCTGCGAGCTATCTGCAGACGTTCGCATTTTCGGAGCAGGGCTGCCGGAGGCGCCCGGCACGGACCACCTAAGCTACGTTTGAAGTTTGAGGGGACAAGACAAGCAAGCAGCCCCAGTCTCTGTGCCTCTGTGCGAGCAGTGCCATGGGCAGATGAGGCTGAGCAACAGCTTTCCAGGCTAGCTCTTTCTGCCTGCGAGCTATCTGCAGACGTTCGCATTTTCGGAGCAGGGCTGCCGGAGGCGCCCGGCATGTACCACCTAAGTTACGTTTGAAGTTTGAGGGGGCAAGACAAGCAAGCAGCCCCAGTCTCTGTGCCTCTGTGCGAGCAGTGCCATGGGCAGATGAGGCTGAGCAACAGCTTTCCAGGCTAGCTCTTTCTGCCTGCGAGCTATCTGCAGACGTTCGCATTTTCGGAGCAGGGCTGCCGGAGGCGCCCGGCACGGACCACCTAAGCTACGTTGGAAGTTTGAGGGGGCAAGACAAGCAAGCAGCCCCAGTCTCTGTGCCTCTGTGCGAGCAGTGCCATGGGCAGATGAGGCTGAGCAACAGCTTTCCAGGCTAGCTCTTTCTGCCTGCGAGCTATCTGCAGACGTTTGCATTTTCGGAGCAGGGCTGCCGGAGGCGCCCGGCACAGACCACCTAAGCTACGTTTGAAGTTTGAGGGGGCAAGACAAGCAAGCAGCCCCAGTCTCTGTGCCTCTGTGCGAGCAGTGCCATGGGCAGATGAGGCTGAGCAACAGCTTTCCAGGCTAGCTCTTTCTGCCTGCGAGCTATCTGCAGACGTTCGCATTTTCGGAGCAGGGCTGCCGGAGGCGCCCGGCACAGACCACCTAAGCTACGTTTGAAGTTTGAGGGGGCAAGACAAGCAAGCAGCCCCAGTCTCTGTGCCTCTGTGCGAGCAGTGCCATGGGCAGATGAGGCTGAGCAACAGCTTTCCAGGCTAGCTCTTTCTGCCTGCGAGCTATCTGCAGACGTTTGCATTTTCGGAGCAGGGCTGCCGGAGGCGCCCGGCACAGACCACCTAAGCTACGTTTGAAGTTTGAGGGGGCAAAACAAGCAAGCAGCCCCAGTCTCTGTGCCTCTGTGCGAGCAGTGCCATGGGCAGATGAGGCTGAGCAACAGCTTTCCAGGCTAGCTCTTTCTGCCTGCGAGCTATCTGCAGACGTTTGCATTTTCGGAGCAGGGCTGCCGGATGCGCCCGGCACGGACCACCTAAGCTACGTTTGAAGGTTGAGGGGACAAGACAAGCAAGCAGCCTCAGTCTCTGTGCCTCTGTGCGAGCAGTGCCATGGGCAGATGAGGCTGAGCAACAGCTTTCCAGGCTAGCTCTTTCTGCCTGCGAGCTATCTGCAGACGTTTGCATTTTCGGAGCAGGGCTGCCGGAAGCGCCCGGCACAGACCACCTAAGCTACGTTTGAAGTTTGAGGGGACAAGACAAGCAAGCAGCCCCAGTCTCTGTGCCTCTGTGCGAGCAGTGCCATGGGCAGATGAGGCTGAGCAACAGCTTTCCAGGGTAGCTCTTTCTGCCTGCGAGCTATCTGCAGACGTTCGTATTTTCGGAGCAGGGCTGCCGGATGCGCCCGGCACGGACCACCTAAGCTACGTTTGAAGTTTGAGGGGGCAAGACAAGCAAGCAGCCCCAGTCTCTGTGCCTCTGTGCGAGCAGTGCCATGGGCAGATGAGGCTGAGCAACAGCTTTCCAGGCTAGCTCTTTCTGCCTGCGAGCTATCTGCAGACGTTCGCATTTTCGGAGCAGGGCTGCCGGAGGCGCCCGGCACAGACCACCTAAGCTACGTTTGAAGTTTGAGGGGGCAAGACAAGCAAGCAGCCCCAGTCTCTGTGCCTCTGTGCGAGCAGTGCCATGGGCAGATGAGGCTGAGCAACAGCTTTCCAGGCTAGCTCTTTCTGCCTGCGAGCTATCTGCAGACGTTTGCATTTTCGGAGCAGGGCTGCCGGAGGCGCCCGGCACAGACCACCTAAGCTACGTTTGAAGTTTGAGGGGGCAAAACAAGCAAGCAGCCCCAGTCTCTGTGCCTCTGTGCGAGCAGTGCCATGGGCAGATGAGGCTGAGCAACAGCTTTCCAGGCTAGCTCTTTCTGCCTGCGAGCTATCTGCAGACGTTTGCATTTTCGGAGCAGGGCTGCCGGAAGCGCCCGGCACAGACCACCTAAGCTACATTTGAAGTTTGAGGGGACAAGACAAGCAAGCAGCCCCAGTCTCTGTGCCTCTGTGCGAGCAGTGCCATGGGCAGATGAGGCTGAGCAACAGCTTTCCAGGCTAGCTATTTCTGCCTGCGAGCTATCTGCAGACGTTTGCATTTTCGGAGCAGGGCTGCCGGATGCGCCTGGCACGGACCACCTAAGCTACGTTTGAAGTTTGAGGGGACAAGACAAGCAAGCAGCCCCAGTCTCTGTGCCTCTGTGCGAGCAGTGCCATGGGCAGATGAGGCTGAGCAACAGCTTTCCAGGCTAGCTCTTTCTGCCTGCGAGCTATCTGCAGACGTTTGCATTTTCGGAGCAGGGCTGCCGGAGGCGCACAGCACAGACCACCTAAGATACGTTTGAAGTTTGAGGGAACAAGACAAGCAAGCAGCCCCAGTCTCTGTGCCTCTGTGCGAGCAGTGCCATGGGCAGATGAGGCTGAGCAACAGCTTTCCAGGCTAGCTCTTTCTGCCTGCGAGCTATCTGCAGACGTTCGCATTTTCGGAGCAGGGCTGCCGGAGGCGCCCGGCACGGACCACCTAAGCTACGTTTGAAGTTTGAGGGGACAAGACAAGCAAGCAGCCCCAGTCTCTGTGCCTCTGTGCGAGCAGTGCCATGGGCAGATGAGGCTGAGCAACAGCTTTCCAGGCTAGCTCTTTCTGCCTGCGAGCTATCTGCAGACGTTCGCATTTTCGGAGCAGGGCTGCCGGAGGCGCCCGGCACGGACCACCTAAGCTACGTTTGAAGTTTGAGGGAACAAGACAAGCAAGCAGCCCCAGTCTCTGTGCCTCTGTGCGAGCAGTGCCATGGGCAGATGAGGCTGAGCAACAGCTTTCCAGGCTAGCTCTTTCTGCCTGCGAGCTATCTGCAGACGTTCGCATTTTCGGAGCAGGGCTGCCGGATGCGCCCGGCACGGACCACCTAAGCTACGTTTGAAGTTTGAGGGGACAAGACAAGCAAGCAGCCCCAGTCTCTGTGCCTCTGTGCGAGCAGTGCCATGGGCAGATGAGGCTGAGCAACAGCTTTCCAGGCTAGCTCTTTCTGCCTGCGAGCTATCTGCAGACATTTGCATTTTCGGAGCAGGGCTGCCGGAGGCGCCCGGCACGGACCACCTAAGCTACGTTTGAAGTTTGAGGGGGAAGACAAGCAAGCAGCCCCAGTCTCTGTGCCTCTGTGCGAGCAGTGCCATGGGCAGATGAGGCTGAGCAACAGCTTTCCAGGCTAGCTCTTTCTGCCTGCGAGCTATCTGCAGACGTTCGCATTTTCGGAGCAGGGCTGCCGGAGGCGCCCGGCACGGACCACCTAAGCTACGTTTGAAGTTTGAGGGGGCAAGACAAGCAAGCAGCCCCAGTCTCTGTGCCTCTGTGCGAGCAGTGCCATGGGCAGATGAGGCTGAGCAACAGCTTTCCAGGCTAGCTCTTTCTGCCTGCGAGCTATCTGCAGACGTTTGCATTTTCGGAGCAGGGCTGCCGGAGGCGCCCGGCACGGACCACCTAAGCTACGTTTGAAGTTTGAGGGGACAAGACAAGCAAGCAGCCCCAGTCTCTGTGCCTCCGTGCGAGCAGTGCCATGGGCAGATGAGGCTGAGCAACAGCTTTCCAGGCTAGCTCTTTCTGCCTGCGAGCTATCTGCAGACGTTTGCATTTTCGGAGCAGGGCTGCCGGATGCGCCCGGCACGGACCACCTAAGCTACGTTTGAAGTTTGAGGGGACAAGACAAGCAAGCAGCCTCAGTTTCTGTGCCTCTGTGCGAGCAGTGCCATGGGCAGATGAGGCTGAGCAACAGCTTTCCAGGCTAGCTCTTTCTGCCTGCGAGCTATCTGCAGACGTTTGCATTTTCCATCAGGGCTGCCGGAAGCGCCCGGCACGGACCACCTAAGCTACGTTTGAAGTTTGAGGGGACAAGACAATCAAGCAGCCCCAGTCTCTGTGCCTCTGTGCGAGCAGTGCCATTGGCAGATGAGGCTGAGCAACAGCTTTATAGGCTAGCTCTTTCTGCCTGCGAGCTATCTGCAGACGTTCGCATTTTCGGAGCAGGGCTGCCGGAGGCGCCCGGCACGGACCACCTAAGCTACGTTTGAAGTTTGAGGGGACAAGACAAGCAAGCAGCCCCAGTCTCTGTGCCTCTGTGCGAGCAGTGCCATGGGCAGATGAGGCTGAGCAACAGCTTTCCAGGCTAGCTCTTTCTGCCTGCGAGCTATCTGCAGACGTTTGCATTTTCCATCAGGGCTGCCGGAAGCGCCCGGCACGGACCACCTAAGCTACGTTTGAAGTTTGAGGGGACAAGACAATCAAGCAGCCCCAGTCTCTGTGCCTCTGTGCGAGCAGTGCCATGGGCAGATGAGGCTGAGCAACAGCTTTATAGGCTAGCTCTTTCTGCCTGCGAGCTATCTGCAGACGTTCGCATTTTCGGAGCAGGGCTGCCGGATGCGCCCGGCACGGACCACCTAAGCTACGTTTGAAGTTTGAGGGGGCAAGACAAGCAAGCAGCCCCAGTCTCTGTGCCTCTGTGCGAGCAGTGCCATGGGCAGATGAGGCTGAGCAACAGCTTTCCAGGCTAGCTCTTTCTGCCTGCGAGCTATCTGCAGACATTTGCATTTTCGGAGCAGGGCTGCCGGAGGCGCCCGGCACGGACCACCTAAGCTACGTTTGAAGTTTGAGGGGGAAGACAAGCAAGCAGCCCCAGTCTCTGTGCCTCTGTGCGAGCAGTGCCATGGGCAGATGAGGCTGAGCAACAGCTTTCCAGGCTAGCTCTTTCTGCCTGCGAGCTATCTGCAGACGTTCGCATATTCGGAGCAGGGCTGCCGGAGGCGTCCGGCACGGACCACCTAAGCTACATTTGAAGTTTGAGGGGACAAGACAAGCAAGCAGCCCCAGTCTCTGTGCCTCTGTGCGAGCAGTGCCATGGGCAGATGAGGCTGAGCAACAGCTTTCCAGGCTAGCTATTTCTGCCTGCGAGCTATCTGCAGACGTTTGCATTTTCGGAGCAGGGCTGCCGGATGCGCCTGGCACGGACCACCTAAGCTACGTTTGAAGTTTGAGGGGACAAGACAAGCAAGCAGCCCCAGTCTCTGTGCCTCTGTGCGAGCAGTGCCATGGGCAGATGAGGCTGAGCAACAGCTTTCCAGGCTAGCTCTTTCTGCCTGCGAGCTATCTGCAGACGTTTGCATTTTCGGAGCAGGGCTGCCGGAGGCGCACGGCACAGACCACCTAAGATACGTTTGAAGTTTGAGGGAACAAGACAAGCAAGCAGCCCCAGTCTCTGTGCCTCTGTGCGAGCAGTGCCATGGGCAGATGAGGCTGAGCAACAGCTTTCCAGGCTAGCTCTTTCTGCCTGCGAGCTATCTGCAGACGTTCGCATTTTCGGAGCAGGGCTGCCGGAGGCGCCCGGCACGGACCACCTAAGCTACGTTTGAAGTTTGAGGGGACAAGACAAGCAAGCAGCCCCAGTCTCTGTGCCTCTGTGCGAGCAGTGCCATGGGCAGATGAGGCTGAGCAACAGCTTTCCAGGCTAGCTCTTTCTGCCTGCGAGCTATCTGCAGACGTTCGCATTTTCGGAGCAGGGCTGCCGGAGGCGCCCGGCACGGACCACCTAAGCTACGTTTGAAGTTTGAGGGGGAAGACAAGCAAGCAGCCCCAGTCTCTGTGCCTCTGTGCGAGCAGTGCCATGGGCAGATGAGGCTGAGCAACAGCTTTCCAGGCTAGCTCTTTCTGCCTGCGAGCTATCTGCAGACGTTTGCATTTTCGGAGCAGGGCTGCCGGAGGCGCCCGGCACGGACCACCTAAGCTACGTTTGAAGTTTGAGGGGGCAAGACAAGCAAGCAGCCCCAGTCTCTGTGCCTCTGTGCGAGCAGTGCCATGGGCAGATGAGGCTGAGCAACAGCTTTCCAGGCTAGCTCTTTCTGCCTGCGAGCTATCTGCAGACGTTTGCATTTTCGGAGCAGGGCTGCCGGAGGCGCCCGGCACGGACCACCTAAGCTACGTTTGAAGTTTGAGGGGACAAGACAAGCAAGCAGCCCCAGTCTCTGTGCCTCCGTGCGAGCAGTGCCATGGGCAGATGAGGCTGAGCAACAGCTTTCCAGGCTAGCTCTTTCTGCCTGCGAGCTATCTGCAGACGTTTGCATTTTCGGAGCAGGGCTGCCGGATGCGCCCGGCACGGACCACCTAAGCTACGTTTGAAGTTTGAGGGGACAAGACAAGCAAGCAGCCCCCGTCTCTGTGCCTCTGTGCGAGCAGTGCCATGGGCAGATGAGGCTGAGCAACAGCTTTCCAGGCTAGCTCTTTCTGCCTGCGAGCTATCTGCAGACGTTTGCATTTTCCATCAGGGCTGCCGGAAGCGCCCGGCACGGACCACCTAAGCTACGTTTGAAGTTTGAGGGGACAAGACAATCAAGCAGCCCCAGTCTCTGTGCCTCTGTGCGAGCAGTGCCATTGGCAGATGAGGCTGAGCAACAGCTTTATAGGCTAGCTCTTTCTGCCTGCGAGCTATCTGCAGACGTTCGCATTTTCGGAGCAGGGCTGCCGGAGGCGCCCGGCACGGACCACCTAAGCTACGTTTGAAGTTTGAGGGGACAAGACAAGCAAGCAGCCCCAGTCTCTGTGCCTCTGTGCGAGCAGTGCCATGGGCAGATGAGGCTGAGCAACAGCTTTCCAGGCTAGCTCTTTCTGCCTGCGAGCTATCTGCAGACGTTTGCATTTTCCATCAGGGCTGCCGGAAGCGCCCGGCACGGACCACCTAAGCTACGTTTGAAGTTTGAGGGGACAAGACAATCAAGCAGCCCCAGTCTCTGTGCCTCTGTGCGAGCAGTGCCATGGGCAGATGAGGCTGAGCAACAGCTTTATAGGCTAGCTCTTTCTGCCTGCGAGCTATCTGCAGACGTTCGCATTTTCGGAGCAGGGCTGCCGGATGCGCCCGGCACGGACCACCTAAGCTACGTTTGAAGTTTGAGGGGGCAAGACAAGCAAGCAGCCCCAGTCTCTGTGCCTCTGTGCGAGCAGTGCCATGGGCAGATGAGGCTGAGCAACAGCTTTCCAGGCTAGCTCTTTCTGCCTGCGAGCTATCTGCAGACATTTGCATTTTCGGAGCAGGGCTGCCGGAGGCGCCCGGCACGGACCACCTAAGCTACGTTTGAAGTTTGAGGGGGAAGACAAGCAAGCAGCCCCAGTCTCTGTGCCTCTGTGCGAGCAGTGCCATGGGCAGATGAGGCTGAGCAACAGCTTTCCAGGCTAGCTCTTTCTGCCTGCGAGCTATCTGCAGACGTTCGCATTTTCGGAGCAGGGCTGCCGGAGGCGTCCGGCACGGACCACCTAAGCTACATTTGAAGTTTGAGGGGACAAGACAAGCAAGCAGCCCCAGTCTCTGTGCCTCTGTGCGAGCAGTGCCATGGGCAGATGAGGCTGAGCAACAGCTTTCCAGGCTAGCTATTTCTGCCTGCGAGCTATCTGCAGACGTTTGCATTTTCGGAGCAGGGCTGCCGGATGCGCCTGGCACGGACCACCTAAGCTACGTTTGAAGTTTGAGGGGACAAGACAAGCAAGCAGCCCCAGTCTCTGTGCCTCTGTGCGAGCAGTGCCATGGGCAGATGAGGCTGAGCAACAGCTTTCCAGGCTAGCTCTTTCTGCCTGCGAGCTATCTGCAGACGTTTGCATTTTCGGAGCAGGGCTGCCGGAGGCGCACGGCACAGACCACCTAAGATACGTTTGAAGTTTGAGGGAACAAGACAAGCAAGCAGCCCCAGTCTCTGTGCCTCTGTGCGAGCAGTGCCATGGGCAGATGAGGCTGAGCAACAGCTTTCCAGGCTAGCTCTTTCTGCCTGCGAGCTATCTGCAGACGTTCGCATTTTCGGAGCAGGGCTGCCGGAGGCGCCCGGCACGGACCACCTAAGCTACGTTTGAAGTTTGAGGGGACAAGACAAGCAAGCAGCCCCAGTCTCTGTGCCTCTGTGCGAGCAGTGCCATGGGCAGATGAGGCTGAGCAACAGCTTTCCAGGCTAGCTCTTTC
The DNA here is from genome assembly GCF_030867145.1 of Opisthocomus hoazin. NCBI lineage: Eukaryota > Metazoa > Chordata > Aves > Opisthocomiformes > Opisthocomidae > Opisthocomus > Opisthocomus hoazin. The sequence continues at coordinate 377,639 of NW_027448898.1, forward strand.
TGCCTGCGAGCTATCTGCAGACGTTTGCATTTTCGGAGCAGGGCTGCCGGAGGCGCCCGGCACGGACCACCTAAGCTACGTTTGAAGTTTGAGGGAACAAGACAAGCAAGCAGCCCCAGTCTCTGTGCCTCTGTGCGAGCAGTGCCATGGGCAGATGAGGCTGAGCAACAGCTTTCCAGGCTAGCTCTTTCTGCCTGCGAGCTATCTGCAGACGTTCGCATTTTCGGAGCAGGGCTGCCGGATGCGCCCGGCACGGACCACCTAAGCTACGTTTGAAGTTTGAGGGGACAAGACAAGCAAGCAGCCCCAGTCTCTGTGCCTCTGTGCGAGCAGTGCCATGGGCAGATGAGGCTGAGCAACAGCTTTCCAGGCTAGCTCTTTCTGCCTGCGAGCTATCTGCAGACATTTGCATTTTCGGAGCAGGGCTGCCGGAGGCGCCCGGCACGGACCACCTAAGCTACGTTTGAAGTTTGAGGGGGAAGACAAGCAAGCAGCCCCAGTCTCTGTGCCTCTGTGCGAGCAGTGCCATGGGCAGATGAGGCTGAGCAACAGCTTTCCAGGCTAGCTCTTTCTGCCTGCGAGCTATCTGCAGACGTTCGCATTTTCGGAGCAGGGCTGCCGGAGGCGCCCGGCACGGACCACCTAAGCTACGTTTGAAGTTTGAGGGGGCAAGACAAGCAAGCAGCCCCAGTCTCTGTGCCTCTGTGCGAGCAGTGCCATGGGCAGATGAGGCTGAGCAACAGCTTTCCAGGCTAGCTCTTTCTGCCTGCGAGCTATCTGCAGACGTTTGCATTTTCGGAGCAGGGCTGCCGGAGGCGCCCGGCACGGACCACCTAAGCTACGTTTGAAGTTTGAGGGGACAAGACAAGCCAGCAGCCCCAGTCTCTGTGCCTCCGTGCGAGCAGTGCCATGGGCAGATGAGGCTGAGCAACAGCTTTCCAGGCTAGCTCTTTCTGCCTGCGAGCTATCTGCAGACGTTTGCATTTTCGGAGCAGGGCTGCCGGATGCGCCCGGCACGGACCACCTAAGCTACGTTTGAAGTTTGAGGGGACAAGACAAGCAAGCAGCCTCAGTTTCTGTGCCTCTGTGCGAGCAGTGCCATGGGCAGATGAGGCTGAGCAACAGCTTTCCAGGCTAGCTCTTTCTGCCTGCGAGCTATCTGCAGACGTTTGCATTTTCCATCAGGGCTGCCGGAAGCGCCCGGCACGGACCACCTAAGCTACGTTTGAAGTTTGAGGGGACAAGACAATCAAGCAGCCCCAGTCTCTGTGCCTCTGTGCGAGCAGTGCCATTGGCAGATGAGGCTGAGCAACAGCTTTATAGGCTAGCTCTTTCTGCCTGCGAGCTATCTGCAGACGTTCGCATTTTCGGAGCAGGGCTGCCGGAGGCGCCCGGCACGGACCACCTAAGCTACGTTTGAAGTTTGAGGGGACAAGACAAGCAAGCAGCCCCAGTCTCTGTGCCTCTGTGCGAGCAGTGCCATGGGCAGATGAGGCTGAGCAACAGCTTTCCAGGCTAGCTCTTTCTGCCTGCGAGCTATCTGCAGACGTTTGCATTTTCCATCAGGGCTGCCGGAAGCGCCCGGCACGGACCACCTAAGCTACGTTTGAAGTTTGAGGGGACAAGACAATCAAGCAGCCCCAGTCTCTGTGCCTCTGTGCGAGCAGTGCCATGGGCAGATGAGGCTGAGCAACAGCTTTATAGGCTAGCTCTTTCTGCCTGCGAGCTATCTGCAGACGTTCGCATTTTCGGAGCAGGGCTGCCGGATGCGCCCGGCACGGACCACCTAAGCTACGTTTGAAGTTTGAGGGGGCAAGACAAGCAAGCAGCCCCAGTCTCTGTGCCTCTGTGCGAGCAGTGCCATGGGCAGATGAGGCTGAGCAACAGCTTTCCAGGCTAGCTCTTTCTGCCTGCGAGCTATCTGCAGACATTTGCATTTTCGGAGCAGGGCTGCCGGAGGTGCCCGGCACGGACCACCTAAGCTACGTTTGAAGTTTGAGGGGGAAGACAAGCAAGCAGCCCCAGTCTCTGTGCCTCTGTGCGAGCAGTGCCATGGGCAGATGAGGCTGAGCAACAGCTTTCCAGGCTAGCTCTTTCTGCCTGCGAGCTATCTGCAGACGTTCGCATTTTCGGAGCAGGGCTGCCGGAGGCGCCCGGCACGGACCACCTAAGCTACGTTTGAAGTTTGAGGGGGCAAGACAAGCAAGCAGCCCCAGTCTCTGTGCCTCTGTGCGAGCAGTGTCATGGGCAGATGAGGCTGAGCAACAGCTTTCCAGGCTAGCTCTTTCTGCCTGCGAGCTATCTGCAGACGTTTGCATTTTCGGAGCAGGGCTGCCGGATGCGCCCGGCACAGACCACCTAAACTACGTTTGAAGTTTGAGGGGGCAAGACAAGCAAGCAGCCCCAGTCTCTGTGCCTCTGTGCGAGCAGTGCCATGGGCAGATGAGGCTGAGCAACAGCTTTCCAGGCTAGCTCTTTCTGCCTGCGAGCTATCTGCAGACGTTCGCATTTTCGGAGCAGGGCTGCCGGAGGCGCCCGGCATGTACCACCTAAGTTACGTTTGAAGTTTGAGGGGGCAAGACAAGCAAGCAGCCCCAGTCTCTGTGCCTCTGTGCGAGCAGTGCCATGGGCAGATGAGGCTGAGCAACAGCTTTCCAGGCTAGCTCTTTCTGCCTGCGAGCTATCTGCAGACGTTTGCATTTTCGGAGCAGGGCTGCCGGAGGCGCCCGGCACGGACCACCTAAGCTACGTTGGAAGTTTGAGGGGGCAAGACAAGCAAGCAGCCCCAGTCTCTGTGCCTCTGTGCGAGCAGTGCCATGGGCAGATGAGGCTGAGCAACAGCTTTCCAGGCTAGCTCTTTCTGCCTGCGAGCTATCTGCAGACGTTTGCATTTTCGGAGCAGGGCTGCCGGATGCGCCCGGCACAGACCACCTAAGCTACGTTTGAAGTTTGAGGGGGCAAGACAAGCAAGCAGCCCCAGTCTCTGTGCCTCTGTGCGAGCAGTGCCATGGGCAGATGAGGCTGAGCAACAGCTTTCCAGGCTAGCTCTTTCTGCCTGTGAGCTATCTGCAGACGTTCGCATTTTCGGAGCAGGGCTGCCGGAGGCGCCCGGCACAGACCACCTAAGCTACGTTTGAAGTTTGAGGGGGCAAGACAAGCAAGCAGCCCCAGTCTCTGTGCCTCTGTGCGAGCAGTGCCATGGGCAGATGAGGCTGAGCAACAGCTTTCCAGGCTAGCTCTTTCTGCCTGCGAGCTATCTGCAGACGTTTGCATTTTCGGAGCAGGGCTGCCAGAGGCGCCCGGCACAGACCACCTAAGCTACGTTTGAAGTTTGAGGGGGCAAAACAAGCAAGCAGCCCCAGTCTCTGTGCCTCTGTGCGAGCAGTGCCATGGGCAGATGAGGCTGAGCAACAGCTTTCCAGGCTAGCTCTTTCTGCCTGCGAGCTATCTGCAGACGTTTGCATTTTCGGAGCAGGGCTGCCGGATGCGCCCGGCACAGACCACCTAAGCTACGTTTGAAGTTTGAGGGGGCAAGACAAGCAAGCAGCCCCAGTCTCTGTGCCTCTGTGCGAGCAGTGCCATGGGCAGATGAGGCTGAGCAACAGCTTTCCAGGCTAGCTCTTTCTGCCTGCGAGCTATCTGCAGACGTTTGCATTTTCGGAGCAGGGCTGCCGGAAGCGCCCGGCACAGACCACCTAAGCTACGTTTGAAGTTTGAGGGGACAAGACAAGCAAGCAGCCCCAGTCTCTGTGCCTCTGTGCGAGCAGTGCCATGGGCAGATGAGGCTGAGCAACAGCTTTCCAGGCTAGCTCTTTCTGCCTGCGAGCTATCTGCAGACGTTCGCATTTTCGGAGCAGGGCTGCCGGATGCGCCCGGCACGGACCACCTAAGCTACGTTTGAAGTTTGAGGGGACAAGACAAGCAAGCAGCCCCAGTCTCTGTGCCTCTGTGCGAGCAGTGCCATGGGCAGATGAGGCTGAGCAACAGCTTTCCAGGCTAGCTCTTTCTGCCTGCGAGCTATCTGCAGACGTTCGCATTTTCAGAGCAGGGCTGCCGGAGGCGCCCGGCACGGACCACCTAAGCTACATTTGAAGTTTGAGGGGACAAGACAAGCAAGCAGCCCCAGTCTCTGTGCCTCTGTGCGAGCAGTGCCATGGGCAGATGAGGCTGAGCAACAGCTTTCCAGGCTAGCTATTTCTGCCTGCGAGCTATCTGCAGACGTTTGCATTTTCGGAGCAGGGCTGCCGGATGCGCCTGGCACGGACCACCTAAGCTACGTTTGAAGTTTGAGGGGACAAGACAAGCAAGCAGCCCCAGTCTCTGTGCCTCTGTGCGAGCAGTGCCATGGGCAGATGAGGCTGAGCAACAGCTTTCCAGGCTAGCTCTTTCTGCCTGCGAGCTATCTGCAGACGTTTGCAATTTCGGAGCAGGGCTGCCGGAGGCGCACGGCACAGACCACCTAAGCTACGTTTGAAGTTTGAGGGAACAAGACAAGCAAGCAGCCCCAGTCTCTGTGCCTCTGTGCGAGCAGTGCCATGGGCAGATGAGGCTGAGCAACAGCTTTCCAGGCTAGCTCTTTCTGCCTGCGAGCTATCTGCAGACGTTCGCATTTTCGGAGCAGGGCTGCCGGAGGCGCCCGGCACGGACCACCTAAGCTACGTTTGAAGTTTGAGGGGGCAAGACAAGCAAGCAGCCCCAGTCTCTGTGCCTCTGTGCGAGCAGTGCCATGGGCAGATGAGGCTGAGCAACAGCTTTCCAGGCTAGCTCTTTCTGCCTGCGAGCTATCTGCAGACGTTTGCATTTTCGGAGCAGGGCTGCCGGATGCGCCCGGCACAGACCACCTAAGCTACGTTTGAAGTTTGAGGGGGCAAGACAAGCAAGCAGCCCCAGTCTCTGTGCCTCTGTGCGAGCAGTGCCATGGGCAGATGAGGCTGAGCAACAGCTTTCCAGGCTAGCTCTTTCTGCCTGCGAGCTATCTGCAGACGTTCGCATTTTCGGAGCAGGGCTGCCGGAGGCGCCCGGCACAGACCACCTAAGCTACGTTTGAAGTTTGAGGGGGCAAAACAAGCAAGCAGCCCCAGTCTCTGTGCCTCTGTGCGAGCAGTGCCATGGGCAGATGAGGCTGAGCAACAGCTTTCCAGGCTAGCTCTTTCTGCCTGCGAGCTATCTGCAGACGTTTGCATTTTCGGAGCAGGGCTGCCGGATGCGCCTGGCACGGACCACCTAAGCTACATTTGAAGTTTGAGGGGACAAGACAAGCAAGCAGCCCCAGTCTCTGTGCCTCTGAGCGAGCAGTGCCATGGGCAGATGAGGCTGAGCAACAGCTTTCCAGGCTAGCTCTTTCTGCCTGCGAGCTATCTGCAGACGTTTGCATTTTCGGAGCAGGGCTGCCGCAGGCGCACGGCACAGACCACCTAAGCTACGTTTGAAGTTTGAGGGAACAAGACAAGCAAGCAGCCCCAGTCTCTGTGCCTCTGTGCGAGCAGTGCCATGGGCAGATGAGGCTGAGCAACAGCTTTCCAGGCTAGCTCTTTCTGCCTGCGAGCTATCTGCAGACGTTCGCATTTTCGGAGCAGGGCTGCCGGAGGCGCCCGGCACGGACCACCTAAGCTACTTTTGAAGTTTGAGGGGACAAGACAAGCAAGCAGCCCCAGTCTCTGTGCCTCTGTGCGAGCAGTGCCATGGGCAGATGAGGCTGAGCAACAGCTTTCCAGGCTAGCTCTTTCTGCCTGCGAGCTATCTGCAGACGTTTGCATTTTCGGAGCAGGGCTGCCGGATGCGCCCGGCACGGACCACCTAAGCTACGTTTGAAGTTTGAGGGGACAAGACAAGCAAGCAGCCTCAGTCTCTGTGCCTCTGTGCGAGCAGTGCCATGGGCAGATGAGGCTGAGCAACAGCTTTCCAGGCTAGCTCTTTCTGCCTGCGAGCTATCTGCAGACGTTCGCATTTTCGGAGCAGGGCTGCCGGAGGCGCCCGGCACGGACCACCTAAGCTACGTTTGAAGTTTGAGGGGACAAGACAAGCAAGCAGCCCCAGTCTCTGTGCCTCTGTGCGAGCAGTGCCATGGGCAGATGAGGCTGAGCAACAGCTTTCCAGGCTAGCTCTTTCTGCCTGCGAGCTATCTGCAGACGTTTGCATTTTCGGAGCAGGGCTGCCGGAAGCGCCCGGCACAGACCACCTAAGCTACGTTTGAAGTTTGAGGGGACAAGACAAGCAAGCAGCCCCAGTCTCTGTGCCTCTGTGCGAGCAGTGCCATTGGCAGATGAGGCTGAGCAACAGCTTTCCAGGCTAGCTCTTTCTGCCTGCAAGCTATCTGCAGACGTTCGCATTTTCGGAGCAGGGCTGCCGGATGCGCCCGGCACGGACCACCTAAGCTACGTTTGAAGTTTGAGGGGGAAAGACAAGCAAGCAGCCCCAGTCTCTGTGCCTCTGTGCGAGCAGTGCCATGGGCAGATGAGGCTGAGCAACAGCTTTCCAGGCTAGCTCTTTCTGCCTGCGAGCTATCTGCAGACGTTCGCATTTTCGGGCAGGGCTGCCGGAGGCGCCCGGCACAGACCACCTAAGCTACATTTGAAGTTTGAGGGGAGAAGACAAGCAAGCAGCCCCAGTCTCTGTGCCTCTGTGCGAGCAGTGCCATGGGCAGATGAGGCTGAGCAACAGCTTTCCAGGCTAGCTCTTTCTGCCTGCGAGCTATCTGCAGACGTTTGCATTTTCGGAGCAGGGCTGCCGGAGGCGCCTGGAACGGACAACCTAAGCTACATTTGAAGTTTGAGGGGGCAAAACAAGCAAGCAGCCCCAGTCTCTGTGCCTCTGTGCGAGCAGTGCCATGGGCAGATGAGGCTGAGCAACAGCTTTCCAGGCTAGCTCTTTCTGCCTGCGAGCTATCTGCAGACGTTTGCAATTTCGGAGCAGGGCTGCCGGAGGCGCACGGCACAGACCACCTAAGCTACGTTTGAAGTTTGAGGGAACAAGACAAGCAAGCAGCCCCAGTCTCTGTGCCTCTGTGCGAGCAGTGCCATGGGCAGATGAGGCTGAGCAACAGCTTTCCAGGCTAGCTCTTTCTGCCTGCGAGCTATCTGCAGACGTTCGCATTTTCGGAGCAGGGCTGCCGGAGGCGCCCGGCACGGACCACCTAAGCTACGTTTGAAGTTTGAGGGGGCAAGACAAGCAAGCAGCCCCAGTCTCTGTGCCTCTGTGCGAGCAGTGCCATGGGCAGATGAGGCTGAGCAACAGCTTTCCAGGCTAGCTCTTTCTGCCTGCGAGCTATCTGCAGACGTTTGCATTTTCGGAGCAGGGCTGCCGGATGCGCCCGGCACAGACCACCTAAGCTACGTTTGAAGTTTGAGGGGGCAAGACAAGCAAGCAGCCCCAGTCTCTGTGCCTCTGTGCGAGCAGTGCCATGGGCAGATGAGGCTGAGCAACAGCTTTCCAGGCTAGCTCTTTCTGCCTGCGAGCTATCTGCAGACGTTCGCATTTTCGGAGCAGGGCTGCCGGAGGCGCCCGGCACAGACCACCTAAGCTACGTTTGAAGTTTGAGGGGGCAAAACAAGCAAGCAGCCCCAGTCTCTGTGCCTCTGTGCGAGCAGTGCCATGGGCAGATGAGGCTGAGCAACAGCTTTCCAGGCTAGCTCTTTCTGCCTGCGAGCTATCTGCAGACGTTTGCATTTTCGGAGCAGGGCTGCCGGATGCGCCTGGCACGGACCACCTAAGCTACATTTGAAGTTTGAGGGGACAAGACAAGCAAGCAGCCCCAGTCTCTGTGCCTCTGAGCGAGCAGTGCCATGGGCAGATGAGGCTGAGCAACAGCTTTCCAGGCTAGCTCTTTCTGCCTGCGAGCTATCTGCAGACGTTTGCATTTTCGGAGCAGGGCTGCCGCAGGCGCACGGCACAGACCACCTAAGCTACGTTTGAAGTTTGAGGGAACAAGACAAGCAAGCAGCCCCAGTCTCTGTGCCTCTGTGCGAGCAGTGCCATGGGCAGATGAGGCTGAGCAACAGCTTTCCAGGCTAGCTCTTTCTGCCTGCGAGCTATCTGCAGACGTTCGCATTTTCGGAGCAGGGCTGCCGGAGGCGCCCGGCACGGACCACCTAAGCTACTTTTGAAGTTTGAGGGGACAAGACAAGCAAGCAGCCCCAGTCTCTGTGCCTCTGTGCGAGCAGTGCCATGGGCAGATGAGGCTGAGCAACAGCTTTCCAGGCTAGCTCTTTCTGCCTGCGAGCTATCTGCAGACGTTTGCATTTTCGGAGCAGGGCTGCCGGATGCGCCCGGCACGGACCACCTAAGCTACGTTTGAAGTTTGAGGGGACAAGACAAGCAAGCAGCCTCAGTCTCTGTGCCTCTGTGCGAGCAGTGCCATGGGCAGATGAGGCTGAGCAACAGCTTTCCAGGCTAGCTCTTTCTGCCTGCGAGCTATCTGCAGACGTTCGCATTTTCGGAGCAGGGCTGCCGGAGGCGCCCGGCACGGACCACCTAAGCTACGTTTGAAGTTTGAGGGGACAAGACAAGCAAGCAGCCCCAGTCTCTGTGCCTCTGTGCGAGCAGTGCCATGGGCAGATGAGGCTGAGCAACAGCTTTCCAGGCTAGCTCTTTCTGCCTGCGAGCTATCTGCAGACGTTTGCATTTTCGGAGCAGGGCTGCCGGAAGCGCCCGGCACAGACCACCTAAGCTACGTTTGAAGTTTGAGGGGACAAGACAAGCAAGCAGCCCCAGTCTCTGTGCCTCTGTGCGAGCAGTGCCATTGGCAGATGAGGCTGAGCAACAGCTTTCCAGGCTAGCTCTTTCTGCCTGCAAGCTATCTGCAGACGTTCGCATTTTCGGAGCAGGGCTGCCGGATGCGCCCGGCACGGACCACCTAAGCTACGTTTGAAGTTTGAGGGGGAAAGACAAGCAAGCAGCCCCAGTCTCTGTGCCTCTGTGCGAGCAGTGCCATGGGCAGATGAGGCTGAGCAACAGCTTTCCAGGCTAGCTCTTTCTGCCTGCGAGCTATCTGCAGACGTTCGCATTTTCGGGCAGGGCTGCCGGAGGCGCCCGGCACAGACCACCTAAGCTACATTTGAAGTTTGAGGGGAGAAGACAAGCAAGCAGCCCCAGTCTCTGTGCCTCTGTGCGAGCAGTGCCATGGGCAGATGAGGCTGAGCAACAGCTTTCCAGGCTAGCTCTTTCTGCCTGCGAGCTATCTGCAGACGTTTGCATTTTCGGAGCAGGGCTGCCGGAGGCGCCTGGAACGGACAACCTAAGCTACATTTGAAGTTTGAGGGGGCAAAACAAGCAAGCAGCCCCAGTCTCTGTGCCTCTGTGCGAGCAGTGCCATGGGCAGATGAGGCTGAGCAACAGCTTTCCAGGCTAGCTCTTTCTGCCTGCGAGCTATCTGCAGACGTTTGCAATTTCGGAGCAGGGCTGCCGGAGGCGCACGGCACAGACCACCTAAGCTACGTTTGAAGTTTGAGGGAACAAGACAAGCAAGCAGCCCCAGTCTCTGTGCCTCTGTGCGAGCAGTGCCATGGGCAGATGAGGCTGAGCAACAGCTTTCCAGGCTAGCTCTTTCTGCCTGCGAGCTATCTGCAGACGTTCGCATTTTCGGAGCAGGGCTGCCGGAGGCGCCCGGCACGGACCACCTAAGCTACGTTTGAAGTTTGAGGGGGCAAGACAAGCAAGCAGCCCCAGTCTCTGTGCCTCTGTGCGAGCAGTGCCATGGGCAGATGAGGCTGAGCAACAGCTTTCCAGGCTAGCTCTTTCTGCCTGCGAGCTATCTGCAGACGTTTGCATTTTCGGAGCAGGGCTGCCGGATGCGCCCGGCACAGACCACCTAAGCTACGTTTGAAGTTTGAGGGGGCAAGACAAGCAAGCAGCCCCAGTCTCTGTGCCTCTGTGCGAGCAGTGCCATGGGCAGATGAGGCTGAGCAACAGCTTTCCAGGCTAGCTCTTTCTGCCTGCGAGCTATCTGCAGACGTTCGCATTTTCGGAGCAGGGCTGCCGGAGGCGCCCGGCACAGACCACCTAAGCTACGTTTGAAGTTTGAGGGGGCAAAACAAGCAAGCAGCCCCAGTCTCTGTGCCTCTGTGCGAGCAGTGCCATGGGCAGATGAGGCTGAGCAACAGCTTTCCAGGCTAGCTCTTTCTGCCTGCGAGCTATCTGCAGACGTTTGCATTTTCGGAGCAGGGCTGCCGGAGGCGCCCGGCACGGACCACCTAAGATACGTTTGAAGTTTGAGGGGACAAGACAAGCAAGCAGCCCCAGTCTCTGTGCCTCTGTGCGAGCAGTGCCATGGGCAGATGAGGCTGAGCAACAGCTTTCCAGGCTAGCTCTTTCTGCCTGCGAGCTATCTGCAGACGTTCGCATTTTCGGAGCAGGGCTGCCGGAGGCGCCCGGCACGGACCACCTAAGCTACATTTGAAGTTTGAGGGGGAAAGACAAGCAAGCAGCCCCAGTCTCTGTGCCTCTGTGCGAGCAGTGCCATGGGCAGATGAGGCTGAGCAACAGCTTTCCAGGCTAGCTCTTTCTGCCTGCGAGCTATCTGCAGACGTTTGCATTTTCGGAGCAGGGCTGCCGGATGCGCCCGGCACGGACCACCTAAGCTACGTTTGAAGTTTGAGGGGACAAGACAAGCAAGCAGCCTCAGTCTCTGTGCCTCTGTGCGAGCAGTGCCATGGGCAGATGAGGCTGAGCAACAGCTTTCCAGGCTAGCTCTTTCTGCCTGCGAGCTATCTGCAGACGTTTGCATTTTCGGAGCAGGGCTGCCGGAGGCGCCCGGCACGGACCACCTAAGCTACGTTTGAAGTTTGAGGGGGCAAGACAAGCAAGCAGCCCCAGTCTCTGTGCCTCTGTGCGAGCAGTGCCATGGGCAGATGAGGCTGAGCAACAGCTTTCCAGGCTAGCTCTTTCTGCCTGCGAGCTATCTGCAGACGTTTGCATTTTCGGAGCAGGGCTGCCGGAGGCGCCCGGCACAGACCACCTAAGCTACGTTTGAAGTTTGAGGGGGCAAGACAAGCAAGCAGCCCCAGTCTCTGTGCCTCTGTGCGAGCAGTGCCATGGGCAGATGAGGCTGAGCAACAGCTTTCCAGGCTAGCTCTTTCTGCCTGCGAGCTATCTGCAGACGTTCGCATTTTCGGAGCAGGGCTGCCGGATGCGCCCGGCACGGACCACCTAAGCTACGTTTGAAGTTTGAGGGGACAAGACAAGCAAGCAGCCCCAGTCTCTGTGCCTCTGTGCGAGCAGTGCCATGGGCAGATGAGGCTGAGCAACAGCTTTCCAGGCTAGCTCTTTCTGCCTGCGAGCTATCTGCAGACGTTCGCATTTTCGGAGCAGGGCTGCCGGAGGCGCCCGGCACGGACCACCTAAGCTACATTTGAAGTTTGAGGGGACAAGACAAGCAAGCAGCCCCAGTCTCTGTGCCTCTGTGCGAGCAGTGCCATGGGCAGATGAGGCTGAGCAACAGCTTTCCAGGCTAGCTCTTTCTGCCTGCGAGCTATCTGCAGACGTTTGCATTTTCGGAGCAGGGCTGCCGGATGCGCCCGGCACGGACCACCTAAGCTACGTTTGAAGTTTGAGGGGACAAGACAAGCAAGCAGCCCCAGTCTCTGTGCCTCTGTGCGAGCAGTGCCATGGGCAGATGAGGCTGAGCAACAGCTTTCCAGGCTAGCTCTTTCTGCCTGCGAGCTATCTGCAGACGTTTGCATTTTCGGAGCAGGGCTGCCGGAGGCGCACGGCACAGACCACCTAAGCTACGTTTGAAGTTTGAGGGAACAAGACAAGCAAGCAGCCCCAGTCTCTGTGCCTCTGTGCGAGCAGTGCCATGGGCAGATGAGGCTGAGCAACAGCTTTCCAGGCTAGCTCTTTCTGCCTGCGAGCTATCTGCAGACGTTCGCATTTTCGGAGCAGGGCTGCCGGAGGCGCCCGGCACGGACCACCTAAGCTACGTTTGAAGTTTGAGGGGACAAGACAAGCAAGCAGCCCCAGTCTCTGTGCCTCTGTGCGAGCAGTGCCATGGGCAGATGAGGCTGAGCAACAGCTTTCCAGGCTAGCTCTTTCTGCCTGCGAGCTATCTGCAGACGTTTGCATTTTCCATCAGGGCTGCCGGAAGCGCCCGGCACAGACCACCTAAGCTACGTTTGAAGTTTGAGGGGACAAGACAAGCAAGCAGCCCCAGTCTCTGTGCCTCTGTGCGAGCAGTGCCATGGGCAGATGAGGCTGAGCAACAGCTTTATAGGCTAGCTCTTTCTGCCTGCGAGCTATCTGCAGACGTTCGCATTTTCGGAGCAGGGCTGCCGGATGCGCCCGGCACGGACCACCTAAGCTACGTTTGAAGTTTGAGGGGGCAAGACAAGCAAGCAGCCCCAGTCTCTGTGCCTCTGTGCGAGCAGTGCCATGGGCAGATGAGGCTGAGCAACAGCTTTCCAGGCTAGCTCTTTCTGCCTGCGAGCTATCTGCAGACGTTCGCATTTTCGGAGCAGGGCTGCCGGAGGCGCCCGGCACAGACCACCTAAGCTACGTTTGAAGTTTGAGGGGGCAAAACAAGCAAGCAGCCCCAGTCTCTGTGCCTCTGTGCGAGCAGTGCCATGGGCAGATGAGGCTGAGCAACAGCTTTCCAGGCTAGCTCTTTCTGCCTGCGAGCTATCTGCAGACGTTCGCATTTTCGGAGCAGGGCTGCCGGAAGCGCCCGGCACAGACCACCTAAGCTACGTTTGAAGTTTGAGGGGACAAGACAAGCAAGCAGCCCCAGTCTCTGTGGCTCTGTGCGAGCAGTGCCATGGGCAGATGAGGCTGAGCAACAGCTTTCCAGGCTAGCTCTTTCTGCCTGCGAGCTATCTGCAGACATTTGCATTTTCGGACCAGGGCTGCCGGAGGCGCCCGGCACGGACCACCTAAGCTACGTTTGAAGTTTGAGGGGGAAGACAAGCAAGCAGCCCCAGTCTCTGTGCCTCTGTGCGAGCAGTGCCATGGGCAGATGAGGCTGAGCAACAGCTTTCCAGGCTAGCTCTTTCTGCCTGCGAGCTATCTGCAGACGTTCGCATTTTCGGAGCAGGGCTGCCGGAGGCGCCCGGCACGGACCACCTAAGCTACGTTTGAAGTTTGAGGGGGCAAGACAAGCAAGCAGCCCCAGTCTCTGTGCCTCTGTGCGAGCAGTGCCATGGGCAGATGAGGCTGAGCAACAGCTTTCCAGGCTAGCTCTTTCTGCCTGCGAGCTATCTGCAGACGTTTGCATTTTCGGAGCAGGGCTGCCGGATGCGCCCGGCACAGACCACCTAAGCTACGTTTGAAGTTTGAGTGGGCAAGACAAGCAAGCAGCCCCAGTCTCTGTGCCTCTGTGCGAGCAGTGCCATGGGCAGATGAGGCTGAGCAACAGCTTTCCAGGCTAGCTCTTTCTGCCTGCGAGCTATCTGCAGACGTTTGCATTTTCGGAGCAGGGCTGCCGGAGGCGCCCGGCACAGACCACCTAAGCTACGTTTGAAGTTTGAGGGGGCAAAACAAGCAAGCAGCCCCAGTCTCTGTGCCTCTGTGCGAGCAGTGCCATGGGCAGATGAGGCTGAGCAACAGCTTTCCAGGCTAGCTCTTTCTGCCTGCGAGCTATCTGCAGACGTTTGCATTTTCGGAGCAGGGCTGCCGGATGCGCCTGGCACGGACCACCTAAGCTACGTTTGAAGTTTGAGGGGGCAAGACAAGCAAGCAGCCTCAGTCTCTGTGCCTCTGTGCGAGCAGTGCCATGGGCAGATGAGGCTGAGCAACAGCTTTCCAGGCTAGCTTTTTCTGCCTGCGAGCTATCTGCAGACGTTTGCATTTTCGGAGCAGGGCTGCCGGAAGCGCCCGGCACAGACCACCTAAGCTACGTTTGAAGTTTGAGGGGACAAGACAAGCAAGCAGCCCCAGTCTCTGTGCCTCTGTGCGAGCAGTGCCATGGGCAGATGAGGCTGAGCAACAGCTTTCCAGGCTAGCTCTTTCTGCCTGCGAGCTATCTGCAGACGTTCGCATTTTCGGAGCAGGGCTGCCGGATGCGCCTGGCACGGACCACCTAAGCTACATTTGAAGTTTGAGGGGACAAGACAAGCAAGCAGCCCCAGTCTCTGTGCCTCTGAGCGAGCAGTGCCATGGGCAGATGAGGCTGAGCAACAGCTTTCCAGGCTAGCTCTTTCTGCCTGCGAGCTATCTGCAGACGTTTGCATTTTCGGAGCAGGGCTGCCGCAGGCGCACGGCACAGACCACCTAAGCTACGTTTGAAGTTTGAGGGAACAAGACAAGCAAGCAGCCCCAGTCTCTGTGCCTCTGTGCGAGCAGTGCCATGGGCAGATGAGGCTGAGCAACAGCTTTCCAGGCTAGCTCTTTCTGCCTGCGAGCTATCTGCAGACGTTCGCATTTTCGGAGCAGGGCTGCCGGAGGCGCCCGGCACGGACCACCTAAGCTACGTTTGAAGTTTGAGGGGACAAGACAAGCAAGCAGCCCCAGTCTCTGTGCCTCTGTGCGAGCAGTGCCATGGGCAGATGAGGCTGAGCAACAGCTTTCCAGGCTAGCTCTTTCTGCCTGCGAGCTATCTGCAGACGTTTGCATTTTCGGAGCAGGGCTGCCGGATGCGCCCGGCACGGACCACGTAAGATACGTTTGAAGTTTGAGGGGACAAGACAAGCAAGCAGCCCCAGTCTCTGTGCCTCTGTGCGAGCAGTGCCATGGGCAGATGAGGCTGAGCAACAGCTTTCCAGGCTAGCTCTTTCTGCCTGCGAGCTATCTGCAGACGTTCGCATTTTCGGAGCAGGGCTGCCGGAGGCGCCCGGCACGGACCACCTAAGCTACATTTGAAGTTTGAGGGGGAAAGACAAGCAAGCAGCCCCAGTCTCTGTGCCTCTGTGCGAGCAGTGCCATGGGCAGATGAGGCTGAGCAACAGCTTTCCAGGCTAGCTCTTTCTGCCTGCAAGCTATCTGCAGACGTTTGCATTTTCGGAGCAGGGCTGCCGGATGCGCCCGGCACGGACCACCTAAGCTACGTTTGAAGTTTGAGGGGACAAGACAAGCAAACAGCCTCAGTCTCTGTGCCTCTGTGCGAGCAGTGCCATGGGCAGATGAGGCTGAGCAACAGCTTTCCAGGCTAGCTCTTTCTGCCTGCGAGCTATCTGCAGACGTTTGCATTTTCGGAGCAGGGCTGCCGGAGGCGCCCGGCACGGACCACCTAAGCTACGTTTGAAGTTTGAGGGGGAAGACAAGCAAGCAGCCCCAGTCTCTGTGCCTCTGTGCGAGCAGTGCCATGGGCAGATGAGGCTGAGCAACAGCTTTCCAGGCTAGCTCTTTCTGCCTGCGAGCTATCTGCAGACGTTCGCATTTTCGGAGCAGGGCTGCCGGAGGCGCCCGGCACGGACCACCTAAGCTACGTTTGAAGTTTGAGGGAGCAAGACAAGCAAGCAGCCCCAGTCTCTGTGCCTCTGTGCGAGCAGTGCCATGGGCAGATGAGGCTGAGCAACAGCTTTCCAGGCTAGCTCTTTCTGCCTGCGAGCTATCTGCAGACGTTTGCATTTTCGGAGCAGGGCTGCCGGAGGCGCCCGGCACAGACCACCTAAGCTACGTTTGAAGTTTGAGGGGGCAAGACAAGCAAGCAGCCCCAGTCTCTGTGCCTCTGTGCGAGCAGTGCCATGGGCAGATGAGGCTGAGCAACAGCTTTCCAGGCTAGCTCTTTCTGCCTGCGAGCTATCTGCAGACGTTCGCATTTTCGGAGCAGGGCTGCCGGATGCGCCCGGCACGGACCACCTAAGCTACGTTTGAAGTTTGAGGGGACAAGACAAGCAAGCAGCCCCAGTCTCTGTGCCTCTGTGCGAGCAGTGCCATGGGCAGATGAGGCTGAGCAACAGCTTTCCAGGCTAGCTCTTTCTGCCTGCGAGCTATCTGCAGACGTTCGCATTTTCGGAGCAGGGCTGCCGGAGGCGCCCGGCACGGACCACCTAAGCTACATTTGAAGTTTGAGGGGACAAGACAAGCAAGCAGCCCCAGTCTCTGTGCCTCTGTGCGAGCAGTGCCATGGGCAGATGAGGCTGAGCAACAGCTTTCCAGGCTAGCTATTTCTGCCTGCGAGCTATCTGCAGACGTTTGCATTTTCGGAGCAGGGCTGCCGGATGCGCCTGGCACGGACCACCTAAGCTACGTTTGAAGTTTGAGGGGACAAGACAAGCAAGCAGCCCCAGTCTCTGTGCCTCTGTGCGAGCAGTGCCATGGGCAGATGAGGCTGAGCAACAGCTTTCCAGGCTAGCTCTTTCTGCCTGCGAGCTATCTGCAGACGTTTGCATTTTCGGAGCAGGGCTGCCGGAGGCGCACGGCACAGACCACCTAAGCTACGTTTGAAGTTTGAGGGAACAAGACAAGCAAGCAGCCCCAGTCTCTGTGCCTCTGTGCGAGCAGTGCCATGGGCAGATGAGGCTGAGCAACAGCTTTCCAGGCTAGCTCTTTCTGCCTGCGAGCTATCTGCAGACGTTCGCATTTTCGGAGCAGGGCTGCCGGAGGCGCCCGGCACGGACCACCTAAGCTACGTTTGAAGTTTGAGGGGACAAGACAAGCAAGCAGCCCCAGTCTCTGTGCCTCCGTGCGAGCAGTGCCATGGGCAGATGAGGCTGAGCAACAGCTTTCCAGGCTAGCTCTTTCTGCCTGCGAGCTATCTGCAGACGTTTGCATTTTCGGAGCAGGGCTGCCGGATGCGCCCGGCACGGACCACCTAAGCTACGTTTGAAGTTTGAGGGGACAAGACAAGCAAGCAGCCTCAGTTTCTGTGCCTCTGTGCGAGCAGTGCCATGGGCAGATGAGGCTGAGCAACAGCTTTCCAGGCTAGCTCTTTCTGCCTGCGAGCTATCTGCAGACGTTTGCATTTTCGGAGCAGGGCTGCCTGAGGCGCCCGGCACGGACCACCTAAGATACGTTTGAAGGTTGAGGGGACAAGACAAGCAAGCAGCCCCAGTCTCTGTGCCTCTGTGCGAGCAGTGCCATGGGCAGATGAGGCTGAGCAACAGCTTTCCAGGCTAGCTCTTTCTGCCTGCCAGCTATCTGCAGACGTTCGCATTTTCGGAGCAGGGCTGCCGGAGGCGCCCGGCACGGACCACCTAAGCTACGTTTGAAGTTGGAGGGGACAAGACAAGCAAGCAGCCCCAGTCTCTGTGCCTCTGTGCGAGCAGTGCCATGGGCAGATGAGGCTGAGCAACAGCTTTCCAGGCTAGCTCTTTCTGCCTGCGAGCTATCTGCAGACGTTTGCATTTTCCATCAGGGCTGCCGTAAGCGCCCGGCACAGACCACCTAAGCTACGTTTGAAGTTTGAGGGGACAAGACAAGCAAGCAGCCCCAGTCTCTGTGCCTCTGTGCGAGCAGTGCCATTGGCAGATGAGGCTGAGCAACAGCTTTATAGGCTAGCTCTTTCTGCCTGCGAGCTATCTGCAGACGTTCGCATTTTCGGAGCAGGGCTGCCGGATGCGCCCGGCACGGACCACCTAAGCTACGTTTGAAGTTTGAGGGGGCAAGACAAGCAAGCAGCCCCAGTCTCTGTGCCTCTGTGCGAGCAGTGCCATGGGCAGATGAGGCTGAGCAACAGCTTTCCAGGCTAGCTCTTTCTGCCTGCGAACTATCTGCAGACGTTCGCATTTTCGGAGCAGGGCTGCCGGAGGCGCCCGACACAGACCACCTAAGCTACGTTTGAAGTTTGAGGGGGCAAAACAAGCAAGCAGCCCCAGTCTCTGTGCCTCTGTGCGAGCAGTGCCATGGGCAGATGAGGCTGAGCAACAGCTTTCCAGGCTAGCTCTTTCTGCCTGCGAGCTATCTGCAGACGTTCGCATTTTCGGAGCAGGGCTGCCGGAAGCGCCCGGCACAGACCACCTAAGCTACGTTTGAAGTTTGAGGGGACAAGACAAGCAAGCAGCCCCAGTCTCTGTGCCTCTGTGCGAGCAGTGCCATGGGCAGATGAGGCTGAGCAACAGCTTTCCAGGCTAGCTCTTTCTGCCTGCGAGCTATCTGCAGACGTTTGCATTTTCGGAGCAGGGCTGCCGGATGCGCCCGGCACAGACCACCTAAGCTACGTTTGAAGTTTGAGGGGACAAGACAAGCAAGCAGCCCCAGTCTCTGTGCCTCTGTGCGAGCAGTGCCATGGGCAGATGAGGCTGAGCAACAGCTTTCCAGGCTAGCTCTTTCTGCCTGCGAGCTATCTGCAGACATTTGCATTTTCGGAGCAGGGCTGCCGGAGGCGCCCGGCACGGACCACCTAAGCTACGTTTGAAGTTTGAGGGGGAAGACAAGCAAGCAGCCCCAGTCTCTGTGCCTCTGTGCGAGCAGTGCCATGGGCAGATGAGGCTGAGCAACAGCTTTCCAGGCTAGCTCTTTCTGCCTGCGAGCTATCTGCAGACGTTCGCATTTTCGGAGCAGGGCTGCCGGAGGCGCCCGGCACGGACCACCTAAGCTACGTTTGAAGTTTGAGGGGGCAAGACAAGCAAGCAGCCCCAGTCTCTGTGCCTCTGTGCGAGCAGTGCCATGGGCAGATGAGGCTGAGCAACAGCTTTCCAGGCTAGCTCTTTCTGCCTGCGAGCTATCTGCAGACGTTTGCATTTTCGGAGCAGGGCTGCCGGATGCGCCCGGCACAGACCACCTAAGCTACGTTTGAAGTTTGAGTGGGCAAGACAAGCAAGCAGCCCCAGTCTCTGTGCCTCTGTGCGAGCAGTGCCATGGGCAGATGAGGCTGAGCAACAGCTTTCCAGGCTAGCTCTTTCTGCCTGCGAGCTATCTGCAGACGTTCGCATTTTCGGAGCAGGGCTGCCGGAGGCGCCCGGCACAGACCACCTAAGCTACGTTTGAAGTTTGAGGGGGCAAAACAAGCAAGCAGCCCCAGTCTCTGTGCCTCTGTGCGAGCAGTGCCATGGGCAGATGAGGCTGAGCAACAGCTTTCCAGGCTAGCTCTTTCTGCCTGCGAGCTATCTGCAGACGTTTGCATTTTTGGAGCAGGGCTGCCGGATGCGCCTGGCACGGACCACCTAAGCTACGTTTGAAGTTTGAGGGGACAAGACAAGCAAGCAGCCTCAGTCTCTGTGCCTCTGTGCGAGCAGTGCCATGGGCAGATGAGGCTGAGCAACAGCTTTCCAGGCTAGCTCTTTCTGCCTGCGAGCTATCTGCAGACGTTTGCATTTTCGGAGCAGGGCTGCCGGAAGCGCCCGGCACAGACCACCTAAGCTACGTTTGAAGTTTGAGGGGACAAGAGAAGCAAGCAGCCCCAGTCTCTGTGCCTCTGTGCGAGCAGTGCCATGGGCAGATGAGGCTGAGCAACAGCTTTCCAGGCTAGCTCTTTCTGCCTGCGAGCTATCTGCAGACGTTCGCATTTTCGGAGCAGGGCTGCCGGATGCGCCTGGCACGGACCACCTAAGCTACGTTTGAAGTTTGAGGGGACAAGACAAGCAAGCAGCCCCAGTCTCTGTGCCTCTGAGCGAGCAGTGCCATGGGCAGATGAGGCTGAGCAACAGCTTTCCAGGCTAGCTCTTTCTGCCTGCGAGCTATCTGCAGACGTTTGCATTTTCGGAGCAGGGCTGCCGCAGGCGCACGGCACAGACCACCTAAGCTACGTTTGAAGTTTCAGGGAACACGACAAGCAAGCAGCCCCAGTCTCTGTGCCTCTGTGCGAGCAGTGCCATGGGCAGATGAGGCTGAGCAACAGCTTTCCAGGCTAGCTCTTTCTGCCTGCGAGCTATCTGCAGACGTTCGCATTTTCGGAGCAGGGCTGCCGGAGGCGCCCGGCACGGACCACCTAAGCTACGTTTGAAGTTTGAGGGGACAAGACAAGCAAGCAGCCCCAGTCTCTGTGCCTCTGTGCGAGCAGTGCCATGGGCAGATGAGGCTGAGCAACAGCTTTCCAGGCTAGCTCTTTCTGCCTGCGAGCTATCTGCAGACGTTTGCATTTTCGGAGCAGGGCTGCCGGATGCGCCCGGCACGGACCACCTAAGCTACGTTTGAAGTTTGAGGGGACAAGACAAGCAAGCAGCCTCAGTCTCTGTGCCTCTGTGCGAGCAGTGCCATGGGCAGATGAGGCTGAGCAATAGCTTTCCAGGCTAGCTCTTTCTGCCTGCGAGCTATCTGCAGACGTTTGCATTTTCGGAGCAGGGCTGCCGGAGGCGCCCGGCACGGACCACCTAAGCTACGTTTGAAGTTTGAGGGGACAAGACAAGCAAGCAGCCCCAGTCTCTGTGCCTCTGTGCGAGCAGTGCCATGGGCAGATGAGGCTGAGCAACAGCTTTCCAGGCTAGCTCTTTCTGCCTGCGAGCTATCTGCAGACGTTCGCATTTTCGGAGCAGGGCTGCCGGAGGCGCCCGGCACGGACCACCTAAGCTACATTTGAAGTTTGACGGGGAAAGACAAGCAAGCAGCCCCAGTCTCTGTGCCTCTGTGCGAGCAGTGCCATGGGCAGATGAGGCTGAGCAACAGCTTTCCAGGCTAGCTCTTTCTGCCTGCGAGCTATCTGCAGACGTTTGCATTTTCGGAGCAGGGCTGCCGGAGGCGCCCGGCACGGACCACCTAAGCTACGTTTGAAGTTTGAGGGGGAAGACAAGCAAGCAGCCCCAGTCTCTGTGCCTCTGTGCGAGCAGTGCCATGGGCAGATGAGGCTGAGCAACAGCTTTCCAGGCTAGCTCTTTCTGCCTGCGAGCTATCTGCAGACGTTCGCATTTTCAGAGCAGGGCTGCCGGATGCGCCCGGCACGGACCACCTAAGCTACGTTTGAAGTTTGAGGGGGCAAGACAAGCAAGCAGCCCCAGTCTCTGTGCCTCTGTGCGAGCAGTGCCATGGGCAGATGAGGCTGAGCAACAGCTTTCCAGGCTAGCTCTTTCTGCCTGCGAGCTATCTGCAGACGTTTGCATTTTCGGAGCAGGGCTGCCGGATGCGCCCGGCACAGACCACCTAAGCTACGTTTGAAGTTTGAGGGGGCAAGACAAGCAAGCAGCCCCAGTCTCTGTGCCTCTGTGCGAGCAGTGCCATGGGCAGATGAGGCTGAGCAACAGCTTTCCAGGCTAGCTCTTTCTGCCTGCGAGCTATCTGCAGACGTTTGCATTTTCGGAGCAGGGCTGCCGGATGCGCCCGGCACGGACCACCTAAGCTACGTTTGAAGTTTGAGGGGACAAGACAAGCAAGCAGCCCCAGTCTCTGTGCCTCTGTGCGAGCAGTGCCATGGGCAGATGAGGCTGAGCAACAGCTTTCCAGGCTAGCTCTTTCTGCCTGCGAGCTATCTGCAGACGTTCGCATTTTCGGAGCAGGGCTGCCGGAGGCGCCAGGAACGGACCACCTAAGCTACATTTGAAGTTTGAGGGGACAAGACAAGCAAGCAGCCCCAGTCTCTGTGCCTCTGTGCGAGCAGTGCCATGGGCAGATGAGGCTGAGCAACAGCTTTCCAGGCTAGCTCTTTCTGCCTGCGAGTTATCTGCAGACGTTCGCATTTTCGGAGCAGGGCTGCCGGAGGCGCCCGGCACGGACCACCTAAGCTACGTTTGAAGTTTGAGGGGGAAGACAAGCAAGCAGCCCCAGTCTCTGTGCCTCTGTGCGAGCAGTGCCATGGGCAGATGAGGCTGAGCAACAGCTTTCCAGGCTAGCTCTTTCTGCCTGCGAGCTATCTGCAGACGTTCGCATTTTCAGAGCAGGGCTGCCGGATGCGCCCGGCACGGACCACCTAAGCTACGTTTGAAGTTTGAGGGGGCAAGACAAGCAAGCAGCCCCAGTCTCTGTGCCTCTGTGCGAGCAGTGCCATGGGCAGATGAGGCTGAGCAACAGCTTTCCAGGCTAGCTCTTTCTGCCTGCGAGCTATCTACAGACGTTTGCATTTTCGGAGCAGGGCTGCCGGATGCGCCCGGCACAGACCACCTAAGCTACGTTTGAAGTTTGAGGGGGCAAGACAAGCAAGCAGCCCCAGTCTCTGTGCCTCTGTGCGAGCAGTGCCATGGGCAGATGAGGCTGAGCAACAGCTTTCCAGGCTAGCTCTTTCTGCCTGCGAGCTATCTGCAGACGTTTGCATTTTCGGAGCAGGGCTGCCGGATGCGCCCGGCACGGACCACCTAAGCTACGTTTGAAGTTTGAGGGGACAAGACAAGCAAGCAGCCCCAGTCTCTGTGCCTCTGTGCGAGCAGTGCCATGGGCAGATGAGGCTGAGCAACAGCTTTCCAGGCTAGCTCTTTCTGCCTGCGAGCTATCTGCAGACGTTCGCATTTTCGGAGCAGGGCTGCCGGAGGCGCCAGGAACGGACCACCTAAGCTACATTTGAAGTTTGAGGGGACAAGACAAGCAAGCAGCCCCAGTCTCTGTGCCTCTGTGCGAGCAGTGCCATGGGCAGATGAGGCTGAGCAACAGCTTTCCAGGCTAGCTCTTTCTGCCTGCGAGCTATCTGCAGACGTTCGCATTTTCGGAGCAGGGCTGCCGGATGTGCCTGGCACGGACCACCTAAGCTACATTTGAAGTTTGAGGGGACAAGACAAGCAAGCAGCCCCAGTCTCTGTGCCTCTGAGCGAGCAGTGCCATGGGCAGATGAGGCTGAGCAACAGCTTTCCAGGCTAGCTCTTTCTGCCTGCGAGCTATCTGCAGACGTTTGCATTTTCGGAGGAGGGCTGCCGGAGGCGCACGGCACAGACCACCTAAGCTACGTTTGAAGTTTGAGGGAACAAGACAAGCAAGCAGCCCCAGTCTCTGTGCCTCTGTGCGAGCAGTGCCATGGGCAGATGAGGCTGAGCAACAGCTTTCCAGGCTAGCTCTTTCTGCCTGCGAGCTATCTGCAGACGTTCGCATTTTCGGAGCAGGGCTGCCGGAGGCGCCCGGCACGGACCACCTAAGCTACGTTTGAAGTTTGAGGGGACAAGACAAGCAAGCAGCCCCAGTCTCTGTGCCTCTGTGCGAGCAGTGCCATGGGCAGATGAGGCTGAGCAACAGCTTTCCAGGCTAGCTCTTTCTGCCTGCGAGCTATCTGCAGACGTTTGCATTTTCGGAGCAGGGCTGCCGGATGCGCCCGGCACGGATCACCTAAGATACGTTTGAAGTTTGAGGGGACAAGACAAGCAAGCAGCCTCAGTCTCTGTGCCTCTGTGCGAGCAGTGCCATGGGCAGATGAGGCTGAGCAACAGCTTTCCAGGCTAGCTCTTTCTGCCTGCGAGCTATCTGCAGACGTTTGCATTTTCGGAGCAGGGCTGCCTGAGGCGCCCGGAACGGACCACCTAAGCTACGTTTGAAGTTTGAGGGGACAAGACAAGCAAGCAGCCCCAGTCTCTGTGCCTCTGTGCGAGCAGTGCCATGGGCAGATGAGGCTGAGCAACAGCTTTCCAGGCTAGCTCTTTCTGCCTGCGAGCTATCTGCAGACGTTTGCATTTTCGGAGCAGGGCTGCCGGAAGCGCCCGGCACAGACCACCTAAGATACGTTTGAAGTTTGAGGGGACAAGACAAGCAAGCAGCCCCAGTCTCTGTGCCTCTGTGCGAGCAGTGCCATGGGCAGATGAGGCTGAGCAACAGCTTTCCAGGCTAGCTCTTTCTGCCTGCGAGCTATCTGCAGACGTTCGCATTTTCGGAGCAGGGCTGCCGGAGGCGCCCGGCACGGACCACCTAAGCTACATTTGAAGTTTGAGGGGGAAAGACAAGCAAGCAGCCCCAGTCTCTGTGCCTCTGTGCGAGCAGTGCCATGGGCAGATGAGGCTGAGCAACAGCTTTCCAGGCTAGCTCTTTCTGCCTGCGAGCTATCTGCAGACGTTTGCATTTTCGGAGCAGGGCTGCTGGATGCGCACGGCACAGACCACCTAAGCTACGTTTGAAGTTTGAGGGGACAAGACAAGCAAGCAGCCTCAGTCTCTGTGCCTCTGTGCGAGCAGTGCCATGGGCAGATGAGGCTGAGCAACAGCTTTATAGGCTAGCTCTTTCTGCCTGCGAGCTATCTGCAGATGTTTGCATTTTTGGAGCAGGGCTGCCGGAGGCGCCCGGCACGGACCACCTAAGATACGTTTGAAGTTTGAGGGGACAAGACAAGCAAGCAGCCCCAGTCTCTGTGCCTCTGTGCGAGCAGTGCCATGGGCAGATGAGGCTGAGCAACAGCTTTCCAGGCTAGCTCTTTCTGCCTGCGAGCTATCTGCAGACGTTCGCATTTTCGGAGCAGGGCTGCCGGAGGCGCCCGGCACGGACCACCTAAGATACGTTTGAAGTTTGAGGGGACAAGACAAGCAAGCAGCCCCAGTCTCTGTGCCTCTGTGCGAGCAGTGCCATGGGCAGATGAGGCTGAGCAACAGCTTTCCAGGCTAGCTCTTTCTGCCTGCGAGCTATCTGCAGACGTTTGCATTTTCGTATCAGGGCTGCCGGAAGCGCCCGGCACAGACCACCTAAGCTACGTTTGAAGTTTGAGGGGACAAGACAAGCAAGCAGCCCCAGTCTCTGTGCCTCTGTGCGAGCAGTGCCATTGGCAGATGAGGCTGAGCAACAGCTTTCCAGGCTAGCTCTTTCTGCCTGCGAGCTATCTGCAGACGTTCGCATTTTCGGAGCAGGGCTGCCGGATGCGCCCGGCACGGACCACCTAAGCTACGTTTGAAGTTTGAGGGGGCAAGACAAGCAAGCAGCCCCAGTCTCTGTGCCTCTGTGCGAGCAGTGCCATGGGCAGATGAGGCTGAGCAACAGCTTTCCAGGCTAGCTCTTTCTGCCTGCGAGCTATCTGCAGACGTTCGCATTTTCGGAGCAGGGCTGCCGGAGGCGCCAGGAACGGACCACCTAAGCTACGTTTGAAGTTTGAGGGGACAAGACAAGCAAGCAGCCCCAGTCTCTGTGCCTCTGTGCGAGCAGTGCCATGGGCAGATGAGGCTGAGCAACAGCTTTCCAGGCTAGCTCTTTCTGCCTGCGAGCTATCTGCAGACGTTCGCATTTTCGGAGCAGGGCTGCCGGATGCGCCCGGCACGGACCACCTAAGCTACGTTTGAAGTTTGAGGGGACAAGACAAGCAAGCAGCCTCAGTCTCTGTGCCTCTGTGCGAGCAGTGCCATGGGCAGATGAGGCTGAGCAACAGCTTTCCAGGCTAGCTCTTTCTGCCTGCGAGCTATCTGCAGACGTTTGCATTTTCGGAGCAGGGCTGCCTGAGGCGCCCGGAACGGACCACCTAAGATACGTTTGAAGTTTGAGGGGACAAGACAAGCAAGCAGCCCCAGTCTCTGTGCCTCTGTGCGAGCAGTGCCATGGGCAGATGAGGCTGAGCAACAGCTTTCCAGGCTAGCTCTTTCTGCCTGCGAGCTATCTGCAGACGTTTGCATTTTCGGAGCAGGGCTGCCGGAAGCGCCCGGCACAGACCACCTAAGATACGTTTGAAGTTTGAGGGGACAAGACAAGCAAGCAGCCCCAGTCTCTGTGCCTCTGTGCGAGCAGTGCCATGGGCAGATGAGGCTGAGCAACAGCTTTCCAGGCTAGCTCTTTCTGCCTGCGAGCTATCTGCAGACGTTCGCATTTTCGGAGCAGGGCTGCCGGAGGCGCCCGGCACGGACCACCTAAGCTACATTTGAAGTTTGAGGGGGAAAGACAAGCAAGCAGCCCCAGTCTCTGTGCCTCTGTGCGAGCAGTGCCATGGGCAGATGAGGCTGAGCAACAGCTTTCCAGGCTAGCTCTTTCTGCCTGCGAGCTATCTGCAGACGTTTGCATTTTCGGAGCAGGTCTGTCAGAGGTGCCCGGCACGGACCACCTAAGATACGTTTGAAGTTTGAGGGGACAAGACAAGCAAGCAGCCCCAGTCTCTGTGCCTCTGTGCGAGCAGTGCCATGGGCAGATGAGGCTGAGCAACAGCTTTCCAGGCTAGCTCTTTCTGCCTGCGAGCTATCTGCAGACGTTTGCATTTTCGGAGCAGGGCTGCCGGATGCGCCCGGCACGGACCACCTAAGCTACGTTTGAAGTTTGAGGGGACAAGACAAGCAAGCAGCCTCAGTCTCTGTGCCTCTGTGCGAGCAGTGCCATGGGCAGATGAGGCTGAGCAACAGCTTTCCAGGCTAGCTCTTTCTGCCTGCGAGCTATCTGCAGACGTTTGCATTTTCGGAGCAGGTCTGTCAGAGGTGCCCGGCACGGACCACCTAAGATACGTTTGAAGTTTGAGGGGACAAGACAAGCAAGCAGCCCCAGTCTCTGTGCCTCTGTGCGAGCAGTGCCATGGGCAGATGAGGCTGAGCAACAGCTTTCCAGGCTAGCTCTTTCTGCCTGCGAGCTATCTGCAGACGTTCACATTTTCGGAGCAGGGCTGCCGGAGGCGCCCGGCACGGACCACCTAAGCTACGTTTGAAGTTTGAGGGGACAAGACAAGCAAGCAGCCCCAGTCTCTGTGCCTCTGTGCGAGCAGTGCCATGGGCAGATGAGGCTGAGCAACAGCTTTCCAGGCTAGCTCTTTCTGCCTGCCAGCTATCTGCAGACGTTTGCATTTTCGGAGCAGGGCTGCCGGATGCGCCCGGCACGGACCACCTAAGCTACGTTTGAAGTTTGAGGGGACAAGACAAGCAAGCAGCCTCAGTCTCTGTGCCTCTGTGCGAGCAGTGCCATGGGCAGATGAGGCTGAGCAACAGCTTTCCAGGCTAGCTCTTTCTGCCTGCGAGCTATCTGCAGACGTTTGCATTTTCTGAGCAGGGCTGCCTGAGGCGCCCGGCACGGACCACCTAAGATACGTTTGAAGTTTGAGGGGACAAGACAAGCAAGCAGCCCCAGTCTCTGTGCCTCTGTGCGAGCAGTGCCATGGGCAGATGAGGCTGAGCAACAGCTTTCCAGGCTAGCTCTTTCTGCCTGCGAGCTATCTGCAGACGTTTGCATTTTCGGAGCAGGGCTGCCGGAAGCGCCCGGCACAGACCACCTAAGATACGTTTGAAGTTTGAGGGGACAAGACAAGCAAGCAGCCCCAGTCTCTGTGCCTCTGTGCGAGCAGTGCCATGGGCAGATGAGGCTGAGCAACAGCTTTCCAGGCTAGCTCTTTCTGCCTGCGAGCTATCTGCAGACGTTCGCATTTTCGGAGCAGGGCTGCCGGAGGCGCCCGGCACGGACCACCTAAGATACGTTTGAAGTTTGAGGGGACAAGACAAGCAAGCAGCCCCAGTCTCTGTGCCTCTGTGCGAGCAGTGCCATGGGCAGATGAGGCTGAGCAACAGCTTTCCAGGCTAGCTCTTTCTGCCTGCGAGCTATCTGCAGACGTTCGCATTTTCGGAGCAGGGCTGCCGGAAGCGCCCGGCACAGACCACCTAAGATACGTTTGAAGTTTGAGGGGACAAGACAAGCAAGCAGCCCCAGTCTCTGTGCCTCTGTGCGAGCAGTGCCATGGGCAGATGAGGCTGAGCAACAGCTTTCCAGGCTAGCTCTTTCTGCCTGCGAGCTATCTGCAGACGTTCGCATTTTCGGAGCAGGGCTGCCGGAGGCGCCCGGCACGGACCACCTAAGCTACATTTGAAGTTTGAGGGGGAAAGACAAGCAAGCAGCCCCAGTCTCTGTGCCTCTGTGCGAGCAGTGCCATGGGCAGATGAGGCTGAGCAACAGCTTTCCAGGCTAGCTCTTTCTGCCTGCGAGCTATCTGCAGACGTTCGCATTTTCGGAGCAGGGCTGCCGGAGGCGCCCGGCACGGACCACCTAAGATACGTTTGAAGTTTGAGGGGACAAGACAAGCAAGCAGCCCCAGTCTCTGTGCCTCTGTGCGAGCAGTGCCATGGGCAGATGAGGCTGAGCAACAGCTTTCCAGGCTAGCTCTTTCTGCCTGCGAGCTATCTGCAGACGTTTGCATTTTCGTATCAGGGCTGCCGGAAGCGCCCGGCACAGACCACCTAAGCTACGTTTGAAGTTTGAGGGGACAAGACAAGCAAGCAGCCCCAGTCTCTGTGCCTCTGTGCGAGCAGTGCCATGGGCAGATGAGGCTGAGCAACAGCTTTCCAGGCTAGCTCTTTCTGCCTGCGAGCTATCTGCAGACGTTCGCATTTTCGGAGCAGGGCTGCCGGAGGCGCCCGGCACGGACCACCTAAGCTACGTTTGAAGTTTGAGGGGGCAAAACAAGCAAGCAGCCCCAGTCTCTGTGCCTCTGTGCGAGCAGTGCCATGGGCAGATGAGGCTGAGCAACAGCTTTCCAGGCTAGCTCTTTCTGCCTGCGAGCTATCTGCAGACGTTTGCATTTTCGGAGCAGGGCTGCCGGAAGCGCCCGGCACAGACCACCTAAGATACGTTTGAAGTTTGAGGGGACAAGACAAGCAAGCAGCCCCAGTCTCTGTGCCTCTGTGCGAGCAGTGCCATGGGCAGATGAGGCTGAGCAACAGCTTTCCAGGCTAGCTCTTTCTGCCTGCGAGCTATCTGCAGACGTTCGCATTTTCGGAGCAGGGCTGCCGGAGGCGCCCGGCACGGACCACCTAAGCTACATTTGAAGTTTGAGGGGGAAAGACAAGCAAGCAGCCCCAGTCTCTGTGCCTCTGTGCGAGCAGTGCCATGGGCAGATGAGGCTGAGCAACAGCTTTCCAGGCTAGCTCTTTCTGCCTGCGAGCTATCTGCAGACGTTTGCATTTTCGGAGCAGGTCTGTCAGAGGTGCCCGGCACGGACCACCTAAGATACGTTTGAAGTTTGAGGGGACAAGACAAGCAAGCAGCCCCAGTCTCTGTGCCTCTGTGCGAGCAGTGCCATGGGCAGATGAGGCTGAGCAACAGCTTTCCAGGCTAGCTCTTTCTGCCTGCGAGCTATCTGCAGACGTTTGCATTTTCGGAGCAGGGCTGCCGGATGCGCCCGGCACGGACCACCTAAGCTACGTTTGAAGTTTGAGGGGACAAGACAAGCAAGCAGCCTCAGTCTCTGTGCCTCTGTGCGAGCAGTGCCATGGGCAGATGAGGCTGAGCAACAGCTTTCCAGGCTAGCTCTTTCTGCCTGCGAGCTATCTGCAGACGTTTGCATTTTCGGAGCAGGTCTGTCAGAGGTGCCCGGCACGGACCACCTAAGATACGTTTGAAGTTTGAGGGGACAAGACAAGCAAGCAGCCCCAGTCTCTGTGCCTCTGTGCGAGCAGTGCCATGGGCAGATGAGGCTGAGCAACAGCTTTCCAGGCTAGCTCTTTCTGCCTGCGAGCTATCTGCAGACGTTCACATTTTCGGAGCAGGGCTGCCGGAGGCGCCCGGCACGGACCACCTAAGCTACGTTTGAAGTTTGAGGGGACAAGACAAGCAAGCAGCCCCAGTCTCTGTGCCTCTGTGCGAGCAGTGCCATGGGCAGATGAGGCTGAGCAACAGCTTTCCAGGCTAGCTCTTTCTGCCTGCCAGCTATCTGCAGACGTTTGCATTTTCGGAGCAGGGCTGCCGGATGCGCCCGGCACGGACCACCTAAGCTACGTTTGAAGTTTGAGGGGACAAGACAAGCAAGCAGCCTCAGTCTCTGTGCCTCTGTGCGAGCAGTGCCATGGGCAGATGAGGCTGAGCAACAGCTTTCCAGGCTAGCTCTTTCTGCCTGCGAGCTATCTGCAGACGTTTGCATTTTCTGAGCAGGGCTGCCTGAGGCGCCCGGCACGGACCACCTAAGATACGTTTGAAGTTTGAGGGGACAAGACAAGCAAGCAGCCCCAGTCTCTGTGCCTCTGTGCGAGCAGTGCCATGGGCAGATGAGGCTGAGCAACAGCTTTCCAGGCTAGCTCTTTCTGCCTGCGAGCTATCTGCAGACGTTTGCATTTTCGGAGCAGGGCTGCCGGAAGCGCCCGGCACAGACCACCTAAGATACGTTTGAAGTTTGAGGGGACAAGACAAGCAAGCAGCCCCAGTCTCTGTGCCTCTGTGCGAGCAGTGCCATGGGCAGATGAGGCTGAGCAACAGCTTTCCAGGCTAGCTCTTTCTGCCTGCGAGCTATCTGCAGACGTTCGCATTTTCGGAGCAGGGCTGCCGGAGGCGCCCGGCACGGACCACCTAAGATACGTTTGAAGTTTGAGGGGACAAGACAAGCAAGCAGCCCCAGTCTCTGTGCCTCTGTGCGAGCAGTGCCATGGGCAGATGAGGCTGAGCAACAGCTTTCCAGGCTAGCTCTTTCTGCCTGCGAGCTATCTGCAGACGTTCGCATTTTCGGAGCAGGGCTGCCGGAAGCGCCCGGCACAGACCACCTAAGATACGTTTGAAGTTTGAGGGGACAAGACAAGCAAGCAGCCCCAGTCTCTGTGCCTCTGTGCGAGCAGTGCCATGGGCAGATGAGGCTGAGCAACAGCTTTCCAGGCTAGCTCTTTCTGCCTGCGAGCTATCTGCAGACGTTCGCATTTTCGGAGCAGGGCTGCCGGAGGCGCCCGGCACGGACCACCTAAGCTACATTTGAAGTTTGAGGGGGAAAGACAAGCAAGCAGCCCCAGTCTCTGTGCCTCTGTGCGAGCAGTGCCATGGGCAGATGAGGCTGAGCAACAGCTTTCCAGGCTAGCTCTTTCTGCCTGCGAGCTATCTGCAGACGTTCGCATTTTCGGAGCAGGGCTGCCGGAGGCGCCCGGCACGGACCACCTAAGATACGTTTGAAGTTTGAGGGGACAAGACAAGCAAGCAGCCCCAGTCTCTGTGCCTCTGTGCGAGCAGTGCCATGGGCAGATGAGGCTGAGCAACAGCTTTCCAGGCTAGCTCTTTCTGCCTGCGAGCTATCTGCAGACGTTTGCATTTTCGTATCAGGGCTGCCGGAAGCGCCCGGCACAGACCACCTAAGCTACGTTTGAAGTTTGAGGGGACAAGACAAGCAAGCAGCCCCAGTCTCTGTGCCTCTGTGCGAGCAGTGCCATGGGCAGATGAGGCTGAGCAACAGCTTTCCAGGCTAGCTCTTTCTGCCTGCGAGCTATCTGCAGACGTTCGCATTTTCGGAGCAGGGCTGCCGGAGGCGCCCGGCACGGACCACCTAAGCTACGTTTGAAGTTTGAGGGGGCAAAACAAGCAAGCAGCCCCAGTCTCTGTGCCTCTGTGCGAGCAGTGCCATGGGCAGATGAGGCTGAGCAACAGCTTTCCAGGCTAGCTCTTTCTGCCTGCGATCTATCTGCAGACATTCGCATTTTCGGAGCAGGGCTGCCGGATGCGTCCGGCACGGACCACCTAAGCTACATTTGAAGTTTGAGGGGACAAGACAAGCAAGCAGCCCCAGTCTCTGTGCCTCTGTGCGAGCAGTGCCATGGGCAGATGAGGCTGAGCAACAGCTTTCCAGGCTAGCTCTTTCTGCCTGCGAGCTATCTGCAGACGTTCGCATTTTTGGAGCAGGGCTGCCGGATGCGCCTGGCACAGACCACCTAAGATACATTTGAAGTTTGAGGGGACAAGACAAGCAAGCAGCCCCAGTCTCTGTGCCTCTGTGCGAGCAGTGCCATGGGCAGATGAGGCTGAGCAACAGCTTTCCAGGCTAGCTCTTTCTGCCTGCGAGCTATCTGCAGACGTTCGCATTTTCGGAGCAGGGCTGCCGGAGGCGCCCGGCACGGACCACCTAAGCTACATTTGAAGTTTGAGAGGGCAAAACAAGCAAGCAGCCCCAGTCTCTGTGCCTCTGTGCGAGCAGTGCCATGGGCAGATGAGGCTGAGCAACAGCTTTCCAGGCTAGCTCTTTCTGCCTGCGAGCTATCTGCAGACGTTTGCATTTTCGGAGCAGGGCTGCCGGAGGCGCCCGGCACGGACCACGTAAGCTACGTTTGAAGTTTGAGGGGACAAGACAAGCAAGCAGCCCCAGTCTCTGTGCCTCTGTGCGAGCAGTGCCATGGGCAGATGAGGCTGAGCAACAGCTTTCCAGGCTAGCTCTTTCTGCCTGCGAGCTATCTGCAGACGTTCGCAGTTTCGGAGCAGGGCTGCCGGAGGCGCCCGGCACGGACCACCTAAGCTACGTTTGAAGTTTGAGGGGGCAAAACAAGCAAGCAGCCCCAGTCTCTGTGCCTCTGTGTGAGCAGTGCCATGGGCAGATGAGGCTGAGCAACAGCTTTCCAGGCTAGCTCTTTCTGCCTGCGATCTATCTGCAGACATTCGCATTTTCGGAGCAGGGCTGCCGGATGCGTCCGGCACGGACCACCTAAGCTACATTTGAAGTTTGAGGGGACAAGACAAGCAAGCAGCCCCAGTCTCTGTGCCTCTGTGCGAGCAGTGCCATGGGCAGATGAGGCTGAGCAACAGCTTTCCAGGCTAGCTCTTTCTGCCTGCGAGCTATCTGCAGACGTTCGCATTTTTGGAGCAGGGCTGCTGGAGGCGCCCGGCACGGACCACCTAAGATACGTTTGAAGTTTGAGGGGACAAGACAAGCAAGCAGCCCCAGTCTCTGTGCCTCTGTGCGAGCAGTGCCATGGGCAGATGAGGCTGAGCAACAGCTTTCCAGGCTAGCTCTTTCTGCCTGCGAGCTATCTGCAGACGTTCGCATTTTCGGAGCAAGGCTGCCGGAGGCGCCCGGCACGGACCACCTAAGCTACGTTTGAAGTTTGAGGGGACAAGACAAGCAAGCAGCCCCAGTCTCTGTGCCTCTGTGCGAGCAGTGCCATGGGCAGATGAGGCTGAGCAACAGCTTTCCAGGCTAGCTCTTTCTGCCTGCGAGCTATCTGCAGACGTTCGCATTTTTGGAGCAGGGCTGCCGGAGGCGCCCGGCACGGACCACCTAAGCTACGTTTGAAGTTTGAGGGGACAAGACAAGCAAGCAGCCCCAGTCTCTGTGCCTCTGTGCGAGCAGTGCCATGGGCAGATGAGGCTGAGCAACAGCTTTCCAGGCTAGCTCTTTCTGCCTGCCAGCTATCTGCAGACGTTTGCATTTTCGGAGCAGGGCTGCCGGAGGCGCCCGGCACGGACCACCTAAGCTACGTTTGAAGTTTGAGGGGACAAGACAAGCAAGCAGCCCCAGTCTCTGTGCCTCTGTGCGAGCAGTGCCATGGGCAGATGAGGCTGAGCAACAGCTTTCCAGGCTAGCTCTTTCTGCCTGCGAGCTATCTGCAGACGTTCGCATTTTCGGAGCAGGGCTGCCGGAGGCGCCCGGCACGGACCACCTAAGCTACATTTGAAGTTTGAGGGGGAAAGACAAGCAAGCAGCCCCAGTCTCTGTGCCTCTGTGCGAGCAGTGCCATGGGCAGATGAGGCTGAGCAACAGCTTTCCAGGCTAGCTCTTTCTGCCTGCGAGCTATCTGCAGACGTTTGCATTTTCGGAGCAGGGCTGCCGGATGCGCCCGGCACGGACCACGTAAGCTACGTTTGAAGTTGGAGGGGACAAGACAAGCAAGCAGCCCCAGTCTCTGTGCCTCTGTGCGAGCAGTGCCATGGGCAGATGAGGCTGAGCAACAGCTTTCCAGGCTAGCTCTTTCTGCCTGCGAGCTATCTGCAGACGTTTGCATTTTCGGAGCAGGGCTGCCAGAGGCGCCCGGCACGGACCACCTAAGATACGTTTGAAGTTTGAGGGGACAAGACAAGCAAGCAGCCCCAGTCTCTGTGCCTCTGTGCGAGCAGTGCCATGGGCAGATGAGGCTGAGCAACAGCTTTCCAGGCTAGCTCTTTCTGCCTGCGAGCTATCTGCAGACGTTTGCATTTTCGGAGCAGGGCTGCCGGATGCGCCCGGCAAGGACCACCTAAGCTACGTTTGAAGTTTGAGGGGGCAAAACAAGCAAGCAGCCCCAGTCTCTGTGCCTCTGTGCGAGCAGTGCCATGGGCAGATGAGGCTGAGCAACAGCTTTCCAGGCTAGCTCTTTCTGCCTGCGAGCTATCTGCAGACATTCGCATTTTCGGAGCAGGGCTGCCGGATGCGACCGGCACGGACCACCTAAGCTACATTTGAAGTTTGAGGGGACAAGACAAGCAAGCAGCCCCAGTCTCTGTGCCTCCGTGCGAGCAGTGCCATGGGCAGATGAGGCTGAGCAACAGCTTTCCAGGCTAGCTCTTTCTGCCTGCGAGCTATCTGCAGACGTTCGCATTTTCGGAGCAGGGCTGCCGGAGGCGCCCGGCACAGACCACCTAAGCTACATTTGAAGTTTGAGGGGACAAGACAAGCCAGTAGCCCCAGTCTCTGTGCCTCTGTGCGAGCAGTGCCATGGGCAGATGAGGCTGAGCAACAGCTTTCCAGGCTAGCTCTTTCTGCCTGCGAGCTATCTACAGACGTTTGCATTTTCGGAGCAGGGCTGCCGGAGGCGCCCGGCACGGACCACCTAAGCTACATTTGAAGTTTGAGGGGACAAGACAAGCAAGCAGCCTCAGTCTCTGTGCCTCTGTGCGAGCAGTGCCATGGGCAGATGAGGCTGAGCAACAGCTTTCCAGGCTAGCTCTTTCTGCCTGCCAGCTATCTGCAGACGTTTGCATTTTCGGAGCAGGGCTGCCGGATGCGCCTGGCACGGACCACCTAAGCTACATTTGAAGTTTGAGGGGACAAGACAAGCAAGCAGCCCCAGTCTCTGTGCCTCTGTGCGAGCAGTGCCATGGGCAGATGAGGCTGAGCAACAGCTTTCCAGGCTAGCTCTTTCTGCCTGCCAGCTATCTGCAGACGTTTGCATTTTCGGAGCAGGGCTGCCGGAGGCGCCCGGCACGGACCACCTAAGCTACATTTGAAGTTTGAGGGGGAAAGACAAGCAAGCAGCCCCAGTCTCTGTGCCTCTGTGCGAGCAGTGCCATGGGCAGATGAGGCTGAGCAACAGCTTTCCAGGCTACCTCTTTCTGCCTGCGAGCTATCTGCAGACGTTGGCATTATCGGAGCAGGGCTGACGGATGCGCCCGGCACGGACCACCTAAGCTACATTTGAAGTTTGAGGGGACAAGACAAGCGAGCAGCCTCAGTCTCTGTGCCTCTGTGCGAGCAGTGCCATGGCAGATGAGGCTGAGCAACAGCTTTCCAGGCTAGCACTTTCTGCCTGCGATCTATCTGCAGACGTTTGCATTTTCGGAGCAGGGCTGCCTGAGGCGCCCGGCACGGACCACCTAAGATACGTTTGAAGTTTGAGGGGACAAGACAAGCAAGCAGCCCCAGTCTCTGTGCCTCTGTGCGAGCAGTGCCATGGGCAGATGAGGCTGAGCAACAGCTTTCCAGGCTAGCTCTTTCTGCCTGCGAGCTATCTGCAGACGTTCGCATTTTCGGAGCAGGGCTGCCGGAGGCGCCCGGCACGGACCACCTAAGCTACATTTGAAGTTTGAGGG
This sequence comes from Opisthocomus hoazin, assembly GCF_030867145.1. NCBI lineage: Eukaryota > Metazoa > Chordata > Aves > Opisthocomiformes > Opisthocomidae > Opisthocomus > Opisthocomus hoazin. The sequence continues at coordinate 412,673 of NW_027448898.1, forward strand.
GACAAGACAAGCAAGCAGCCCCAGTCTCTGTGCCTCTGTGCGAGCAGTGCCATGGGCAGATGAGGCTGAGCAACAGCTTTCCAGGCTAGCTCTTTCTGCCTGCGAGCTATCTGCAGACGTTTGCATTTTCGGATCAGGGCTGCCGGAAGCGCCCGGCACAGACCACCTAAGCTACGTTTGAAGTTTGAGGGGACAAGACAAGCAAGCAGCCCCAGTCTCTGTGCCTCTGTGCGAGCAGTGCCATTGGCAGATGAGGCTGAGCAACAGCTTTCCAGGCTAGCTCTTTCTGCCTGCGAGCTATCTGCAGACGTTCGCATTTTCGGAGCAGGGCTGCCGGATGCGCCCGGCACGGACCACCTAAGCTACGTTTGAAGTTTGAGGGGGCAAAACAAGCAAGCAGCCCCAGTCTCTGTGCCTCTGTGCGAGCAGTGCCATGGGCAGATGAGGCTGAGCAACAGCTTTCCAGGCTAGCTCTTTCTGCCTGCGATCTATCTGCAGACATTCGCATTTTCGGAGCAGGGCTGCCGGATGCGTCCGGCACGGACCACCTAAGATACATTTGAAGTTTGAGGGGACAAGACAAGCAAGCAGCCCCAGTCTCTGTGCCTCTGTGCGAGCAGTGCCATGGGCAGATGAGGCTGAGCAACAGCTTTCCAGGCTAGCTCTTTCTGCCTGCGAGCTATCTGCAGACGTTCGCATTTTCGGAGCAGGGCTGCCGGAGGCGCCTGGCACGGACCACCTAAGCTACGTTTGAAGTTTGAGGGGACAAGACAAGCAAGCAGCCCCAGTCTCTGTGCCTCTGTGCGAGCAGTGCCATGGGCAGATGAGGCTGAGCAACAGCTTTCCAGGCTAGCTCTTTCTGCCTGCGAGCTATCTGCAGACGTTCGCATTTTCGGAGCAGGGCTGCCGGATGCGCCCGGCACGGACCACCTAAGCTACATTTGAAGTTTGAGGGGGCAAAACAAGCAAGCAGCCCCAGTCTCTGTGCCTCTGTGCGAGCAGTGCCATGGGCAGATGAGGCTGAGCAACAGCTTTCCAGGCTCGCTCTTTCTGCCTGCCAGCTATCTACAGACGTTCGCATTTTTGGAGCAGGGCTGCCGGAGGCGCCAGGCACGGACCACCTAAGCTACGTTTGAAGTTTGAGGGGACAAGACAAGCAAGCAGCCCCAGTCTCTGTGCCTCTGTGCGAGCAGTGCCATGGGCAGATGAGGCTGAGCAACAGCTTTCCAGGCTAGCTCTTTCTGCCTGCGAGCTATCTGCAGACGTTTGCATTTTCGGAGCAGGGCTGCCGGAGGCGCACGGCACAGACCACCTAAGCTACATTTGAAGTTTGAGGGGACAAGACAAGCAAGCAGCCCCAGTCTCTGTGCCTCTGTGCGAGCAGTGCCATGGGCAGATGAGGCTGAGCAACAGCTTTCCAGGCTAGCTCTTTCTGCCTGCGAGCTATCTGCAGACATTCGCATTTTCGGAGCAGGGCTGCCGGATGCGCCCGGCACGGACCACCTAAGCTACTTTTGAAGTTTGAGGGGACAAGACAAGCAAGCAGCCCCAGTCTCTGTGCCTCTGTGCGAGCAGTGCCATGGGCAGATGAGGCTGAGCAACAGCTTTCCAGGCTAGCTCTTTCTGCCTGCGAGCTATCTGCAGACGTTTGCTTTTTCGGAGCAGGGCTGCCGGAGGCGCCCGGCACGGACCACCTAAGCTACGTTTGAAGTTTGAGGGGACAAGACAAGCAAGCAGCCCCAGTCTCTGTGCCTCTGTGCGAGCAGTGCCATGGGCAGATGAGGCTGAGCAACAGCTTTCCAGGCTAGCTCTTTCTGCCTGCGAGCTATCTGCAGACGTTTGCATTTTCGGAGCAGGGCTGCCGGATGAGCCCGGCACGGACCACCTAAGCTACATTTGAAGTTTGAGGGGACAAGACAAGCAAGCAGCCCCAGTCTCTGTGCCTCTGTGCGAGCAGTGCCATGGGCAGATGAGGCTGAGCAACAGCTTTCCAGGCTAGCTCTTTCTGCCTGCGAGCTATCTGCAGACGTTCGCATTTTCGGAGCAAGGCTGCCGGAGGCGCCCGGCACGGACCACCTAAGCTACGTTTGAAGTTTGAGGGGACAAGACAAGCAAGCAGCCCCAGTCTCTGTGCCTCTGTGCGAGCAGTGCCATGGGCAGATGAGGCTGAGCAACAGCTTTCCAGGCTAGCTCTTTCTGCCTGCGAGCTATCTGCAGACGTTCGCATTTTCGGAGCAGGGCTGCCGGATGCGCCCGGCACGGACCACCTAAGCTACGTTTGAAGTTTGAGGGGACAAGACAAGCAAGCAGCCCCAGTCTCTGTGCCTCTGTGCGAGCAGTGCCATGGGCAGATGAGGCTGAGCAACAGCTTTCCAGGCTAGCTCTTTCTGCCTGCGAGCTATCTGCAGACGTTTGCATTTTCGGAGCAGGGCTGCCGGAGGCGCCCGGCACGGACCACCTAAGCTACGTTTGAAGTTGGAGGGGACAAGACAAGCAAGCAGCCCCAGTCTCTGTGCCTCTGTGCGAGCAGTGCCATGGGCAGATGAGGCTGAGCAACAGCTTTCCAGGCTAGCTCTTTCTGCCTGCGAGCTATCTGCAGACGTTGGCATTATCGGAGCAGGGCTGACGGATGCGCCCGGCACGGACCACCTAAGCTACATTTGAAGTTTGAGGGGACAAGACAAGCGAGCAGCCTCAGTCTCTGTGCCTCTGTGCGAGCAGTGCCATGGCAGATGAGGCTGAGCAACAGCTTTCCAGGCTAGCACTTTCTGCCTGCGATCTATCTGCAGACGTTTGCATTTTCGGAGCAGGGCTGCCTGAGGCGACCGGCACGGACCACCTAAGATACGTTTGAAGTTTGAGGGGACAAGACAAGCAAGCAGCCCCAGTCTCTGTGCCTCTGTGCGAGCAGTGCCATGGGCAGATGAGGCTGAGCAACAGCTTTCCAGGCTAGCTCTTTCTGCCTGCGAGCTATCTGCAGACGTTCGCATTTTCGGAGCAGGGCTGCCGGAGGCGCCCGGCACGGACCACCTAAGCTACATTTGAAGTTTGAGGGGACAAGACAAGCAAGCAGCCCCAGTCTCTGTGCCTCTGTGCGAGCAGTGCCATGGGCAGATGAGGCTGAGCAACAGCTTTCCAGGCTAGCTCTTTCTGCCTGCGAGCTATCTGCAGACGTTTGCATTTTCGGAGCAGGGCTGCCGGATGCGCCCGGCAAGGACCACCTAAGCTACGTTTGAAGTTTGAGGGGGCAAAACAAGCAAGCAGCCCCAGTCTCTGTGCCTCCGTGCGAGCAGTGCCATGGGCAGATGAGGCTGAGCAACAGCTTTCCAGGCTAGCTCTTTCTGCCTGCGAGCTATCTGCAGACGTTCGCATTTTCGGAGCAGGGCTGCCGGAGGCGCCCGGCACAGACCACCTAAGCTACATTTGAAGTTTGAGGGGACAAGACAAGCCAGTAGCCCCAGTCTCTGTGCCTCTGTGCGAGCAGTGCCATGGGCAGATGAGGCTGAGCAACAGCTTTCCAGGCTAGCTCTTTCTGCCTGCGAGCTATCTACAGACGTTTGCATTTTCGGAGCAGGGCTGCCGGAGGCGCCCGGCACGGACCACCTAAGCTACATTTGAAGTTTGAGGGGGCAAAACAAGCAAGCAGCCTCAGTCTCTGTGCCTCTGTGCGAGCAGTGCCATGGGCAGATGAGGCTGAGCAACAGCTTTCCAGGCTAGCTCTTTCTGCCTGCCAGCTATCTGCAGACGTTTGCATTTTCGGAGCAGGGCTGCCGGATGCGCCTGGCACGGACCACCTAAGCTACATTTGAAGTTTGAGGGGACAAGACAAGCAAGCAGCCCCAGTCTCTGTGCCTCTGTGCGAGCAGTGCCATGGGCAGATGAGGCTGAGCAACAGCTTTCCAGGCTAGCTCTTTCTGCCTGCCAGCTATCTGCAGACGTTCGCATTTTCAGAGCAGGGCTGCCGGAGGCGCCCGGCACGGACCACCTAAGCTACGTTTGAAGTTTGAGGGGACAAGACAAGCAAGCAGCCCCAGTCTCTGTGCCTCTGTGCGAGCAGTGCCATGGGCAGATGAGGCTGAGCAACAGCTTTCCAGGCTAGCTCTTTCTGCCTGCGAGCTATCTGCAGACGTTCGCATTTTCGGAGCAGGGCTGCCGGAGGCGCCCGGCACGGACCACCTAAGCTACGTTTGAAGTTTGAGGGGACAAGACAAGCAAGCAGCCCCAGTCTCTGTGCCTCTGTGCGAGCAGTGCCATGGGCAGATGAGGCTGAGCAACAGCTTTCCAGGCTAGCTCTTTCTGCCTGCGAGCTATCTGCAGACGTTTGCATTTTCGGAGCAGGGCTGCCGGATGCGCCCGGCACGGACCACGTAAGCTACGTTTGAAGTTTGAGGGGACAAGACAAGCAAGCAGCCTCAGTCTCTGTGCCTCTGTGCGAGCAGTGCCATGGGCAGATGAGGCTGAGCAACAGCTTTCCAGGCTAGCTCTTTCTGCCTGCGAGCTATCTGCAGACGTTTGCATTTTCGGAGCAGGGCTGCCAGAGGCGCCCGGCACGGACCACCTAAGATACGTTTGAAGTTTGAGGGGACAAGACAAGCAAGCAGCCCCAGTCTCTGTGCCTCTGTGCGAGCAGTGCCATGGGCAGATGAGGCTGAGCAACAGCTTTCCAGGCTAGCTCTTTCTGCCTGCGAGCTATCTGCAGACGTTTGCATTTTCGGAGCAGGGCTGCCGGATGCGCCCGGCAAGGACCACCTAAGCTACGTTTGAAGTTTGAGGGGGCAAAACAAGCAAGCAGCCCCAGTCTCTGTGCCTCTGTGCGAGCAGTGCCATGGGCAGATGAGGCTGAGCAACAGCTTTCCAGGCTAGCTCTTTCTGCCTGCGAGCTATCTGCAGACATTCGCATTTTCGGAGCAGGGCTGCCGGATGCGACCGGCACGGACCACCTAAGCTACATTTGAAGTTTGAGGGGACAAGACAAGCAAGCAGCCCCAGTCTCTGTGCCTCCGTGCGAGCAGTGCCATGGGCAGATGAGGCTGAGCAACAGCTTTCCAGGCTAGCTCTTTCTGCCTGCGAGCTATCTGCAGACGTTCGCATTTTCGGAGCAGGGCTGCCGGAGGCGCCCGGCACAGACCACCTAAGCTACATTTGAAGTTTGAGGGGACAAGACAAGCCAGTAGCCCCAGTCTCTGTGCCTCTGTGCGAGCAGTGCCATGGGCAGATGAGGCTGAGCAACAGCTTTCCAGGCTAGCTCTTTCTGCCTGCGAGCTATCTACAGACGTTTGCATTTTCGGAGCAGGGCTGCCGGAGGCGCCCGGCACGGACCACCTAAGCTACATTTGAAGTTTGAGGGGGCAAAACAAGCAAGCAGCCTCAGTCTCTGTGCCTCTGTGCGAGCAGTGCCATGGGCAGATGAGGCTGAGCAACAGCTTTCCAGGCTAGCTCTTTCTGCCTGCCAGCTATCTGCAGACGTTTGCATTTTCGGAGCAGGGCTGCCGGATGCGCCTGGCACGGACCACCTAAGCTACATTTGAAGTTTGAGGGGACAAGACAAGCAAGCAGCCCCAGTCTCTGTGCCTCTGTGCGAGCAGTGCCATGGGCAGATGAGGCTGAGCAACAGCTTTCCAGGCTAGCTCTTTCTGCCTGCCAGCTATCTGCAGACGTTTGCATTTTCGGAGCAGGGCTGCCGGAGGCGCCCGGCACGGACCACCTAAGCTACATTTGAAGTTTGAGGGGGAAAGACAAGCAAGCAGCCCCAGTCTCTGTGCCTCTGTGCGAGCAGTGCCATGGGCAGATGAGGCTGAGCAACAGCTTTCCAGGCTAGCTCTTTCTGCCTGCGAGCTATCTGCAGACGTTGGCATTATCGGAGCAGGGCTGACGGATGCGCCCGGCACGGACCACCTAAGCTACATTTGAAGTTTGAGGGGACAAGACAAGCGAGCAGCCTCAGTCTCTGTGCCTCTGTGCGAGCAGTGCCATGGCAGATGAGGCTGAGCAACAGCTTTCCAGGCTAGCACTTTCTGCCTGCGATCTATCTGCAGACGTTTGCATTTTCGGAGCAGGGCTGCCTGAGGCGACCGGCACGGACCACCTAAGATACGTTTGAAGTTTGAGGGGACAAGACAAGCAAGCAGCCCCAGTCTCTGTGCCTCTGTGCGAGCAGTGCCATGGGCAGATGAGGCTGAGCAACAGCTTTCCAGGCTAGCTCTTTCTGCCTGCGAGCTATCTGCAGACGTTCGCATTTTCGGAGCAGGGCTGCCGGAGGCGCCCGGCACGGACCACCTAAGCTACATTTGAAGTTTGAGGGGACAAGACAAGCAAGCAGCCCCAGTCTCTGTGCCTCTGTGCGAGCAGTGCCATGGGCAGATGAGGCTGAGCAACAGCTTTCCAGGCTAGCTCTTTCTGCCTGCGAGCTATCTGCAGACGTTTGCATTTTCGGAGCAGGGCTGCCGGATGCGCCCGGCAAGGACCACCTAAGCTACGTTTGAAGTTTGAGGGGGCAAAACAAGCAAGCAGCCCCAGTCTCTGTGCCTCCGTGCGAGCAGTGCCATGGGCAGATGAGGCTGAGCAACAGCTTTCCAGGCTAGCTCTTTCTGCCTGCGAGCTATCTGCAGACGTTCGCATTTTCGGAGCAGGGCTGCCGGAGGCGCCCGGCACAGACCACCTAAGCTACATTTGAAGTTTGAGGGGACAAGACAAGCCAGTAGCCCCAGTCTCTGTGCCTCTGTGCGAGCAGTGCCATGGGCAGATGAGGCTGAGCAACAGCTTTCCAGGCTAGCTCTTTCTGCCTGCGAGCTATCTACAGACGTTTGCATTTTCGGAGCAGGGCTGCCGGAGGCGCCCGGCACGGACCACCTAAGCTACATTTGAAGTTTGAGGGGGCAAAACAAGCAAGCAGCCTCAGTCTCTGTGCCTCTGTGCGAGCAGTGCCATGGGCAGATGAGGCTGAGCAACAGCTTTCCAGGCTAGCTCTTTCTGCCTGCCAGCTATCTGCAGACGTTTGCATTTTCGGAGCAGGGCTGCCGGATGCGCCTGGCACGGACCACCTAAGCTACATTTGAAGTTTGAGGGGACAAGACAAGCAAGCAGCCCCAGTCTCTGTGCCTCTGTGCGAGCAGTGCCATGGGCAGATGAGGCTGAGCAACAGCTTTCCAGGCTAGCTCTTTCTGCCTGCCAGCTATCTGCAGACGTTTGCATTTTCGGAGCAGGGCTGCCGGAGGCGCCCGGCACGGACCACCTAAGCTACATTTGAAGTTTGAGGGGGAAAGACAAGCAAGCAGCCCCAGTCTCTGTGCCTCTGTGCGAGCAGTGCCATGGGCAGATGAGGCTGAGCAACAGCTTTCCAGGCTAGCTCTTTCTGCCTGCGAGCTATCTGCAGACGTTGGCATTATCGGAGCAGGGCTGACGGATGCGCCCGGCACGGACCACCTAAGCTACATTTGAAGTTTGAGGGGACAAGACAAGCGAGCAGCCTCAGTCTCTGTGCCTCTGTGCGAGCAGTGCCATGGCAGATGAGGCTGAGCAACAGCTTTCCAGGCTAGCACTTTCTGCCTGCGATCTATCTGCAGACGTTTGCATTTTCGGAGCAGGGCTGCCTGAGGCGCCCGGCACGGACCACCTAAGATACGTTTGAAGTTTGAGGGGACAAGACAAGCAAGCAGCCCCAGTCTCTGTGCCTCTGTGCGAGCAGTGCCATGGGCAGATGAGGCTGAGCAACAGCTTTCCAGGCTAGCTCTTTCTGCCTGCGAGCTATCTGCAGACGTTCGCATTTTCGGAGCAGGGCTGCCGGAGGCGCCCGGCACGGACCACCTAAGCTACATTTGAAGTTTGAGGGGACAAGACAAGCAAGCAGCCCCAGTCTCTGTGCCTCTGTGCGAGCAGTGCCATGGGCAGATGAGGCTGAGCAACAGCTTTCCAGGCTAGCTCTTTCTGCCTGCGAGCTATCTGCAGACGTTTGCATTTTCGGAGCAGGGCTGCCGGAAGCGCCCGGCACAGACCACCTAAGCTACGTTTGAAGTTTGAGGGGACAAGACAAGCAAGCAGCCCCAGTCTCTGTGCCTCTGTGCGAGCAGTGCCATGGGCAGATGAGGCTGAGCAACAGCTTTCCAGGCTAGCTCTTTCTGCCTGCGAGCTATCTGCAGACGTTCGCATTTTCGGAGCAGGGCTGCCGGATGCGCCCGGCACGGACCACCTAAGCTACGTTTGAAGTTTGAGGGGGCAAAACAAGCAAGCAGCCCCAGTCTCTGTGCCTCTGTGCGAGCAGTGCCATGGGCAGATGAGGCTGAGCAACAGCTTTCCAGGCTAGCTCTTTCTGCCTGCGATCTATCTGCAGACATTCGCATTTTCGGAGCAGGGCTGCCGGATGCGTCCGGCACGGACCACCTAAGATACATTTGAAGTTTGAGGGGACAAGACAAGCAAGCAGCCCCAGTCTCTGTGCCTCTGTGCGAGCAGTGCCATGGGCAGATGAGGCTGAGCAACAGCTTTCCAGGCTAGCTCTTTCTGCCTGCGAGCTATCTGCAGACGTTCGCATTTTCGGAGCAGGGCTGCCGGAGGCGCCTGGCACGGACCACCTAAGCTACGTTTGAAGTTTGAGGGGACAAGACAAGCAAGCAGCCCCAGTCTCTGTGCCTCTGTGCGAGCAGTGCCATGGGCAGATGAGGCTGAGCAACAGCTTTCCAGGCTAGCTCTTTCTGCCTGCGAGCTATCTGCAGACGTTCGCATTTTCGGAGCAGGGCTGCCGGATGCGCCCGGCACGGACCACCTAAGCTACATTTGAAGTTTGAGGGGGCAAAACAAGCAAGCAGCCCCAGTCTCTGTGCCTCTGTGCGAGCAGTGCCATGGGCAGATGAGGCTGAGCAACAGCTTTCCAGGCTCGCTCTTTCTGCCTGCCAGCTATCTACAGACGTTCGCATTTTTGGAGCAGGGCTGCCGGAGGCGCCAGGCACGGACCACCTAAGCTACGTTTGAAGTTTGAGGGGACAAGACAAGCAAGCAGCCCCAGTCTCTGTGCCTCTGTGCGAGCAGTGCCATGGGCAGATGAGGCTGAGCAACAGCTTTCCAGGCTAGCTCTTTCTGCCTGCGAGCTATCTGCAGACGTTTGCATTTTCGGAGCAGGGCTGCCGGAGGCGCACGGCACAGACCACCTAAGCTACATTTGAAGTTTGAGGGGACAAGACAAGCAAGCAGCCCCAGTCTCTGTGCCTCTGTGCGAGCAGTGCCATGGGCAGATGAGGCTGAGCAACAGCTTTCCAGGCTAGCTCTTTCTGCCTGCGAGCTATCTGCAGACATTCGCATTTTCGGAGCAGGGCTGCCGGATGCGCCCGGCACGGACCACCTAAGCTACTTTTGAAGTTTGAGGGGACAAGACAAGCAAGCAGCCCCAGTCTCTGTGCCTCTGTGCGAGCAGTGCCATGGGCAGATGAGGCTGAGCAACAGCTTTCCAGGCTAGCTCTTTCTGCCTGCGAGCTATCTGCAGACGTTTGCTTTTTCGGAGCAGGGCTGCCGGAGGCGCCCGGCACGGACCACCTAAGCTACGTTTGAAGTTTGAGGGGACAAGACAAGCAAGCAGCCCCAGTCTCTGTGCCTCTGTGCGAGCAGTGCCATGGGCAGATGAGGCTGAGCAACAGCTTTCCAGGCTAGCTCTTTCTGCCTGCGAGCTATCTGCAGACGTTTGCATTTTCGGAGCAGGGCTGCCGGATGAGCCGGGCACGGACCACCTAAGCTACATTTGAAGTTTGAGGGGACAAGACAAGCAAGCGGCCCCAGTCTCTGTGCCTCTGTGCGAGCAGTGCCATGGGCAGATGAGGCTGAGCAACAGCTTTCCAGGCTAGCTCTTTCTGCCTGCGAGCTATCTGCAGACGTTCGCATTTTCGGAGCAAGGCTGCCGGAGGCGCCCGGCACGGACCACCTAAGCTACGTTTGAAGTTGGAGGGGACAAGACAAGCAAGCAGCCCCAGTCTCTGTGCCTCTGTGCGAGCAGTGCCATGGGCAGATGAGGCTGAGCAACAGCTTTCCAGGCTAGCTCTTTCTGCCTGCGAGCTATCTGCAGACGTTGGCATTTTCGGAGCAGGGCTGTCGGAGGCGCCCGGCACGGACCACCTAAGTTACGTTTGAAGTTTGAGGGGGCAAGACAAGCAAGCAGCCCCAGTCTCTGTGCCTCTGTGCGAGCAGTGCCATGGGCAGATGAGGCTGAGCAACAGCTTTCCAGGCTAGCTCTTTCTGCCTGCGAGCTATCTGCAGACGTTCGCATTTTCGGAGCAGGGCTGCCGGAGGCGCCCGGCACAGACCACCTAAGCTACGTTTGAAGTTTGAGGGGACAAGACAAGCAAGCAGCCCCAGTCTCTGTGCCTCTGTGCGAGCAGTGCCATGGGCAGATGAGGCTGAGCAACAGCTTTCCAGGCTAGCTCTTTCTGCCTGCGAGCTATCTGCAGACGTTTGCTTTTTCGGAGCAGGGCTGCCGGAGGCGCCCGGCACGGACCACCTAAGCTACGTTTGAAGTTTGAGGGGACAAGACAAGCAAGCAGCCCCAGTCTCTGTGCCTCTGTGCGAGCAGTGCCATGGGCAGATGAGGCTGAGCAACAGCTTTCCAGGCTAGCTCTTTCTGCCTGCGAGCTATCTGCAGACGTTTGCATTTTCGGAGCAGGGCTGCCGGATGAGCCCGGCACGGACCACCTAAGCTAAATTTGAAGTTTGAGGGGACAAGACAAGCAAGCAGCCCCAGTCTCTGTGCCTCCGTGCGAGCAGTGCCATGGGCAGATGAGGCTGAGCAACAGCTTTCCAGGCTAGCTCTTTCTGCCTGCGAGCTATCTGCAGACGTTCGCATTTTCGGAGCAAGGCTGCCGGAGGCGCCCGGCACGGACCACCTAAGCTACGTTTGAAGTTTGAGGGGACAAGACAAGCAAGCAGCCCCAGTCTCTGTGCCTCTGTGCGAGCAGTGCCATGGGCAGATGAGGCTGAGCAACAGCTTTCCAGGCTAGCTCTTTCTGCCTGCCAGCTATCTGCAGACGTTCGCATTTTCGGAGCAAGGCTGCCGGATGCGCCCGGCACGGACCACCTAAGCTACGTTTGAAGTTTGAGGGGACAAGACAAGCAAGCAGCCCCAGTCTCTGTGCCTCTGTGCGAGCAGTGCCATGGGCAGATGAGGCTGAGCAACAGCTTTCCAGGCTAGCTCTTTCTGCCTGCGAGCTATCTGCAGACGTTCGCATTTTCGGAGCAGGGCTGCCGGATGCGCCCGGCACGGACCACCTAAGCTACGTTTGAAGTTTGAGGGGACAAGACAAGCAAGCAGCCCCAGTCTCTGTGCCTCTGTGCGAGCAGTGCCATGGGCAGATGAGGCTGAGCAACAGCTTTCCAGGCTAGCTCTTTCTGCCTGCGAGCTATCTGCAGACGTTTGCATTTTCGGAGCAGGGCTGCCGGAGGCGCCCGGCACGGACCACGTAAGCTACGTTTGAAGTTGGAGGGGACAAGACAAGCAAGCAGCCCCAGTCTCTGTGCCTCTGTGCGAGCAGTGCCATGGGCAGATGAGGCTGAGCAACAGCTTTCCAGGCTAGCTCTTTCTGCCTGCGAGCTATCTGCAGACGTTGGCATTTTCGGAGCAGGGCTGTCGGAGGCGCCCGGCACGGACCACCTAAGTTACGTTTGAAGTTTGAGGGGGCAAGACAAGCAAGCAGCCCCAGTCTCTGTGCCTCTGTGCGAGCAGTGCCATGGGCAGATGAGGCTGAGCAACAGCTTTCCAGGCTAGCTCTTTCTGCCTGCGAGCTATCTGCAGACGTTTGAATTTTCGGAGCAGTTCTGCCGGATGCGCCCGGCACGGACCACCTAAGCTACGTTTGAAGTTTGAGGGGACAAGACAAGCAAGCAGCCCCAGTCTCTGTGCCTCTGTGCGAGCAGTGCCATGGGCAGATGAGGCTGAGCAACAGCTTTCCAGGCTAGCTCTTTCTGCCTGCGAGCTATCTGCAGACGTTTGCTTTTTCGGAGCAGGGCTGCCGGAGGCGCCCGGCACGGACCACCTAAGCTACGTTTGAAGTTTGAGGGGACAAGACAAGCAAGCAGCCCCAGTCTCTGTGCCTCTGTGCGAGCAGTGCCATGGGCAGATGAGGCTGAGCAACAGCTTTCCAGGCTAGCTCTTTCTGCCTGCGAGCTATCTGCAGACGTTTGCATTTTCGGAGCAGGGCTGCCGGATGAGCCCGGCACGGACCACCTAAGCTAAATTTGAAGTTTGAGGGGACAAGACAAGCAAGCAGCCCCAGTCTCTGTGCCTCCGTGCGAGCAGTGCCATGGGCAGATGAGGCTGAGCAACAGCTTTCCAGGCTAGCTCTTTCTGCCTGCGAGCTATCTGCAGACGTTTGGATTTTCGGAGCAGGGCTGCCGGAGGCGCCCGGCACGGACCACCTAAGCTACATTTGAAGTTTGGGGGGGAAAGACAAGCAAGCAGCCCCAGTCTCTGTGCCTCTGTGCGAGCAGTGCCATGGGCAGATGAGGCTGAGCAACAGCTTTCCAGGCTAGCTCTTTCTGCCTGCGAGCTATCTGCAGACGTTTGCATTTTCGGAGCAGGGCTGCCGGATGAGCCCGGCAAGGACCACCTAAGCTACGTTTGAAGTTTGAGGGGGCAAAACAAGCAAGAAGCCCCAGTCTCTGTGCCTCTGTGCGAGCAGTGCCATGGGCAGATGAGGCTGAGCAACAGCTTTCCAGGCTAGCTCTTTCTGCCTGCGAGCTATCTGCAGACATTCGCATTTTCGGAGCAGGGCTGCCGGATGCTCCCGGCACGGACCACCTAAGCTACATTTGAAGTTTGAGGGGACAAGACAAGCAAGCAGCCCCAGTCTCTGTGCCTCTGTGCGAGCAGTGCCATGGGCAGATGAGGCTGAGCAACAGCTTTCCAGGCTAGCTCTTTCTGCCTGCGAGCTATCTGCAGACGTTCGCATTTTCGGAGCAGGGCTGCCGGAGGCGCCCGGCACAGACAACCTAAGCTACATTTGAAGTTTGAGGGGACAAGACAAGCCAGCAGCCCCAGTCTCTGTGCCTCTGTGCGAGCAGTGCCATGGGCAGATGAGGCTGAGCAACAGCTTTCCAGGCTAGCTCTTTCTGCCTGCGAGCTATCTACAGACGTTTGCATTTTCGGAGCAGGGCTGCCGGAGGCGCCCGGCACGGACCACCTAAGCTACATTTCAAGTTTGAGGGGGCAAAACAAGCAAGCAGCCTCAGTCTCTGTGCCTCTGTGCGAGCAGTGCCATGGGCAGATGAGGCTGAGCAACAGCTTTCCAGGCTAGCTCTTTCTGCCTGCCAGCTATCTGCAGACGTTTGCATTTTCGGAGCAGGGCTGCCGGATGCGCCTGGCACGGACCACCTAAGCTACATTTGAAGTTTGAGGGGACAAGACAAGCAAGCAGCCCCAGTCTCTGTGCCTCTGTGCGAGCAGTGCCATGGCAGATGAGGCTGAGCAACAGCTTTCCAGGCTAGCACTTTCTGCCTGCGAGCTATCTGCAGACGTTTGCATTTTCGGAGCAGGGCTGCCTGAGGCGCCCGGCCCGGACCACCTAAGATACGTTTGAAGTTTGAGGGGACAAGACAAGCAAGCAGCCCCAGTCTCTGTGCCTCTGTGCGAGCAGTGCCATGGGCAGATGAGGCTGAGCAACAGCTTTCCAGGCTAGCTCTTTCTGCCTGCGAGCTATCTGCAGACGTTCGCATTTTCGGAGCAGGGCTGCCGGAGGCGCCCGGCACGGACCACCTAAGCTACATTTGAAGTTTGAGGGGACAAGACAAGCAAGCAGCCCCAGTCTCTGTGCCTCTGTGCGAGCAGTGCCATGGGCAGATGAGGCTGAGCAACAGCTTTCCAGGCTAGCTCTTTCTGCCTGCGAGCTATCTGCAGACATTTGCATTTTCGGATCAGGGCTGCCGGAAGCGCCCGGCACAGACCACCTAAGCTACGTTTGAAGTTTGAGGGGACAAGACAAGCAAGCAGCCCCAGTCTCTGTGCCTCTGTGCGAGCAGTGCCATTGGCAGATGAGGCTGAGCAACAGCTTTCCAGGCTAGCTCTTTCTGCCTGCGAGCTATCTGCAGACGTTCGCATTTTCGGAGCAGGGCTGCCGGATGCGCCCGGCACGGACCACCTAAGCTACGTTTGAAGTTTGAGGGGGCAAAACAAGCAAGCAGCCCCAGTCTCTGTGCCTCTGTGCGAGCAGTGCCATGGGCAGATGAGGCTGAGCAACAGCTTTCCAGGCTAGCTCTTTCTGCCTGCCAGCTATCTGCAGACATTCGCATTTTTGGAGCAGGGCTGCCGGATGCGTCCGGCACGGACCACCTAAGCTACATTTGAAGTTTGAGGGGACAAGACAAGCAAGCAGCCCCAGTCTCTGTGCCTCTGTGCGAGCAGTGCCATGGGCAGATGAGGCTGAGCAACAGCTTTCCAGGCTAGCTCTTTCTGCCTGCGAGCTATGTGCAGACGTTCGCATTTTCGGAGCAGGGCTGCCGGAGGCGCCCGGCACAGACCACCTAAGATACATTTGAAGTTTGAGGGGACAAGACAAGCAAGCAGCCCCAGTCTCTGTGCCTCTGTGCGAGCAGTGCCATGGGCAGATGAGGCTGAGCAACAGCTTTCCAGGCTAGCTCTTTCTGCCTGCGAGCTATCTGCAGACGTTCGCATTTTCGGAGCAGGGCTGCCGGAGGCGCCTGGCACGGACCACCTAAGCTACGTTTGAAGTTTGAGGGGACAAGACAAGCAAGCAGCCCCAGTCTCTGTGCCTCTGTGCGAGCAGTGCCATGGGCAGATGAGGCTGAGCAACAGCTTTCCAGGCTAGCTCTTTCTGCCTGCGAGCTATCTGCAGACGTTTGCATTTTCGGAGCAGGGCTGCCGGATGCGCCCGGCAAGGACCACCTAAGCTACGTTTGAAGTTTGAGGGGGCAAAACAAGCAAGAAGCCCCAGTCTCTGTGCCTCTGTGCGAGCAGTGCCATGGGCAGATGAGGCTGAGCAACAGCTTTCCAGGCTAGCTCTTTCTGCCTGCGAGCTATCTGCAGACATTCGCATTTTCGGAGCAGGGCTGCCGGATGCGACCGGCACGGACCACCTAAGCTACATTTGAAGTTTGAGGGGACAAGACAAGCAAGCAGCCCCAGTCTCTGTGCCTCTGTGCGAGCAGTGCCATGGGCAGATGAGGCTGAGCAACAGCTTTCCAGGCTAGCTCTTTCTGCCTGCGAGCTATCTGCAGACGTTCGCATTTTCGGAGCAGGGCTGCCGGAGGCGCCCGGCACAGACCACCTAAGCTACATTTGAAGTTTGAGGGGACAAGACAAGCCAGCAGCCCCAGTCTCTGTGCCTCTGTGCGAGCAGTGCCATGGGCAGATGAGGCTGAGCAACAGCTTTCCAGGCTAGCTCTTTCTGCCTGCGAGCTATCTACAGACGTTTGCATTTTCGGAGCAGGGCTGCCGGAGGCGCCCGGCACGGACCACCTAAGCTACATTTGAAGTTTGAGGGGGCAAAACAAGCAAGCAGCCTCAGTCTCTGTGCCTCTGTGCGAGCAGTGCCATGGGCAGATGAGGCTGAGCAACAGCTTTCCAGGCTAGCTCTTTCTGCCTGCCAGCTATCTGCAGACGTTTGCATTTTCGGAGCAGGGCTGCCGGAGGCGCCCGGCACGGACCACCTAAGATACGTTTGAAGTTTGAGGGGACAAGACAAGCAAGCAGCCCCAGTCTCTGTGCCTCTGTGCGAGCAGTGCCATGGGCAGATGAGGCTGAGCAACAGCTTTCCAGGCTAGCTCTTTCTGCCTGCGAGCTATCTGCAGACGTTTGCATTTTCGGAGCAGGGCTGCCGGATGAGCCCGGCACGGACCACCTAAGCTACATTTGAAGTTTGAGGGGACAAGACAAGCAAGCAGCCCCAGTCTCTGTGCCTCTGTGCGAGCAGTGCCATGGGCAGATGAGGCTGAGCAACAGCTTTCCAGGCTAGCTCTTTCTGCCTGCGAGCTATCTGCAGACGTTCGCATTTTCGGAGCAAGGCTGCCGGAGGAGCCCGGCACGGACCACCTAAGCTACGTTTGAAGTTTGAGGGGACAAGACAAGCAAGCAGCCCCAGTCTCTGTGCCTCTGTGCGAGCAGTGCCATGGGCAGATGAGGCTGAGCAACAGCTTTCCAGGCTAGCTCTTTCTGCCTGCGAGCTATCTGCAGACGTTCGCATTTTCGGAGCAGTGCTGCCGGATGCGCCCGGCACGGACCACCTAAGCTACGTTTGAAGTTTGAGGGGACAAGACAAGCAAGCAGCCCCAGTCTCTGTGCCTCTGTGCGAGCAGTGCCATGGGCAGATGAGGCTGAGCAACAGCTTTCCAGGCTAGCTCTTTCTGCCTGCGAGCTATCTGCAGACGTTTGCATTTTCGGAGCAGGGCTGCCGGAGGCGCCCGGCACGGACCACCTAAGCTACGTTTGAAGTTGGAGGGGACAAGACAAGCAAGCAGCCCCAGTCTCTGTGCCTCTGTGCGAGCAGTGCCATGGGCAGATGAGGCTGAGCAACAGCTTTCCAGGCTAGCTCTTTCTGCCTGCGAGCTATCTGCAGACGTTGGCATTTTCGGAGCAGGGCTGTCGGAGGCGCCCGGCACGGACCACCTAAGTTACGTTTGAAGTTTGAGGGGACAAGACAAGCAAGCAGCCCCAGTCTCTGTGCCTCTGTGCGAGCAGTGCCATGGGCAGATGAGGCTGAGCAACAGCTTTCCAGGCTAGCTCTTTCTGCCTGCGAGCTATCTGCAGACGTTCGCATTTTCGGAGCAGGGCTGCCGGAGGCGCCCGGCACAGACCACCTAAGCTACGTTTGAAGTTTGAGGGGACAAGACAAGCAAGCAGCCCCAGTCTCTGTGCCTCTGTGCGAGCAGTGCCATGGGCAGATGAGGCTGAGCAACAGCTTTCCAGGCTAGCTCTTTCTGCCTGCGAGCTATCTGCAGACGTTTGCTTTTTCGGAGCAGGGCTGCCTGAGGCGCCCGGCACGGACCACCTAAGCTACATTTGAAGTTTGAGGGGACAAGACAAGCAAGCAGCCCCAGTCTCTGTGCCTCTGTGCGAGCAGTGCCATGGGCAGATGAGGCTGAGCAACAGCTTTCCAGGCTAGCTCTTTCTGCCTGCGAGCTATCTGCAGACGTTTGCATTTTCGGAGCAGGGCTGCCGGAGGCGCCCGGCACGGACCACCTAAGCTACGTTTGAAGTTGGAGGGGACAAGACAAGCAAGCAGCCCCAGTCTCTGTGCCTCTGTGCGAGCAGTGCCATGGGCAGATGAGGCTGAGCAACAGCTTTCCAGGCTAGCTCTTTCTGCCTGCGAGCTATCTGCAGACGTTGGCATTTTCGGAGCAGGGCTGTCGGAGGCGCCCGGCACGGACCACCTAAGTTACGTTTGAAGTTTGAGGGGGCAAGACAAGCAAGCAGCCCCAGTCTCTGTGCCTCTGTGCGAGCAGTGCCATGGGCAGATGAGGCTGAGCAACAGCTTTCCAGGCTAGCTCTTTCTGCCTGCGAGCTATGTGCAGACGTTCGCATTTTCGGAGCAGGGCTGCCGGAGGCGCCCGGCACAGACCACCTAAGCTACGTTTGAAGTTTGAGGGGACAAGACAAGCAAGCAGCCCCAGTCTCTGTGCCTCTGTGCGAGCAGTGCCATGGGCAGATGAGGCTGAGCAACAGCTTTCCAGGCTAGCTCTTTCTGCCTGCGAGCTATCTGCAGACGTTTGCTTTTTCGGAGCAGGGCTGCCGGAGGCGCCCGGCACGGACCACCTAAGCTACGTTTGAAGTTTGAGGGGACAAGACAAGCAAGCAGCCCCAGTCTCTGTGCCTCTGTGCGAGCAGTGCCATGGGCAGATGAGGCTGAGCAACAGCTTTCCAGGCTAGCTCTTTCTGCCTGCGAGCTATCTGCAGACGTTTGCATTTTCGAAGCAGGGCTGCCGGATGAGCCCGGCACGGACCACCTAAGCTAAATTTGAAGTTTGAGGGGACAAGACAAGCAAGCAGCCCCAGTCTCTGTGCCTCCGTGCGAGCAGTGCCATGGGCAGATGAGGCTGAGCAACAGCTTTCCAGGCTAGCTCTTTCTGCCTGCGAGCTATCTGCAGACGTTCGCATTTTCGGAGCAAGGCTGCCGGAGGCGCCCGGCACGGACCACCTAAGCTACGTTTGAAGTTTGAGGGGACAAGACAAGCAAGCAGCCCCAGTCTCTGTGCCTCTGTGCGAGCAGTGCCATGGGCAGATGAGGCTGAGCAACAGCTTTCCAGGCTAGCTCTTTCTGCCTGCCAGCTATCTGCAGACGTTTGCATTTTCGGAGCAGGGCTGCCGGAGGCGCCCGGCACGGACCACCTAAGCTACGTTTGAAGTTTGAGGGGACAAGACAAGCAAGCAGCCCCAGTCTCTGTGCCTCTGTGCGAGCAGTGCCATGGGCAGATGAGGCTGAGCAACAGCTTTCCAGGCTAGCTCTTTCTGCCTGCGAGCTATCTGCAGACGTTTGGATTTTCGGAGCAGGGCTGCCGGAGGCGCCCGGCACGGACCACCTAAGCTACATTTGAAGTTTGAGGGGGAAAGACAAGCAAGCAGCCCCAGTCTCTGTGCCTCTGTGCGAGCAGTGCCATGGGCAGATGAGGCTGAGCAACAGCTTTCCAGGCTAGCTCTTTCTGCCTGCGAGCTATCTGCAGACGTTTGCATTTTCGGAGCAGGGCTGCCGGATGCGCCCGGCACGGACCACCTAAGCTACGTTTGAAGTTTGAGGGGACAAGACAAGCAAGCAGCCTCAGTCTCTGTGCCTCTGTGCGAGCAGTGCCATGGGCAGATGAGGCTGAGCAACAGCTTTCCAGGCTAGCTCTTTCTGCCTGCGAGCTATCTGCAGACGTTTGCATTTTCGGAGCAGGGCTGCCGGATGCGCCCGGCAAGGACCACCTAAGCTACGTTTGAAGTTTGAGGGGGCAAAACAAGCAAGAAGCCCCAGTCTCTGTGCCTCTGTGCGAGCAGTGCCATGGGCAGATGAGGCTGAGCAACAGCTTTCCAGGCTAGCTCTTTCTGCCTGCCAGCTATCTGCAGACGTTTGCATTTTCGGAGCAGGGCTGCCGGAGGCGCCCGGCACGGACCACCTAAGATACGTTTGAAGTTTGAGGGGACAAGACAAGCAAGCAGCCCCAGTCTCTGTGCCTCTGTGCGAGCAGTGCCATGGGCAGATGAGGCTGAGCAACAGCTTTCCAGGCTAGCTCTTTCTGCCTGCGAGCTATCTGCAGACGTTTGCATTTTCGGAGCAGGGCTGCCGGATGAGCCCGGCACGGACCACCTAAGCTACATTTGAAGTTTGAGGGGACAAGACAAGCAAGCAGCCCCAGTCTCTGTGCCTCTGTGCGAGCAGTGCCATGGGCAGATGAGGCTGAGCAACAGCTTTCCAGGCTAGCTCTTTCTGCCTGCGAGCTATCTGCAGACGTTCGCATTTTCGGAGCAAGGCTGCCGGAGGAGCCCGGCACGGACCACCTAAGCTACGTTTGAAGTTTGAGGGGACAAGACAAGCAAGCAGCCCCAGTCTCTGTGCCTCTGTGCGAGCAGTGCCATGGGCAGATGAGGCTGAGCAACAGCTTTCCAGGCTAGCTCTTTCTGCCTGCGAGCTATCTGCAGACGTTCGCATTTTCGGAGCAGTGCTGCCGGATGCGCCCGGCACGGACCACCTAAGCTACGTTTGAAGTTTGAGGGGACAAGACAAGCAAGCAGCCCCAGTCTCTGTGCCTCTGTGCGAGCAGTGCCATGGGCAGATGAGGCTGAGCAACAGCTTTCCAGGCTAGCTCTTTCTGCCTGCGAGCTATCTGCAGACGTTTGCATTTTCGGAGCAGGGCTGCCGGAGGCGCCCGGCACGGACCACCTAAGCTACGTTTGAAGTTGGAGGGGACAAGACAAGCAAGCAGCCCCAGTCTCTGTGCCTCTGTGCGAGCAGTGCCATGGGCAGATGAGGCTGAGCAACAGCTTTCCAGGCTAGCTCTTTCTGCCTGCGAGCTATCTGCAGACGTTGGCATTTTCGGAGCAGGGCTGCCGGAGGCGCCCGGCACGGACCACCTAAGTTACGTTTGAAGTTTGAGGGGGCAAGACAAGCAAGCAGCCCCAGTCTCTGTGCCTCTGTGCGAGCAGTGCCATGGGCAGATGAGGCTGAGCAACAGCTTTCCAGGCTAGCTCTTTCTGCCTGCGAGCTATCTGCAGACGTTCGCATTTTCGGAGCAGGGCTGCCGGAGGCGCCCGGCACAGACCACCTAAGCTACGTTTGAAGTTTGAGGGGACAAGACAAGCAAGCAGCCCCAGTCTCTGTGCCTCTGTGCGAGCAGTGCCATGGGCAGATGAGGCTGAGCAACAGCTTTCCAGGCTAGCTCTTTCTGCCTGCGAGCTATCTGCAGACGTTTGCTTTTTCGGAGCAGGGCTGCCTGAGGCGCCCGGCACGGACCACCTAAGCTACATTTGAAGTTTGAGGGGACAAGACAAGCAAGCAGCCCCAGTCTCTGTGCCTCTGTGCGAGCAGTGCCATGGGCAGATGAGGCTGAGCAACAGCTTTCCAGGCTAGCTCTTTCTGCCTGCGAGCTATCTGCAGACGTTTGCATTTTCGGAGCAGGGCTGCCGGAGGCGCCCGGCACGGACCACCTAAGCTACGTTTGAAGTTGGAGGGGACAAGACAAGCAAGCAGCCCCAGTCTCTGTGCCTCTGTGCGAGCAGTGCCATGGGCAGATGAGGCTGAGCAACAGCTTTCCAGGCTAGCTCTTTCTGCCTGCGAGCTATCTGCAGACGTTGGCATTTTCGGAGCAGGGCTGTCGGAGGCGCCCGGCACGGACCACCTAAGTTACGTTTGAAGTTTGAGGGGGCAAGACAAGCAAGCAGCCCCAGTCTCTGTGCCTCTGTGCGAGCAGTGCCATGGGCAGATGAGGCTGAGCAACAGCTTTCCAGGCTAGCTCTTTCTGCCTGCGAGCTATCTGCAGACGTTTGCTTTTTCGGAGCAGGGCTGCCGGAGGCGCCCGGCACGGACCACCTAAGCTACGTTTGAAGTTTGAGGGGACAAGACAAGCAAGCAGCCCCAGTCTCTGTGCCTCTGTGCGAGCAGTGCCATGGGCAGATGAGGCTGAGCAACAGCTTTCCAGGCTAGCTCTTTCTGCCTGCGAGCTATCTGCAGACGTTTGCATTTTCGAAGCAGGGCTGCCGGATGAGCCCGGCACGGACCACCTAAGCTAAATTTGAAGTTTGAGGGGACAAGACAAGCAAGCAGCCCCAGTCTCTGTGCCTCCGTGCGAGCAGTGCCATGGGCAGATGAGGCTGAGCAACAGCTTTCCAGGCTAGCTCTTTCTGCCTGCGAGCTATCTGCAGACGTTCGCATTTTCGGAGCAAGGCTGCCGGAGGCGCCCGGCACGGACCACCTAAGCTACGTTTGAAGTTTGAGGGGACAAGACAAGCAAGCAGCCCCAGTCTCTGTGCCTCTGTGCGAGCAGTGCCATGGGCAGATGAGGCTGAGCAACAGCTTTCCAGGCTAGCTCTTTCTGCCTGCCAGCTATCTGCAGACGTTTGCATTTTCGGAGCAGGGCTGCCGGAGGCGCCCGGCACGGACCACCTAAGCTACGTTTGAAGTTTGAGGGGACAAGACAAGCAAGCAGCCCCAGTCTCTGTGCCTCTGTGCGAGCAGTGCCATGGGCAGATGAGGCTGAGCAACAGCTTTCCAGGCTAGCTCTTTCTGCCTGCGAGCTATCTGCAGACGTTTGGATTTTCGGAGCAGGGCTGCCGGAGGCGCCCGGCACGGACCACCTAAGCTACATTTGAAGTTTGAGGGGGAAAGACAAGCAAGCAGCCCCAGTCTCTGTGCCTCTGTGCGAGCAGTGCCATGGGCAGATGAGGCTGAGCAACAGCTTTCCAGGCTAGCTCTTTCTGCCTGCGAGCTATCTGCAGACGTTTGCATTTTCGGAGCAGGGCTGCCGGATGCGCCCGGCACGGACCACCTAAGCTACGTTTGAAGTTTGAGGGGACAAGACAAGCAAGCAGCCTCAGTCTCTGTGCCTCTGTGCGAGCAGTGCCATGGGCAGATGAGGCTGAGCAACAGCTTTCCAGGCTAGCTCTTTCTGCCTGCGAGCTATCTGCAGACGTTTGCATTTTCGGAGCAGGGCTGCCGGATGCGCCCGGCAAGGACCACCTAAGCTACGTTTGAAGTTTGAGGGGGCAAAACAAGCAAGAAGCCCCAGTCTCTGTGCCTCTGTGCGAGCAGTGCCATGGGCAGATGAGGCTGAGCAACAGCTTTCCAGGCTAGCTCTTTCTGCCTGCCAGCTATCTGCAGACGTTTGCATTTTCGGAGCAGGGCTGCCGGAGGCGCCCGGCACGGACCACCTAAGATACGTTTGAAGTTTGAGGGGACAAGACAAGCAAGCAGCCCCAGTCTCTGTGCCTCTGTGCGAGCAGTGCCATGGGCAGATGAGGCTGAGCAACAGCTTTCCAGGCTAGCTCTTTCTGCCTGCGAGCTATCTGCAGACGTTTGCATTTTCGGAGCAGGGCTGCCGGATGAGCCCGGCACGGACCACCTAAGCTACATTTGAAGTTTGAGGGGACAAGACAAGCAAGCAGCCCCAGTCTCTGTGCCTCTGTGCGAGCAGTGCCATGGGCAGATGAGGCTGAGCAACAGCTTTCCAGGCTAGCTCTTTCTGCCTGCGAGCTATCTGCAGACGTTCGCATTTTCGGAGCAAGGCTGCCGGAGGAGCCCGGCACGGACCACCTAAGCTACGTTTGAAGTTTGAGGGGACAAGACAAGCAAGCAGCCCCAGTCTCTGTGCCTCTGTGCGAGCAGTGCCATGGGCAGATGAGGCTGAGCAACAGCTTTCCAGGCTAGCTCTTTCTGCCTGCGAGCTATCTGCAGACGTTCGCATTTTCGGAGCAGTGCTGCCGGATGCGCCCGGCACGGACCACCTAAGCTACGTTTGAAGTTTGAGGGGACAAGACAAGCAAGCAGCCCCAGTCTCTGTGCCTCTGTGCGAGCAGTGCCATGGGCAGATGAGGCTGAGCAACAGCTTTCCAGGCTAGCTCTTTCTGCCTGCGAGCTATCTGCAGACGTTTGCATTTTCGGAGCAGGGCTGCCGGAGGCGCCCGGCACGGACCACCTAAGCTACGTTTGAAGTTGGAGGGGACAAGACAAGCAAGCAGCCCCAGTCTCTGTGCCTCTGTGCGAGCAGTGCCATGGGCAGATGAGGCTGAGCAACAGCTTTCCAGGCTAGCTCTTTCTGCCTGCGAGCTATCTGCAGACGTTGGCATTTTCGGAGCAGGGCTGCCGGAGGCACCCGGCACGGACCACCTAAGTTACGTTTGAAGTTTGAGGGGGCAAGACAAGCAAGCAGCCCCAGTCTCTGTGCCTCTGTGCGAGCAGTGCCATGGGCAGATGAGGCTGAGCAACAGCTTTCCAGGCTAGCTCTTTCTGCCTGCGAGCTATCTGCAGACGTTCGCATTTTCGGAGCAGGGCTGCCGGAGGCGCCCGGCACAGACCACCTAAGCTACGTTTGAAGTTTGAGGGGACAAGACAAGCAAGCAGCCCCAGTCTCTGTGCCTCTGTGCGAGCAGTGCCATGGGCAGATGAGGCTGAGCAACAGCTTTCCAGGCTAGCTCTTTCTGCCTGCGAGCTATCTGCAGACGTTTGCTTTTTCGGAGCAGGGCTGCCTGAGGCGCCCGGCACGGACCACCTAAGCTACATTTGAAGTTTGAGGGGACAAGACAAGCAAGCAGCCCCAGTCTCTGTGCCTCTGTGCGAGCAGTGCCATGGGCAGATGAGGCTGAGCAACAGCTTTCCAGGCTAGCTCTTTCTGCCTGCGAGCTATCTGCAGACGTTTGCATTTTCGGAGCAGGGCTGCCGGAGGCGCCCGGCACGGACCACCTAAGCTACGTTTGAAGTTGGAGGGGACAAGACAAGCAAGCAGCCCCAGTCTCTGTGCCTCTGTGCGAGCAGTGCCATGGGCAGATGAGGCTGAGCAACAGCTTTCCAGGCTAGCTCTTTCTGCCTGCGAGCTATGTGCAGACGTTCGCATTTTCGGAGCAGGGCTGCCGGAGGCGCCCGGCACAGACCACCTAAGCTACGTTTGAAGTTTGAGGGGACAAGACAAGCAAGCAGCCCCAGTCTCTGTGCCTCTGTGCGAGCAGTGCCATGGGCAGATGAGGCTGAGCAACAGCTTTCCAGGCTAGCTCTTTCTGCCTGCGAGCTATCTGCAGACGTTTGCTTTTTCGGAGCAGGGCTGCCGGAGGCGCCCGGCACGGACCACCTAAGCTACGTTTGAAGTTTGAGGGGACAAGACAAGCAAGCAGCCCCAGTCTCTGTGCCTCTGTGCGAGCAGTGCCATGGGCAGATGAGGCTGAGCAACAGCTTTCCAGGCTAGCTCTTTCTGCCTGCGAGCTATCTGCAGACGTTTGCATTTTCGAAGCAGGGCTGCCGGATGAGCCCGGCACGGACCACCTAAGCTAAATTTGAAGTTTGAGGGGACAAGACAAGCAAGCAGCCCCAGTCTCTGTGCCTCCGTGCGAGCAGTGCCATGGGCAGATGAGGCTGAGCAACAGCTTTCCAGGCTAGCTCTTTCTGCCTGCGAGCTATCTGCAGACGTTCGCATTTTCGGAGCAAGGCTGCCGGAGGCGCCCGGCACGGACCACCTAAGCTACGTTTGAAGTTTGAGGGGACAAGACAAGCAAGCAGCCCCAGTCTCTGTGCCTCTGTGCGAGCAGTGCCATGGGCAGATGAGGCTGAGCAACAGCTTTCCAGGCTAGCTCTTTCTGCCTGCGAGCTATCTGCAGACGTTCGCATTTTCGGAGCAGTGCTGCCGGATGCGCCCGGCACGGACCACCTAAGCTACGTTTGAAGTTTGAGGGGACAAGACAAGCAAGCAGCCCCAGTCTCTGTGCCTCTGTGCGAGCAGTGCCATGGGCAGATGAGGCTGAGCAACAGCTTTCCAGGCTAGCTCTTTCTGCCTGCGAGCTATCTGCAGACGTTTGCATTTTCGGAGCAGGGCTGCCGGAGGCGCCCGGCACGGACCACCTAAGCTACGTTTGAAGTTGGAGGGGACAAGACAAGCAAGCAGCCCCAGTCTCTGTGCCTCTGTGCGAGCAGTGCCATGGGCAGATGAGGCTGAGCAACAGCTTTCCAGGCTAGCTCTTTCTGCCTGCGAGCTATCTGCAGACGTTGGCATTTTCGGAGCAGGGCTGCCGGAGGCGCCCGGCACGGACCACCTAAGTTACGTTTGAAGTTTGAGGGGGCAAGACAAGCAAGCAGCCCCAGTCTCTGTGCCTCTGTGCGAGCAGTGCCATGGGCAGATGAGGCTGAGCAACAGCTTTCCAGGCTAGCTCTTTCTGCCTGCGAGCTATCTGCAGACGTTCGCATTTTCGGAGCAGGGCTGCCGGAGGCGCCCGGCACAGACCACCTAAGCTACGTTTGAAGTTTGAGGGGACAAGACAAGCAAGCAGCCCCAGTCTCTGTGCCTCTGTGCGAGCAGTGCCATGGGCAGATGAGGCTGAGCAACAGCTTTCCAGGCTAGCTCTTTCTGCCTGCGAGCTATCTGCAGACGTTTGCTTTTTCGGAGCAGGGCTGCCTGAGGCGCCCGGCACGGACCACCTAAGCTACATTTGAAGTTTGAGGGGACAAGACAAGCAAGCAGCCCCAGTCTCTGTGCCTCTGTGCGAGCAGTGCCATGGGCAGATGAGGCTGAGCAACAGCTTTCCAGGCTAGCTCTTTCTGCCTGCGAGCTATCTGCAGACGTTTGCATTTTCGGAGCAGGGCTGCCGGAGGCGCCCGGCACGGACCACCTAAGCTACGTTTGAAGTTGGAGGGGACAAGACAAGCAAGCAGCCCCAGTCTCTGTGCCTCTGTGCGAGCAGTGCCATGGGCAGATGAGGCTGAGCAACAGCTTTCCAGGCTAGCTCTTTCTGCCTGCGAGCTATGTGCAGACGTTCGCATTTTCGGAGCAGGGCTGCCGGAGGCGCCCGGCACAGACCACCTAAGCTACGTTTGAAGTTTGAGGGGACAAGACAAGCAAGCAGCCCCAGTCTCTGTGCCTCTGTGCGAGCAGTGCCATGGGCAGATGAGGCTGAGCAACAGCTTTCCAGGCTAGCTCTTTCTGCCTGCGAGCTATCTGCAGACGTTTGCTTTTTCGGAGCAGGGCTGCCGGAGGCGCCCGGCACGGACCACCTAAGCTACGTTTGAAGTTTGAGGGGACAAGACAAGCAAGCAGCCCCAGTCTCTGTGCCTCTGTGCGAGCAGTGCCATGGGCAGATGAGGCTGAGCAACAGCTTTCCAGGCTAGCTCTTTCTGCCTGCGAGCTATCTGCAGACGTTTGCATTTTCGAAGCAGGGCTGCCGGATGAGCCCGGCACGGACCACCTAAGCTAAATTTGAAGTTTGAGGGGACAAGACAAGCAAGCAGCCCCAGTCTCTGTGCCTCCGTGCGAGCAGTGCCATGGGCAGATGAGGCTGAGCAACAGCTTTCCAGGCTAGCTCTTTCTGCCTGCGAGCTATCTGCAGACGTTCGCATTTTCGGAGCAAGGCTGCCGGAGGCGCCCGGCACGGACCACCTAAGCTACGTTTGAAGTTTGAGGGGACAAGACAAGCAAGCAGCCCCAGTCTCTGTGCCTCTGTGCGAGCAGTGCCATGGGCAGATGAGGCTGAGCAACAGCTTTCCAGGCTAGCTCTTTCTGCCTGCCAGCTATCTGCAGACGTTTGCATTTTCGGAGCAGGGCTGCCGGAGGCGCCCGGCACGGACCACCTAAGCTACGTTTGAAGTTTGAGGGGACAAGACAAGCAAGCAGCCCCAGTCTCTGTGCCTCTGTGCGAGCAGTGCCATGGGCAGATGAGGCTGAGCAACAGCTTTCCAGGCTAGCTCTTTCTGCCTGCGAGCTATCTGCAGACGTTTGGATTTTCGGAGCAGGGCTGCCGGAGGCGCCCGGCACGGACCACCTAAGCTACATTTGAAGTTTGAGGGGGAAAGACAAGCAAGCAGCCCCAGTCTCTGTGCCTCTGTGCGAGCAGTGCCATGGGCAGATGAGGCTGAGCAACAGCTTTCCAGGCTAGCTCTTTCTGCCTGCGAGCTATCTGCAGACGTTTGCATTTTCGGAGCAGGGCTGCCGGATGCGCCCGGCACGGACCACCTAAGCTACGTTTGAAGTTTGAGGGGACAAGACAAGCAAGCAGCCTCAGTCTCTGTGCCTCTGTGCGAGCAGTGCCATGGGCAGATGAGGCTGAGCAACAGCTTTCCAGGCTAGCTCTTTCTGCCTGCGAGCTATCTGCAGACGTTTGCATTTTCGGAGCAGGGCTGCCGGATGCGCCCGGCAAGGACCACCTAAGCTACGTTTGAAGTTTGAGGGGGCAAAACAAGCAAGAAGCCCCAGTCTCTGTGCCTCTGTGCGAGCAGTGCCATGGGCAGATGAGGCTGAGCAACAGCTTTCCAGGCTAGCTCTTTCTGCCTGCGAGCTATCTGCAGACATTCGCATTTTCGGAGCAGGGCTGCCGGATGCGACCGGCACGGACCACCTAAGCTACATTTGAAGTTTGAGTGGGCAAGACAAGCAAGCAGCCCCAGTCTCTGTGCCTCTGTGCGAGCAGTGCCATGGGCAGATGAGGCTGAGCAACAGCTTTCCAGGCTAGCTCTTTCTGCCTGCGAGCTATCTGCAGACGTTCGCATTTTCGGAGCAGGGCTGCCGGAGGCGCCCGGCACAGACCACCTAAGCTACATTTGAAGTTTGAGGGGACAAGACAAGCCAGCAGCCCCAGTCTCTGTGCCTCTGTGCGAGCAGTGCCATGGGCAGATGAGGCTGAGCAACAGCTTTCCAGGCTAGCTCTTTCTGCCTGCGAGCTATCTACAGACGTTTGCATTTTCGGAGCAGGGCTGCCGGAGGCGCCCGGCACGGACCACCTAAGATACATTTGCAGTTTGAGGGGGCAAAACAAGCAAGCAGCCTCAGTCTCTGTGCCTCTGTGCGAGCAGTGCCATGGGCAGATGAGGCTGAGCAACAGCTTTCCAGGCTAGCTCTTTCTGCCTGCCAGCTATCTGCAGACGTTTGCATTTTCGGAGCAGGGCTGCCGGAGGCGCCCGGCACGGACCACCTAAGATACGTTTGAAGTTTGAGGGGACAAGACAAGCAAGCAGCCCCAGTCTCTGTGCCTCTGTGCGAGCAGTGCCATGGGCAGATGAGGCTGAGCAACAGCTTTCCAGGCTAGCTCTTTCTGCCTGCCAGCTATCTGCAGACGTTTGCTTTTTCGGAGCAGGGCTGCCGGAGGCGCCCGGCACGGACCACCTAAGCTACGTTTGAAGTTTGAGGGGGAAAGACAAGCAAGCAGCCCCAGTCTCTGTGCCTCTGTGCGAGCAGTGCCATGGGCAGATGAGGCTGAGCAACAGCTTTCCAGGCTAGCTCTTTCTGCCTGCGAGCTATCTGCAGACGTTTGCATTTTCGGAGCAGGGCTGCCGGATGCGCCCGGCACGGACCACCTAAGCTACGTTTGAAGTTTGAGGGGACAAGACAAGCAAGCAGCCTCAGTCTCTGTGCCTCTGTGCGAGCAGTGCCATGGGCAGATGAGGCTGAGCAACAGCTTTCCAGGCTAGCTCTTTCTGCCTGCGAGCTATCTGCAGACGTTTGCATTTTCGGAGCAGGGCTGCCGGATGCGCCCGGCAAGGACCACCTAAGCTACGTTTGAAGTTTGAGGGGGCAAAACAAGCAAGAAGCCCCAGTCTCTGTGCCTCTGTGCGAGCAGTGCCATGGGCAGATGAGGCTGAGCAACAGCTTTCCAGGCTAGCTCTTTCTGCCTGCGAGCTATCTGCAGACATTCGCATTTTCGGAGCAGGGCTGCCGGATGCGACCGGCACGGACCACCTAAGCTACATTTGAAGTTTGAGGGGACAAGACAAGCAAGCAGCCCCAGTCTCTGTGCCTCTGTGCGAGCAGTGCCATGGGCAGATGAGGCTGAGCAACAGCTTTCCAGGCTAGCTCTTTCTGCCTGCGAGCTATCTGCAGACGTTCGCATTTTCGGAGCAGGGCTGCCGGAGGCGCCCGGCACAGACCACCTAAGCTACATTTGAAGTTTGAGGGGACAAGACAAGCAAGCAGCCCCAGTCTCTGTGCCTCTGTGCGAGCAGTGCCATGGGCAGATGAGGCTGAGCAACAGCTTTCCAGGCTAGCTCTTTCTGCCTGCGAGCTATCTACAGACGTTTGCATTTTCGGAGCAGGGCTGCCGGAGGCGCCCGGCACGGACCACCTAAGCTACATTTGAAGTTTGAGGGGGCAAAACAAGCAAGCAGCCTCAGTCTCTGTGCCTCTGTGCGAGCAGTGCCATGGGCAGATGAGGCTGAGCAACAGCTTTCCAGGCTAGCTCTTTCTGCCTGCGAGCTATCTGCAGACGTTTGCATTTTCGGAGCAGGGCTGCCGGATGCGCCTGGCACGGACCACCTAAGCTACATTTGAAGTTTGAGGGGACAAGACAAGCAAGCAGCCCCAGTCTCTGTGCCTCTGTGCGAGCAGTGCCATGGGCAGATGAGGCTGAGCAACAGCTTTCCAGGCTAGCTCTTTCTGCCTGCCAGCTATCTGCAGACGTTTGCATTTTCGGAGCAGGGCTGCCGGAGGCGCCCGGCACGGACCACCTAAGCTACATTTGAAGTTTGAGGGGGAAAGACAAGCAAGCAGCCCCAGTCTCTGTGCCTCTGTGCGAGCAGTGCCATGGGCAGATGAGGCTGAGCAACAGCTTTCCAGGCTAGCTCTTTCTGCCTGCGAGCTATCTGCAGACGTTGGCATTTTCGGAGCAGGGCTGACGGATGCGCCCGTCACGGACCACCTAAGCTACATTTGAAGTTTGAGGGGACAAGACAAGCAAGCAGCCCCAGTCTCTGTGCCTCTGTGCGAGCAGTGCCATGGGCAGATGAGGCTGAGCAACAGCTTTCCAGGCTAGCTCTTTCTGCCTGCGAGCTATCTGCAGACATTTGCATTTTCGGATCAGGGCTGCCGGAAGCGCCCGGCACAGACCACCTAAGCTACGTTTGAAGTTTGAGGGGACAAGACAAGCAAGCAGCCCCAGTCTCTGTGCCTCTGTGCGAGCAGTGCCATTGGCAGATGAGGCTGAGCAACAGCTTTCCAGGCTAGCTCTTTCTGCCTGCGAGCTATCTGCAGACGTTCGCATTTTCGGAGCAGGGCTGCCGGATGCGCCCGGCACGGACCACCTAAGCTACGTTTGAAGTTTGAGGGGGCAAAACAAGCAAGCAGCCCCAGTCTCTGTGCCTCTGTGCGAGCAGTGCCATGGGCAGATGAGGCTGAGCAACAGCTTTCCAGGCTAGCTCTTTCTGCCTGCCAGCTATCTGCAGACATTCGCATTTTCGGAGCAGGGCTGCCGGAGGCGCCCGGCAAGGACCACCTAAGCTACATTTGAAGTTTGAGGGGACAAGACAAGCAAGCAGCCCCAGTCTCTGTGCCTCTGTGCGAGCAGTGCCATGGGCAGATGAGGCTGAGCAACAGCTTTCCAGGCTAGCTCTTTCTGCCTGCGAGCTATCTGCAGACGTTCGCATTTTCGGAGCAGGGCTGCCGGAGGCGCCCGGCACAGACCACCTAAGATACATTTGAAGTTTGAGGGGACAAGACAAGCAAGCAGCCCCAGTCTCTGTGCCTCTGTGCGAGCAGTGCCATGGGCAGATGAGGCTGAGCAACAGCTTTCCAGGCTAGCTCTTTCTGCCTGCCAGCTATCTGCAGACGTTTGCTTTTTCGGAGCAGGGCTGCCGGAGGCGCCCGGCACGGACCACCTAAGCTACATTTGAAGTTTGAGGGGGAAAGACAAGCAAGCAGCCCCAGTCTCTGTGCCTCTGTGCGAGCAGTGCCATGGGCAGATGAGGCTGAGCAACAGCTTTCCAGGCTAGCTCTTTCTGCCTGCGAGCTATCTGCAGACGTTTGCATTTTCGGAGCAGGGCTGCCGGATGCGCCCGGCACGGACCACCTAAGCTACGTTTGAAGTTTGAGGGGACAAGACAAGCAAGCAGCCTCAGTCTCTGTGCCTCTGTGCGAGCAGTGCCATGGGCAGATGAGGCTGAGCAACAGCTTTCCAGGCTAGCTCTTTCTGCCTGCGAGCTATCTGCAGACGTTTGCATTTTCGGAGCAGGGCTGCCGGATGCGCCCGGCAAGGACCACCTAAGCTACGTTTGAAGTTTGAGGGGGCAAAACAAGCAAGAAGCCCCAGTCTCTGTGCCTCTGTGCGAGCAGTGCCATGGGCAGATGAGGCTGAGCAACAGCTTTCCAGGCTAGCTCTTTCTGCCTGCGAGCTATCTGCAGACATTCGCATTTTCGGAGCAGGGCTGCCGGATGCGACCGGCACGGACCACCTAAGCTACATTTGAAGTTTGAGGGGACAAGACAAGCAAGCAGCCCCAGTCTCTGTGCCTCTGTGCGAGCAGTGCCATGGGCAGATGAGGCTGAGCAACAGCTTTCCAGGCTAGCTCTTTCTGCCTGCGAGCTATCTGCAGACGTTCGCATTTTCGGAGCAGGGCTGCCGGAGGCGCCCGGCACAGACCACCTAAGCTACATTTGAAGTTTGAGGGGACAAGACAAGCAAGCAGCCCCAGTCTCTGTGCCTCTGTGCGAGCAGTGCCATGGGCAGATGAGGCTGAGCAACAGCTTTCCAGGCTAGCTCTTTCTGCCTGCGAGCTATCTACAGACGTTTGCATTTTCGGAGCAGGGCTGCCGGAGGCGCCCGGCACGGACCACCTAAGCTACATTTGAAGTTTGAGGGGGCAAAACAAGCAAGCAGCCTCAGTCTCTGTGCCTCTGTGCGAGCAGTGCCATGGGCAGATGAGGCTGAGCAACAGCTTTCCAGGCTAGCTCTTTCTGCCTGCGAGCTATCTGCAGACGTTTGCATTTTCGGAGCAGGGCTGCCGGATGCGCCTGGCACGGACCACCTAAGCTACATTTGAAGTTTGAGGGGACAAGACAAGCAAGCAGCCCCAGTCTCTGTGCCTCTGTGCGAGCAGTGCCATGGGCAGATGAGGCTGAGCAACAGCTTTCCAGGCTAGCTCTTTCTGCCTGCCAGCTATCTGCAGACGTTTGCATTTTCGGAGCAGGGCTGCCGGAGGCGCCCGGCACGGACCACCTAAGCTACATTTGAAGTTTGAGGGGGAAAGACAAGCAAGCAGCCCCAGTCTCTGTGCCTCTGTGCGAGCAGTGCCATGGGCAGATGAGGCTGAGCAACAGCTTTCCAGGCTAGCTCTTTCTGCCTGCGAGCTATCTGCAGACGTTGGCATTTTCGGAGCAGGGCTGACGGATGCGCCCGTCACGGACCACCTAAGCTACATTTGAAGTTTGAGGGGACAAGACAAGCAAGCAGCCTCAGTCTCTGTGCCTCTGTGCGAGCAGTGCCATGGCAGATGAGGCTGAGCAACAGCTTTCCAGGCTAGCACTTTCTGCCTGCGAGCTATCTGCAGACGTTTGCATTTTCGGAGCAGGGCTGCCTGAGGCGCCCGGCACGGACCACCTAAGCTACGTTTGAAGTTTGAGGGGACAAGACAAGCAAGCAGCCCCAGTCTCTGTGCCTCTGTGCGAGCAGTGCCATGGGCAGATGAGGCTGAGCAACAGCTTTCCAGGCTAGCTCTTTCTGCCTGCGAGCTATCTGCAGACGTTCGCATTTTCGGAGCAGGGCTGCCGGAGGCGCCCGGCACGGACCACCTAAGCTACATTTGAAGTTTGAGGGGACAAGACAAGCAAGCAGCCCCAGTCTCTGTGCCTCTGTGCGAGCAGTGCCATGGGCAGATGAGGCTGAGCAACAGCTTTCCAGGCTAGCTCTTTCTGCCTGCGAGCTATCTGCAGACATTTGCATTTTCGGATCAGGGCTGCCGGAAGCGCCCGGCACAGACCACCTAAGCTACGTTTGAAGTTTGAGGGGACAAGACAAGCAAGCAGCCCCAGTCTCTGTGCCTCTGTGCGAGCAGTGCCATTGGCAGATGAGGCTGAGCAACAGCTTTCCAGGCTAGCTCTTTCTGCCTGCGAGCTATCTGCAGACGTTCGCATTTTCGGAGCAGGGCTGCCGGAGGCGCCCGGCACAGACCACCTAAGATACATTTGAAGTTTGAGGGGACAAGACAAGCAAGCAGCCCCAGTCTCTGTGCCTCTGTGCGAGCAGTGCCATGGGCAGATGAGGCTGAGCAACAGCTTTCCAGGCTAGCTCTTTCTGCCTGCGAGCTATCTGCAGACGTTCGCATTTTCGGAGCAGGGCTGCCGGAGGCGCCTGGCACGGACCACCTAAGCTACGTTTGAAGTTTGAGGGGACAAGACAAGCAAGCAGCCCCAGTCTCTGTGCCTCTGTGCGAGCAGTGCCATGGGCAGATGAGGCTGAGCAACAGCTTTCCAGGCTAGCTCTTTCTGCCTGCGAGCTATCTGCAGACGTTTGCATTTTCGGAGCAGGGCTGCCGGATGCGCCCGGCAAGGACCACCTAAGCTACGTTTGAAGTTTGAGGGGGCAAAACAAGCAAGCAGCCCCAGTCTCTGTGCCTCTGTGCGAGCAGTGCCATGGGCAGATGAGGCTGAGCAACAGCTTTCCAGGCTAGCTCTTTCTGCCTGCGAGCTATCTGCAGACGTTTGCATTTTCGGAGCAGGGCTGCCGGATGCGCCCGGCAAGGACCACCTAAGCTACGTTTGAAGTTTGAGGGGGCAAAACAAGCAAGAAGCCCCAGTCTCTGTGCCTCTGTGCGAGCAGTGCCATGGGCAGATGAGGCTGAGCAACAGCTTTCCAGGCTAGCTCTTTCTGCCTGCGAGCTATCTGCAGACGTTCGCATTTTCGGAGCAGGGCTGCCGGATGCGACCGGCACGGACCACCTAAGCTACATTTGAAGTTTGAGGGGACAAGACAAGCAAGCAGCCCCAGTCTCTGTGCCTCTGTGCGAGCAGTGCCATGGGCAGATGAGGCTGAGCAACAGCTTTCCAGGCTAGCTCTTTCTGCCTGCGAGCTATCTGCAGACGTTCGCATTTTCGGAGCAGGGCTGCCGGAGGCGCCCGGCACAGACCACCTAAGCTACATTTGAAGTTTGAGGGGACAAGACAAGCCAGCAGCCCCAGTCTCTGTGCCTCTGTGCGAGCAGTGCCATGGGCAGATGAGGCTGAGCAACAGCTTTCCAGGCTAGCTCTTTCTGCCTGCGAGCTATCTGCAGACGTTTGCATTTTCGGAGCAGGGCTGCCGGAGGCGCCCGGCACGGACCACCTAAGCTACGTTTGAAGTTTGAGGGGACAAGACAAGCAAGCAGCCTCAGTCTCTGTGCCTCTGTGCGAGCAGTGCCATGGGCAGATGAGGCTGAGCAACAGCTTTCCAGGCTAGCTCTTTCTGCCTGCGAGCTATCTGCAGACGTTTGCATTTTCGGAGCAGGGCTGCCGGATGCGCCCGGCAAGGACCACCTAAGCTACGTTTGAAGTTTGAGGGGGCAAAACAAGCAAGAAGCCCCAGTCTCTGTGCCTCTGTGCGAGCAGTGCCATGGGCAGATGAGGCTGAGCAACAGCTTTCCAGGCTAGCTCTTTCTGCCTGCGAGCTATCTGCAGACATTCGCATTTTCGGAGCAGGGCTGCCGGATGCGACCGGCACGGACCACCTAAGCTACATTTGAAGTTTGAGGGGACAAGACAAGCAAGCAGCCCCAGTCTCTGTGCCTCTGTGCGAGCAGTGCCATGGGCAGATGAGGCTGAGCAACAGCTTTCCAGGCTAGCTCTTTCTGCCTGCGAGCTATCTGCAGACGTTCGCATTTTCGGAGCAGGGCTGCCGGAGGCGCCCGGCACAGACCACCTAAGCTACATTTGAAGTTTGAGGGGACAAGACAAGCAAGCAGCCCCAGTCTCTGTGCCTCTGTGCGAGCAGTGCCATGGGCAGATGAGGCTGAGCAACAGCTTTCCAGGCTAGCTCTTTCTGCCTGCGAGCTATCTACAGACGTTTGCATTTTCGGAGCAGGGCTGCCGGAGGCGCCCGGCACGGACCACCTAAGCTACATTTGAAGTTTGAGGGGGCAAAACAAGCAAGCAGCCTCAGTCTCTGTGCCTCTGTGCGAGCAGTGCCATGGGCAGATGAGGCTGAGCAACAGCTTTCCAGGCTAGCTCTTTCTGCCTGCCAGCTATCTGCAGACGTTTGCATTTTCGGAGCAGGGCTGCCGGATGCGCTTGGCACGGACCACCTAAGCTACATTTGAAGTTTGAGGGGACAAGACAAGCAAGCAGCCCCAGTCTCTGTGCCTCTGTGCGAGCAGTGCCATGGGCAGATGAGGCTGAGCAACAGCTTTCCAGGCTAGCTCTTTCTGCCTGCCAGCTATCTGCAGACGTTTGCATTTTCGGAGCAGGGCTGCCGGAGGCGCCCGGCACGGACCACCTAAGCTACATTTGAAGTTTGAGGGGGAAAGACAAGCAAGCAGCCCCAGTCTCTGTGCCTCTGTGCGAGCAGTGCCATGGGCAGATGAGGCTGAGCAACAGCTTTCCAGGCTAGCTCTTTCTGCCTGCGAGCTATCTGCAGACGTTCGCATTTTCGGAGCAGGGCTGCCGGAGGCGCCTGGCACGGACCACCTAAGCTACGTTTGAAGTTTGAGGGGACAAGACAAGCAAGCAGCCCCAGTCTCTGTGCCTCTGTGCGAGCAGTGCCATGGGCAGATGAGGCTGAGCAACAGCTTTCCAGGCTAGCTCTTTCTGCCTGCCAGCTATCTGCAGACGTTTGCTTTTTCGGAGCAGGGCTGCCGGAGGCGCCCGGCACGGACCACCTAAGCTACATTTGAAGTTTGAGGGGGAAAGACAAGCAAGCAGCCCCAGTCTCTGTGCCTCTGTGCGAGCAGTGCCATGGGCAGATGAGGCTGAGCAACAGCTTTCCAGGCTAGCTCTTTCTGCCTGCGAGCTATCTGCAGACGTTTGCATTTTCGGAGCAGGGCTGCCGGAGGCGCCCGGCACGGACCACCTAAGCTACGTTTGAAGTTTGAGGGGACAAGACAAGCAAGCAGCCTCAGTCTCTGTGCCTCTGTGCGAGCAGTGCCATGGGCAGATGAGGCTGAGCAACAGCTTTCCAGGCTAGCTCTTTCTGCCTGCGAGCTATCTGCAGACGTTTGCATTTTCGGAGCAGGGCTGCCGGATGCGCCCGGCAAGGACCACCTAAGCTACGTTTGAAGTTTGAGGGGGCAAAACAAGCAAGAAGCCCCAGTCTCTGTGCCTCTGTGCGAGCAGTGCCATGGGCAGATGAGGCTGAGCAACAGCTTTCCAGGCTAGCTCTTTCTGCCTGCGAGCTATCTGCAGACATTCGCATTTTCGGAGCAGGGCTGCCGGATGCGACCGGCACGGACCACCTAAGCTACATTTGAAGTTTGAGGGGACAAGACAAGCAAGCAGCCCCAGTCTCTGTGCCTCTGTGCGAGCAGTGCCATGGGCAGATGAGGCTGAGCAACAGCTTTCCAGGCTAGCTCTTTCTGCCTGCGAGCTATCTGCAGACGTTCGCATTTTCGGAGCAGGGCTGCCGGAGGCGCCCGGCACAGACCACCTAAGCTACATTTGAAGTTTGAGGGGACAAGACAAGCAAGCAGCCCCAGTCTCTGTGCCTCTGTGCGAGCAGTGCCATGGGCAGATGAGGCTGAGCAACAGCTTTCCAGGCTAGCTCTTTCTGCCTGCGAGCTATCTACAGACGTTTGCATTTTCGGAGCAGGGCTGCCGGAGGCGCCCGGCACGGACCACCTAAGCTACATTTGAAGTTTGAGGGGGCAAAACAAGCAAGCAGCCTCAGTCTCTGTGCCTCTGTGCGAGCAGTGCCATGGGCAGATGAGGCTGAGCAACAGCTTTCCAGGCTAGCTCTTTCTGCCTGCCAGCTATCTGCAGACGTTTGCATTTTCGGAGCAGGGCTGCCGGATGCGCTTGGCACGGACCACCTAAGCTACATTTGAAGTTTGAGGGGACAAGACAAGCAAGCAGCCCCAGTCTCTGTGCCTCTGTGCGAGCAGTGCCATGGGCAGATGAGGCTGAGCAACAGCTTTCCAGGCTAGCTCTTTCTGCCTGCCAGCTATCTGCAGACGTTTGCATTTTCGGAGCAGGGCTGCCGGAGGCGCCCGGCACGGACCACCTAAGCTACATTTGAAGTTTGAGGGGGAAAGACAAGCAAGCAGCCCCAGTCTCTGTGCCTCTGTGCGAGCAGTGCCATGGGCAGATGAGGCTGAGCAACAGCTTTCCAGGCTAGCTCTTTCTGCCTGCGAGCTATCTGCAGACGTTCGCATTTTCGGAGCAGGGCTGCCGGAGGCGCCTGGCACGGACCACCTAAGCTACGTTTGAAGTTTGAGGGGACAAGACAAGCAAGCAGCCCCAGTCTCTGTGCCTCTGTGCGAGCAGTGCCATGGGCAGATGAGGCTGAGCAACAGCTTTCCAGGCTAGCTCTTTCTGCCTGCCAGCTATCTGCAGACGTTTGCTTTTTCGGAGCAGGGCTGCCGGAGGCGCCCGGCACGGACCACCTAAGCTACATTTGAAGTTTGAGGGGGAAAGACAAGCAAGCAGCCCCAGTCTCTGTGCCTCTGTGCGAGCAGTGCCATGGGCAGATGAGGCTGAGCAACAGCTTTCCAGGCTAGCTCTTTCTGCCTGCGAGCTATCTGCAGACGTTTGCATTTTCGGAGCAGGGCTGCCGGAGGCGCCCGGCACGGACCACCTAAGCTACGTTTGAAGTTTGAGGGGACAAGACAAGCAAGCAGCCTCAGTCTCTGTGCCTCTGTGCGAGCAGTGCCATGGGCAGATGAGGCTGAGCAACAGCTTTCCAGGCTAGCTCTTTCTGCCTGCGAGCTATCTGCAGACGTTTGCATTTTCGGAGCAGGGCTGCCGGATGCGCCCGGCAAGGACCACCTAAGCTACGTTTGAAGTTTGAGGGGGCAAAACAAGCAAGAAGCCCCAGTCTCTGTGCCTCTGTGCGAGCAGTGCCATGGGCAGATGAGGCTGAGCAACAGCTTTCCAGGCTAGCTCTTTCTGCCTGCGAGCTATCTGCAGACATTCGCATTTTCGGAGCAGGGCTGCCGGATGCGACCGGCACGGACCACCTAAGCTACATTTGAAGTTTGAGGGGACAAGACAAGCAAGCAGCCCCAGTCTCTGTGCCTCTGTGCGAGCAGTGCCATGGGCAGATGAGGCTGAGCAACAGCTTTCCAGGCTAGCTCTTTCTGCCTGCGAGCTATCTGCAGACGTTTGCATTTTCGGAGCAGGGCTGCCGGAGGCGCCCGGCACAGACCACCTAAGCTACATTTGAAGTTTGAGGGGACAAGACAAGCAAGCAGCCCCAGTCTCTGTGCCTCTGTGCGAGCAGTGCCATGGGCAGATGAGGCTGAGCAACAGCTTTCCAGGCTAGCTCTTTCTGCCTGCGAGCTATCTACAGACGTTTGCATTTTCGGAGCAGGGCTGCCGGAGGCGCCCGGCACGGACCACCTAAGCTACATTTGAAGTTTGAGGGGGCAAAACAAGCAAGCAGTCTCAGTCTCTGTGCCTCTGTGCGAGCAGTGCCATGGGCAGATGAGGCTGAGCAACAGCTTTCCAGGCTAGCTCTTTCTGCCTGCGAGCTATCTGCAGACGTTTGCATTTTCGGAGCAGGGCTGCCGGATGCGCCTGGCACGGACCACCTAAGCTACATTTGAAGTTTGAGGGGACAAGACAAGCAAGCAGCCCCAGTCTCTGTGCCTCTGTGCGAGCAGTGCCATGGGCAGATGAGGCTGAGCAACAGCTTTCCAGGCTAGCTCTTTCTGCCTGCCAGCTATCTGCAGACGTTTGCATTTTCGGAGCAGGGCTGCCGGAGGCGCCCGGCACGGACCACCTAAGCTACATTTGAAGTTTGAGGGGGAAAGACAAGCAAGCAGCCCCAGTCTCTGTGCCTCTGTGCGAGCAGTGCCATGGGCAGATGAGGCTGAGCAACAGCTTTCCAGGCTAGCTCTTTCTGCCTGCGAGCTATCTGCAGACGTTGGCATTTTCGGAGCAGGGCTGACGGATGCGCCCGTCACGGACCACCTAAGCTACATTTGAAGTTTGAGGGGACAAGACAAGCAAGCAGCCTCAGTCTCTGTGCCTCTGTGCGAGCAGTGCCATGGCAGATGAGGCTGAGCAACAGCTTTCCAGGCTAGCACTTTCTGCCTGCGAGCTATCTGCAGACGTTTGCATTTTCGGAGCAGGGCTGCCGGAGGCGCAGGGCACGGACCACCTAAGATACGTTTGAAGTTTGAGGGGGCAAGACAAGCAAGCAGCCCCAGTCTCTGTGCCTCTGTGCGAGCAGTGCCATGGGCAGATGAGGCTGAGCAACAGCTTTCCAGGCTAGCTCTTTCTGCCTGCGAGCTATCTGCAGACGTTCGCATTTTCGGAGCAGGGCTGCCGGAGGCGCCCGGCACGGACCACCTAAGCTACATTTGAAGTTTGAGGGGACAAGACAAGCAAGCAGCCCCAGTCTCTGTGCCTCTGTGCGAGCAGTGCCATGGGCAGATGAGGCTGAGCAACAGCTTTCCAGGCTAGCTCTTTCTGCCTGCGAGCTATCTGCAGACATTTGCATTTTCGGATGAGGGCTGCCGGAAGCGCCCGGCACAGACCACCTAAGCTACGTTTGAAGTTTGAGGGGACAAGACAAGCAAGCAGCCCCAGTCTCTGTGCCTCTGTGCGAGCAGTGCCATTGGCAGATGAGGCTGAGCAACAGCTTTCCAGGCTAGCTCTTTCTGCCTGCGAGCTATCTGCAGACGTTCGCATTTTCGGAGCAGGGCTGCCGGATGCGCCCGGCACGGACCACCTAAGCTACGTTTGAAGTTTGAGGGGGCAAAACAAGCAAGCAGCCCCAGTCTCTGTGCCTCTGTGCGAGCAGTGCCATGGGCAGATGAGGCTGAGCAACAGCTTTCCAGGCTAGCTCTTTCTGCCTGCGATCTATCTGCAGACGTTCGCATTTTCGGAGCAGGGCTGCCGGATGCGTCCGGCACGGACCACCTAAGCTACATTTGAAGTTTGAGGGGACAAGAAAAGCAAGCAGCCCCAGTCTCTGTGCCTCTGTGCGAGCAGTGCCATGGGCAGATGAGGCTGAGCAACAGCTTTCCAGGCTAGCTCTTTCTGCCTGCGAGCTATCTGCAGACGTTCGCATTTTCGGAGCAGGGCTGCCGGAGGCGCCCGGCACAGACCACCTAAGATACATTTGAAGTTTGAGGGGACAAGACAAGCAAGCAGCCCCAGTCTCTGTGCCTCTGTGCGAGCAGTGCCATGGGCAGATGAGGCTGAGCAACAGCTTTCCAGGCTAGCTCTTTCTGCCTGCGAGCTATCTGCAGACGTTCGCATTTTCGGAGCAGGGCTGCCGGAGGCGCCTGGCACGGACCACCTAAGCTACGTTTGAAGTTTGAGGGGACAAGACAAGCAAGCAGCCCCAGTCTCTGTGCCTCTGTGCGAGCAGTGCCATGGGCAGATGAGGCTGAGCAACAGCTTTCCAGGCTAGCTCTTTCTGCCTGCGAGCTATCTGCAGACGTTCGCATTTTCGGAGCAGGGCTGCCGGAGGCGTCCGGCACGGACCACCTAAGCTACATTTGAAGTTTGAGGGGACAAGACAAGCAAGCAGCCCCAGTCTCTGTGCCTCTGTGCGAGCAGTGCCATGGGCAGATGAGGCTGAGCAACAGCTTTCCAGGCTAGCTCTTTCTGCCTGCGAGCTATCTGCAGACGTTCGCATTTTCGGAGCAGGGCTGCCGGATGCGCCCGTCACGGACCACCTAAGCTACATTTGAAGTTTGAGGGGGCAAAACAAGCAAGCAGCCCCAGTCTCTGTGCCTCTGTGCGAGCAGTGCCATGGGCAGATGAGGCTGAGCAACAGCTTTCCAGGCTAGCTCTTTCTGCCTGCGAGCTATCTGCAGACGTTCGCATTTTTGGAGCAGGGCTGCCGGAGGCGCCAGGCACGGACCACCTAAGCTACGTTTGAAGTTTGAGGGGACAAGACAAGCAAGCAGCCCCAGTCTCTGTGCCTGTGTGCGAGCAGTGCCATGGGCAGATGAGGCTGAGCAACAGCTTTCCAGGCTAGCTCTTTCTGCCTGCGAGCTATCTGCAGACGTTTGCATTTTCGGAGCAGGGCTGCCGGAGGCGCACGGCACAGACCACCTAAGCTACATTTGAAGTTTGAGGGGACAAGACAAGCAAGCAGCCCCAGTCTCTGTGCCTCTGTGCGAGCAGTGCCATGGGCAGATGAGGCTGAGCAACAGCTTTCCAGGCTAGCTCTTTCTGCCTGCGAGCTATCTGCAGACATTCGCATTTTCGGAGCAGGGCTGCCGGATGCGCCCGGCACGGACCACCTAAGCTACATTTGAAGTTTGAGGAGACAAGACAAGCAAGCAGCCCCAGTCTCTGTGCCTCTGTGCGAGCAGTGCCATGGGCAGATGAGGCTGAGCAACAGCTTTCCAGGCTAGCTCTTTCTGCCTGCGAGCTATCTGCAGACGTTTGCTTTTTCGGAGCAGGGCTGCCGGAGGCGCCCGGCACGGACCACCTAAGCTACGTTTGAAGTTTGAGGGGACAAGACAAGCAAGCAGCCCCAGTCTCTGTGCCTCTGTGCGAGCAGTGCCATGGGCAGATGAGGCTGAGCAACAGCTTTCCAGGCTAGCTCTTTCTGCCTGCGAGCTATCTGCAGACGTTTGCATTTTCGGAGCAGGGCTGCCGGATGAGCCCGGCACGGACCACCTAAGCTAAATTTGAAGTTTGAGGGGACAAGACAAGCAAGCAGCCCCAGTCTCTGTGCCTCTGTGCGAGCAGTGCCATGGGCAGATGAGGCTGAGCAACAGCTTTCCAGGCTAGCTCTTTCTGCCTGCGAGCTATCTGCAGACGTTCGCATTTTCGGAGCAAGGCTGCCGGAGGCGCCCGGCCCGGACCACCTAAGCTACGTTTGAAGTTTGAGGGGACAAGACAAGCAAGCAGCCCCAGTCTCTGTGCCTCTGTGCGAGCAGTGCCATGGGCAGATGAGGCTGAGCAACAGCTTTCCAGGCTAGCTCTTTCTGCCTGCGAGCTATCTGCAGACGTTCGCATTTTCGGAGCAGGGCTGCCGGATGCGCCCGGCACGGACCACCTAAGGTACATTTGAAGTTTGAGGGGACAAGACAAGCAAGCAGCCCCAGTCTCTGTGCCTCTGTGCGAGCAGTGCCATGGGCAGATGAGGCTGAGCAACAGCTTTCCAGGCTAGCTCTTTCTGCCTGCGAGCTATCTGCATACGTTCGCATTTTCGGAGCAGGGCTGCCGGAGGCGCCCGGCACGGACCACCTAAGCTACATTTGAAGTTTGAGGGGACAAGACAAGCAAGCAGCCCCAGTCTCTGTGCCTCTGTGCGAGCAGTGCCATGGGCAGATGAGGCTGAGCAACAGCTTTCCAGGCTAGCTCTTTCTGCCTGCGAGCTATCTGCAGACGTTGGCATTTTCGGAGCAGGGCTGTCGGAGGCGCCCGGCACGGACCACCTAAGTTACGTTTGAAGTTTGAGGGGGCAAGACAAGCAAGCAGCCCCAGTCTCTGTGCCTCTGTGCGAGCAGTGCCATGGGCAGATGAGGCTGAGCAACAGCTTTCCAGGCTACCTCTTTCTGCCTGCGAGCTATCTGCAGACGTTCGCATTTTCGGAGCAGGGCTGCCGGAGGCGCCCGGCACAGACCACCTAAGCTACGTTTGAAGTTTGAGGGGACAAGACAAGCAAGCAGCCCCAGTCTCTGTGCCTCTGTGCGAGCAGTGCCATGGGCACATGAGGCTGAGCAACAGCTTTCCAGGCTAGCTCTTTCTGCCTGCGAGCTATCTGCAGACGTTTGCATTTTCGGAGCAGGGCTGCCGGAGGCGCCCGGCACAGACCACCTAAGCTACGTTTGA
Source organism: Opisthocomus hoazin (assembly GCF_030867145.1). Taxonomy (NCBI): domain Eukaryota; kingdom Metazoa; phylum Chordata; class Aves; order Opisthocomiformes; family Opisthocomidae; genus Opisthocomus; species Opisthocomus hoazin. Next base: position 455,441 of record NW_027448898.1, read on the forward strand.
AGTTTGAGGGGACAAGACAAGCAAGCAGCCCCAGTCTCTGTGCCTCTGTGCGAGCAGTGCCATGGGCAGATGAGGCTGAGCAACAGCTTTCCAGGCTAGCTCTTTCTGCCTGCGAGCTATCTGCAGACGTTCGCATTTTCGGAGCAGGGCTGCCGGAAGCGCCCGGCACAGACCACCTAAGCTACGTTTGAAGTTTGAGGGGACAAGACAAGCAAGCAGCCCCAGTCTCTGTGCCTCTGTGCGAGCAGTGCCATGGGCAGATGAGGCTGAGCAACAGCTTTCCAGGCTAGCTCTTTCTGCCTGCGAGCTATCTGCAGACGTTTGCATTTTCGGAGCAGGGATGCTGGATGAGCCCGGCACGGACCACCTAAGCTACGTTTGAAGTTTGAGGGGGAAGACAAGCAAGCAGCCTCAGTCTCTGTGCCTCTGTGCGAGCAGTGCCATGGGCAGATGAGGCTGAGCAACAGCTTTCCAGGCTAGCTCTTTCTGCCTGCGAGCTATCTGCAGACGTTCGCATTTTCGGAGCAGGGCTGCCGGAGGCGCCCAGCACGGACCACCTAAGCTACATTTGAAGTTTGAGGGGACAAGACAAGCAAGCAGCCCCAGTCTCTGTGCCTCTGTGCGAGCAGTGCCATGGGCAGATGAGGCTGAGCAACAGCTTTCCAGGCTAGCTCTTTCTGCCTGCGAGCTATCTGCAGACGTTTGCATTTTTGGAGCAGGGCTGCCGGAGGCGCCCGGCACAGACCACCTAAGCTACGTTTGAAGTTTGAGGGGACAAGACAAGCAAGCAGCCCCAGTCTCTGTGCCTCTGTGCGAGCAGTGCCATGGGCAGATGAGGCTGAGCAACAGCTTTCCAGGCTAGCTCTTTCTGCCTGCGAGCTATCTGCAGACGTTCGCATTTTCGGAGCAGTGCTGCCGGAGGCGCCCGGCACGGACCACCTAAGCTACGTTTGAAGTTTGAGGGGACAAGACAAGCAAGCAGCCCCAGTCTCTGTGCCTCTGTGCGAGCAGTGCCATGGGCAGATGAGGCTGAGCAACAGCTTTCCAGGCTAGCTCTTTCTGCCTGCGAGCTATCTGCAGACGTTCGCATTTTCGGAGCAGGGCTGCCGGAGGCGCCCGGCACGGACCACCTAAGCTACATTTGAAGTTTGAGGGGACAAGACAAGCAAGCAGCCCCAGTCTCTGTGCCTCTGTGCGAGCAGTGCCATGGGCAGATGAGGCTGAGCAACAGCTTTCCAGGCTAGCTCTTTCTGCCTGTGAGCTGTCTGCAGACGTTCGTGTTTTCGGAGCAGGGCTGCCGGATGCGCCCGGCACGGACCACCTAAGCTACATTTGAAGTTTGAGGGGACAAGACAAGCAAGCAGCCCCAGTCTCTGTGCCTCTGTGCGAGCAGTGCCATGGGCAGATGAGGCTGAGCAACAGCTTTCCAGGCTAGCTCTTTCTGCCTGCGAGCTATCTGCAGACGTTTGCATTTTTGGAGCAGGGCTGCCGGAGGCGCCCGGCACAGACCACCTAAGCTACGTTTGAAGTTTGAGGGGACAAGACAAGCAAGCAGCCCCAGTCTCTGTGCCTCTGTGCGAGCAGTGCCATGGGCAGATGAGGCTGAGCAACAGCTTTCCAGGCTAGCTCTTTCTGCCTGCGAGCTATCTGCAGACGTTCGCATTTTCGGAGCAGTGCTGCCGGAGGCGCCCGGCACGGACCACCTAAGCTACGTTTGAAGTTTGAGGGGACAAGACAAGCAAGCAGCCCCAGTCTCTGTGCCTCTGTGCGAGCAGTGCCATGGGCAGATGAGGCTGAGCAACAGCTTTCCAGGCTAGCTCTTTCTGCCTGCGAGCTATCTGCAGACGTTTGCATTTTCGGAGCACGGCTGCCGAATGCGCCCGGCACGGACCACCTAAGCTACGTTTGAAGTTTGAGGGAACAAGACAAGCAAGCAGCCCCAGTCTCTGTGCCTCTGTGCGAGCAGTGCCATGGGCAGATGAGGCTGAGCAACAGCTTTCCAGGCTAGCTCTTTCTGCCTGCGAGCTGTCTGCAGACGTTCGCATTTTCGGAGCAGGGCTGCTGGATTCGCCCGGCACGGACCACCTAAGCTACATTTGAAGTTTGAGGGGACAAGACAAGCAAGCAGCCCCAGTCTCTGTGCCTCTGTGCGAGCAGTGCCATGGGCAGATGAGGCTGAGCAACAGCTTTCCAGGCTAGCTCTTTCTGCCTGCGAGCTATCTGCAGACGTTCGCATTTTCGGAGCAGGGCTGCCGGAGGCGCCCGGCACAGACCACCTAAGCTACGTTTGAAGTTTGAGGGGACAAGACAAGCAAGCAGCCCCAGTCTCTGTGCCTCTGTGCGAGCAGTGCCATGGGCAGATGAGGCTGAGCAACAGCTTTCCAGGCTAGCTCTTTCTGCCTGCGAGCTATCTGCAGACGTTTGCATTTTCGGAACAGGGCTGCCGGAGGCGCCCGGCACAGACCACCTAAGCTACGTTTGAAGGTTGAGGGGACAAGACAAGGAAGCAGCCCCAGTCTCTGTGCCTCTGTGCGAGCAGTGCCATGGGCAGATGAGGCTGAGCAACAGCTTTCCAGGCTAGCTCTTTCTGCCTGCGAGCTATCTGCAGACGTTCGCATTTTCGGAGCAGGGCTGCCGGAGGCGCCCGGCACAGACCACCTAAGCTAAGTTTGAAGTTTGAGGGGACAAGACAAGCAAGCAGCCCCAGTCTCTGTGCCTCTGTGCGAGCAGTGCCATGGGCAGATGAGGCTGAGCAACAGCTTTCCAGGCTAGCTCTTTCTGCCTGCGAGCTATCTGCAGACGTTCGCATTTTCGGAGCAGGGCTGCCGGAGGCGCCCGGCACGGACCACCTAAGCTACATTTGAAGTTTGAGGGGACAAGACAAGCAAGCAGCCCCAGTCTCTGTGCCTCTGTGCGAGCAGTGCCATGGGCAGATGAGGCTGAGCAACAGCTTTCCAGGCTAGCTCTTTCTGCCTGCGAGCTATCTGCAGACGTTCGCATTTTCGGAGGAGGGCTGCCGGATGCGCCCGGCACGGACCACCTAAGGTACATTTGAAGTTTGAGGGGACAAGACAAGCAAGCAGCCCCAGTCTCTGTGCCTCTGTGCGAGCAGTGCCATGGGCAGATGAGGCTGAGCAACAGCTTTCCAGGCTAGCTCTTTCTGCCTGCGAGCTATCTGCAGACGTTTGCATTTTCGGAGCAGGGCTGCCGGATGCGCCCGGCACGGACCACCTAAGCTACGTTTGAAGTTTGAGGGGACAAGACAAGCAAGCAGCCCCAGTCTCTGTGCCTCTGTGCGAGCAGTGCCATGGGCAGATGAGGCTGAGCAACAGCTTTCCAGGCTAGCTCTTTCTGCCTGCGAGCTATCTGCAGACGTTCGCATTTTCGGAGCAGGGCTGCCGGAGGCGCCCGGCACGGACCACCTAAGCTACGTTTGAAGTTTGAGGGGACAAGACAAGCAAGCAGCCCCAGTCTCTGTGCCTCTGTGCGAGCAGTGCCATGGGCAGATGAGGCTGAGCAACAGCTTTCCAGGCTAGCTCTTTCTGCCTGCGAGCTATCTGCAGACGTTCGCATTTTTGGAGCAGGGCTGCCGGAGGCGCCCGGCACAGACCACCTAAGCTACGTTTGAAGTTTGAGGGGACAAGACAAGCAAGCAGCCCCAGTCTCTGTGCCTCTGTGCGAGCAGTGCCATGGGCAGATGAGGCTGAGCAACAGCTTTCCAGGCTAGCTCTTTCTGCCTGCGAGCTGTCTGCAGACGTTCGCGTTTTCGGAGCAGGGCTGCCGGATGCGCCCGGCACGGACCACCTAAGCTACATTTGAAGTTTGAGGGGACAAGACAAGCAAGCAGCCCCAGTCTCTGTGCCTCTGTGCGAGCAGTGCCATGGGCAGATGAGGCTGAGCAACAGCTTTCCAGGCTAGCTCTTTCTGCCTGCGAGCTATCTGCAGACGTTTGCATTTTCGGAGCAGGGCTGCCGAATGCGCCCGGCACGGACCACCTAAGCTACGTTTGAAGTTTGAGGGAACAAGACAAGCAAGCAGCCCCAGTCTCTGTGCCTCTGTGCGAGCAGTGCCATGGGCAGATGAGGCTGAGCAACAGCTTTCCAGGCTAGCTCTTTCTGCCTGCGAGCTATCTGCAGACGTTCGCATTTTCGGAGCAGGGCTGCTGGATTCGCCCGGCACGGACCACCTAAGCTACATTTGAAGTTTGAGGGGACAAGACAAGCAAGCAGCCCCAGTCTCTGTGCCTCTGTGCGCGCAGTGCCATGGGCAGATGAGGCTGAGCAACAGCTTTCCAGGCTAGCTCTTTCTGCCTGCGAGCTATCTGCAGACGTTCGCATTTTCGGAGCAGGGCTGCCGGAGGCGCCCGGCACAGACCACCTAAGCTACATTTGAAGTTTGAGGGGACAAGACAAGCAAGCAGCCCCAGTCTCTGTGCCTCTGTGCGAGCAGTGCCATGGGCAGATGAGGCTGAGCAACAGCTTTCCAGGCTAGCTTTTTCTGCCTGCGAGCTATCTGCAGACGTTTGCATTTTCGGAGCAGGGCTGCCGGATGCGCCCGGCACGGACCACCTAAGCTACGTTTGAAGTTTGAGGGGACAAGACAAGCAAGCAGCCCCAGTCTCTGTGCCTCTGTGCGAGCAGTGCCATGGGCAGATGAGGCTGAGCAACAGCTTTCCAGGCTAGCTCTTTCTGCCTGCGAGCTATCTGCAGACGTTTGCATTTTCGGAGCAGGGCTGCCGGAGGCGCCCGGCACGGACCACCTAAGCTACGTTTGAAGTTTGAGGGGACAAGACAAGCAAGCAGCCCCAGTCTCTGTGCCTCTGTGCGAGCAGTGCCATGGGCAGATGAGGCTGAGCAACAGCTTTCCAGGCTAGCTCTTTCTGCCTGCGAGCTATCTGCAGACGTTCGCATTTTTGGAGCAGGGCTGCCGGAGGCGCCCGGCACAGACCACCTAAGCTACGTTTGAAGTTTGAGGGGACAAGACAAGCAAGCAGCCCCAGTCTCTGTGCCTCTGTGCGAGCAGTGCCATGGGCAGATGAGGCTGAGCAACAGCTTTCCAGGCTAGCTCTTTCTGCCTGCGAGCTGTCTGCAGACGTTCGCGTTTTCGGAGCAGGGCTGCCGGATGCGCCCGGCACGGACCACCTAAGCTACATTTGAAGTTTGAGGGGACAAGACAAGCAAGCAGCCCCAGTCTCTGTGCCTCTGTGCGAGCAGTGCCATGGGCAGATGAGGCTGAGCAACAGCTTTCCAGGCTAGCTCTTTCTGCCTGCGAGCTATCTGCAGACGTTTGCATTTTCGGAGCAGGGCTGCCGAATGCGCCCGGCACGGACCACCTAAGCTACGTTTGAAGTTTGAGGGAACAAGACAAGCAAGCAGCCCCAGTCTCTGTGCCTCTGTGCGAGCAGTGCCATGGGCAGATGAGGCTGAGCAACAGCTTTCCAGGCTAGCTCTTTCTGCCTGCGAGCTATCTGCAGACGTTCGCATTTTCGGAGCAGGGCTGCTGGATTCGCCCGGCACGGACCACCTAAGCTACATTTGAAGTTTGAGGGGACAAGACAAGCAAGCAGCCCCAGTCTCTGTGCCTCTGTGCGAGCAGTGCCATGGGCAGATGAGGCTGAGCAACAGCTTTCCAGGCTAGCTCTTTCTGCCTGCGAGCTATCTGCAGACGTTCGCATTTTCGGAGCAGGGCTGCCGGAGGCGCCCGGCACAGACCACCTAAGCTACATTTGAAGTTTGAGGGGACAAGACAAGCAAGCAGCCCCAGTCTCTGTGCCTCTGTGCGAGCAGTGCCATGGGCAGATGAGGCTGAGCAACAGCTTTCCAGGCTAGCTCTTTCTGCCTGCGAGCTATCTGCAGACGTTTGCATTTTCGGAACAGGGCTGCCGGAGGCGCCCGGCACAGACCACCTAAGCTACGTTTGAAGTTTGAGGGAACAAGACAAGCAAGCAGCCCCAGTCTCTGTGCCTCTGTGCGAGCAGGGCCATGGGCAGATGAGGCTGAGCAACAGCTTTCCAGGCTAGCTCTTTCTGCCTGCGAGCTATCTGCAGACGTTTGCATTTTCGGAGCAGGGCTGTCGGAGGCGCCCGGCACGGACCACCTAAGCTACGTTTTAAGTTTGAGGGGACAAGACAAGCAAGCAGCCCCAGTCTCTGTGCCTCTGTGCGAGCAGTGCCATGGGCAGATGAGGCTGAGCAACAGCTTTCCAGGCTAGCTCTTTCTGCCTGCGAGCTATCTGCAGACGTTTGCATTTTCGGAGCAGGGCTGCCGGATGAGCCCGGCACGGACCACCTAAGCTACATTTGAAGTTTGAGGGGACAAGACAAGCAAGCAGCCCCAGTCTCTGTGCCTCTGTGCGAGCAGTGCCATGGACAGATGAGGCTGAGCAACAGCTTTCCAGGCTAGCTCTTTCTGCCTGCGAGCTATCTGCAGACGTTTGCATTTTCGGAGCAGGGCTGCCGGATGAGCCCGGCACGGACCACCTAAGCTACATTTGAAGTTTGAGGGGACAAGACAAGCAAGCAGCCCCAGTCTCTGTGCCTCTGTGCGAGCAGTGCCATGGGCAGATGAGGCTGAGCAACAGCTTTCCAGGCTAGCTCTTTCTGCCTGCGAGCTATCTGCAGACGTTTGCATTTTTGGAGCAGGGCTGCCGGAGGCGCCCGGCACAGACCACCTAAGCTACGTTTGAAGGTTGAGGGGAGAAGACAAGGAAGCAGCCCCAGTCTCTGTGCCTCTGTGCGAGCAGTGCCATGGGCAGATGAGGCTGAGCAACAGCTTTCCAGGCTAGCTCTTTCTGCCTGCGAGCTATCTGCAGACGTTCGCATTTTCGGAGCAGTGCTGCCGGAGGCGCCCGGCACAGACCACCTAAGCTACGTTTGAAGTTTGAGGGGACAAGACAAGCAAGCAGCCCCAGTCTCTGTGCCTCTGTGCGAGCAGTGCCATGGGCAGATGAGGCTGAGCAACAGCTTTCCAGGCTAGCTCTTTCTGCCTGCCAGCTATCTGCAGACGTTCGCATTTTCGGAGCAGGGCTGCCGGAGGCGCCCGGCACGGACCACCTAAGCTACATTTGAAGTTTGAGGGGACAAGACAAGCAAGCAGCCCCAGTCTCTGTGCCTCTGTGCGAGCAGTGCCATGGGCAGATGAGGCTGAGCAACAGCTTTCCAGGCTAGCTCTTTCTGCCTGCGAGCTATCTGCAGACGTTCGCATTTTCGGAGCACGGCTGCTGGATGCGCCCGGCACGGACCACCTAAGCTACATTTGAAGTTTGAGGGGACAAGACAAGCAAGCAGCCCCAGTCTCTGTGCCTCTGTGCGAGCAGTGCCATGGGCAGATGAGGCTGAGCAACAGCTTTCCAGGCTAGCTCTTTCTGCCTGCGAGCTATCTGCAGACGTTTGCATTTTCGGAGCAGGGCTGCCGGATGCGCCCGGCACGGACCACCTAAGCTACGTTTGAAGTTTGAGGGGACAAGACAAGCAAGCAGCCCCAGTCTCTGTGCCTCTGTGCGAGCAGTGCCATGGGCAGATGAGGCTGAGCAACAGCTTTCCAGGCTAGCTCTTTCTGCCTGCGAGCTATCTGCAGACGTTCGCATTTTCGGAGCAGGGCTGCCGGAGGCGCCCGGCACGGACCACCTAAGCTACATTTGAAGTTTGAGGGGACAAGACAAGCAAGCAGCCCCAGTCTCTGTGCCTCTGTGCGAGCAGTGCCATGGGCAGATGAGGCTGAGCAACAGCTTTCCAGGCTAGCTCTTTCTGCCTGCGAGCTATCTGCAGACGTTCGCATTTTCGGAGCACGGCTGCTGGATGCGCCCGGCACGGACCACCTAAGCTACATTTGAAGTTTGAGGGGACAAGACAAGCAAGCAGCCCCAGTCTCTGTGCCTCTGTGCGAGCAGTGCCATGGGCAGATGAGGCTGAGCAACAGCTTTCCAGGCTAGCTCTTTCTGCCTGCGAGCTATCTGCAGACGTTTGCATTTTCGGAGCAGGGCTGCCGGATGCGCCCGGCACGGACCACCTAAGCTACGTTTGAAGTTTGAGGGGACAAGACAAGCAAGCAGCCCCAGTCTCTGTGCCTCTGTGCGAGCAGTGCCATGGGCAGATGAGGCTGAGCAACAGCTTTCCAGGCTAGCTCTTTCTGCCTGCGAGCTATCTGCAGACGTTCGCATTTTCGGAGCAGGGCTGCCGGAGGCGCCCGGCACGGACCACCTAAGCTACGTTTGAAGTTTGAGGGGACAAGACAAGCAAGCAGCCCCAGTCTCTGTGCCTCTGTGCGAGCAGTGCCATGGGCAGATGAGGCTGAGCAACAGCTTTCCAGGCTAGCTCTTTCTGCCTGCGAGCTATCTGCAGACGTTCGCATTTTTGGAGCAGGGCTGCCGGAGGCTCCCGGCACAGACCACCTAAGCTACGTTTGAAGTTTGAGGGGACAAGACAAGCAAGCAGCCCCAGTCTCTGTGCCTCTGTGCGAGCAGTGCCATGGGCAGATGAGGCTGAGCAACAGCTTTCCAGGCTAGCTCTTTCTGCCTGCGAGCTGTCTGCAGACGTTCGCGTTTTCGGAGCAGGGCTGCCGGATGCGCCCGGCACAGACCACCTAAGCTACATTTGAAGTTTGAGGGGACAAGACAAGCAAGCAGCCCCAGTCTCTGTGCCTCTGTGCGAGCAGTGCCATGGGCAGATGAGGCTGAGCAACAGCTTTCCAGGCTAGCTCTTTCTGCCTGCGAGCTATCTGCAGACGTTTGCATTTTCGGAGCAGGGCTGCCGAATGCGCCCGGCACGGACCACCTAAGCTACGTTTGAAGTTTGAGGGGACAAGACAAGCAAGCAGCCCCAGTCTCTGTGCCTCTGTGCGAGCAGTGCCATGGGCAGATGAGGCTGAGCAACAGCTTTCCAGGCTAGCTCTTTCTGCCTGCGAGCTATCTGCAGACGTTCGCATTTTCGGAGCAGGGCTGCTGGATTCGACCGGCACGGACCACCTAAGCTACATTGGAAGTTTGAGGGGACAAGACAAGCAAGCAGCCCCAGTCTCTGTGCCTCTGTGCGAGCAGTGCCATGGGCAGATGAGGCTGAGCAACAGCTTTCCAGGCTAGCTCTTTCTGCCTGCGAGCTATCTGCAGACGTTCGCATTTTCGGAGCAGGGCTGCCGGAGGCGCCCGGCACAGACCACCTAAGCTACGTTTGAAGTTTGAGGGGACAAGACAAGCAAGCAGCCCCAGTCTCTGTGCCTCTGTGCGAGCAGTGCCATGGGCAGATGAGGCTGAGCAACAGCTTTCCAGGCTAGCTCTTTCTGCCTGCGAGCTATCTGCAGACGTTTGCATTTTCGGAACAGGGCTGCCGGAGGCGCCCGGCACGGACCACCTAAGCTACGTTTGAAGTTTGAGGGGACAAGACAAGCAAGCAGCCCCAGTCTCTGTGCCTCTGTGCGAGCAGGGCCATGGGCAGATGAGGCTGGGCAACAGCTTTCCAGGCTAGGTCTTTCTGCCTGCGAGCTATCTGCAGACGTTCGCATTTTCGGAGCAGGGCTGTCGGAGGCGCCCGGCACGGACCACCTAAGCTACGTTTGAAGTTTGAGGGGACAAGACAAGCAAGCAGCCCCAGTCTCTGTGCCTCTGTGCGAGCAGTGCCATGGGCAGATGAGGCTGAGCAACAGCTTTCCAGGCTAGCTCTTTCTGCCTGCGAGCTATCTGCAGACGTTTGCATTTTCGGAGCAGGGCTGCCGGATGAGCCCGGCACGGACCACCTAAGCTACATTTGAAGTTTGAGGGGACAAGACAGGCAAGCAGCCCCAGTCTCTGTGCCTCTGTGCGAGCAGTGCCATGGGCAGATGAGGCTGAGCAACAGCTTTCCAGGCTAGCTCTTTCTGCCTGCGAGCTATCTGCAGACGTTCGCATTTTCGGAGCAGGGCTGCCGGAGGCGCTCGGCACGGACCACCTAAGCTACGTTTGAAGTTTGAGGGGACAAGACAAGCAAGCAGCCCCAGTCTCTGTGCCTCTGTGCGAGCAGTGCCATGGGCAGATGAGGCTGAGCAACAGCTTTCCAGGCTAGCTCTTTCTGCCTGCGAGCTATCTGCAGACGTTCGCATTTTTGGAGCAGGGCTGTCAGATGCGCCCGGCACGGACCACCTAAGGTACATTTGAAGTTTGAGGGGACAAGACAAGCAAGCAGCCCCAGTCTCTGTGCCTCTGTGCGAGCAGTGCCATGGGCAGATGAGGCTGAGCAACAGCTTTCCAGGCTAGCTCTTTCTGCCTGCGAGCTATCTGCAGACGTTCGCATTTTCGGAGCAGGGCTGCCGGAGGCGCCCGGCACGGACCACCTAAGCTACGTTTGAAGTTTGAGGGGGCAAGACAAGCAAGCAGCCCCAGTCTCTGTGCCTCTGTGCGAGCAGTACCATGGGCAGATGAGGCTGAGCAACAGCTTTCCAGGCTAGCTCTTTCTGCCTGCGAGCTATCTGCAGACGTTCGCATTTTCGGAGCAGGGCTGCCGGAGGCGCCCGGCACGGACCACCTAAGCTACGTTTGAAGTTTGAGGGGACAAGACAAGCAAGCAGCCCCAGTCTCTGTGCCTCTGTGCGAGCAGTGCCATGGGCAGATGAGGCTGAGCAACAGCTTTCCAGGCTAGCTCTTTCTGCCTGCGAGCTATCTGCAGACGTTCGCATTTTCGGAGCAGGGCTGCCGGATGCGCCCGGCACGGACCACCTAAGCTACATTTGAAGTTTGAGGGGACAAGACAAGCAAGCAGCCCCAGTCTCTGTGCCTCTGTGCGAGCAGTGCCATGGGCAGATGAGGCTGAGCAACAGCTTTCCAGGCTAGCTCTTTCTGCCTGCGAGCTATCTGCAGACGTTGGCATTTTCGGAGCAGGGCTGTCGGAGGCGCACGGCACGGACCACCTAAGCTACGTTTGAAGTTTGAGGGGGCAAGACAAGCAAGCAGCCCCAGTCTCTGTGCCTCTGTGCGAGCAGTGCCATGGGCAGATGAGGCTGAGCAACAGCTTTCCAGGCTAGCTCTTTCTGCCTGCGAGCTATCTGCAGACGTTTGCATTTTCGGAGCAGGGCTGCCGGAGGCGCCCGGCACAGACCACCTAAGCTACGTTTGAAGTTTGAGGGGACAAGACAAGCAAGCAGCCCCAGTCTCTGTGCCTCTGTGCGAGCAGTGCCATGGGCAGATGAGGCTGAGCAACAGCTTTCCAGGCTAGCTCTTTCTGCCTGCGAGCTATCTGCAGACGTTTGCATTTTCGGAGCAGGGCTGCCGGAGGCGCCCGGCACAGACCACCTAAGCTACGTTTGAAGTTTGAGGGGACAAGACAAGCAAGCAGCCCCAGTCTCTGTGCCTCTGTGCGAGCAGTGCCATGGGCAGATGAGGCTGAGCAACAGCTTTCCAGGCTAGCTCTTTCTGCCTGCGAGCTATCTGCAGACGTTCGCATTTTCGGAGCACGGCTGCTGGATGCGCCCGGCACGGACCACCTAAGCTACATTTGAAGTTTGAGGGGACAAGACAAGCAAGCAGCCCCAGTCTCTGTGCCTCTGTGCGAGCAGTGCCATGGGCAGATGAGGCTGAGCAACAGCTTTCCAGGCTAGCTCTTTCTGCCTGCGAGCTATCTGCAGACGTTTGCATTTTCGGAGCAGGGCTGCCGGATGCGCCCGGCACGGACCACCTAAGCTACGTTTGAAGTTTGAGGGGACAAGACAAGCAAGCAGCCCCAGTCTCTGTGCCTCTGTGCGAGCAGTGCCATGGGCAGATGAGGCTGAGCAACAGCTTTCCAGGCTAGCTCTTTCTGCCTGCGAGCTATCTGCAGACGTTCGCATTTTCGGAGCAGGGCTGCCGGAGGCGCCCGGCACGGACCACCTAAGCTACATTTGAAGTTTGAGGGGACAAGACAAGCAAGCAGCCCCAGTCTCTGTGCCTCTGTGCGAGCAGTGCCATGGGCAGATGAGGCTGAGCAACAGCTTTCCAGGCTAGCTCTTTCTGCCTGCGAGCTATCTGCAGACGTTCGCATTTTCGGAGCACGGCTGCTGGATGCGCCCGGCACGGACCACCTAAGCTACATTTGAAGTTTGAGGGGACAAGACAAGCAAGCAGCCCCAGTCTCTGTGCCTCTGTGCGAGCAGTGCCATGGGCAGATGAGGCTGAGCAACAGCTTTCCAGGCTAGCTCTTTCTGCCTGCGAGCTATCTGCAGACGTTTGCATTTTCGGAGCAGGGCTGCCGGATGCGCCCGGCACGGACCACCTAAGCTACGTTTGAAGTTTGAGGGGACAAGACAAGCAAGCAGCCCCAGTCTCTGTGCCTCTGTGCGAGCAGTGCCATGGGCAGATGAGGCTGAGCAACAGCTTTCCAGGCTAGCTCTTTCTGCCTGCGAGCTATCTGCAGACGTTCGCATTTTCGGAGCAGGGCTGCCGGAGGCGCCCGGCACGGACCACCTAAGCTACGTTTGAAGTTTGAGGGGACAAGACAAGCAAGCAGCCCCAGTCTCTGTGCCTCTGTGCGAGCAGTGCCATGGGCAGATGAGGCTGAGCAACAGCTTTCCAGGCTAGCTCTTTCTGCCTGCGAGCTATCTGCAGACGTTCGCATTTTTGGAGCAGGGCTGCCGGAGGCTCCCGGCACAGACCACCTAAGCTACGTTTGAAGTTTGAGGGGACAAGACAAGCAAGCAGCCCCAGTCTCTGTGCCTCTGTGCGAGCAGTGCCATGGGCAGATGAGGCTGAGCAACAGCTTTCCAGGCTAGCTCTTTCTGCCTGCGAGCTGTCTGCAGACGTTCGCGTTTTCGGAGCAGGGCTGCCGGATGCGCCCGGCACAGACCACCTAAGCTACATTTGAAGTTTGAGGGGACAAGACAAGCAAGCAGCCCCAGTCTCTGTGCCTCTGTGCGAGCAGTGCCATGGGCAGATGAGGCTGAGCAACAGCTTTCCAGGCTAGCTCTTTCTGCCTGCGAGCTATCTGCAGACGTTTGCATTTTCGGAGCAGGGCTGCCGAATGCGCCCGGCACGGACCACCTAAGCTACGTTTGAAGTTTGAGGGGACAAGACAAGCAAGCAGCCCCAGTCTCTGTGCCTCTGTGCGAGCAGTGCCATGGGCAGATGAGGCTGAGCAACAGCTTTCCAGGCTAGCTCTTTCTGCCTGCGAGCTATCTGCAGACGTTCGCATTTTCGGAGCAGGGCTGCTGGATTCGACCGGCACGGACCACCTAAGCTACATTGGAAGTTTGAGGGGACAAGACAAGCAAGCAGCCCCAGTCTCTGTGCCTCTGTGCGAGCAGTGCCATGGGCAGATGAGGCTGAGCAACAGCTTTCCAGGCTAGCTCTTTCTGCCTGCGAGCTATCTGCAGACGTTCGCATTTTCGGAGCAGGGCTGCCGGAGGCGCCCGGCACAGACCACCTAAGCTACGTTTGAAGTTTGAGGGGACAAGACAAGCAAGCAGCCCCAGTCTCTGTGCCTCTGTGCGAGCAGTGCCATGGGCAGATGAGGCTGAGCAACAGCTTTCCAGGCTAGCTCTTTCTGCCTGCGAGCTATCTGCAGACGTTTGCATTTTCGGAACAGGGCTGCCGGAGGCGCCCGGCACGGACCACCTAAGCTACGTTTGAAGTTTGAGGGGACAAGACAAGCAAGCAGCCCCAGTCTCTGTGCCTCTGTGCGAGCAGGGCCATGGGCAGATGAGGCTGGGCAACAGCTTTCCAGGCTAGCTCTTTCTGCCTGCGAGCTATCTGCAGACGTTCGCATTTTCGGAGCAGGGCTGTCGGAGGCGCCCGGCACGGACCACCTAAGCTACGTTTGAAGTTTGAGGGGACAAGACAAGCAAGCAGCCCCAGTCTCTGTGCCTCTGTGCGAGCAGTGCCATGGGCAGATGAGGCTGAGCAACAGCTTTCCAGGCTAGCTCTTTCTGCCTGCGAGCTATCTGCAGACGTTTGCATTTTCGGAGCAGGGCTGCCGGATGAGCCCGGCACGGACCACCTAAGCTACATTTGAAGTTTGAGGGGACAAGACAGGCAAGCAGCCCCAGTCTCTGTGCCTCTGTGCGAGCAGTGCCATGGGCAGATGAGGCTGAGCAACAGCTTTCCAGGCTAGCTCTTTCTGCCTGCGAGCTATCTGCAGACGTTCGCATTTTCGGAGCAGGGCTGCCGGAGGCGCTCGGCACGGACCACCTAAGCTACGTTTGAAGTTTGAGGGGACAAGACAAGCAAGCAGCCCCAGTCTCTGTGCCTCTGTGCGAGCAGTGCCATGGGCAGATGAGGCTGAGCAACAGCTTTCCAGGCTAGCTCTTTCTGCCTGCGAGCTATCTGCAGACGTTCGCATTTTTGGAGCAGGGCTGTCAGATGCGCCCGGCACGGACCACCTAAGGTACATTTGAAGTTTGAGGGGACAAGACAAGCAAGCAGCCCCAGTCTCTGTGCCTCTGTGCGAGCAGTGCCATGGGCAGATGAGGCTGAGCAACAGCTTTCCAGGCTAGCTCTTTCTGCCTGCGAGCTATCTGCAGACGTTCGCATTTTCGGAGCAGGGCTGCCGGAGGCGCCCGGCACGGACCACCTAAGCTACGTTTGAAGTTTGAGGGGGCAAGACAAGCAAGCAGCCCCAGTCTCTGTGCCTCTGTGCGAGCAGTACCATGGGCAGATGAGGCTGAGCAACAGCTTTCCAGGCTAGCTCTTTCTGCCTGCGAGCTATCTGCAGACGTTCGCATTTTCGGAGCAGGGCTGCCGGAGGCGCCCGGCACGGACCACCTAAGCTACGTTTGAAGTTTGAGGGGACAAGACAAGCAAGCAGCCCCAGTCTCTGTGCCTCTGTGCGAGCAGTGCCATGGGCAGATGAGGCTGAGCAACAGCTTTCCAGGCTAGCTCTTTCTGCCTGCGAGCTATCTGCAGACGTTCGCATTTTCGGAGCAGGGCTGCCGGATGCGCCCGGCACGGACCACCTAAGCTACATTTGAAGTTTGAGGGGACAAGACAAGCAAGCAGCCCCAGTCTCTGTGCCTCTGTGCGAGCAGTGCCATGGGCAGATGAGGCTGAGCAACAGCTTTCCAGGCTAGCTCTTTCTGCCTGCGAGCTATCTGCAGACGTTGGCATTTTCGGAGCAGGGCTGTCGGAGGCGCACGGCACGGACCACCTAAGCTACGTTTGAAGTTTGAGGGGGCAAGACAAGCAAGCAGCCCCAGTCTCTGTGCCTCTGTGCGAGCAGTGCCATGGGCAGATGAGGCTGAGCAACAGCTTTCCAGGCTAGCTCTTTCTGCCTGCGAGCTATCTGCAGACGTTTGCATTTTCGGAGCAGGGCTGCCGGAGGCGCCCGGCACAGACCACCTAAGCTACGTTTGAAGTTTGAGGGGACAAGACAAGCAAGCAGCCCCAGTCTCTGTGCCTCTGTGCGAGCAGTGCCATGGGCAGATGAGGCTGAGCAACAGCTTTCCAGGCTAGCTCTTTCTGCCTGCGAGCTATCTGCAGACGTTTGCATTTTCGGAGCAGGGCTGCCGGAGGCGCCCGGCACAGACCACCTAAGCTACGTTTGAAGTTTGAGGGGACAAGACAAGCAAGCAGCCCCAGTCTCTGTGCCTCTGTGCGAGCAGTGCCATGGGCAGATGAGGCTGAGCAACAGCTTTCCAGGCTAGCTCTTTCTGCCTGCGAGCTATCTGCAGACGTTCGCATTTTTGGAGCAGGGCTGTCAGATGCGCCCGGCACGGACCACCTAAGCTACGTTTGAAGTTTGAGGGGACAAGACAAGCAAGCAGCCCCAGTCTCTGTGCCTCTGTGCGAGCAGTGCCATGGGCAGATGAGGCTGAGCAACAGCTTTCCAGGCTAGCTCTTTCTGCCTGCGAGCTATCTGCAGACGTTTGCATTTTCGGAGCAGGGCTGCCGGAGGCGCCCGGCACAGACCACCTAAGCTACGTTTGAAGTTTGAGGGGACAAGACAAGCAAGCAGCCCCAGTCTCTGTGCCTCTGTGCGAGCAGTGCCATGGGCAGATGAGGCTGAGCAACAGCTTTCCAGGCTAGCTCTTTCTGCCTGCGAGCTATCTGCAGACGTTTGCATTTTCGGAACAGGGCTGCCGGAGGCGCCCGGCACAGACCACCTAAGCTACGTTTGAAGTTTGAGGGGACAAGACAAGCAAGCAGCCCCAGTCTCTGTGCCTCTGTGCGAGCAGTGCCATGGGCAGATGAGGCTGAGCAACAGCTTTCCAGGCTAGCTCTTTCTGCCTGCGAGCTATCTGCAGACGTTTGCAATTTCGGAGCAGGGCTGCCGGAGGCTCCCGGCACAGACCACCTAAACTACGTTTGAAGTTTGGGGGGACAAGACAAGCAAGCAGCCCCAGTCTCTGTGCCTCTGTGCGAGCAGTGCCATGGGCAGATGAGGCTGAGCAACAGCTTTCCAGGCTAGCTCTTTCTGCCTGCGAGCTATCTGCAGACGTTTGCATTTTCGGAACAGGGCTGCCGGAGGCGCCCGGCACAGACCACCTAAGCTACGTTTGAAGTTTGAGGGGACAAGACAAGCAAGCAGCCCCAGTCTCTGTGCCTCTGTGCGAGCAGGGCCATGGGCAGATGAGGCTGAGCAACAGCTTTCCAGGCTAGCTCTTTCTGCCTGCGAGCTATCTGCAGACGTTCGCATTTTCGGAGCAGGGCTGTCGGAGGCG
The DNA here is from genome assembly GCF_030867145.1 of Opisthocomus hoazin. Taxonomy (NCBI): domain Eukaryota; kingdom Metazoa; phylum Chordata; class Aves; order Opisthocomiformes; family Opisthocomidae; genus Opisthocomus; species Opisthocomus hoazin. The sequence continues at coordinate 472,027 of NW_027448898.1, forward strand.
CCCGGCACGGACCACCTAAGCTACGTTTGAAGTTTGAGGGGACAAGACAAGCAAGCAGCCCCAGTCTCTGTGCCTCTGTGTGAGCAGTGCCATGGGCAGATGAGGCTGAGCAACAGCTTTCCAGGCTAGCTCTTTCTGCCTGCGAGCTATCTGCAGACGTTTGCATTTTCGGAGCAGGGCTAGCGGATGAGCCCGGCACGGACCACCTAAGCTACATTTGAAGTTTGAGGGGACAAGACAGGCAAGCAGCCCCAGTCTCTGTGCCTCTGTGCGAGCAGTGCCATGGGCAGATGAGGCTGAGCAACAGCTTTCCAGGCTAGCTCTTTCTGCCTGCGAGCTATCTGCAGACGTTCGCATTTTCGGAGCAAGGCTGCCGGAGGCGCCCGGCACGGACCACCTAAGCTACGTTTGAAGTTTGAGGGGACAAGACAAGCAAGCAGCCCCAGTCTCTGTGCCTCTGTGCGAGCAGTGCCATGGGCAGATGAGGCTGAGCAACAGCTTTCCAGGCTAGCTCTTTCTGCCTGCGAGCTATCTGCAGACGTTCGCATTTTTGGAGCAGGGCTGTCAGATGCGCCCGGCACGGACCACCTAAGCTACGTTTGAAGTTTGAGGGGACAAGACAAGCAAGCAGCCCCAGTCTCTGTGCCTCTGTGCGAGCAGTGCCATGGGCAGATGAGGCTGAGCAACAGCTTTCCAGGCTAGCTCTTTCTGCCTGCGAGCTATCTGCAGACGTTCGCATTTTCGGAGCAGGGCTGCCGGAGGCGCCCGGCACGGACCACCTAAGCTACGTTTGAAGTTTGAGGGGGCAAGACAAGCAAGCAGCCCCAGTCTCTGTGCCTCTGTGCGAGCAGTGCCATGGGCAGATGAGGCTGAGCAACAGCTTTCCAGGCTAGCTCTTTCTGCCTGCGAGCTATCTGCAGACGTTCGCATTTTCGGAGCAGGGCTGCCGGAGGCGCCCGGCACGGACCACCTAAGCTACGTTTGAAGTTTGAGGGGACAAGACAAGCAAGCAGCCCCAGTCTCTGTGCCTCTGTGCGAGCAGTGCCATGGGCAGATGAGGCTGAGCAACAGCTTTCCAGGCTAGCTCTTTCTGCCTGCGAGCTATCTGCAGACGTTCGCATTTTCGGAGCAGGGCTGCCGGATGCGCCCGGCACGGACCACCTAAGCTACGTTTGAAGTTTGAGGGGGCAAGACAAGCAAGCAGCCCCAGTCTCTGTGCCTCTGTGCGAGCAGTGCCATGGGCAGATGAGGCTGAGCAACAGCTTTCCAGGCTAGCTCTTTCTGCCTGCGAGCTATCTGCAGACGTTTGCATTTTCGGAGCAGGGCTGCCGGAGGCGCCCGGCACAGACCACCTAAGCTACGTTTGAAGTTTGAGGGGACAAGACAAGCAAGCAGCCCCAGTCTCTGTGCCTCTGTGCGAGCAGTGCCATGGGCAGATGAGGCTGAGCAACAGCTTTCCAGGCTAGCTCTTTCTGCCTGCGAGCTATCTGCAGACGTTTGCATTTTCGGAGCAGGGCTGCCGGAGGCGCCCGGCACGGACCACCTAAGCTACGTTTGAAGTTTGAGGGGACAAGACAAGCAAGCAGCCCCAGTCTCTGTGCCTCTGTGCGAGCAGTGCCATGGGCAGATGAGGCTGAGCAACAGCTTTCCAGGCTAGCTCTTTCTGCCTGCGAGCTATCTGCAGACGTTCGCATTTTCGGAGCAGGGCTGTCGGAGGCGCCCGGCACGGACCACCTAAGCTACGTTTGAAGTTTGAGGGGACAAGACAAGCAAGCAGCCCCAGTCTCTGTGCCTCTGTGTGAGCAGTGCCATGGGCAGATGAGGCTGAGCAACAGCTTTCCAGGCTAGCTCTTTCTGCCTGCGAGCTATCTGCAGACGTTCGCATTTTCGGAGCAGGGCTGCCGGATGAGCCCGGCACGGACCACCTAAGCTACATTTGAAGTTTGAGGGGACAAGACAGGCAAGCAGCCCCAGTCTCTGTGCCTCTGTGCGAGCAGTGCCATGGGCAGATGAGGCTGAGCAACAGCTTTCCAGGCTAGCTCTTTCTGCCTGCGAGCTATCTGCAGACGTTCGCATTTTCGGAGCAAGGCTGCCGGAGGCGCCCGGCACGGACCACCTAAGCTACGTTTGAAGTTTGAGGGGACAAGACAAGCAAGCAGCCCCAGTCTCTGTGCCTCTGTGCGAGCAGTGCCATGGGCAGATGAGGCTGAGCAACAGCTTTCCAGGCTAGCTCTTTCTGCCTGCGAGCTATCTGCAGACGTTCGCATTTTTGGAGCAGGGCTGTCAGATGCGCCCGGCACGGACCACCTAAGCTACGTTTGAAGTTTGAGGGGACAAGACAAGCAAGCAGCCCCAGTCTCTGTGCCTCTGTGCGAGCAGTGCCATGGGCAGATGAGGCTGAGCAACAGCTTTCCAGGCTAGCTCTTTCTGCCTGCGAGCTATCTGCAGACGTTCGCATTTTCGGAGCAGGGCTGCCGGAGGCGCCTGGCACGGACCACCTAAGCTACGTTTGAAGTTTGAGGGGGCAAGACAAGCAAGCAGCCCCAGTCTCTGTGCCTCTGTGCGAGCAGTGCCATGGGCAGATGAGGCTGAGCAACAGCTTTCCAGGCTAGCTCTTTCTGCCTGCGAGCTATCTGCAGACGTTCGCATTTTCGGAGCAGGGCTGCCGGAGGCGCCCGGCACGGACCACCTAAGCTACGTTTGAAGTTTGAGGGGACAAGACAAGCAAGCAGCCCCAGTCTCTGTGCCTCTGTGCGAGCAGTGCCATGGGCAGATGAGGCTGAGCAACAGCTTTCCAGGCTAGCTCTTTCTGCCTGCGAGCTATCTGCAGACGTTCGCATTTTCGGAGCAGGGCTGTCGGAGGCGCCCGGCACGGACCACCTACGTTACGTTTGAAGTTTGAGGGGACAAGACAAGCAAGCAGCCCCAGTCTCTGTGCCTCTGTGTGAGCAGTGCCATGGGCAGATGAGGCTGAGCAACAGCTTTCCAGGCTAGCTCTTTCTGCCTGCGAGCTATCTGCAGACGTTTGCATTTTCGGAGCAGGGCTGCCGGATGAGCCCGGCACGCACCACCTAAGCTACATTTGAAGTTTGAGGGGACAAGACAGGCAAGCAGCCCCAGTCTCTGTGCCTCTGTGCGAGCAGTGCCATGGGCAGATGAGGCTGAGCAACAGCTTTCCAGGCTAGCTCTTTCTGCCTGCGAGCTATCTGCAGACGTTCGCATTTTCGGAGCAAGGCTGCCGGAGGCGCCCGGCACGGACCACCTAAGCTACGTTTGAAGTTTGAGGGGACAAGACAAGCAAGCAGCCCCAGTCTCTGTGCCTCTGTGCGAGCAGTGCCATGGGCAGATGAGGCTGAGCAACAGCTTTCCAGGCTAGCTCTTTCTGCCTGCGAGCTATCTGCAGACGTTCGCATTTTTGGAGCAGGGCTGTCAGATGCGCCCGGCACGGACCACCTAAGCTACGTTTGAAGTTTGAGGGGACAAGACAAGCAAGCAGCCCCAGTCTCTGTGCCTCTGTGCGAGCAGTGCCATGGGCAGATGAGGCTGAGCAACAGCTTTCCAGGCTAGCTCTTTCTGCCTGCGAGCTATCTGCAGACGTTCGCATTTTCGGAGCAGGGCTGCCGGAGGCGCCCGGCACGGACCACCTAAGCTACGTTTGAAGTTTGAGGGGGCAAGACAAGCAAGCAGCCCCAGTCTCTGTGCCTCTGTGCGAGCAGTGCCATGGGCAGATGAGGCTGAGCAACAGCTTTCCAGGCTAGCTCTTTCTGCCTGCGAGCTATCTGCAGACGTTCGCATTTTCGGAGCAGGGCTGCCGGAGGCGCCCGGCACGGACCACCTAAGCTACGTTTGAAGTTTGAGGGGACAAGACAAGCAAGCAGCCCCAGTCTCTGTGCCTCTGTGCGAGCAGTGCCATGGGCAGATGAGGCTGAGCAACAGCTTTCCAGGCTAGCTCTTTCTGCCTGCGAGCTATCTGCAGACGTTCGCATTTTCGGAGCAGGGCTACCGGATGCGCCCGGCACGGACCACCTAAGCTACATTTGAAGTTTGAGGGGACAAGACAAGCAAGCAGCCCCAGTCTCTGTGCCTCTGTGCGAGCAGTGCCATGGGCAGATGAGGCTGAGCAACAGCTTTCCAGGCTAGCTCTTTCTGCCTGCGAGCTATCTGCAGACGTTGGCATTTTCGGAGCAGGGCTGTCGGAGGCGCACGGCACGGACCACCTAAGCTACGTTTGAAGTTTGAGGGGGCAAGACAAGCAAGCAGCCCCAGTCTCTGTGCCTCTGTGCGAGCAGTGCCATGGGCAGATGAGGCTGAGCAACAGCTTTCCAGGCTAGCTCTTTCTGCCTGCGAGCTATCTGCAGACGTTTGCATTTTCGGAGCAGGGCTGCCGGAGGCGCCCGGCACGGACCACCTAAGCTACGTTTGAAGTTTGAGGGGACAAGACAAGCAAGCAGCCCCAGTCTCTGTGCCTCTGTGCGAGCAGTGCCATGGGCAGATGAGGCTGAGCAACAGCTTTCCAGGCTAGCTCTTTCTGCCTGCGAGCTATCTGCAGACGTTTGCATTTTCGGAGCAGGGCTGCCGGAGGCGCCCGGCACGGACCACCTAAGCTACGTTTGAAGTTTGAGGGGACAAGACAAGCAAGCAGCCCCAGTCTCTGTGCCTCTGTGCGAGCAGTGCCATGGGCAGATGAGGCTGAGCAACAGCTTTCCAGGCTAGCTCTTTCTGCCTGCGAGCTATCTGCAGACGATTGCATTTTCAGAGCAGGGATGCTGGATGCGCCCGGCACGGACCACCTAAGCTACGTTTGAAGTTTGAGGGGGAAGACAAGCAGGCAGCCTCAGTCTCTGTGCCTCTGTGCGAGCAGTGCCATGGGCAGATGAGGCTGAGCAACAGCTTTCCAGGCTAGCTCTTTCTGCCTGCGAGCTATCTGCAGACGTTTGCATTTTCGGAGCAGGGCTGCCGGAGGCGCCCGGCACGGACCACCTAAGCTACGTTTGAAGTTTGAGGGGACAAGACAAGCAAGCAGCCCCAGTCTCTGTGCCTCTGTGCGAGCAGTGCCATGGGCAGATGAGGCTGAGCAACAGCTTTCCAGGCTAGCTCTTTCTGCCTGCGAGCTATCTGCAGACGATTGCATTTTCAGAGCAGGGATGCTGGATGCGCCCGGCACGGACCACCTAAGCTACGTTTGAAGTTTGAGGGGGAAGACAAGCAGGCAGCCTCAGTCTCTGTGCCTCTGTGCGAGCAGTGCCATGGGCAGATGAGGCTGAGCAACAGCTTTCCAGGCTAGCTCTTTCTGCCTGCGAGCTATCTGCAGACGTTTGCATTTTCGGAGCAGGGCTGCCGGAGGCGCCCGGCACGGACCACCTAAGCTACATTTGAAGTTTGAGGGGACAAGACAAGCAAGCAGCCCCAGTCTCTGTGCCTCTGTGCGAGCAGTGCCATGGGCAGATGAGGCTGAGCAACAGCTTTCCAGGCTAGCTCTTTCTGCCTGCGAGCTATCTGCAGACGTTCGCATTTTTGGAGCAGTGCTGCCGGAGGCGCCCGGCACAGACCACCTAAGCTACGTTTGAAGTTTGAGGGGACAAGACAAGCAAGCAGCCCCAGTCTCTGTGCCTCTGTGCGAGCAGTGCCATGGGCAGATGAGGCTGAGCAATAGCTTTCCAGGCTAGCTCTTTCTGCCTGCGAGCTATCTGCAGACGTTCGCATTTTCGGAGCAGGGCTGTCGGAGGCGCCCGGCACGGACCACCTAAGCTACATTTGAAGTTTGAGGGGACAAGACAAGCAAGCAGCCCCAGTCTCTGTGCCTCTGTGCGAGCAGTGCCATGGGCAGATGAGGCTGAGCAACAGCTTTCCAGGCTAGCTCTTTCTGCCTGCGAGCTATCTGCAGACGTTCGCATTTTCGGAGCAGGGCTGCTGGATGCGCCCGGCACGGACCACCTAAGCTACATTTGAAGTTTGAGGGGACAAGACAAGCAAGCAGCCCCAGTCTCTGTGCCTCTGTGCGAGCAGTGCCATGGGCAGATGAGGCTGAGCAACAGCTTTCCAGGCTAGCTCTTTCTGCCTGCGAGCTATCTGCAGACGTTCGCATTTTCGGAGCAGGGCTGCCGGCGGCGCCCGGCACGGACCACCTAAGCTACGTTTGAAGTTTGAGGGGACAAGACAAGCAAGCAGCCCCAGTCTCTGTGCCTCTGTGCGAGCAGTGCCATGGGCAGATGAGGCTGAGCAACAGCTTTCCAGGCTAGCTCTTTCTGCCTGCGAGCTATCTGCAGACGATTGCATTTTCAGAGCAGGGATGCTGGATGCGCCCGGCACGGACCACCTAAGCTACGTTTGAAGTTTGAGGGGGAAGACAAGCAGGCAGCCTCAGTCTCTGTGCCTCTGTGCGAGCAGTGCCATGGGCAGATGAGGCTGAGCAACAGCTTTCCAGGCTAGCTCTTTCTGCCTGCGAGCTATCTGCAGACGTTTGCATTTTCGGAGCAGGGCTGCCGGAGGCGCCCGGCACGGACCACCTAAGCTACGTTTGAAGTTTGAGGGGACAAGACAAGCAAGCAGCCCCAGTCTCTGTGCCTCTGTGCGAGCAGTGCCATGGGCAGATGAGGCTGAGCAACAGCTTTCCAGGCTAGCTCTTTCTGCCTGCGAGCTATCTGCAGACGTTCGCATTTTTGGAGCAGTGCTGCCGGAGGCGCCCGGCACAGACCACCTAAGCTACGTTTGAAGTTTGAGGGGACAAGACAAGCAAGCAGCCCCAGTCTCTGTGCCTCTGTGCGAGCAGTGCCATGGGCAGATGAGGCTGAGCAATAGCTTTCCAGGCTAGCTCTTTCTGCCTGCGAGCTATCTGCAGACGTTCGCATTTTCGGAGCAGGGCTGTCGGAGGCGCCCGGCACGGACCACCTAAGCTACATTTGAAGTTTGAGGGGACAAGACAAGCAAGCAGCCCCAGTCTCTGTGCCTCTGTGCGAGCAGTGCCATGGGCAGATGAGGCTGAGCAACAGCTTTCCAGGCTAGCTCTTTCTGCCTGCGAGCTATCTGCAGACGTTCGCATTTTCGGAGCAGGGCTGCTGGATGCGCCCGGCACGGACCACCTAAGCTACATTTGAAGTTTGAGGGGACAAGACAAGCAAGCAGCCCCAGTCTCTGTGCCTCTGTGCGAGCAGTGCCATGGGCAGATGAGGCTGAGCAACAGCTTTCCAGGCTAGCTCTTTCTGCCTGCGAGCTATCTGCAGACGTTTGCATTTTCGGAGCAGGGCTGCCGGAAGTGCCCGGCACGGACCACCTAAGCTACGTTTGAAGTTTGAGGGGACAAGACAAGCAAGCAGCCCCAGTCTCTGTGCCTCTGTGCGAGCAGTGCCATGGGCAGATGAGGCTGAGCAACAGCTTTCCAGGCTAGCTCTTTCTGCCTGCGAGCTATCTGCAGACCTTTGCATTTTCGGAGCAGGGCTGCCGGAGGCGCCCGGCACGGACCACCTAAGCTACGTTTGAAGTTTGAGGGGACAAGACAAGCAAGCAGCCCCAGTCTCTGTGCCTCTGTGCGAGCAGTGCCATGGGCAGATGAGGCTGAGCAACAGCTTTCCAGGCTAGCTCTTTCTGCCTGCGAGCTATCTGCAGACGTTCGCATTTTTGGAGCAGGGCTGCCGGAGGCGCCCGGCACAGACCACCTAAGCTACGTTTGAAGTTTGAGGGGACAAGACAAGCAAGCAGCCCCAGTCTCTGTGCCTCTGTGCGAGCAGTGCCATGGGCAGATGAGGCTGAGCAACAGCTTTCCAGGCTAGCTCTTTCTGCCTGTGAGCTGTCTGCAGACGTTCGCATTTTCGGAGCAGGGCTGCCGGATGCGCCCGGCACGGACCACCTAAGCTACATTGGAAGTTTGAGGGGACAAGACAAGCAAGCAGCCCCAGTCTCTGTGCCTCTGTGCGAGCAGTGCCATGGGCAGATGAGGCTGAGCAACAGCTTTCCAGGCTAGCTCTTTCTGCCTGCGTGCTATCTGCAGACGTTCGCGTTTTCGGAGCAGGGCTGCCGGATGCGCCCGGCACGGACCACCTAAGCTACATTTGAAGTTTGAGGGGACAAGACAAGCAAGCAGCCCCAGTCTCTGTGCCTCTGTGCGAGCAGTGCCATGGGCAGATGAGGCTGAGCAACAGCTTTCCAGGCTAGCTCTTTCTGCCTGCGAGCTATCTGCAGACGTTTGCATTTTCGGAGCACGGCTGCCGAATGCGCCCGGCACGGACCACCTAAGCTACATTGGAAGTTTGAGGGGACAAGACAAGCAAGCAGCCCCAGTCTCTGTGCCTCTGTGCGAGCAGTGCCATGGGCAGATGAGGCTGAGCAACAGCTTTCCAGGCTAACTCTTTCTGCCTGCGAGCTGTCTGCAGACGTTCGCATTTTCGGAGCAGGGCTGCCGGATGCGCCCGGCACTGACCACCTAAGCTACATTGGAAGTTTGAGGGGACAAGACAAGCAAGCAGCCCCAGTCTCTGTGCCTCTGTGCGAGCAGTGCCATGGGCAGATGAGGCTGAGCAACAGCTTTCCAGGCTAGCTCTTTCTGCCTGCGAGCTATCTGCAGACGTTCGCATTTTCAAAGCAGGGCTGCCGGATGCGCCCGGCACGGACCACCTAAGCTACATTTGAAGTTTGAGGGGACAAGACAAGCAAGCAGCCCCAGTCTCTGTGCCTCTGTGCGAGCAGTGCCATGGGCAGATGAGGCTGAGCAACAGCTTTCCAGGCTAGCTCTTTCTGCCTGCGAGCTATCTGCAGACGTTTGCATTTTCGGAGCACGGCTGCCGAATGCGCCCGGCAGAGACCACCTAAGCTACGTTTGAAGTTTGAGGGGACAAGACAAGCAAGCAGCCCCAGTCTCTGTGCCTCTGTGCGAGCAGTGCCATGGGCAGATGAGGCTGAGCAACAGCTTTCCAGGCTAGCTCTTTCTGCCTGCGAGCTGTCTGCAGACGTTCGCATTTTCGGAGCAGGGCTGCCGGATGCGCCCGGCACGGACCACCTAAGCTACATTGGAAGTTTGAGGGGACAAGACAAGCAAGCAGCCCCAGTCTCTGTGCCTCTGTGCGAGCAGTGCCATGGGCAGATGAGGCTGAGCAACAGCTTTCCAGGCTAGCTCTTTCTGCCTGCGAGCTGTCTGCAGACGTTCGCATTTTCGGAGCAGGGCTGCCGGCGGCGCCCGGCACGGACCACCTAAGCTACGTTTGAAGTTTGAGGGGACAAGACAAGCAAGCAGCCCCAGTCTCTGTGCCTCTGTGCGAGCAGTGCCATGGGCAGATGAGGCTGAGCAACAGCTTTCCAGGCTAGCTCTTTCTGCCTGCGAGCTGTCTGCAGACGTTCGCATTTTCGGAGCAGGGCTGCCGGATGCGCCCGGCACGGACCACCTAAGCTACATTGGAAGTTTGAGGGGACAAGACAAGCAAGCAGCCCCAGTCTCTGTGCCTCTGTGCGAGCAGTGCCATGGGCAGATGAGGCTGAGCAACAGCTTTCCAGGCTAGCTCTTTCTGCCTGCGTGCTATCTGCAGACGTTCGCATTTTCGGAGCAGGGCTGCCGGATGCGCCCGGCACGGACCACCTAAGCTACATTTGAAGTTTGAGGGGACAAGACAAGCAAGCAGCCCCAGTCTCTGTGCCTCTGTGCGAGCAGTGCCATGGGCAGATGAGGCTGAGCAACAGCTTTCCAGGCTAGCTCTTTCTGCCTGCGAGCTATCTGCAGACGTTTGCATTTTCGGAGCACGGCTGCCGAATGCGCCCGGCACAGACCACCTAAGCTACGTTTGAAGTTTGAGGGGACAAGACAAGCAAGCAGCCCCAGTCTCTGTGCCTCTGTGCGAGCAGTGCCATGGGCAGATGAGGCTGAGCAACAGCTTTCCAGGCTAGCTCTTTCTGACTGCGAGCTGTCTGCAGACGTTCGCATTTTCGGAGCAGGGCTGCCGAATGCGCCCGGCACGGACCACCTAAGCTACATTTGAAGTTTGAGGGGACAAGACAAGCAAGCAGCCCCAGTCTCTGTGCCTCTGTGCGAGCAGTGCCATGGGCAGATGAGGCTGAGCAACAGCTTTCCAGGCTAGCTCTTTCTGCCTGCGAGCTATCTGCAGACGTTTGCATTTTCGGAGCACGGCTGCCGAATGCGCCCGGCACGGACCACCTAAGCTACGTTTGAAGTTTGAGGGAACAAGACAAGCCAGCAGCCCCAGTCTCTGTGCCTCTGTGCGAGCAGTGCCATGGGCAGATGAGGCTGAGCAACAGCTTTCCAGGCTAGCTCTTTCTGCCTGCGAGCTATCTGCAGACGTTTGCATTTTCGGAGCAGGGCTGTCGGAGGCGCCCGGCACGGACCACCTAAGCTACGTTTGAAGTTTGAGGGGACAAGACAAGCAAGCAGCCCCAGTCTCTGTGCCTCTGTGCGAGCAGTGCCATGGGCAGATGAGGCTGAGCAACAGCTTTCCAGGCTAGCTCTTTCTGCCTGCGAGCTATCTGCAGACGTTTGCATTTTCGGAGCAGGGCTGCCGGATGCGCCCGGCACAGACCACCTAAGCTACATTGGAAGTTTGAGGGGACAAGACAAGCAAGCAGCCCCAGTCTCTGTGCCTCTGTGCGAGCAGTGCCATGGGCAGATGAGGCTGAGCAACAGCTTTCCAGGCTAGCTCTTTCTGCCTGCGTGCTATCTGCAGACGTTCGCGTTTTCGGAGCAGGGCTGCCGGATGCGCCCGGCACGGACCACCTAAGCTACATTTGAAGTTTGAGGGGACAAGACAAGCAACCAGCCCCAGTCTCTGTGCCTCTGTGCGAGCAGTGCCATGGGCAGATGAGGCTGAGCAACAGCTTTCCAGGCTAGCTCTTTCTGCCTGCGAGCTATCTGCAGACGTTTGCATTTTCGGAGCACGGCTGCCGAATGCGCCCGGCACGGACCACCTAAGCTACATTGGAAGTTTGAGGGGACAAGACAAGCAAGCAGCCCCAGTCTCTGTGCCTCTGTGCGAGCAGTGCCATGGGCAGATGAGGCTGAGCAACAGCTTTCCAGGCTAACTCTTTCTGCCTGCGAGATGTCTGCAGACGTTCGCATTTTCGGAGCAGGGCTGCCGGATGCGCCCGGCACTGACCACCTAAGCTACATTGGAAGTTTGAGGGGACAAGACAAGCAAGCAGCCCCAGTCTCTGTGCCTCTGTGCGAGCAGTGCCATGGGCAGATGAGGCTGAGCAACAGCTTTCCAGGCTAGCTCTTTCTGCCTGCGAGCTATCTGCAGACGTTCGCATTTTCGGAGCAGGGCTGCCGGAGGCGCCCGGCACGGACCACCTAAGCTACATTTGAAGTTTGAGGGGACAAGACAAGCAAGCAGCCCCAGTCTCTGTGCCTCTGTGCGAGCAGTGCCATGGGCAGATGAGGCTGAGCAACAGCTTTCCAGGCTAGCTCTTTCTGCCTGCGAGCTGTCTGCAGACGTTCGCATTTTCGGAGCAGGGCTGCCGGATGCGCCCGGCACGGACCACCTAAGCTACATTGGAAGTTTGAGGGGACAAGACAAGCAAGCAGCCCCAGTCTCTGTGCCTCTGTGCGAGCAGTGCCATGGGCAGATGAGGCTGAGCAACAGCTTTCCAGGCTAGCTCTTTCTGCCTGCGTGCTATCTGCAGACGTTCGCATTTTCGGAGCAGGGCTGCCGGATGCGCCCGGCACGGACCACCTAAGCTACATTTGAAGTTTGAGGGGACAAGACAAGCAAGCAGCCCCAGTCTCTGTGCCTCTGTGCGAGCAGTGCCATGGGCAGATGAGGCTGAGCAACAGCTTTCCAGGCTAGCTCTTTCTGCCTGCGAGCTATCTGCAGACGTTTGCATTTTCGGAGCACGGCTGCCGAATGCGCCCGGCACAGACCACCTAAGCTACGTTTGAAGTTTGAGGGGACAAGACAAGCAAGCAGCCCCAGTCTCTGTGCCTCTGTGCGAGCAGTGCCATGGGCAGATGAGGCTGAGCAACAGCTTTCCAGGCTAGCTCTTTCTGACTGCGAGCTGTCTGCAGACGTTCGCATTTTCGGAGCAGGGCTGCCGAATGCGCCCGGCACGGACCACCTAAGCTACATTTGAAGTTTGAGGGGACAAGACAAGCAAGCAGCCCCAGTCTCTGTGCCTCTGTGCGAGCAGTGCCATGGGCAGATGAGGCTGAGCAACAGCTTTCCAGGCTAGCTCTTTCTGCCTGCGAGCTATCTGCAGACGTTTGCATTTTCGGAGCACGGCTGCCGAATGCGCCCGGCACGGACCACCTAAGCTACGTTTGAAGTTTGAGGGAACAAGACAAGCCAGCAGCCCCAGTCTCTGTGCCTCTGTGCGAGCAGTGCCATGGGCAGATGAGGCTGAGCAACAGCTTTCCAGGCTAGCTCTTTCTGCCTGCGAGCTATCTGCAGACGTTTGCATTTTCGGAGCAGGGCTGTCGGAGGCGCCCGGCACGGACCACCTAAGCTACGTTTGAAGTTTGAGGGGACAAGACAAGCAAGCAGCCCCAGTCTCTGTGCCTCTGTGCGAGCAGTGCCATGGGCAGATGAGGCTGAGCAACAGCTTTCCAGGCTAGCTCTTTCTGCCTGCGAGCTATCTGCAGACGTTTGCATTTTCGGAGCAGGGCTGCCGGATGCGCCCGGCACAGACCACCTAAGCTACATTGGAAGTTTGAGGGGACAAGACAAGCAAGCAGCCCCAGTCTCTGTGCCTCTGTGCGAGCAGTGCCATGGGCAGATGAGGCTGAGCAACAGCTTTCCAGGCTAGCTCTTTCTGCCTGCGTGCTATCTGCAGACGTTCGCGTTTTCGGAGCAGGGCTGCCGGATGCGCCCGGCACGGACCACCTAAGCTACATTTGAAGTTTGAGGGGACAAGACAAGCAACCAGCCCCAGTCTCTGTGCCTCTGTGCGAGCAGTGCCATGGGCAGATGAGGCTGAGCAACAGCTTTCCAGGCTAGCTCTTTCTGCCTGCGAGCTATCTGCAGACGTTTGCATTTTCGGAGCACGGCTGCCGAATGCGCCCGGCACGGACCACCTAAGCTACATTGGAAGTTTGAGGGGACAAGACAAGCAAGCAGCCCCAGTCTCTGTGCCTCTGTGCGAGCAGTGCCATGGGCAGATGAGGCTGAGCAACAGCTTTCCAGGCTAACTCTTTCTGCCTGCGAGATGTCTGCAGACGTTCGCATTTTCGGAGCAGGGCTGCCGGATGCGCCCGGCACTGACCACCTAAGCTACATTGGAAGTTTGAGGGGACAAGACAAGCAAGCAGCCCCAGTCTCTGTGCCTCTGTGCGAGCAGTGCCATGGGCAGATGAGGCTGAGCAACAGCTTTCCAGGCTAGCTCTTTCTGCCTGCGAGCTATCTGCAGACGTTCGCATTTTCGGAGCAGGGCTGCCGGAGGCGCCCGGCACGGACCACCTAAGCTACATTTGAAGTTTGAGGGGACAAGACAAGCAAGCAGCCCCAGTCTCTGTGCCTCTGTGCGAGCAGTGCCATGGGCAGATGAGGCTGAGCAACAGCTTTCCAGGCCAGCTCTTTCTGCCTGCGAGCTATCTGCAGACGTTTGCATTTTCGGAGCACGGCTGCCGAATGCGCCCGGCACGGACCACCTAAGCTACGTTTGAAGTTTGAGGGGACAAGACAAGCAAGCAGCCCCAGTCTCTGTGCCTCTGTGCGAGCAGTGCCATGGGCAGATGAGGCTGAGCAACAGCTTTCCAGGCTAGCTCTTTCTGCCTGCGAGCTGTCTGCAGACGTTCGCATTTTCGGAGCAGGGCTGCCGGATGCGCCCGGCACGGACCACCTAAGCTACATTGGAAGTTTGAGGGGACAAGACAAGCAAGCAGCCCCAGTCTCTGTGCCTCTGTGCGAGCAGTGCCATGGGCAGATGAGGCTGAGCAACAGCTTTCCAGGCTAGCTCTTTCTGCCTGCGAGCTGTCTGCAGACGTTCGCATTTTCGGAGCAGGGCTGCCGGCGGCGCCCGGCACGGACCACCTAAGCTACGTTTGAAGTTTGAGGGGACAAGACAAGCAAGCAGCCCCAGTCTCTGTGCCTCTGTGCGAGCAGTGCCATGGGCAGATGAGGCTGAGCAACAGCTTTCCAGGCTAGCTCTTTCTGCCTGCGAGCTGTCTGCAGACGTTCGCATTTTCGGAGCAGGGCTGCCGGATGCGCCCGGCACGGACCACCTAAGCTACATTGGAAGTTTGAGGGGACAAGACAAGCAAGCAGCCCCAGTCTCTGTGCCTCTGTGCGAGCAGTGCCATGGGCAGATGAGGCTGAGCAACAGCTTTCCAGGCTAGCTCTTTCTGCCTGCGTGCTATCTGCAGACGTTCGCATTTTCGGAGCAGGGCTGCCGGATGCGCCCGGCACGGACCACCTAAGCTACATTTGAAGTTTGAGGGGACAAGACAAGCAAGCAGCCCCAGTCTCTGTGCCTCTGTGCGAGCAGTGCCATGGGCAGATGAGGCTGAGCAACAGCTTTCCAGGCTAGCTCTTTCTGCCTGCGAGCTATCTGCAGACGTTTGCATTTTCGGAGCACGGCTGCCGAATGCGCCCGGCACAGACCACCTAAGCTACGTTTGAAGTTTGAGGGAACAAGACAAGCAAGCAGCCCCAGTCTCTGTGCCTCTGTGCGAGCAGTGCCATGGGCAGATGAGGCTGAGCAACAGCTTTCCAGGCTAGCTCTTTCTGACTGCGAGCTGTCTGCAGACGTTCGCATTTTCGGAGCAGGGCTGCCGAATGCGCCCGGCACGGACCACCTAAGCTACATTGGAAGTTTGAGGGGACAAGACAAGCAAGCAGCCCCAGTCTCTGTGCCTCTGTGCGAGCAGTGCCATGGGCAGATGAGGCTGAGCAACAGCTTTCCAGGCTAGCTCTTTCTGCCTGCGAGCTATCTGCAGACGTTCGCGTTTTCGGAGCAGGGCTGCCGGAGGCGCCCGGCACGGACCACCTAAGCTACATTTGAAGTTTGAGGGGACAAGACAAGCAAGCAGCCCCAGTCTCTGTGCCTCTGTGCGAGCAGTGCCATGGGCAGATGAGGCTGAGCAACAGCTTTCCAGGCTAGCTCTTTCTGCCTGCGAGCTATCTGCAGACGTTTGCATTTTCGGAGCACGGCTGCCGAATGCGCCCGGCACGGACCACCTAAGCTACGTTTGAAGTTTGAGGGAACAAGACAAGCCAGCAGCCCCAGTCTCTGTGCCTCTGTGCGAGCAGTGCCATGGGCAGATGAGGCTGAGCAACAGCTTTCCAGGCTAGCTCTTTCTGCCTGCGAGCTATCTGCAGACGTTTGCATTTTCGGAGCAGGGCTGCCGGATGCGCCCGGCACAGACCACCTAAGCTACATTTGAAGTTTGAGGGGACAAGACAAGCAAGCAGCCCCAGTCTCTGTGCCTCTGTGCGAGCAGTGCCATGGGCAGATGAGGCTGAGCAACAGCTTTCCAGGCTAGCTCTTTCTGCCTGCGAGCTATCTGCAGACGTTTGCATTTTTGGAGCAGGGCTGCCGGATGCGCCCGGCACGGACCACCTAAGCTACGTTTAAAGTTTGAGGGGGAAGACAAGCAAGCAGCCCCAGTCTCTGTGCCTCTGTGCGAGCAGTGCCATGGGCAGATGAGGCTGAGCAACATCTTTCCAGGCTAGCTCTTTCTGCCTGCGAGCTATCTGCAGACGTTTGCATTTTCGGAGCAGGGCTGCCGGAGGCGCCCGGCACGGACCACCTAAGCTACATTTGAAGTTTGAGGGGACAAGACAAGCAAGCAGCCCCAGTCTCTGTGCCTCTGTGCGAGCAGTGCCATGGGCAGATGAGGCTGAGCAACAGCTTTCCAGGCTAGCTCTTTCTGCCTGCGAGCTATCTGCAGACGTTTGCATTTTCGGAGCAGGGCTGCCGGAGGCGCCCGGCACAGACCACCTAAGCTACGTTTGAAGTTTGAGGGGACAAGACAAGCAAGCAGCCTCAGTCTCTGTGCCTCTGTGCGAGCAGTGCCATGGGCAGATGAGGCTGAGCAACAGCTTTCCAGGCTAGCTCTTTCTGCCTGCGAGCTATCTGCAGACGTTTGCATTTTCGGAACAGGGCTGCCGGAGGCGCCCGGCACAGACCACCTAAGCTACGTTTGAAGTTTGAGAGGACAAGACAAGCAAGCAGCCCCAGTCTCTGTGCCTCTGTGCGAGCAGGGCCATGGGCAGATGAGGCTGAGCAACAGCTTTCCAGGCTAGCTCTTTCTGCCTGCGAGCTATCTGCAGACGTTTGCATTTTCGGAGCAGGGCTGTCGGAGGCGCCCGGCACGGACCACCTAAGCTACGTTTGAAGTTTGAGGGGACAAGACAAGCAAGCAGCCCCAGTCTCTGTGCCTCTGTGCGAGCAGTGCCATGGGTAGATGAGGCTGAGCAACAGCTTTCCAGGCTAGCTCTTTCTGCCTGCGAGCTATCTGCAGACGTTTGCATTTTCGGAGCAGGGCTGCCGGATGCGCCCGGCACAGACCACCTAAGCTACATTTGAAGTTTGAGGGGACAAGACAAGCAAGCAGCCCCAGTCTCTGTGCCTCTGTGCGAGCAGTGCCATGGGCAGATGAGGCTGAGCAACAGCTTTCCAGGCTAGCTCTTTCTGCCTGCGAGCTATCTGCAGACGTTTGCATTTTTGGAGCAGGGCTGCCGGCGGCGCCCGGCACGGACCACCTAAGCTACGTTTAAAGTTTGAGGGGGAAGACAAGCAAGCAGCCCCAGTGTCTGTGCCTCTGTGCGAGCAGGGCCATGGGCAGATGAGGCTGAGCAACAGCTTTCCAGGCTAGCTCTTTCTGCCTGCGAGCTATCTGCAGACGTTCGCATTTTCGGAGCAGGGCTGTCGGAGGCGCCCGGCACGGACCACCTAAGCTACGTTTGAAGTTTGAGGGGACAAGACAAGCAAGCAGCCCCAGTCTCTGTGCCTCTGTGCGAGCAGTGCCATGGGCAGATGAGGCTGAGCAACAGCTTTCCAGGCTAGCTCTTTCTGCCTGCCAGCTATCTGCAGACGTTTGCATTTTCGGAGCAGGGCTGCCGGAGGCGCCCGGCACAGACCACCTAAGCTACATTTGAAGTTTGAGGGGACAAGACAAGCAAGCAGCCCCAGTCTCTGTGCCTCTGTGCGAGCAGTGCCATGGGCAGATGAGGCTGAGCAACAGCTTTCCAGGCTAGCTCTTTCTGCCTGCGAGCTATCTGCAGACATTTGCATTTTTGGAGCAGGGCTGCCGGATGCGCCCGGCACGGACCACCTAAGCTACGTTTAAAGTTTGAGGGGACAAGACAAGCAAGCAGCCCCAGTCTCTGTGCCTCTGTGCGAGCAGTGCCATGGGCAGATGAGGCTGAGCAACAGCTTTCCAGGCTAGCTCTTTCTGCCTGCGAGCTATCTGCAGACATTTGCATTTTTGGAGCAGGGCTGCCGGATGCGCCCGGCACGGACCACCTAAGCTACGTTTAAAGTTTGAGGGGGAAGACAAGCAAGCAGCCCCAGTCTCTGTGCCTCTGTGCGAGCAGTGCCATGGGCAGATGAGGCTGAGCAACAGCTTTCCAGGCTAGCTCTTTCTGCCTGCGAGCTATCTGCAGACGTTTGCATTTTCGGAGCACGGCTGCCGAATGCGCCCGGCACAGACCACCTAAGCTACGTTTGAAGTTTGAGGGAACAAGACAAGCAAGCAGCCCCAGTCTCTGTGCCTCTGTGCGAGCAGTGCCATGGGCAGATGAGGCTGAGCAACAGCTTTCCAGGCTAGCTCTTTCTGCCTGCGAGCTGTCTGCAGACGTTCGCATTTTCGGAGCAGGGCTGCCGGATGCGCCCGGCACGGACCACCTAAGCTACATTGGAAGTTTGAGGGGACAAGACAAGCAAGCAGCCCCAGTCTCTGTGCCTCTGTGCGAGCAGTGCCATGGGCAGATGAGGCTGAGCAACAGCTTTCCAGGCTAGCTCTTTCTGCCTGCGAGCTATCTGCAGACGTTCGCGTTTTCGGAGCAGGGCTGCCGGAGGCGCCCGGCACGGACCACCTAAGCTACATTTGAAGTTTGAGGGGACAAGACAAGCAAGCAGCCCCAGTCTCTGTGCCTCTGTGCGAGCAGTGCCATGGGCAGATGAGGCTGAGCAACAGCTTTCCAGGCTAGCTCTTTCTGCCTGCGAGCTATCTGCAGACGTTTGCATTTTCGGAGCACGGCTGCCGAATGCGCCCGGCACGGACCACCTAAGCTACGTTTGAAGTTTGAGGGAACAAGACAAGCAAGCAGCCCCAGTCTCTGTGCCTCTGTGCGAGCAGTGCCATGGGCAGATGAGGCTGAGCAACAGCTTTCCAGGCTAGCTCTTTCTGCCTGCGAGCTATCTGCAGACGTTTGCATTTTCGGAGCAGGGCTGCTGGAGGCGCCCGGCACAGACCACCTAAGCTACGTTTGAAGTTTCAGGGGACAAGACAAGCAAGCAGCCTCAGTCTCTGTGCCTCTGTGCGAGCAGTGCCATGGGCAGATGAGGCTGAGCAACAGCTTTCCAGGCTAGCTCTTTCTGCCTGCGAGCTATCTGCAGACGTTTGCATTTTCGGAGCAGGGCTGCCGGAGGCGCCCGGCACAGACCACCTAAGCTACGTTTGAAGTTTGAGGGGACAAGACAAGCAAGCAGCCTCAGTCTCTGTGCCTCTGTGCGAGCAGTGCCATGGGCAGATGAGGCTGAGCAACAGCTTTCCAGGCTAGCTCTTTCTGCCTGCGAGCTATCTGCAGACGTTTGCATTTTCGGAGCAGGGCTGCCGGAGGCGCCCGGCACAGACCACCTAAGCTACGTTTGAAGTTTGAGGGGACAAGACAAGCAAGCAGCCCCAGTCTCTGTGCCTCTGTGCGAGCAGGGCCATGGGCAGATGAGGCTGAGCAACAGCTTTCCAGGCTAGCTCTTTCTGCCTGCGAGCTATCTGCAGACGTTTGCATTTTCGGAGCAGGGCTGTCGGAGGCGCCCGGCACGGACCACCTAAGCTACGTTTGAAGTTTGAGGGGACAAGACAAGCAAGCAGCCCCAGTCTCTGTGCCTCTGTGCGAGCAGTGCCATGGGCAGATGAGGCTGAGCAACAGCTTTCCAGGCTAGCTCTTTCTGCCTGCGAGCTATCTGCAGACGTTTGCATTTTCGGAGCAGGGCTGCCGGATGCGCCCGGCACAGACCACCTAAGCTACATTTGAAGTTTGAGGGGACAAGACAAGCAAGCAGCCCCAGTCTCTGTGCCTCTGTGCGAGCAGTGCCATGGGCAGATGAGGCTGAGCAACAGCTTTCCAGGCTAGCTCTTTCTGCCTGCGAGCTATCTGCAGACGTTTGCATTTTTGGAGCAGGGCTGCCGGCGGCGCCCGGCACGGACCACCTAAGCTACGTTTAAAGTTTGAGGGGGAAGACAAGCAAGCAGCCCCAGTCTCTGTGCCTCTGTGCGAGCAGGGCCATGGGCAGATGAGGCTGAGCAACAGCTTTCCAGGCTAGCTCTTTCTGCCTGCGAGCTATCTGCAGACGTTCGCATTTTCGGAGCAGGGCTGTCGGAGGCGCCCGGCACGGACCACCTAAGCTACGTTTGAAGTTTGAGGGGACAAGACAAGCAAGCAGCCCCAGTCTCTGTGCCTCTGTGCGAGCAGTGCCATGGGCAGATGAGGCTGAGCAACAGCTTTCCAGGCTAGCTCTTTCTGCCTGCGAGCTATCTGCAGACGTTTGCATTTTCGGAGCAGGGCTGCCGGAGGCGCCCGGCACAGACCACCTAAGCTACATTTGAAGTTTGAGGGGACAAGACAAGCAAGCAGCCCCAGTCTCTGTGCCTCTGTGCGAGCAGTGCCATGGGCAGATGAGGCTGAGCAACAGCTTTCCAGGCTAGCTCTTTCTGCCTGCGAGCTATCTGCAGACGTTTGCATTTTCGGAGCACGGCTGCCGAATGCGCCCGGCACGGACCACCTAAGCTACATTGGAAGTTTGAGGGGACAAGACAAGCAAGCAGCCCCAGTCTCTGTGCCTCTGTGCGAGCAGTGCCATGGGCAGATGAGGCTGAGCAACAGCTTTCCAGGCTAACTCTTTCTGCCTGCGAGATGTCTGCAGACGTTCGCATTTTCGGAGCAGGGCTGCCGGATGCGCTAGGAACGGACCACCTAAGCTACGTTTGAAGTTTGAGGGGACAAGACAAGCAAGCAGCCCCAGTCTCTGTGCCTCTGTGCGAGCAGTGCCATGGGCAGATGAGGCTGAGCAACAGCTTTCCAGGCTAGCTCTTTCTGCCTGCGAGCTATCTGCAGACGTTCGCATTTTCGGAGCAGGGCTGCCGGAGGCGCCCGGCACGGACCACCTAAGCTACATTTGAAGTTTGAGGGGACAAGACAAGCAAGCAGCCCCAGTCTCTGTGCCTCTGTGCGAGCAGTGCCATGGGCAGATGAGGCTGAGCAACAGCTTTCCAGGCCAGCTCTTTCTGCCTGCGAGCTATCTGCAGACGTTTGCATTTTCGGAGCACGGCTGCCGAATGCGCCCGGCACGGACCACCTAAGCTACGTTTGAAGTTTGAGGGGACAAGACAAGCAAGCAGCCCCAGTCTCTGTGCCTCTGTGCGAGCAGTGCCATGGGCAGATGAGGCTGAGCAACAGCTTTCCAGGCTAGCTCTTTCTGCCTGCGAGCTGTCTGCAGACGTTCGCATTTTCGGAGCAGGGCTGCCGGATGCGCCCGGCACGGACCACCTAAGCTACATTGGAAGTTTGAGGGGACAAGACAAGCAAGCAGCCCCAGTCTCTGTGCCTCTGTGCGAGCAGTGCCATGGGCAGATGAGGCTGAGCAACAGCTTTCCAGGCTAGCTCTTTCTGCCTGCGAGCTGTCTGCAGACGTTCGCATTTTCGGAGCAGGGCTGCCGGCGGCGCCCGGCACGGACCACCTAAGCTACGTTTGAAGTTTGAGGGGACAAGACAAGCAAGCAGCCCCAGTCTCTGTGCCTCTGTGCGAGCAGTGCCATGGGCAGATGAGGCTGAGCAACAGCTTTCCAGGCTAGCTCTTTCTGCCTGCGAGCTGTCTGCAGACGTTCGCATTTTCGGAGCAGGGCTGCCGGATGCGCCCGGCACGGACCACCTAAGCTACATTGGAAGTTTGAGGGGACAAGACAAGCAAGCAGCCCCAGTCTCTGTGCCTCTGTGCGAGCAGTGCCATGGGCAGATGAGGCTGAGCAACAGCTTTCCAGGCTAGCTCTTTCTGCCTGCGTGCTATCTGCAGACGTTCGCATTTTCGGAGCAGGGCTGCCGGATGCGCCCGGCACGGACCACCTAAGCTACATTTGAAGTTTGAGGGGACAAGACAAGCAAGCAGCCCCAGTCTCTGTGCCTCTGTGCGAGCAGTGCCATGGGCAGATGAGGCTGAGCAACAGCTTTCCAGGCTAGCTCTTTCTGCCTGCGAGCTATCTGCAGACGTTTGCATTTTCGGAGCACGGCTGCCGAATGCGCCCGGCACAGACCACCTAAGCTACATTTGAAGTTTGAGGGGACAAGACAAGCAAGCAGCCCCAGTCTCTGTGCCTCTGTGCGAGCAGTGCCATGGGCAGATGAGGCTGAGCAACAGCTTTCCAGGCTAGCTCTTTCTGCCTGCGAGCTATCTGCAGACGTTTGCATTTTCGGAGCAGGGCTGCCGGAGGCGCCCGGCACGGACCACCTAAGCTACGTTTGAAGTTTGAGGGGACAAGACAAGCAAGCAGCTCCAGTCTCTGTGCCTCTGTGCGAGCAGTGCCATGGGCAGATGAGGCTGAGCAACAGCTTTCCAGGCTAGCTCTTTCTGCCTGCGAGATATCTGCAGACGTTCGCATTTTCGGAGCAGGGCTGCCGGATGCGCCCGGCACGGACCACCTAAGCTACATTTGAAGTTTGAGGGGACAAGACAAGCAAGCAGCCCCAGTCTCTGTGCCTCTGTGCGAGCAGTGCCATGGGCAGATGAGGCTGAGCAACAGCTTTCCAGGCTAGCTCTTTCTGCCTGCGAGCTATCTGCAGACGTTTGCATTTTTGGAGCAGGGCTGCCGGAGGCGCCCGGCACGGACCACCTAAGCTACGTTTGAAGTTTGAGGGAACAAGACAAGCAAGCAGCCCCAGTCTCTGTGCCTCTGTGCGAGCAGTGCCATGGGCAGATGAGGCTGAGCAACAGCTTTCCAGGCTAGCTCTTTCTGCCTGCGAGCTATCTGCAGACGTTCGCATTTTCGGAGCAGGGCTGCCGGATGCGCCCGGTTCGGACCACCTAAGCTACGTTTGAAGTTTGAGGGGACAAGACAAGCAAGCAGCCCCAGTCTCTGTGCCTCTGTGCGAGCAGTGCCATGGGCAGATGAGGCTGAGCAACAGCTTTCCAGGCTAGCTCTTTCTGCCTGCGAGCTATCTGCAGACGTTCGCATTTTCGGAGCAGGGCTGCCGGATGCGCCCGGCACGGACCACCTAAGCTACGTTTGAAGTTTGAGGGGACAAGACAAGCAAGCAGCCTCAGTCTCTGTGCCTCTGTGCGAGCAGTGCCATGGGCAGATGAGGCTGAGCAACAGCTTTCCAGGCTAGCTCTTTCTGCCTGCGAGCTATCTGCAGACGTTCGCATTTTCGGAGCAGGGCTGCCGGATGCGCCCGGCACGGACCACCTAAGCTACGTTTGAAGTTTGAGGGGACAAGACAAGCAAGCAGCCCCAGTCTCTGTGCCTCTGTGCGAGCAGTGCCATGGGCAGATGAGGCTGAGCAACAGCTTTCCAGGCTAGCTCTTTCTGCCTGCGAGCTATCTGCAGACGTTTGCATTTTCGGAGCAGGGCTGCCGGAGGCGCCCGGCACGGACCACCTAAGGTACGTTTGAAGTTTGAGGGGACAAGACAAGCAAGCAGCCCCAGTCTCTGTGCCTCTGTGCGAGCAGTGCCATGGGCAGATGAGGCTGAGCAACAGCTTTCCAGGCTAGCTCTTTCTGCCTGCGAGCTATCTGCAGACGTTCGCATTTTCGGAGCAGAGCTGCCGGAGGCGCCCGGCACGGACCACCTAAGATAAGTTTGAAGTTTGAGGGGGCAAGACAAGCAAGCAGCCCCAGTCTCTGTGCCTCTGTGCGAGCAGTGCCATGGGCAGATGAGGCTGAGCAACAGCTTTCCAGGCTAGCTCTTTCTGCCTGCGAGCTATCTGCAGACGTTCGCATTTTCAGAGCAGGGCTGACGGAAGCGCCCGGCACGGACCACCTAAGCTACGTTTGAAGTTTGAGGGGACAAGACAAGCAAGCAGCCCCAGTCTCTGTGCCTCTGTGCGAGCAGTGCCATGGGCAGATGAGGCTGAGCAACAGCTTTCCAGGCTAGCTCTTTCTGCCTGCGAGCTATCTGCAGACGTTTGCATTTTCGGAGCAGGGCTGCCGGAGGCGCCCGGCACGGACCACCTAAGCTACGTTTGAAGTTTGAGGGGACAAGACAAGCAAGCAGCCCCAGTCTCTGTGCCTCTGTGCGAGCAGTGCCATGGGCAGATGAGGCTGAGCAACAGCTTTCCAGGCTAGCTCTTTCTGCCTGCGAGCTATCTGCAGACGTTCGCATTTTCGGAGCAGAGCTGCCGGATGCGCCCGGCACGGACCACCTAAGCTACATTTGAAGTTTGAGGGGGCAAGACAAGCAAGCAGCCCCAGTCTCTGTGCCTCTGTGCGAGCAGTGCCATGGGCAGATGAGGCTGAGCAACAGCTTTCCAGGCTAGCTCTTTCTGCCTGCGAGCTATCTGCAGACGTTCGCATTTTCAGAGCAGGGCTGACGGAAGCGCCCGGCACGGACCACCTAAGCTACGTTTGAAGTTTGAGGGGACAAGACAAGCAAGCAGCCCCAGTCTCTGTGCCTCTGTGCGAGCAGTGCCATGGGCAGATGAGGCTGAGCAACAGCTTTCCAGGCTAGCTCTTTCTGCCTGCGAGCTATCTGCAGACGTTTGCATTTTCGGAGCAGAGCTGCCGGAGGCGCCCGGCACGGACCACCTAAGCTACGTTTGAAGTTTGAGGGGGCAAGACAAGCAAGCAGCCCCAGTCTCTGTGCCTCTGTGCGAGCAGTGCCATGGGCAGATGAGGCTGAGCAACAGCTTTCCAGGCTAGCTCTTTCTGCCTGCGAGCTATCTGCAGACGTTTGCATTTTCGGAGCAGGGCTGCCGGAGGCGCCCGGCACGGACCACCTAAGCTACGTTTGAAGTTTGAGGGGGCAAGACAAGCAAGCAGCCCCAGTCTCTGTGCCTCTGTGCGAGCAGTGCCATGGGCAGATGAGGCTGAGCAACAGCTTTCCAGGCTAGCTCTTTCTGCCTGCGAGCTATCTGCAGACGTTTGCATTTTCGGAGCAGGGCTGCCGGAGGCGCCCGGCACGGACCACCTAAGCTACGTTTGAAGTTTGAGGGGGCAAGACAAGCAAGCAGCCCCAGTCTCTGTGCCTCTGTGCGAGCAGTGCCATGGGCAGATGAGGCTGAGCAACAGCTTTCCAGGCTAGCTCTTTCTGCCTGCGAGCTATCTGCAGACGTTTGCATTTTCGGAGCAGGGCTGCCGGAGGCGCCCGGCACGGACCACCTAAGCTACGTTTGAAGTTTGAGGGGGCAAGACAAGCAAGCAGCCCCAGTCTCTGTGCCTCTGTGCGAGCAGTGCCATGGGCAGATGAGGCTGAGCAACAGCTTTCCAGGCTAGCTCTTTCTGCCTGCGAGCTATCTGCAGACGTTCGCATTTTCAGAGCAGGGCTGACGGAAGCGCCCGGCACGGACCACCTAAGCTACGTTTGAAGTTTGAGGGGACAAGACAAGCAAGCAGCCCCAGTCTCTGTACCTCTGTGCGAGCAGTGCCATGGGCAGATGAGGCTGAGCAACAGCTTTCCAGGCTAGCTCTTTCTGCCTGCGAGCTATCTGCAGACGTTCGCATTTTCGGAGCAGGGCTGCCGGAGGCGCCTGGCACGGACCACCTAAGCTACGTTTGAAGTTTGAGGGGACAAGACAAGCAAGCAGCCCCAGTCTCTGTGCCTCTGTGCGAGCAGTGCCATGGGCAGATGAGGCTGAGCAACAGCTTTCCAGGCTAGCTCTTTCTGCCTGCAAGCTATCTGCAGACGTTTGCATTTTCGGAGCAGGGCTGCCGGAGGCGCCCGGCACGGACCACCTAAGCTACGTTTGAAGTTTGAGGGGACAAGACAAGCAAGCAGCCCCAGTCTCTGTGCCTCTGTGCGAGCAGTGCCATGGGCAGATGAGGCTGAGCAACAGCTTTCCAGGCTAGCTCTTTCTGCCTGCGAGCTATCTGCAGACGTTTGCATTTTCGGAGCAGGGCTGCCGGATGCGCCCGGCACAGACCACCTAAGCTACATTTGAAGTTTGAGGGGACAAGACAAGCAAGCAGCCCCAGTCTCTGTGCCTCTGTGCGAGCAGTGCCATGGGCAGATGAGGCTGAGCAACAGCTTTCCAGGCTAGCTCTTTCTGCCTGCGAGCTATCTGCAGACGTTCGCATTTTCAGAGCAGGGCTGACGGAAGCGCCCGGCACGGACCACCTAAGCTACGTTTGAAGTTTGAGGGGACAAGACAAGCAAGCAGCCCCAGTCTCTGTGCCTCTGTGCGAGCAGTGCCATGGGCAGATGAGGCTGAGCAAGAGCTTTCCAGGCTAGCTCTTTCTGCCTGCGAGCTATCTGCAGACGTTCGCATTTTCGGAGCAGGGCTGCCGGATGCTCCCGGCACGGATCACCTAAGCTACATTTGAAGTTTGAGGGGACAAGACAAGCAAGCAGCCCCAGTCTCTGTGCCTCTGTGCGAGCAGTGCCATGGGCAGATGAGGCTGAGCAACAGCTTTCCAGGCTAGCTCTTTCTGCCTGCGAGCCATCTGCAGACGTTCGCATTTTCGGAGCAGGGCTGCCGGATGCGCCCGGCACGGACCACCTAAGCTACATTTGAAGTTTGAGGGGACAAGACAAGCAAGCAGCCCCAGTCTCTGTGCCTCTGTGCGAGCAGTGCCATGGGCAGATGAGGCTGAGCAACAGCTTTCCAGGCTAGCTCTTTCTGCCTGCGAGCTATCTGCAGACGTTTGCATTTTTGGAGCAGGGCTGCCGGAGGCGCCCGGCACGGACCACCTAAGCTACGTTTGAAGTTTGAGGGAACAAGACAAGCAAGCAGCCCCAGTCTCTGTGCCTCTGTGCGAGCAGTGCCATGGGCAGATGAGGCTGAGCAACAGCTTTCCAGGCTAGCTCTTTCTGCCTGCGAGCTATCTGCAGACGTTCGCGTTTTCGGAGCAGGGCTGCCGGAGGCGCCCGGCACGGACCACCTAAGCTACATTTGAAGTTTGAGGGGACAAGACAAGCAAGCAGCCCCAGTCTCTGTGCCTCTGTGCGAGCAGTGCCATGGGCAGATGAGGCTGAGCAACAGCTTTCCAGGCTAGCTCTTTCTGCCTGCGAGCTATCTGCAGACGTTTGCATTTTCGGAGCACGGCTGCCGAATGCGCCCGGCACGGACCACCTAAGCTACGTTTGAAGTTTGAGGGAACAAGACAAGCAAGCAGCCCCAGTCTCTGTGCCTCTGTGCGAGCAGTGCCATGGGCAGATGAGGCTGAGCAACAGCTTTCCAGGCTAGCTCTTTCTGCCTGCGAGCTATCTGCAGACGTTCGCATTTTCGGAGCAGGGCTGCTGGATGCGCCCGGCACGGACCACCTAAGCTACATTTGAAGTTTGAGGGGACAAGACAAGCAAGCAGCCCCAGTCTCTGTGCCTCTGTGCGAGCAGTGCCATGGGCAGATGAGGCTGAGCAACAGCTTTCCAGGCTAGCTCTTTCTGCCTGCGAGCTATCTGCAGACGTTTGCATTTTCGGAGCAGGGCTGCCGGAGGCGCCCGGCACAGACCACCTAAGCTACGTTTGAAGTTTGAGGGGACAAGACAAGCAAGCAGCCTCAGTCTCTGTGCCTCTGTGCGAGCAGTGCCATGGGCAGATGAGGCTGAGCAACAGCTTTCCAGGCTAGCTCTTTCTGCCTGCGAGCTATCTGCAGACGTTTGCATTTTCGGAACAGGGCTGCCGGAGGCGCCCGGCACAGACCACCTAAGCTACGTTTGAAGTTTGAGGGGACAAGACAAGCAAGCAGCCCCAGTCTCTGTGCCTCTGTGCGAGCAGGGCCATGGGCAGATGAGGCTGAGCAACAGCTTTCCAGGCTAGCTCTTTCTGCCTGCGAGCTATCTGCAGACGTTCGCATTTTCGGAGTAGGGCTGTCGGAGGCGCCCGGCACGGACCACCTAAGCTACGTTTGAAGTTTGAGAGGAGAAGACAAGCAAGCAGCCCCAGTCTCTGTGCCTCTGTGCGAGCAGTGCCATGGGCAGATGAGGCTGAGCAACAGCTTTCCAGGCTAGCTCTTTCTGCCTGCGAGCTATCTGCAGACGTTTGCATTTTCGGAGCAGGGCTGCCGGATGCGCCCGGCACAGACCACCTAAGCTACATTTGAAGTTTGAGGGGACAAGACAAGCAAGCAGCCCCAGTCTCTGTGCCTCTGTGCGAGCAGTGCCATGGGCAGATGAGGCTGAGCAACAGCTTTCCAGGCTAGCTCTTTCTGCCTGCGAGCTATCTGCAGACGTTTGCATTTTTGGAGCAGGGCTGCCGGCGGCGCCCGGCACGGACCACCTAAGCTACGTTTAAAGTTTGAGGGGGAAGACAAGCAAGCAGCCCCAGTCTCTGTGCCTCTGTGCGAGCAGTGCCATGGGCAGATGAGGCTGAGCAACAGCTTTCCAGGCTAGCTCTTTCTGCCTGCGAGCTATCTGCAGACGTTTGCATTTTCGGAGCAGGGCTGCCGGAGGCGCCTGGCACGGACCACCTAAGCTAAGTTTGAAGTTTGAGGGGACAAGACAAGCAAGCAGCCCCAGTCTCTGTGCCTCTGTGCGAGCAGTGCCATGGGCAGATGAGGCTGAGCAACAGCTTTCCAGGCTAGCTCTTTCTGCCTGCGAGCTATCTGCAGACGTTCGCATTTTCAGAGCAGGGCTGACGGATGCGCCCGGCACGGACCACCTAAGCTACTTTTGAAGTTTGAGGGGACAAGACAAGCAAGCAGCCCCAGTCTCTGTGCCTCTGTGCGAGCAGTGCCATGGGCAGATGAGGCTGAGCAACAGCTTTCCAGGCTAGCTCTTTCTGCCTGCGAGCTATCTGCAGACGTTCGCATTTTCGGAGCAGAGCTGCCGGAGGCGCCCGGCACGGACCACCTAAGCTACGTTTGAAGTTTGAGGGGGCAAGACAAGCAAGCAGCCCCAGTCTCTGTGCCTCTGTGCGAGCAGTGCCATGGGCAGATGAGGCTGAGCAACAGCTTTCCAGGGTAGCTCTTTCTGCCTGCGAGCTATCTGCAGACATTCGCATTTTCAGAGCAGGGCTGACGGAAGCGCCTGGCACGGACCACCTAAGCTTCGTTTGAAGTTTGAGGGGACAAGACACGCAGGCAGCCCCAGTCTCTGTGCCTCTGTGCGAGCAGTGCCATGGGCAGATGAGGCTGAGCAACAGCTTTCCAGGCTAGCTCTTTCTGCCTGCGAGCTATCTGCAGACGTTCGCATTTTCGGAGCAGGGCTGTCGGAGGCGCCCGGCACGGACCACCTAAGATACATTTGAAGTTTGAGGGGACAAGACAAGCAAGCAGCCCCAGTCTCTGTGCCTCTGTGCGAGCAGTGCCATGGGCAGATGAGGCTGAGCAACAGCTTTCCAGGCTAGCTCTTTCTGCCTGCGAGCTATCTGCAGACGTTTGCATTTTCGGAGCAGGGCTGCCGGAGGCGCCCGGCACGGACCACCTAAGCTACGTTTGAAGTTTGAGGGGACAAGACAAGCAAGCAGCTCCAGTCTCTGTGCCTCTGTGCGAGCAGTGCCATGGGCAGATGAGGCTGAGCAACAGCTTTCCAGGCTAGCTCTTTCTGCCTGCGAGATATCTGCAGACGTTCGCATTTTCGGAGCAGGGCTGCCGGATGCGCCCGGCACGGACCACCTAAGCTACATTTGAAGTTTGAGGGGAAAGACAAGCAAGCAGCCCCAGTCTCTGTGCCTCTGTGCGAGCAGTGCCATGGGCAGATGAGGCTGAGCAACAGCTTTCCAGGCTAGCTCTTTCTGCCTGCGAGCTATCTGCAGACGTTCGCATTTTCGGAGCAGGGCTGCCGGATGCGCCCGGTTCGGACCACCTAAGTTACATTTGAAGTTTGAGGGGACAAGACAAGCAAGCAGCCCCAGTCTCTGTGCCTCTGTGCGAGCAGTGCCATGGGCAGATGAGGCTGAGCAACAGCTTTCCAGGCTAGCTCTTTCTGCCTGCGAGCTATCTGCAGACGTTCGCATTTTCGGAGCAGGGCTGCCGGATGCGCCCGGCACGGACCACCTAAGCTACGTTTGAAGTTTGAGGGGACAAGACAAGCAAGCAGCCCCAGTCTCTGTGCCTCTGTGCGAGCAGTGCCATGGGCAGATGAGGCTGAGCAACAGCTTTCCAGGCTAGCTCTTTCTGCCTGCGAGCTATCTGCAGACGTTCGCATTTTCGGAGCAGGGCTGCCGGATGCGCCCGGCACGGACCACCTAAGCTACGTTTGAAGTTTGAGGGGACAAGACAAGCAAGCAGCCCCAGTCTCTGTGCCTCTGTGCGAGCAGTGCCATGGGCAGATGAGGCTGAGCAACAGCTTTCCAGGCTAGCTCTTTCTGCCTGCGAGCTATCTGCAGACGTTCGCATTTTCGGAGCAGGGCTGCCGGATGCGCCCGGCACGGACCACCTAAGCTACGTTTGAAGTTTGAGGGGACAAGACAAGCAAGCAGCCCCAGTCTCTGTGCCTCTGTGCGAGCAGTGCCATGGGCAGATGAGGCTGAGCAACAGCTTTCCAGGCTAGCTCTTTCTGCCTGCGAGCTATCTGCAGACGTTCGCATTTTCGGAGCAGGGCTGCCGGATGCGCCCGGCACGGACCACCTAAGCTACGTTTGAAGTTTGAGGGGACAAGACAAGCAAGCAGCCCCAGTCTCTGTGCCTCTGTGCGAGCAGTGCCATGGGCAGATGAGGCTGAGCAACAGCTTTCCAGGCTAGCTCTTTCTGCCTGCGAGTTATCTGCAGACGTTCGCATTTTCGGAGCAGGGCTGCCGGATGCGCCCGGCACGGACCACCTAAGCTACGTTTGAAGTTTGAGGGGACAAGACAAGCAAGCAGCCCCAGTCTCTGTGCCTCTGTGCGAGCAGTGCCATGGGCAGATGAGGCTGAGCAACAGCTTTCCAGGCTAGCTCTTTCTGCCTGCAAGCTATCTGCAGACGTTTGCATTTTCGGAGCAGGGCTGCCGGAGGCGCCCGGCACGGACCACCTAAGCTACGTTTGAAGTTTGAGGGGACAAGACAAGCAAGCAGCCCCAGTCTCTGTGCCTCTGTGCGAGCAGTGCCATGGGCAGATGAGGCTGAGCAACAGCTTTCCAGGCTAGCTCTTTCTGCCTGCGAGCTATCTGCAGACGTTTGCATTTTCGGAGCAGGGCTGCCGGATGCGCCCGGCACAGACCACCTAAGCTACGTTTGAAGTTTGAGGGGACAAGACAAGCAAGCAGCCCCAGTCTCTGTGCCTCTGTGCGAGCAGGGCCATGGGCAGATGAGGCTGAGCAACAGCTTTCCAGGCTAGCTCTTTCTGCCTGCGAGCTATCTGCAGACGTTTGCATTTTCGGAGCAGGGCTGCCGGATGCGCCCGGCACAGACCACCTAAGCTACATTTGAAGTTTGAGGGGACAAGACAAGCAAGCAGCCCCAGTCTCTGTGCCTCTGTGCGAGCAGTGCCATGGGCAGATGAGGCTGAGCAACAGCTTTCCAGGCTAGCTCTTTCTGCCTGCGAGCTATCTGCAGACGTTCGCATTTTCAGAGCAGGGCTGACGGAAGCGCCCGGCACGGACCACCTAAGCTACGTTTGAAGTTTGAGGGGACAAGACAAGCAAGCAGCCCCAGTCTCTGTGCCTCTGTGCGAGCAGTGCCATGGGCAGATGAGGCTGAGCAAGAGCTTTCCAGGCTAGCTCTTTCTGCCTGCGAGCTATCTGCAGACGTTCGCATTTTCGGAGCAGGGCTGCCGGATGCTCTCGGCACGGACCACCTAAGCTACATTTGAAGTTTGAGGGGACAAGACAAGCAAGCAGCCCCAGTCTCTGTGCCTCTGTGCGAGCAGTGCCATGGGCAGATGAGGCTGAGCAACAGCTTTCCAGGCTAGCTCTTTCTGCCTGCGAGCCATCTGCAGACGTTTGCATTTTCGGAGCAGGGCTGCCGGATGCGCCCGGCACGGACCACCTAAGCTACATTTGAAGTTTGAGGGGACAAGACAAGCAAGCAGCCCCAGTCTCTGTGCCTCTGTGCGAGCAGTGCCATGGGCAGATGAGGCTGAGCAACAGCTTTCCAGGCTAGCTCTTTCTGCCTGCGAGCTATCTGCAGACGTTTGCATTTTTGGAGCAGGGCTGCCGGAGGCGCCCGGCACGGACCACCTAAGCTACGTTTGAAGTTTGAGGGAACAAGACAAGCAAGCAGCCCCAGTCTCTGTGCCTCTGTGCGAGCAGTGCCATGGGCAGATGAGGCTGAGCAACAGCTTTCCAGGCTAGCTCTTTCTGCCTGCGAGCTATCTGCAGACGTTCGCGTTTTCGGAGCAGGGCTGCCGGAGGCGCCCGGCACGGACCACCTAAGCTACATTTGAAGTTTGAGGGGACAAGACAAGCAAGCAGCCCCAGTCTCTGTGCCTCTGTGCGAGCAGTGCCATGGGCAGATGAGGCTGAGCAACAGCTTTCCAGGCTAGCTCTTTCTGCCTGCGAGCTATCTGCAGACGTTTGCATTTTCGGAGCACGGCTGCCGAATGCGCCCGGCACGGACCACCTAAGCTACGTTTGAAGTTTGAGGGAACAAGACAAGCAAGCAGCCCCAGTCTCTGTGCCTCTGTGCGAGCAGTGCCATGGGCAGATGAGGCTGAGCAACAGCTTTCCAGGCTAGCTCTTTCTGCCTGCGAGCTATCTGCAGACGTTCGCATTTTCGGAGCAGGGCTGCTGGATGCGCCCGGCACGGACCACCTAAGCTACATTTGAAGTTTGAGGGGACAAGACAAGCAAGCAGCCCCAGTCTCTGTGCCTCTGTGCGAGCAGTGCCATGGGCAGATGAGGCTGAGCAACAGCTTTCCAGGCTAGCTCTTTCTGCCTGCGAGCTATCTGCAGACGTTTGCATTTTCGGAGCAGGGCTGCCGGAGGCGCCCGGCACAGACCACCTAAGCTACGTTTGAAGTTTGAGGGGACAAGACAAGCAAGCAGCCTCAGTCTCTGTGCCTCTGTGCGAGCAGTGCCATGGGCAGATGAGGCTGAGCAACAGCTTTCCAGGCTAGCTCTTTCTGCCTGCGAGCTATCTGCAGACGTTTGCATTTTCGGAACAGGGCTGCCGGAGGCGCCCGGCACAGACCACCTAAGCTACGTTTGAAGTTTGAGGGGACAAGACAAGCAAGCAGCCCCAGTCTCTGTGCCTCTGTGCGAGCAGGGCCATGGGCAGATGAGGCTGAGCAACAGCTTTCCAGGCTAGCTCTTTCTGCCTGCGAGCTATCTGCAGACGTTCGCATTTTCGGAGTAGGGCTGTCGGAGGCGCCCGGCACGGACCACCTAAGCTACGTTTGAAGTTTGAGGGGAGAAGACAAGCAAGCAGCCCCAGTCTCTGTGCCTCTGTGCGAGCAGTGCCATGGGCAGATGAGGCTGAGCAACAGCTTTCCAGGCTAGCTCTTTCTGCCTGCGAGCTATCTGCAGACGTTTGCATTTTCGGAGCAGGGCTGCCGGATGCGCCCGGCACAGACCACCTAAGCTACATTTGAAGTTTGAGGGGACAAGACAAGCAAGCAGCCCCAGTCTCTGTGCCTCTGTGCGAGCAGTGCCATGGGCAGATGAGGCTGAGCAACAGCTTTCCAGGCTAGCTCTTTCTGCCTGCGAGCTATCTGCAGACGTTTGCATTTTTGGAGCAGGGCTGCCGGCGGCGCCCGGCACGGACCACCTAAGCTACGTTTAAAGTTTGAGGGGGAAGACAAGCAAGCAGCCCCAGTCTCTGTGCCTCTGTGCGAGCAGTGCCATGGGCAGATGAGGCTGAGCAACAGCTTTCCAGGCTAGCTCTTTCTGCCTGCGAGCTATCTGCAGACGTTTGCATTTTCGGAGCAGGGCTGTCGGAGGCGCCTGGCACGGACCACCTAAGCTAAGTTTGAAGTTTGAGGGGACAAGACAAGCAAGCAGCCCCAGTCTCTGTGCCTCTGTGCGAGCAGTGCCATGGGCAGATGAGGCTGAGCAACAGCTTTCCAGGCTAGCTCTTTCTGCCTGCGAGCTATCTGCAGACGTTCGCATTTTCAGAGCAGGGCTGACGGATGCGCCCGGCACGGACCACCTAAGCTACTTTTGAAGTTTGAGGGGACAAGACAAGCAAGCAGCCCCAGTCTCTGTGCCTCTGTGCGAGCAGTGCCATGGGCAGATGAGGCTGAGCAACAGCTTTCCAGGCTAGCTCTTTCTGCCTGCGAGCTATCTGCAGACGTTCGCATTTTCGGAGCAGAGCTGCCGGAGGCGCCCGGCACGGACCACCTAAGCTACGTTTGAAGTTTGAGGGGGCAAGACAAGCAAGCAGCCCCAGTCTCTGTGCCTCTGTGCGAGCAGTGCCATGGGCAGATGAGGCTGAGCAACAGCTTTCCAGGGTAGCTCTTTCTGCCTGCGAGCTATCTGCAGACATTCGCATTTTCAGAGCAGGGATGACGGAAGCGCCTGGCACGGACCACCTAAGCTACGTTTGAAGTTTGAGGGGACAAGACACGCAGGCAGCCCCAGTCTCTGTGCCTCTGTGCGAGCAGTGCCATGGGCAGATGAGGCTGAGCAACAGCTTTCCAGGCTAGCTCTTTCTGCCTGCGAGCTATCTGCAGACGTTCGCATTTTCGGAGCAGGGCTGTCGGAGGCGCCCGGCACGGACCACCTAAGCTACATTTGAAGTTTGAGGGGACAAGACAAGCAAGCAGCCCCAGTCTCTGTGCCTCTGTGCGAGCAGTGCCATGGGCAGATGAGGCTGAGCAACAGCTTTCCAGGCTAGCTCTTTCTGCCTGCGAGCTATCTGCAGACGTTTGCATTTTCGGAGCAGGGCTGCCGGAGGCGCCCGGCACGGACCACCTAAGCTACGTTTGAAGTTTGAGGGGACAAGACAAGCAAGCAGCTCCAGTCTCTGTGCCTCTGTGCGAGCAGTGCCATGGGCAGATGAGGCTGAGCAACAGCTTTCCAGGCTAGCTCTTTCTGCCTGCGAGCTATCTGCAGACGTTCGCATTTTCGGAGCAGGGCTGCCGGATGCGCCCGGCACGGACCACCTAAGCTACATTTGAAGTTTGAGGGGACAAGACAAGCAAGCAGCCCCAGTCTCTGTGCCTCTGTGCGAGCAGTGCCATGGGCAGATGAGGCTGAGCAACAGCTTTCCAGGCTAGCTCTTTCTGCCTGCGAGCTATCTGCAGACGTTTGCATTTTTGGAGCAGGGCTGCCGGAGGCGCCCGGCACGGACCACCTAAGCTACGTTTGAAGTTTGAGGGAACAAGACAAGCAAGCAGCCCCAGTCTCTGTGCCTCTGTGCAAGCAGTGCCATGGGCAGATGAGGCTGAGCAACAGCTTTCCAGGCTAGCTCTTTCTGCCTGCGAGCTATCTGCAGACGTTCGCATTTTCGGAGCAGGGCTGCCGGATGCGCCCGGTTCGGACCACCTAAGTTACATTTGAAGTTTGAGGGGACAAGACAAGCAAGCAGCCCCAGTCTCTGTGCCTCTGTGCGAGCAGTGCCATGGGCAGATGAGGCTGAGCAACAGCTTTCCAGGCTAGCTCTTTCTGCCTGCGAGCTATCTGCAGACGTTCGCATTTTCGGAGCAGGGCTGCCGGATGCGCCCGGCACGGACCACCTAAGCTACGTTTGAAGTTTGAGGGGACAAGACAAGCAAGCAGCCCCAGTCTCTGTGCCTCTGTGCGAGCAGTGCCATGGGCAGATGAGGCTGAGCAACAGCTTTCCAGGCTAGCTCTTTCTGCCTGCGAGCTATCTGCAGACGTTCGCATTTTCGGAGCAGGGCTGCCGGATGCGCCCGGCACGGACCACCTAAGCTACGTTTGAAGTTTGAGGGGACAAGACAAGCAAGCAGCCCCAGTCTCTGTGCCTCTGTGCGAGCAGTGCCATGGGCAGATGAGGCTGAGCAACAGCTTTCCAGGCTAGCTCTTTCTGCCTGCAAGCTATCTGCAGACGTTTGCATTTTCGGAGCAGGGCTGCCGGAGGCGCCCGGCACGGACCACCTAAGCTACGTTTGAAGTTTGAGGGGACAAGACAAGCAAGCAGCCCCAGTCTCTGTGCCTCTGTGCGAGCAGTGCCATGGGCAGATGAGGCTGAGCAACAGCTTTCCAGGCTAGCTCTTTCTGCCTGCGAGCTATCTGCAGACGTTCGCATTTTCGGAGCAGGGCTGCCGGATGCTCCCGGCACAGACCACCTAAGCTACGTTTGAAGTTTGAGGGGACAAGACAAGCAAGCAGCCCCAGTCTCTGTGCCTCTGTGCGAGCAGGGCCATGGGCAGATGAGGCTGAGCAACAGCTTTCCAGGCTAGCTCTTTCTGCCTGCGAGCTATCTGCAGACGTTTGCATTTTCGGAGCAGGGCTGCCGGATGCGCCCGGCACAGACCACCTAAGCTACGTTTGAAGTTTGAGGGGACAAGACAAGCAAGCAGCCGCAGTCTCTGTGCCTCTGTGCGAGCAGTGCCATGGGCAGATGAGGCTGAGCAACAGCTTTCCAGGCTAGCTCTTTCTGCCTGCGAGCTATCTGCAGACGTTTGCATTTTCGGAGCAGGGCTGCCGGATGCGCCCGGCACGGACCACCTAAGATACGTTTGAAGTTTGAGGGGACAAGACAAGCAAGCAGCCCCAGTCTCTGTGCCTCTGTGCGAGCAGTGCCATGGGCAGATGAGGCTGAGCAACAGCTTTCCAGGCTAGCTCTTTCTGCCTGCGAGCTATCTGCAGACGTTCGCATTTTCGGAGCAGAGCTGCCGGAGGCGCCCGGCACGGACCACCTAAGATACGTTTGAAGTTTGAGGGGGTAAGACAAGCAAGCAGCCCCAGTCTCTGTGCCTCTGTGCGAGCAGTGCCATGGGCAGATGAGGCTGAGCAACAGCTTTCCAGGCTAGCTCTTTCTGCCTGCGAGCTATCTGCAGACGTTCGCATTTTCAGAGCAGGGCTGACGGAAGCGCCCGGCACGGACCACCTAAGCTACGTTTGAAGTTTGAGGGGACAAGACAAGCAAGCAGCCCCAGTCTCTGTGCCTCTGTGCGAGCAGTGCCATGGGCAGATGAGGCTGAGCAACAGCTTTCCAGGCTAGCTCTTTCTGCCTGCGAGCTATCTGCAGACGTTTGCATTTTCGGAGCAGGGCTGCCGGATGCTCCCGGCACGGACCACCTAAGCTACATTTGAAGTTTGAGGGGACAAGACAAGCAAGCAGCCCCAGTCTCTGTGCCTCTGTGCGAGCAGTGCCATGGGCAGATGAGGCTGAGCAACAGCTTTCCAGGCTAGCTCTTTCTGCCTGCGAGCTATCTGCAGACGTTTGCATTTTCAGAGCAGGGCTGCCGGATGCGCCTGGCACGGACCACCTAAGCTACATTTGAAGTTTGAGGGGAGAAGACAAGCAAGCAGCCCCAGTCTCTGTGCCTCTGTGCGAGCAGTGCCATGGGCAGATGAGGCTGAGCAACAGCTTTCCAGGCTAGCTCTTTCTGCCTGCGAGCTATCTGCAGACGTTTGCATTTTCGGAGCAGGGCTGCCGGAGGCGCCCGGCACGGACCACCTAAGCTACGTTTGAAGTTTGAGGGGACAAGACAAGCAAGCAGCCCCAGTCTCTGTGCCTCTGTGCGAGCAGTGCCATGGGCAGATGAGGCTGAGCAACAGCTTTCCAGGCTAGCTCTTTCTGCCTGCGAGATATCTGCAGACGTTCGCATTTTCGGAGCAGGGCTGCCAGAGGCGCCCGGCACAGACCACCTAAGCTACGTTTGAAGTTCGAGGGGACAAGACAAGCAAGCAGCCCCAGTCTCTGTGCCTCTGTGCGAGCAGTGCCATGGGCAGATGAGGCTGAGCAACAGCTTTCCAGGCTAGCTCTTTCTGCCTGCGAGCTATCTGCAGACGTTTGCATTTTCGGAGCAGGGCTGCCGGAGGCGCCCGGCATGGACCACCTAAGCTACGTTTGAAGTTTGAGGGGACAAGACAAGCAAGCAGCTCCAGTCTCTGTGCCTCTGTGCGAGCAGTGCCATGGGCAGATGAGGCTGAGCAACAGCTTTCCAGGCTAGCTCTTTCTGCCTGCGAGATATCTGCAGACGTTCGCATTTTCGGAGCAGGGCTGCCGGATGCGCCCGGCACGGACCACCTAAGCTACATTTGAAGTTTGAGGGGACAAGACAAGCAAGCAGCCCCAGTCTCTGTGCCTCTGTGCGAGCAGTGCCATGGGCAGATGAGGCTGAGCAACAGCTTTCCAGGCTAGCTCTTTCTGCCTGCGAGCTATCTGCAGACGTTTGCATTTTTGGAGCAGGGCTGCCGGAGGCGCCCGGCACGGACCACCTAAGCTACGTTTGAAGTTTGAGGGAACAAGACAAGCAAGCAGCCCCAGTCTCTGTGCCTCTGTGCGAGCAGTGCCATGGGCAGATGAGGCTTAGCAACAGCTTTCCAGGCTAGCTCTTTCTGCCTGCGAGCTATCTGCAGACGTTCGCATTTTCGGAGCAGGGCTGCCGGATGCGCCCGGTTCGGACCACCTAAGTTACATTTGAAGTTTGAGGGGACAAGACAAGCAAGCAGCCCCAGTCTCTGTGCCTCTGTGCGAGCAGTGCCATGGGCAGATGAGGCTGAGCAACAGCTTTCCAGGCTAGCTCTTTCTGCCTGCGAGCTATCTGCAGACGTTCGCATTTTCGGAGCAGGGCTGCCGGATGCGCCCGGCACGGACCACCTAAGCTACGTTTGAAGTTTGAGGGGACAAGACAAGCAAGCAGCCTCAGTCTCTGTGCCTCTGTGCGAGCAGTGCCATGGGCAGATGAGGCTGAGCAACAGCTTTCCAGGCTAGCTCTTTCTGCCTGCGAGCTATCTGCAGACGTTTGCATTTTTGGAGCAGGGCTGCCGGAGGCGCCCGGCACGGACCACCTAAGCTACGTTTGAAGTTTGAGGGAACAAGACAAGCAAGCAGCCCCAGTCTCTGTGCCTCTGTGCGAGCAGTGCCATGGGCAGATGAGGCTGAGCAACAGCTTTCCAGGCTAGCTCTTTCTGCCTGCGAGCTATCTGCAGACGTTCGCATTTTCGGAGCAGGGCTGCCGGATGCGCCCGGTTCGGACCACCTAAGTTACATTTGAAGTTTGAGGGGACAAGACAAGCAAGCAGCCCCAGTCTCTGTGCCTCTGTGCGAGCAGTGCCATGGGCAGATGAGGCTGAGCAACAGCTTTCCAGGCTAGCTCTTTCTGCCTGCGAGGTATCTGCAGACGTTCGCATTTTCGGAGCAGGGCTGCCGGAGGCGCCCGGCACGGACCACCTAAGCTACGTTTGAAGTTTGAGAGGACAAGACAAGCAAGCAGCCCCAGTCTCTGTGCCTCTGTGCGAGCAGTGCCATGGGCAGATGAGGCTGAGCAACAGCTTTCCAGGCTAGCTCTTTCTGCCTGCAAGCTATCTGCAGACGTTTGCATTTTCGGAGCAGGGCTGCCGGAGGCGCCCGGCACGGACCACCTAAGCTACGTTTGAAGTTTGAGGGGACAAGACAAGCAAGCAGCCCCAGTCTCTGTGCCTCTGTGCGAGCAGTGCCATGGGCAGATGAGGCTGAGCAACAGCTTTCCAGGCTAGCTCTTTCTGCCTGCGAGCTATCTGCAGACGTTCGCATTTTCGGAGCAGGGCTGCCGGATGCGCCCGGTTCGGACCACCTAAGTTACATTTGAAGTTTGAGGGGACAAGACAAGCAAGCAGCCCCAGTCTCTGTGCCTCTGTGCGAGCAGTGCCATGGGCAGATGAGGCTGAGCAACAGCTTTCCAGGCTAGCTCTTTCTGCCTGCGAGGTATCTGCAGACGTTCGCATTTTCGGAGCAGGGCTGCCGGAGGCGCCTGGCACGGACCACCTAAGCTACGTTTGAAGTTTGAGGGGACAAGACAAGCAAGCAGCCCCAGTCTCTGTGCCTCTGTGCGAGCAGTGCCATGGGCAGATGAGGCTGAGCAACAGCTTTCCAGGCTAGCTCTTTCTGCCTGCAAGCTATCTGCAGACGTTTGCATTTTCGGAGCAGGGCTGCCGGAGGCGCCCGGCACGGACCACCTAAGCTACGTTTGAAGTTTGAGGGGACAAGACAAGCAAGCAGCCCCAGTCTCTGTGCCTCTGTGCGAGCAGTGCCATGGGCAGATGAGGCTGAGCAACAGCTTTCCAGGCTAGCTCTTTCTGCCTGCGAGCTATCTGCAGACGTTTGCATTTTCGGAGCAGGGCTGCCGGATGCGCCCGGCACAGACCACCTAAGCTACATTTGAAGTTTGAGGGGACAAGACAAGCAAGCAGCCCCAGTCTCTGTGCCTCTGTGCGAGCAGTGCCATGGGCAGATGAGGCTGAGCAAGAGCTTTCCAGGCTAGCTCTTTCTGCCTGCGAGCTGTCTGCAGACGTTCGCATTTTCGGAGCAGGGCTGCCGGATGCGCCCGGCACGGACCACCTAAGCTACATTGGAAGTTTGAGGGGACAAGACAAGCAAGCAGCCCCAGTCTCTGTGCCTCTGTGCGAGCAGTGCCATGGGCAGATGAGGCTGAGCAACAGCTTTCCAGGCTAGCTCTTTCTGCCTGCGAGCTATCTGCAGACGTTCGCGTTTTCGGAGCAGGGCTGCCGGAGGCGCCCGGCACGGACCACCTAAGCTACATTTGAAGTTTGAGGGGACAAGACAAGCAAGCAGCCCCAGTCTCTGTGCCTCTGTGCGAGCAGTGCCATGGGCAGATGAGGCTGAGCAACAGCTTTCCAGGCTAGCTCTTTCTGCCTGCGAGCTATCTGCAGACGTTTGCATTTTCGGAGCACGGCTGCCGAATGCGCCCGGCACGAACCACCTAAGCTACGTTTGAAGTTTGAGGGAACAAGACAAGCAAGCAGCCCCAGTCTCTGTGCCTCTGTGCGAGCAGTGCCATGGGCAGATGAGGCTGAGCAACAGCTTTCCAGGCTAGCTCTTTCTGCCTGCGAGCTATCTGCAGACGTTCGCATTTTCGGAGCAGGGCTGCTGGATGCGCCCGGCACGGACCACCTAAGCTACATTTGAAGTTTGAGGGGACAAGACAAGCGAGCAGCCCCAGTCTCTGTGCCTCTGTGCGAGCAGTGCCATGGGCAGATGAGGCTGAGCAACAGCTTTCCAGGCTAGCTCTTTCTGCCTGCGAGATATCTGCAGACGTTCGCATTTTTGGAGCAGGGCTGCCGGAGGCGCCCGGCACGGACCACCTAAGCTACGTTTGAAGTTTGAGGGAACAAGACAAGCAAGCAGCCCCAGTCTCTGTGCCTCTGTGCGAGCAGTGCCATGGGCAGATGAGGCTGAGCAACAGCTTTCCAGGCTAGCTCTTTCTGCCTGCGAGCTATCTGCAGACGTTCGCATTTTCGGAGCAGGGCTGTCGGAGGCGCCCGGCACGGACCACCTAAGCTACATTTGAAGTTTGAGGGGACAAGACAAGCAAGCAGCCCCAGTCTCTGTGCCTCTGTGCGAGCAGTGCCATGGGCAGATGAGGCTGAGCAACAGCTTTCCAGGCTAGCTCTTTCTGCCTGCGAGCTATCTGCAGACGTTTGCATTTTCGGAGCAGGGCTGCCGGAGGCGCCCGGCACGGACCACCTAAGCTACGTTTGAAGTTTGAGGGGACAAGACAAGCAAGCAGCTCCAGTCTCTGTGCCTCTGTGCGAGCAGTGCCATGGGCAGATGAGGCTGAGCAACAGCTTTCCAGGCTAGCTCTTTCTGCCTGCGAGCTATCTGCAGACGTTCGCATTTTCGGAGCAGGGCTGCCGGATGCGCCCGGCACGGACCACCTAAGCTACATTTGAAGTTTGAGGGGACAAGACAAGCAAGCAGCCCCAGTCTCTGTGCCTCTGTGCGAGCAGTGCCATGGGCAGATGAGGCTGAGCAACAGCTTTCCAGGCTAGCTCTTTCTGCCTGCGAGCTATCTGCAGACGTTTGCATTTTTGGAGCAGGGCTGCCGGAGGCGCCCGGCACGGACCACCTAAGCTACGTTTGAAGTTTGAGGGAACAAGACAAGCAAGCAGCCCCAGTCTCTGTGCCTCTGTGCGAGCAGTGCCATGGGCAGATGAGGCTGAGCAACAGCTTTCCAGGCTAGCTCTTTCTGCCTGCGAGCTATCTGCAGACGTTCGCATTTTCGGAGCAGGGCTGCCGGATGCGCCCGGTTCGGACCACCTAAGTTACATTTGAAGTTTGAGGGGACAAGACAAGCAAGCAGCCCCAGTCTCTGTGCCTCTGTGCGAGCAGTGCCATGGGCAGATGAGGCTGAGCAACAGCTTTCCAGGCTAGCTCTTTCTGCCTGCGAGCTATCTGCAGACGTTCGCATTTTCGGAGCAGGGCTGCCGGATGCGCCCGGCACGGACCACCTAAGCTACGTTTGAAGTTTGAGGGGACAAGACAAGCAAGCAGCCCCAGTCTCTGTGCCTCTGTGCGAGCAGTGCCATGGGCAGATGAGGCTGAGCAACAGCTTTCCAGGCTAGCTCTTTCTGCCTGCGAGCTATCTGCAGACGTTCGCATTTTCGGAGCAGGGCTGCCGGATGCGCCCGGCACGGACCACCTAAGCTACGTTTGAAGTTTGAGGGGACAAGACAAGCAAGCAGCCCCAGTCTCTGTGCCTCTGTGCGAGCAGTGCCATGGGCAGATGAGGCTGAGCAACAGCTTTCCAGGCTAGCTCTTTCTGCCTGCAAGCTATCTGCAGACGTTTGCATTTTCGGAGCAGGGCTGCCGGAGGCGCCCGGCACGGACCACCTAAGCTACG
The DNA here is from genome assembly GCF_030867145.1 of Opisthocomus hoazin. Taxonomy (NCBI): domain Eukaryota; kingdom Metazoa; phylum Chordata; class Aves; order Opisthocomiformes; family Opisthocomidae; genus Opisthocomus; species Opisthocomus hoazin. The sequence goes on from NW_027448898.1 coordinate 513,871, forward strand.
TTTGAAGTTTGAGGGGACAAGACAAGCAAGCAGCCCCAGTCTCTGTGCCTCTGTGCGAGCAGTGCCATGGGCAGATGAGGCTGAGCAACAGCTTTCCAGGCTAGCTCTTTCTGCCTGCGAGCTATCTGCAGACGTTTGCATTTTCGGAGCAGGGCTGCCGGATGCTCCCGGCACAGACCACCTAAGCTACGTTTGAAGTTTGAGGGGACAAGACAAGCAAGCAGCCCCAGTCTCTGTGCCTCTGTGCGAGCAGGGCCATGGGCAGATGAGGCTGAGCAACAGCTTTCCAGGCTAGCTCTTTCTGCCTGCGAGCTATCTGCAGACGTTTGCATTTTCGGAGCAGGGCTGCCGGATGCGCCCGGCACAGACCACCTAAGATACGTTTGAAGTTTGAGGGGACAAGACAAGCAAGCAGCCGCAGTCTCTGTGCCTCTGTGCGAGCAGTGCCATGGGCAGATGAGGCTGAGCAACAGCTTTCCAGGCTAGCTCTTTCTGCCTGCGAGCTATCTGCAGACGTTTGCATTTTCGGAGCAGGGCTGCCGGATGCGCCCGGCACGGACCACCTAAGATACGTTTGAAGTTTGAGGGGACAAGACAAGCAAGCAGCCCCAGTCTCTGTGCCTCTGTGCGAGCAGTGCCATGGGCAGATGAGGCTGAGCAACAGCTTTCCAGGCTAGCTCTTTCTGCCTGCGAGCTATCTGCAGACGTTCGCATTTTCGGAGCAGAGCTGCCGGAGGCGCCCGGCACGGACCACCTAAGATACGTTTGAAGTTTGAGGGGGTAAGACAAGCAAGCAGCCCCAGTCTCTGTGCCTCTGTGCGAGCAGTGCCATGGGCAGATGAGGCTGAGCAACAGCTTTCCAGGCTAGCTCTTTCTGCCTGCGAGCTATCTGCAGACGTTCGCATTTTCAGAGCAGGGCTGACGGAAGCGCCCGGCACGGACCACCTAAGCTACGTTTGAAGTTTGAGGGGACAAGACAAGCAAGCAGCCCCAGTCTCTGTGCCTCTGTGCGAGCAGTGCCATGGGCAGATGAGGCTGAGCAACAGCTTTCCAGGCTAGCTCTTTCTGCCTGCGAGCTATCTGCAGACGTTTGCATTTTCGGAGCAGGGCTGCCGGATGCTCCCGGCACGGACCACCTAAGCTACATTTGAAGTTTGAGGGGACAAGACAAGCAAGCAGCCCCAGTCTCTGTGCCTCTGTGCGAGCAGTGCCATGGGCAGATGAGGCTGAGCAACAGCTTTCCAGGCTAGCTCTTTCTGCCTGCGAGCTATCTGCAGACGTTTGCATTTTCAGAGCAGGGCTGCCGGATGCGCCTGGCACGGACCACCTAAGCTACATTTGAAGTTTGAGGGGAGAAGACAAGCAAGCAGCCCCAGTCTCTGTGCCTCTGTGCGAGCAGTGCCATGGGCAGATGAGGCTGAGCAACAGCTTTCCAGGCTAGCTCTTTCTGCCTGCGAGCTATCTGCAGACGTTTGCATTTTCGGAGCAGGGCTGCCGGAGGCGCCCGGCACGGACCACCTAAGCTACGTTTGAAGTTTGAGGGGACAAGACAAGCAAGCAGCCCCAGTCTCTGTGCCTCTGTGCGAGCAGTGCCATGGGCAGATGAGGCTGAGCAACAGCTTTCCAGGCTAGCTCTTTCTGCCTGCGAGATATCTGCAGACGTTCGCATTTTCGGAGCAGGGCTGCCAGAGGCGCCCGGCACAGACCACCTAAGCTACGTTTGAAGTTCGAGGGGACAAGACAAGCAAGCAGCCCCAGTCTCTGTGCCTCTGTGCGAGCAGTGCCATGGGCAGATGAGGCTGAGCAACAGCTTTCCAGGCTAGCTCTTTCTGCCTGCGAGCTATCTGCAGACGTTTGCATTTTCGGAGCAGGGCTGCCGGAGGCGCCCGGCATGGACCACCTAAGCTACGTTTGAAGTTTGAGGGGACAAGACAAGCAAGCAGCTCCAGTCTCTGTGCCTCTGTGCGAGCAGTGCCATGGGCAGATGAGGCTGAGCAACAGCTTTCCAGGCTAGCTCTTTCTGCCTGCGAGATATCTGCAGACGTTCGCATTTTCGGAGCAGGGCTGCCGGATGCGCCCGGCACGGACCACCTAAGCTACATTTGAAGTTTGAGGGGACAAGACAAGCAAGCAGCCCCAGTCTCTGTGCCTCTGTGCGAGCAGTGCCATGGGCAGATGAGGCTGAGCAACAGCTTTCCAGGCTAGCTCTTTCTGCCTGCGAGCTATCTGCAGACGTTTGCATTTTTGGAGCAGGGCTGCCGGAGGCGCCCGGCACGGACCACCTAAGCTACGTTTGAAGTTTGAGGGAACAAGACAAGCAAGCAGCCCCAGTCTCTGTGCCTCTGTGCGAGCAGTGCCATGGGCAGATGAGGCTGAGCAACAGCTTTCCAGGCTAGCTCTTTCTGCCTGCGAGCTATCTGCAGACGTTCGCATTTTCGGAGCAGGGCTGCCGGATGCGCCCGGTTCGGACCACCTAAGTTACATTTGAAGTTTGAGGGGACAAGACAAGCAAGCAGCCCCAGTCTCTGTGCCTCTGTGCGAGCAGTGCCATGGGCAGATGAGGCTGAGCAACATCTTTCCAGGCTAGCTCTTTCTGCCTGCGAGCTATCTGCAGACGTTCGCATTTTCGGAGCAGGGCTGCCGGATGCGCCCGGCACGGACCACCTAAGCTACGTTTGAAGTTTGAGGGGACAAGACAAGCAAGCAGCCTCAGTCTCTGTGCCTCTGTGCGAGCAGTGCCATGGGCAGATGAGGCTGAGCAACAGCTTTCCAGGCTAGCTCTTTCTGCCTGCGAGCTATCTGCAGACGTTTGCATTTTTGGAGCAGGGCTGCCGGAGGCGCCCGGCACGGACCACCTAAGCTACGTTTGAATTTTGAGGGAACAAGACAAGCAAGCAGCCCCAGTCTCTGTGCCTCTGTGCGAGCAGTGCCATGGGCAGATGAGGCTGAGCAACAGCTTTCCAGGCTAGCTCTTTCTGCCTGCGAGCTATCTGCAGACGTTCGCATTTTCGGAGCAGGGCTGCCGGATGCGCCCGGTTCGGACCACCTAAGTTACATTTGAAGTTTGAGGGGACAAGACAAGCAAGCAGCCCCAGTCTCTGTGCCTCTGTGCGAGCAGTGCCATGGGCAGATGAGGCTGAGCAACAGCTTTCCAGGCTAGCTCTTTCTGCCTGCGAGCTATCTGCAGACGTTCGCATTTTCGGAGCAGGGCTGCCGGATGCGCCCGGCACGGACCACCTAAGCTACGTTTGAAGTTTGAGGGGACAAGACAAGCAAGCAGCCTCAGTCTCTGTGCCTCTGTGCGAGCAGTGCCATGGGCAGATGAGGCTGAGCAACAGCTTTCCAGGCTAGCTCTTTCTGCCTGCGAGGTATCTGCAGACGTTCGCATTTTCGGAGCAGGGCTGCCGGAGGCGCCCGGCACGGACCACCTAAGCTACGTTTGAAGTTTGAGGGGACAAGACAAGCAAGCAGCCCCAGTCTCTGTGCCTCTGTGCGAGCAGTGCCATGGGCAGATGAGGCTGAGCAACAGCTTTCCAGGCTAGCTCTTTCTGCCTGCAAGCTATCTGCAGACGTTTGCATTTTCGGAGCAGGGCTGCCGGAGGCGCCCGGCACGGACCACCTAAGCTACGTTTGAAGTTTGAGGGGACAAGACAAGCAAGCAGCCCCAGTCTCTGTGCCTCTGTGCGAGCAGTGCCATGGGCAGATGAGGCTGAGCAACAGCTTTCCAGGCTAGCTCTTTCTGCCTGCGAGCTATCTGCAGACGTTTGCATTTTCGGAGCAGGGCTGCCGGATGCGCCCGGCACAGACCACCTAAGCTACATTTGAAGTTTGAGGGGACAAGACAAGCAAGCAGCCCCAGTCTCTGTGCCTCTGTGCGAGCAGTGCCATGGGCAGATGAGGCTGAGCAACAGCTTTCCAGGCTAGCTCTTTCTGCCTGCGAGCTGTCTGCAGACGTTCGCATTTTCGGAGCAGGGCTGCCGGATGCGCCCGGCACGGACCACCTAAGCTACATTGGAAGTTTGAGGGGACAAGACAAGCAAGCAGCCCCAGTCTCTGTGCCTCTGTGCGAGCAGTGCCATGGGCAGATGAGGCTGAGCAACAGCTTTCCAGGCTAGCTCTTTCTGCCTGCGAGCTATCTGCAGACGTTCGCGTTTTCGGAGCAGGGCTGCCGGAGGCGCCCGGCACGGACCACCTAAGCTACATTTGAAGTTTGAGGGGACAAGACAAGCAAGCAGCCCCAGTCTCTGTGCCTCTGTGCGAGCAGTGCCATGGGCAGATGAGGCTGAGCAACAGCTTTCCAGGCTAGCTCTTTCTGCCTGCGAGCTATCTGCAGACGTTTGCATTTTCGGAGCACGGCTGCCGAATGCGCCCGGCACGAACCACCTAAGCTACGTTTGAAGTTTGAGGGAACAAGACAAGCAAGCAGCCCCAGTCTCTGTGCCTCTGTGCGAGCAGTGCCATGGGCAGATGAGGCTGAGCAACAGCTTTCCAGGCTAGCTCTTTCTGCCTGCGAGCTATCTGCAGACGTTCGCATTTTCGGAGCAGGGCTGCTGGATGCGCCCGGCACGGACCACCTAAGCTACATTTGAAGTTTGAGGGGACAAGACAAGCGAGCAGCCCCAGTCTCTGTGCCTCTGTGCGAGCAGTGCCATGGGCAGATGAGGCTGAGCAACAGCTTTCCAGGCTAGCTCTTTCTGCCTGCGAGATATCTGCAGACGTTCGCATTTTCGGAGCAGGGCTGCCGGATGCGCCCGGCACGGACCACCTAAGCTACATTTGAAGTTTGAGGGGACAAGACAAGCAAGCAGCCCCAGTCTCTGTGCCTCTGTGCGAGCAGTGCCATGGGCAGATGAGGCTGAGCAACAGCTTTCCAGGCTAGCTCTTTCTGCCTGCGAGCTATCTGCAGACGTTTGCATTTTTGGAGCAGGGCTGCCGGAGGCGCCCGGCACGGACCACCTAAGCTACGTTTGAAGTTTGAGGGAACAAGACAAGCAAGCAGCCCCAGTCTCTGTGCCTCTGTGCGAGCAGTGCCATGGGCAGATGAGGCTGAGCAACAGCTTTCCAGGCTAGCTCTTTCTGCCTGCGAGCTATCTGCAGACGTTCGCATTTTCGGAGCAGGGCTGTCGGAGGCGCCCGGCACGGACCACCTAAGCTACATTTGAAGTTTGAGGGGACAAGACAAGCAAGCAGCCCCAGTCTCTGTGCCTCTGTGCGAGCAGTGCCATGGGCAGATGAGGCTGAGCAACAGCTTTCCAGGCTAGCTCTTTCTGCCTGCGAGCTATCTGCAGACGTTTGCATTTTCGGAGCAGGGCTGCCGGAGGCGCCCGGCACGGACCACCTAAGCTACGTTTGAAGTTTGAGGGGACAAGACAAGCAAGCAGCTCCAGTCTCTGTGCCTCTGTGCGAGCAGTGCCATGGGCAGATGAGGCTGAGCAACAGCTTTCCAGGCTAGCTCTTTCTGCCTGCGAGCTATCTGCAGACGTTCGCATTTTCGGAGCAGGGCTGCCGGATGCGCCCGGCACGGACCACCTAAGCTACATTTGAAGTTTGAGGGGACAAGACAAGCAAGCAGCCCCAGTCTCTGTGCCTCTGTGCGAGCAGTGCCATGGGCAGATGAGGCTGAGCAACAGCTTTCCAGGCTAGCTCTTTCTGCCTGCGAGCTATCTGCAGACGTTTGCATTTTTGGAGCAGGGCTGCCGGAGGCGCCCGGCACGGACCACCTAAGCTACGTTTGAAGTTTGAGGGAACAAGACAAGCAAGCAGCCCCAGTCTCTGTGCCTCTGTGCGAGCAGTGCCATGGGCAGATGAGGCTGAGCAACAGCTTTCCAGGCTAGCTCTTTCTGCCTGCGAGCTATCTGCAGACGTTCGCATTTTCGGAGCAGGGCTGCCGGATGCGCCCGGTTCGGACCACCTAAGTTACATTTGAAGTTTGAGGGGACAAGACAAGCAAGCAGCCCCAGTCTCTGTGCCTCTGTGCGAGCAGTGCCATGGGCAGATGAGGCTGAGCAACAGCTTTCCAGGCTAGCTCTTTCTGCCTGCGAGCTATCTGCAGACGTTCGCATTTTCGGAGCAGGGCTGCCGGATGCGCCCGGCACGGACCACCTAAGCTACGTTTGAAGTTTGAGGGGACAAGACAAGCAAGCAGCCCCAGTCTCTGTGCCTCTGTGCGAGCAGTGCCATGGGCAGATGAGGCTGAGCAACAGCTTTCCAGGCTAGCTCTTTCTGCCTGCGAGCTATCTGCAGACGTTCGCATTTTCGGAGCAGGGCTGCCGGAGGCGCCCGGCACGGACCACCTAAGCTACGTTTGAAGTTTGAGGGGACAAGACAAGCAAGCAGCCCCAGTCTCTGTGCCTCTGTGCGAGCAGTGCCATGGGCAGATGAGGCTGAGCAACAGCTTTCCAGGCTAGCTCTTTCTGCCTGCAAGCTATCTGCAGACGTTTGCATTTTCGGAGCAGGGCTGCCGGAGGCGCCCGGCACGGACCACCTAAGCTACGTTTGAAGTTTGAGGGGACAAGACAAGCAAGCAGCCCCAGTCTCTGTGCCTCTGTGCGAGCAGTGCCATGGGCAGATGAGGCTGAGCAACAGCTTTCCAGGCTAGCTCTTTCTGCCTGCGAGCTATCTGCAGACGTTTGCATTTTCGGAGCAGGGCTGCCGGATGCTCCCGGCACAGACCACCTAAGCTACGTTTGAAGTTTGAGGGGACAAGACAAGCAAGCAGCCCCAGTCTCTGTGCCTCTGTGCGAGCAGGGCCATGGGCAGATGAGGCTGAGCAACAGCTTTCCAGGCTAGCTCTTTCTGCCTGCGAGCTATCTGCAGACGTTTGCATTTTCGGAGCAGGGCTGCCGGATGCGCCCGGCACAGACCACCTAAGATACGTTTGAAGTTTGAGGGGACAAGACAAGCAAGCAGCCGCAGTCTCTGTGCCTCTGTGCGAGCAGTGCCATGGGCAGATGAGGCTGAGCAACAGCTTTCCAGGCTAGCTCTTTCTGCCTGCGAGCTATCTGCAGACGTTTGCATTTTCGGAGCAGGGCTGCCGGATGCGCCCGGCACGGACCACCTAAGATACGTTTGAAGTTTGAGGGGACAAGACAAGCAAGCAGCCCCAGTCTCTGTGCCTCTGTGCGAGCAGTGCCATGGGCAGATGAGGCTGAGCAACAGCTTTCCAGGCTAGCTCTTTCTGCCTGCGAGCTATCTGCAGACGTTCGCATTTTCGGAGCAGAGCTGCCGGAGGCGCCCGGCACGGACCACCTAAGATACGTTTGAAGTTTGAGGGGGTAAGACAAGCAAGCAGCCCCAGTCTCTGTGCCTCTGTGCGAGCAGTGCCATGGGCAGATGAGGCTGAGCAACAGCTTTCCAGGCTAGCTCTTTCTGCCTGCGAGCTATCTGCAGACGTTCGCATTTTCAGAGCAGGGCTGACGGAAGCGCCCGGCACGGACCACCTAAGCTACGTTTGAAGTTTGAGGGGACAAGACAAGCAAGCAGCCCCAGTCTCTGTGCCTCTGTGCGAGCAGTGCCATGGGCAGATGAGGCTGAGCAACAGCTTTCCAGGCTAGCTCTTTCTGCCTGCGAGCTATCTGCAGACGTTTGCATTTTCGGAGCAGGGCTGCCGGATGCTCCCGGCACGGACCACCTAAGCTACATTTGAAGTTTGAGGGGACAAGACAAGCAAGCAGCCCCAGTCTCTGTGCCTCTGTGCGAGCAGTGCCATGGGCAGATGAGGCTGAGCAACAGCTTTCCAGGCTAGCTCTTTCTGCCTGCGAGCTATCTGCAGACGTTTGCATTTTCGGAGCAGGGCTGCCGGAGGCGCCCGGCACGGACCACGTAAGATACGTTTGAAGTTTGAGGGGACAAGACAAGCAAGCAGCCCCAGTCTCTGTGCCTCTGTGCGAGCAGTGCCATGGGCAGATGAGGCTGAGCAACAGCTTTCCAGGCTAGCTCTTTCTGCCTGCGAGCTATCTGCAGACGTTCGCATTTTCGGAGCAGAGCTGCCGGAGGCGCCCGGCACGGACCACCTAAGCTACGTTTGAAGTTTGAGGGGGCAAGACAAGCAAGCAGCCCCAGTCTCTGTGCCTCTGTGCGAGCAGTGCCATGGGCAGATGAGGCTGAGCAACAGCTTTCCAGGCTAGCTCTTTCTGCCTGCGAGCTATCTGCAGACGTTCGCATTTTCAGAGCAGGGCTGACGGAAGCGCCCGGCACGGACCACCTAAGCTACGTTTGAAGTTTGAGGGGACAAGACAAGCAAGCAGCCCCAGTCTCTGTGCCTCTGTGCGAGCAGTGCCATGGGCAGATGAGGCTGAGCAACAGCTTTCCAGGCTAGCTCTTTCTGCCTGCGAGCTATCTGCAGACGTTTGCATTTTCAGAGCAGGGCTGCCGGATGCGCCTGGCACGGACCACCTAAGCTACATTTGAAGTTTGAGGGGAGAAGACAAGCAAGCAGCCCCAGTCTCTGTGCCTCTGTGCGAGCAGTGCCATGGGCAGATGAGGCTGAGCAACAGCTTTCCAGGCTAGCTCTTTCTGCCTGCAAGCTATCTGCAGACGTTTGCATTTTCGGAGCAGGGCTGCCGGAGGCGCCCGGCACGGACCACCTAAGCTACGTTTGAAGTTTGAGGGGACAAGACAAGCAAGCAGCCCCAGTCTCTGTGCCTCTGTGCGAGCAGTGCCATGGGCAGATGAGGCTGAGCAACAGCTTTCCAGGCTAGCTCTTTCTGCCTGCGAGATATCTGCAGACGTTCGCATTTTCGGAGCAGGGCTGCCAGAGGCGCCCGGCACAGACCACCTAAGCTACGTTTGAAGTTCGAGGGGACAAGACAAGCAAGCAGCCCCAGTCTCTGTGCCTCTGTGCGAGCAGTGCCATGGGCAGATGAGGCTGAGCAACAGCTTTCCAGGCTAGCTCTTTCTGCCTGCGAGCTATCTGCAGACGTTTGCATTTTCGGAGCAGGGCTGCCGGAGGCGCCCGGCATGGACCACCTAAGCTACGTTTGAAGTTTGAGGGGACAAGACAAGCAAGCAGCTCCAGTCTCTGTGCCTCTGTGCGAGCAGTGCCATGGGCAGATGAGGCTGAGCAACAGCTTTCCAGGCTAGCTCTTTCTGCCTGCGAGATATCTGCAGACGTTCGCATTTTCGGAGCAGGGCTGCCGGATGCGCCCGGCACGGACCACCTAAGCTACATTTGAAGTTTGAGGGGACAAGACAAGCAAGCAGCCCCAGTCTCTGTGCCTCTGTGCGAGCAGTGCCATGGGCAGATGAGGCTGAGCAACAGCTTTCCAGGCTAGCTCTTTCTGCCTGCGAGCTATCTGCAGACGTTTGCATTTTTGGAGCAGGGCTGCCGGAGGCGCCCGGCACGGACCACCTAAGCTACGTTTGAAGTTTGAGGGAACAAGACAAGCAAGCAGCCCCAGTCTCTGTGCCTCTGTGCGAGCAGTGCCATGGGCAGATGAGGCTGAGCAACAGCTTTCCAGGCTAGCTCTTTCTGCCTGCGAGCTATCTGCAGACGTTCGCATTTTCGGAGCAGGGCTGCCGGATGCGCCCGGTTCGGACCACCTAAGTTACATTTGAAGTTTGAGGGGACAAGACAAGCAAGCAGCCCCAGTCTCTGTGCCTCTGTGCGAGCAGTGCCATGGGCAGATGAGGCTGAGCAACAGCTTTCCAGGCTAGCTCTTTCTGCCTGCGAGCTATCTGCAGACGTTCGCATTTTCGGAGCAGGGCTGCCGGATGCGCCCGGCACGGACCACCTAAGCTACGTTTGAAGTTTGAGGGGACAAGACAAGCAAGCAGCCTCAGTCTCTGTGCCTCTGTGCGAGCAGTGCCATGGGCAGATGAGGCTGAGCAACAGCTTTCCAGGCTAGCTCTTTCTGCCTGCAAGCTATCTGCAGACGTTTGCATTTTCGGAGCAGGGCTGCCGGAGGCGCCCGGCACGGACCACCTAAGCTACGTTTGAAGTTTGAGGGGACAAGACAAGCAAGCAGCCCCAGTCTCTGTGCCTCTGTGCGAGCAGTGCCATGGGCAGATGAGGCTGAGCAACAGCTTTCCAGGCTAGCTCTTTCTGCCTGCGAGCTATCTGCAGACGTTTGCATTTTCGGAGCAGGGCTGCCGGATGCGCCCGGCACAGACCACCTAAGCTACATTTGAAGTTTGAGGGGACAAGACAAGCAAGCAGCCCCAGTCTCTGTGCCTCTGTGCGAGCAGTGCCATGGGCAGATGAGGCTGAGCAAGAGCTTTCCAGGCTAGCTCTTTCTGCCTGCGAGCTGTCTGCAGACGTTCGCATTTTCGGAGCAGGGCTGCCGGATGCGCCCGGCACGGACCACCTAAGCTACATTGGAAGTTTGAGGGGACAAGACAAGCAAGCAGCCCCAGTCTCTGTGCCTCTGTGCGAGCAGTGCCATGGGCAGATGAGGCTGAGCAACAGCTTTCCAGGCTAGCTCTTTCTGCCTGCGAGCTATCTGCAGACGTTCGCGTTTTCGGAGCAGGGCTGCCGGAGGCGCCCGGCACGGACCACCTAAGCTACATTTGAAGTTTGAGGGGACAAGACAAGCAAGCAGCCCCAGTCTCTGTGCCTCTGTGCGAGCAGTGCCATGGGCAGATGAGGCTGAGCAACAGCTTTCCAGGCTAGCTCTTTCTGCCTGCGAGCTATCTGCAGACGTTTGCATTTTCGGAGCACGGCTGCCGAATGCGCCCGGCACGAACCACCTAAGCTACGTTTGAAGTTTGAGGGAACAAGACAAGCAAGCAGCCCCAGTCTCTGTGCCTCTGTGCGAGCAGTGCCATGGGCAGATGAGGCTGAGCAACAGCTTTCCAGGCTAGCTCTTTCTGCCTGCGAGCTATCTGCAGACGTTCGCATTTTCGGAGCAGGGCTGCTGGATGCGCCCGGCATGGACCACCTAAGCTACATTTGAAGTTTGAGGGGACAAGACAAGCAAGCAGCCCCAGTCTCTGTGCCTCTGTGCGAGCCGTGCCATGGGCAGATGAGGCTGAGCAACAGCTTTCCAGGCTAGCTCTTTCTGCCTGCGAGATATCTGCAGACGTTCGCATTTTCGGAGCAGGGCTGCCGGATGCGCCCGGCACGGACCACCTAAGCTACATTTGAAGTTTGAGGGGACAAGACAAGCAAGCAGCCCCAGTCTCTGTGCCTCTGTGCGAGCAGTGCCATGGGCAGATGAGGCTGAGCAACAGCTTTCCAGGCTAGCTCTTTCTGCCTGCGAGCTATCTGCAGACGTTTGCATTTTTGGAGCAGGGCTGCCGGAGGCGCCCGGCACGGACCACCTAAGCTACGTTTGAAGTTTGAGGGAACAAGACAAGCAAGCAGCCCCAGTCTCTGTGCCTCTGTGCGAGCAGTGCCATGGGCAGATGAGGCTGAGCAACAGCTTTCCAGGCTAGCTCTTTCTGCCTGCGAGCTATCTGCAGACGTTCGCATTTTCGGAGCAGGGCTGCCGGATGCGCCCGGTTCGGACCACCTAAGTTACATTTGAAGTTTGAGGGGACAAGACAAGCAAGCAGCCCCAGTCTCTGTGCCTCTGTGCGAGCAGTGCCATGGGCAGATGAGGCTGAGCAACAGCTTTCCAGGCTAGCTCTTTCTGCCTGCGAGCTATCTGCAGACGTTCGCATTTTCGGAGCAGGGCTGCCGGATGCGCCCGGCACGGACCACCTAAGCTACGTTTGAAGTTTGAGGGGACAAGACAAGCAAGCAGCCTCAGTCTCTGTGCCTCTGTGCGAGCAGTGCCATGGGCAGATGAGGCTGAGCAACAGCTTTCCAGGCTAGCTCTTTCTGCCTGCGAGCTATCTGCAGACGTTCGCATTTTCGGAGCAGGGCTGCCGGAGGCGCCCGGCACGGACCACCTAAGCTACGTTTGAAGTTTGAGGGGACAAGACAAGCAAGCAGCCCCAGTCTCTGTGCCTCTGTGCGAGCAGTGCCATGGGCAGATGAGGCTGAGCAACAGCTTTCCAGGCTAGCTCTTTCTGCCTGCGAGCTATCTGCAGACGTTTGCATTTTCGGAGCAGGGCTGCCGGATGCGCCCGGCACAGACCACCTAAGCTACATTTGAAGTTTGAGGGGACAAGACAAGCAAGCAGCCCCAGTCTCTGTGCCTCTGTGCGAGCAGTGCCATGGGCAGATGAGGCTGAGCAAGAGCTTTCCAGGCTAGCTCTTTCTGCCTGCGAGCTGTCTGCAGACGTTCGCATTTTCGGAGCAGGGCTGCCGGATGCGCCCGGCACGGACCACCTAAGCTACATTGGAAGTTTGAGGGGACAAGACAAGCAAGCAGCCCCAGTCTCTGTGCCTCTGTGCGAGCAGTGCCATGGGCAGATGAGGCTGAGCAACAGCTTTCCAGGCTAGCTCTTTCTGCCTGCGAGCTATCTGCAGACGTTCGCGTTTTCGGAGCAGGGCTGCCGGAGGCGCCCGGCACGGACCACCTAAGCTACATTTGAAGTTTGAGGGGACAAGACAAGCAAGCAGCCCCAGTCTCTGTGCCTCTGTGCGAGCAGTGCCATGGGCAGATGAGGCTGAGCAACAGCTTTCCAGGCTAGCTCTTTCTGCCTGCGAGCTATCTGCAGACGTTTGCATTTTCGGAGCACGGCTGCCGAATGCGCCCGGCACGAACCACCTAAGCTACGTTTGAAGTTTGAGGGAACAAGACAAGCAAGCAGCCCCAGTCTCTGTGCCTCTGTGCGAGCAGTGCCATGGGCAGATGAGGCTGAGCAACAGCTTTCCAGGCTAGCTCTTTCTGCCTGCGAGCTATCTGCAGACGTTCGCATTTTCGGAGCAGGGCTGCCGGATGCGCCCGGCACGGACCACCTAAGCTACATTTGAAGTTTGAGGGGACAAGACAAGCAAGCAGCCCCAGTCTCTGTGCCTCTGTGCGAGCAGTGCCATGGGCAGATGAGGCTGAGCAACAGCTTTCCAGGCTAGCTCTTTCTGCCTGCGAGCTATCTGCAGACGTTTGCATTTTCGGAGCAGGGCTGCCGGAGGCGCCCGGCACAGACCACCTAAGCTACGTTTGAAGTTTGAGGGGACAAGACAAGCAAGCAGCCTCAGTCTCTGTGCCTCTGTGCGAGCAGTGCCATGGGCAGATGAGGCTGAGCAACAGCTTTCCAGGCTAGCTCTTTCTGCCTGCGAGCTATCTGCAGACGTTTGCATTTTCGGAGCAGGGCTGCCGGAGGCGCCTGGCACGGACCACCTAAGCTACGTTTGAAGTTTGAGGGGACAAGACAAGCAAGCAGCCCCAGTCTCTGTGCCTCTGTGCGAGCAGTGCCATGGGCAGATGAGGCTGAGCAACAGCTTTCCAGGCTAGCTCTTTCTGCCTGCGAGCTATCTGCAGACGTTCGCATTTTCAGAGCAGGGCTGCCGGATGCGCCCGGCACGGACCACCTAAGCTACTTTTGAAGTTTGAGGGGACAAGACAAGCAAGCAGCCCCAGTCTCTGTGCCTCTGTGCGAGCAGTGCCATGGGCAGATGAGGCTGAGCAACAGCTTTCCAGGCTAGCTCTTTCTGCCTGCGAGCTATCTGCAGACGTTCGCATTTTCGGAGCAGAGCTGCCGGAGGCGCCCGGCACGGACCACCTAAGCTACGTTTGAAGTTTGAGGGGGCAAGACAAGCAAGCAGCCCCAGTCTCTGTGCCTCTGTGCGAGCAGTGCCATGGGCAGATGAGGCTGAGCAACAGCTTTCCAGGCTAGCTCTTTCTGCCTGCGAGCTATCTGCAGACATTCGCATTTTCAGAGCAGGGCTGACGGAAGCGCCTGGCACGGACCACCTAAGCTACGTTTGAAGTTTGAGGGGACAAGACACGCAGGCAGCCCCAGTCTCTGTGCCTCTGTGCGAGCAGTGCCATGGGCAGATGAGGCTGAGCAACAGCTTTCCAGGCTAGCTCTTTCTGCCTGCGAGCTATCTGCAGATGTTCGCATTTTCGGAGCAGGGCTGTCGGAGGCGCCCGGCACGAACCACCTAAGATACATTTGAAGTTTGAGGGGACAAGACAAGCAAGCAGCCCCAGTCTCTGTGCCTCTGTGCGAGCAGTGCCATGGGCAGATGAGGCTGAGCAACAGCTTTCCAGGCTAGCTCTTTCTGCCTGCGAGCTATCTGCAGACGTTTGCATTTTCGGAGCAGGGCTGCCGGAGGCGCCCGGCACGGACCACCTAAGCTACGTTTGAAGTTTGAGGGGACAAGACAAGCAAGCAGCTCCAGTCTCTGTGCCTCTGTGCGAGCAGTGCCATGGGCAGATGAGGCTGAGCAACAGCTTTCCAGGCTAGCTCTTTCTGCCTGCGAGATATCTGCAGACGTTCGCATTTTCGGAGCAGGGCTGCCGGATGCGCCCGGCACGGACCACCTAAGCTACATTTGAAGTTTGAGGGGACAAGACAAGCAAGCAGCCCCAGTCTCTGTGCCTCTGTGCGAGCAGTGCCATGGGCAGATGAGGCTGAGCAACAGCTTTCCAGGCTAGCTCTTTCTGCCTGCGAGCTATCTGCAGACGTTCGCATTTTCGGAGCAGGGCTGCCGAATGCGCCCGGCACGGACCACCTAAGCTACGTTTGAAGTTTGAGGGGACAAGACAAGCAAGCAGCCTCAGTCTCTGTGCCTCTGTGCGAGCAGTGCCATGGGCAGATGAGGCTGAGCAACAGCTTTCCAGGCTAGCTCTTTCTGCCTGCGAGCTATCTGCAGACGTTTGCATTTTCGGAGCAGGGCTGCCGGATGCGCCCGGCACAGACCACCTAAGCTACGTTTGAAGTTAGAGGGGACAAGACAAGCAAGCAGCCCCAGTCTCTGTGCCTCTGTGCGAGCAGTGCCATGGGCAGATGAGGCTGAGCAACAGCTTTCCAGGCTAGCTCTTTCTGCCTGCGAGCTATCTGCAGACGTTCGCGTTTTCGGAGCAGGGCTGCCGGATGCGCCCGGCACGGACCACCTAAGCTACGTTTGAAGTTTGAGGGGACAAGACAAGCAAGCAGCCCCAGTCTCTGTGCCTCTGTGCGAGCAGTGCCATGGGCAGATGAGGCTGAGCAACAGCTTTCCAGGCTAGCTCTTTCTGCCTGCGAGCTATCTCCAGACGTTCGCATTTTCGGAGCAGAGCTGCCGGAGGCGCCCGGCACGGACCACCTAAGATACGTTTGAAGTTTGAGGGGGCAAGACAAGCAAGCAGCCCCAGTCTCTGTGCCTCTGTGCGAGCAGTGCCATGGGCAGATGAGGCTGAGCAACAGCTTTCCAGGCTAGCTCTTTCTGCCTGCGAGCTATCTGCAGACGTTCGCATTTTCAGAGCAGGGCTGACGGAAGCGCCCGGCACGGACCACCTAAGCTACGTTTGAAGTTTGAGGGGACAAGACAAGCAAGCAGCCCCAGTCTCTGTGCCTCTGTGCGAGCAGTGCCATGGGCAGATGAGGCTGAGCAACAGCTTTCCAGGCTAGCTCTTTCTGCCTGCGAGCTATCTGCAGACGTTCGCATTTTCGGAGCAGGGCTGCCGGATGCTCCCGGCACGGACCACCTAAGCTACATTTGAAGTTTGAGGGGACAAGACAAGCAAGCAGCCCCAGTCTCTGTGCCTCTGTGCGAGCAGTGCCATGGGCAGATGAGGCTGAGCAACAGCTTTCCAGGCTAGCTCTTTCTGCCTGCGAGCTATCTGCAGACGTTTGCATTTTCGGAGCAGGGCTGCCGGAGGCGCCCGGCACGGACCACCTAAGCTACGTTTGAAGTTTGAGGGGACAAGACAAGCAAGCAGCCCCAGTCTCTGTGCCTCTGTGCGAGCAGTGCCATGGGCAGATGAGGCTGAGCAACAGCTTTCCAGGCTAGCTCTTTCTGCCTGCGAGCTATCTGCAGACGTTCGCATTTTCGGAGCAGAGCTGCCGGAGGCGCCCGGCACGGACCACCTAAGCTACGTTTGAAGTTTGAGGGGACAAGACAAGCAAGCAGCCTCAGTCTCTGTGCCTCTGTGCGAGCAGTGCCATGGGCAGATGAGGCTGAGCAACAGCTTTCCAGGCTAGCTCTTTCTGCCTGCGAGCTATCTGCAGACGTTCGCATTTTCGGAGCAGAGCTGCCGGAGGCGCCCGGCACGGACCACCTAAGCTACGTTTGAAGTTTGAGGGGACAAGACAAGCAAGCAGCCTCAGTCTCTGTGCCTCTGTGCGAGCAGTGCCATGGGCAGATGAGGCTGAGCAACAGCTTTCCAGGCTAGCTCTTTCTGCCTGCGAGCTATCTGCAGACGTTCGCATTTTCAGAGCAGGGCTGACGGAAGCGCCCGGCACGGACCACCTAAGCTACGTTTTAAGTTTGAGGGGACAAGACAAGCAAGCAGCCCCAGTCTCTGTGCCTCTGTGCGAGCAGTGCCATGGGCAGATGAGGCTGAGCAACAGCTTTCCAGGCTAGCTCTTTCTGCCTGCGAGCTATCTGCAGACGTTTGCATTTTCAGAGCAGGGCTGCCGGATGCGCCTGGCACGGACCACCTAAGTTACATTTGAAGTTTGAGGGGACAAGACAAGCAAGCAGCCCCAGTCTCTGTGCCTCTGTGCGAGCAGTGCCATGGGCAGATGAGGCTGAGCAACAGCTTTCCAGGCTAGCTCTTTCTGCCTGCAAGCTATCTGCAGACGTTTGCATTTTCGGAGCAGGGCTGCCGGAGGCGCCCGGCACGGACCACCTAAGCTACGTTTGAAGTTTGAGGGGACAAGACAAGCAAGCAGCCCCAGTCTCTGTGCCTCTGTGCGAGCAGTGCCATGGGCAGATGAGGCTGAGCAACAGCTTTCCAGGCTAGCTCTTTCTGCCTGCGAGCTATCTGCAGACGTTCGCATTTTCGGAGCAGAGCTGCCGGAGGCGCCCGGCACGGACAACCTAAGCTACGTTTGAAGTTTGAGGGGGCAAGACAAGCAAGCAGCCCCAGTCTCTGTGCCTCTGTGCGAGCAGTGCCATGGGCAGATGAGGCTGAGCAACAGCTTTCCAGGCTAGCTCTTTCTGCCTGCAAGCTATCTGCAGACGTTTGCATTTTCGGAGCAGGGCTGCCGGATGCGCCCGGCACGGACCACCTAAGCTACGTTTGAAGTTTGAGGGGACAAGACAAGCAAGCAGCCCCAGTCTCTGTGCCTCTGTGCGAGCAGTGCCATGGGCAGATGAGGCTGAGCAACAGCTTTCCAGGCTAGCTCTTTCTGCCTGCGAGCTATCTGCAGACGTTCGCATTTTCGGAGCAGAGCTGCCGGAGGCGCCCGGCACGGACCACCTAAGCTACGTTTGAAGTTTGAGGGGACAAGACAAGCAAGCAGCCCCAGTCTCTGTGCCTCTGTGCGAGCAGTGCCATGGGCAGATGAGGCTGAGCAACAGCTTTCCAGGCTAGCTCTTTCTGCCTGCGAGATATCTGCAGACGTTCGCATTTTCGGAGCAGGGCTGCCAGAGGCGCCCGGCACAGACCACCTAAGCTACGTTTGAAGTTCGAGGGGACAAGACAAGCAAACAGCCCCAGTCTCTGTGCCTCTGTGCGAGCAGTGCCATGGGCAGATGAGGCTGAGCAACAGCTTTCCAGGCTAGCTCTTTCTGCCTGCGAGCTATCTGCAGACGTTTGCATTTTCGGAGGAGGGCTGCCGGAGGCGCCCGGCACGGACCACCTAAGCTACATTTGAAGTTTGAGGGGACAAGACAAGCAAGCAGCCCCAGTCTCTGTGCCTCTGTGCGAGCAGTGCCATGGGCAGATGAGGCTGAGCAACAGCTTTCCAGGCTAGCTCTTTCTGCCTGCGAGCTATCTGCAGACGTTTGCATTTTCGGAGCACGGCTGCCGAATGCGCCCGGCACGGACCACCTAAGCTACGTTTGAAGTTTGAGGGAACAAAACAAGCAAGCAGCCCCAGTCTCTGTGCCTCTGTGCGAGCAGTGCCATGGGCAGATGAGGCTGAGCAACAGCTTTCCAGGCTAGCTCTTTCTGCCTGCGAGCTATCTGCAGACGTTTGCATTTTCGGAGCAGGGCTGCCGGAGGCGCCCGGTACAGACCACCTAAGCTACGTTTGAAGTTTGAGGGGACAAGACAAGCAAGCAGCCCCAGCCTCTGTGCCTCTGTGCGAGCAGTGCCATGGGCAGATGAGGCTGAGCAACAGCTTTCCAGGCTAGCTCTTTCTGCCTGCGAGCTATCTGCAGACGTTTGCATTTTCGGAGCAGGGCTGCCGGATGCGCCCGGCACGGACCACCTAAGCTACATTTGAAGTTTCAGGGGACAAGACAAGCAAGCAGCCCCAGTCTCTGTGCCTCTGTGCGAGCAGTGCCATGGGCAGATGAGGCTGAGCAACAGCTTTCCAGGCTAGCTCTTTCTGCCTGCGAGCTATCTGCAGACGTTTGCATTTTCAGAGCAGGGCTGCCGGATGCGCCTGGCACGGACCACCTAAGTTACATTTGAAGTTTGAGGGGACAAGACAAGCAAGCAGCCCCAGTCTCTGTGCCTCTGTGCGAGCAGTGCCATGGGCAGATGAGGCTGAGCAACAGCTTTCCAGGCTAGCTCTTTCTGCCTGCAAGCTATCTGCAGACGTTTGCATTTTCGGAGCAGGGCTGCCGGAGGCGCCCGGCACGGACCACCTAAGCTACGTTTGAAGTTTGAGGGGACAAGACAAGCAAGCAGCCCCAGTCTCTGTGCCTCTGTGCGAGCAGTGCCATGGGCAGATGAGGCTGAGCAACAGCTTTCCAGGCTAGCTCTTTCTGCCTGCGAGCTATCTGCAGACGTTCGCATTTTCGGAGCAGAGCTGCCGGAGGCGCCCGGCACGGACAACCTAAGCTACGTTTGAAGTTTGAGGGGGCAAGACAAGCAAGCAGCCCCAGTCTCTGTGCCTCTGTGCGAGCAGTGCCATGGGCAGATGAGGCTGAGCAACAGCTTTCCAGGCTAGCTCTTTCTGCCTGCGAGCTATCTGCAGACGTTCGCATTTTCAGAGCAGGGCTGACGGAAGCGCCCGGCACGGACCACCTAAGCTACGTTTTAAGTTTGAGGGGACAAGACAAGCAAGCAGCCCCAGTCTCTGTGCCTCTGTGCGAGCAGTGCCATGGGCAGATGAGGCTGAGCAACAGCTTTCCAGGCTAGCTCTTTCTGCCTGCGAGCTATCTGCAGACGTTTGCATTTTCGGAGCAGGGCTGCCGGAGGCGCCCAGCACGGACCACCTAAGCTACGTTTGAAGTTTGAGGGGACAAGACAAGCAAGCAGCCCCAGTCTCTGTGCCTCTGTGCGAGCAGTGCCATGGGCAGATGAGGCTGAGCAACAGCTTTCCAGGCTAGCTCTTTCTGCCTGCCAGCTATCTGCAGACGTTTGCATTTTCGGAGCAGGGCTGCCGGATGCGCCCGGCACGGACCACCTAAGCTACGTTTGAAGTTTGAGGGGACAAGACAAGCAAGCAGCCCCAGTCTCTGTGCCTCTGTGCGAGCAGTGCCATGGGCAGATGAGGCTGAGCAACAGCTTTCCAGGCTAGCTCTTTCTGCCTGCGAGCTATCTGCAGACGTTCGCATTTTCGGAGCAGGGCTGCCGGAGGCGCCTGGCACGGACCACCTAAGCTACGTTTGAAGTTTGAGGGGACAAGACAAGCAAGCAGCCCCAGTCTCTGTGCCTCTGTGCGAGCAGTGCCATGGGCAGATGAGGCTGAGCAACAGCTTTCCAGGCTAGCTCTTTCTGCCTGCGAGCTATCTGCAGACGTTCGCATTTTTGGAGCAGGGCTGCCGGAGGCGCCCGGCACGGACCACCTAAGCTACATTTGAAGTTTGAGGGGACAAGACAAGCAAGCAGCCCCAGTCTCTGTGCCTCTGTGCGAGCAGTGCCATGGGCAGATGAGGCTGAGCAACAGCTTTCCAGGCTAGCTCTTTCTGCCTGCGAGCTATCTGCAGACGTTTGCATTTTCGGAGCAGGGCTGCCGGAGGCGCCCGGCACGGACCACCTAAGCTACGTTTGAAGTTTGAGGGGACAAGACAAGCAAGCAGCCCCAGTCTCTGTGCCTCTGTGCGAGCAGTGCCATGGGCAGATGAGGCTGAGCAACAGCTTTCCAGGCTAGCTCTTTCTGCCTGCGAGCTATCTGCAGACGTTCGCATTTTCGGAGCAGAGCTGCCGGAGGCGCCCGGCACGGACCACCTAAGCTACGTTTGAAGTTTGAGGGGACAAGACAAGCAAGCAGCCCCAGTCTCTGTGCCTCTGTGCGAGCAGTGCCATGGGCAGATGAGGCTGAGCAACAGCTTTCCAGGCTAGCTCTTTCTGCCTGCGAGCTATCTGCAGACGTTCGCATTTTCAGAGCAGGGCTGACGGAAGCGCCCGGCACGGACCACCTAAGCTACATTTGAAGTTTGAGGGGACAAGACAAGCAAGCAGCCCCAGTCTCTGTGCCTCTGTGCGAGCAGTGCCATGGGCAGATGAGGCTGAGCAACAGCTTTCCAGGCTAGCTCTTTCTGCCTGCGAGCTATCTGCAGACGTTTGCATTTTCAGAGCAGGGCTGCCGGATGCGCCTGGCACGGACCACCTAAGTTACATTTGAAGTTTGAGGGGACAAGACAAGCAAGCAGCCCCAGTCTCTGTGCCTCTGTGCGAGCAGTGCCATGGGCAGATGAGGCTGAGCAACAGCTTTCCAGGCTAGCTCTTTCTGCCTGCGAGCTATCTGCAGACGTTTGCATTTTCGGAGCAGGGCTGCCGGAGGCGCCCGGCACGGACCACCTAAGCTACGTTTGAAGTTTGAGGGGACAAGACAAGCAAGCAGCCCCAGTCTCTGTGCCTCTGTGCGAGCAGTGCCATGGGCAGATGAGGCTGAGCAACAGCTTTCCAGGCTAGCTCTTTCTGCCTGCGAGCTATCTGCAGACGTTCGCATTTTCGGAGCAGAGCTGCCGGAGGCGCCCGGCACGGACAACCTAAGCTACGTTTGAAGTTTGAGGGGGCAAGACAAGCAAGCAGCCCCAGTCTCTGTGCCTCTGTGCGAGCAGTGCCATGGGCAGATGAGGCTGAGCAACAGCTTTCCAGGCTAGCTCTTTCTGCCTGCGAGCTATCTGCAGACGTTCGCATTTTCAGAGCAGGGATGACGGAAGCGCCCGGCACGGACCACCTAAGCTACGTTTGAAGTTTGAGGGGACAAGACAAGCAAGCAGCCCCAGTCTCTGTGCCTCTGTGCGAGCAGTGCCATGGGCAGATGAGGCTGAGCAACAGCTTTCCAGGCTAGCTCTTTCTGCCTGCGAGCTATCTGCAGACGTTTGCATTTTCGGAGCAGGGCTGCCGGAGGCGCCCAGCACGGACCACCTAAGCTACGTTTGAAGTTTGAGGGTACAAGACAAGCAAGCAGCCCCAGTCTCTGTGCCTCTGTGCGAGCAGTGCCATGGGCAGATGAGGCTGAGCAACAGCTTTCCAGGCTAGCTCTTTCTTCCTGCCAGCTATCTGCAGACGTTTGCATTTTCGGAGCAGGGCTGCCGGATGCGCCCGGCACGGACCACCTAAGCTACGTTTGAAGTTTGAGGGGACAAGACAAGCAAGCAGCCCCAGTCTCTGTGCCTCTGTGCGAGCAGTGCCATGGGCAGATGAGGCTGAGCAACAGCTTTCCAGGCTAGCTCTTTCTGCCTGCGAGCTATCTGCAGACGTTCGCATTTTCGGAGCAGGGCTGCCGGAGGCGCCCGGCACGGACCACCTAAGCTACGTTTGAAGTTTGAGGGGACAAGACAAGCAAGCAGCCCCAGTCTCTGTGCCTCTGTGCGAGCAGTGCCATGGGCAGATGAGGCTGAGCAACAGCTTTCCAGGCTAGCTCTTTCTGCCTGCGAGCTATCTGCAGACGTTCGCATTTTTGGAGCAGGGCTGCCGGATGCTCCCGGCACGGACCACCTAAGCTACATTTGAAGTTTGAGGGGACAAGACAAGCAAGCAGCCCCAGTCTCTGTGCCTCTGTGCGAGCAGTGCCATGGGCAGATGAGGCTGAGCAACAGCTTTCCAGGCTAGCTCTTTCTGCCTGCGAGCTATCTGCAGACGTTTGCATTTTCGGAGCAGGGCTGCCGGAGGCGCCCGGCACGGACCACCTAAGCTACGTTTGAAGTTTGAGGGGACAAGACAAGCAAGCAGCCCCAGTCTCTGTGCCTCTGTGCGAGCAGTGCCATGGGCAGATGAGGCTGAGCAACAGCTTTCCAGGCTAGCTCTTTCTGCCTGCGAGCTATCTGCAGACGTTCGCATTTTCGGAGCAGAGCTGCCGGAGGCGCCCGGCACGGACCACCTAAGCTACGTTTGAAGTTTGAGGGGACAAGACAAGCAAGCAGCCCCAGTCTCTGTGCCTCTGTGCAAGCAGTGCCATGGGCAGATGAGGCTGAGCAACAGCTTTCCAGGCTAGCTCTTTCTGCCTGCGAGCTATCTGCAGACGTTCGCATTTTCAGAGCAGGGCTGACGGAAGCGCCCGGCACGGACCACCTAAGCTACATTTGAAGTTTGAGGGGACAAGACAAGCAAGCAGCCCCAGTCTCTGTGCCTCTGTGCGAGCAGTGCCATGGGCAGATGAGGCTGAGCAACAGCTTTCCAGGCTAGCTCTTTCTGCCTGCGAGCTATCTGCAGACGTTTGCATTTTCAGAGCAGGGCTGCCGGATGCGCCTGGCACGGACCACCTAAGTTACATTTGAAGTTTGAGGGGACAAGACAAGCAAGCAGCCCCAGTCTCTGTGCCTCTGTGCGAGCAGTGCCATGGGCAGATGAGGCTGAGCAACAGCTTTCCAGGCTAGCTCTTTCTGCCTGCGAGCTATCTGCAGACGTTTGCATTTTCGGAGCAGGGCTGCCGGAGGCGCCCGGCACGGACCACCTAAGCTACGTTTGAAGTTTGAGGGGACAAGACAAGCAAGCAGCCCCAGTCTCTGTGCCTCTGTGCGAGCAGTGCCATGGGCAGATGAGGCTGAGCAACAGCTTTCCAGGCTAGCTCTTTCTGCCTGCGAGCTATCTGCAGACGTTTGCATTTTTGGAGCAGGGCTGCCGGAGGCGCCCGGCACGGACCACCTAAGCTACGTTTGAAGTTTGAGGGAACAAGACAAGCAAGCAGCCCCAGTCTCTGTGCCTCTGTGCGAGCAGTGCCATGGGCAGATGAGGCTGAGCAACAGCTTTCCAGGCTAGCTCTTTCTGCCTGCGAGCTATCTGCAGACGTTCGCGTTTTCGGAGCAGGGCTGCCGGAGGCGCCCGGCACGGACCACCTAAGCTACATTTGAAGTTTGAGGGGACAAGACAAGCAAGCAGCCCCAGTCTCTGTGCCTCTGTGCGAGCAGTGCCATGGGCAGATGAGGCTGAGCAACAGCTTTCCAGGCTAGCTCTTTCTGCCTGCGAGCTATCTGCAGACGTTTGCATTTTCGGAGCACGGCTGCCGAATGCGCCCGGCACGGACCACCTAAGCTACGTTTGAAGTTTGAGGGAACAAGACAAGCAAGCAGCCCCAGTCTCTGTGCTTCTGTGCGAGCAGTGCCATGGGCAGATGAGGCTGAGCAACAGCTTTCCAGGCTAGCTCTTTCTGCCTGCGAGCTATCTGCAGACGTTTGCATTTTCGGAGCAGGGCTGCCGGAGGCGCCCGGCACGGACCATCTAAGATACGTTTGAAGTTTGAGGTGACAAGACAAGCAAGCAGCCCCAGTCTCTGTGCCTCTGTGCGAGCAGTGCCATGGGCAGATGAGGCTGAGCAACAGCTTTCCAGGCTAGCTCTTTCTGCCTGCGAGCTATCTGCAGACGTTCGCATTTTTGGAGCAGGGCTGCAGGAGGCGAATAGCACGGACCACCTAAGCTACGTTTGAAGTTTGAGGGGACAAGACAAGCAAGCAGCCCCAGTCTCTGTGCCTCTGTGCGAGCAGTGCCATGGGCAGATGAGGCTGAGCAACAGCTTTCCAGGCTAGCTCTTTCTGCCTGCGAGCTATCTGCAGACGTTTGCATTTTGAGAGCAGGGCTGCCGGATGCGCCCGGCACGGACCATCTAAGCTACGTTTGAAGTTTGAGGGGACAAGACAAGCAAGCAGCCCCAGTCTCTGTGCCTCTGTGCGAGCAGTGCCATGGGCAGATGAGGCTGAGCAACAGCTTTCCAGGCTAGCTCTTTCTGCCTGCGAGCTATCTGCAGACGTTCGCATTTTCAGAGCAGGGCTGACGGAAGCGCCCGGCACGGACCACCTAAGCTACATTTGAAGTTTGAGGGGACAAGACAAGCAAGCAGCCCCAGTCTCTGTGCCTCTGTGCGAGCAGTGCCATGGGCAGATGAGGCTGAGCAACAGCTTTCCAGGCTAGCTCTTTCTGCCTGCGAGCTATCTGCAGACGTTCGCATTTTCGGAGCAGGGCTGCCGGATGCGCCTGGCACGGACCACCTAAGTTACATTTGAACTTTGAGGGGACAAGACAAGCAAGCAGCCCCAGTCTCTGTGCCTCTGTGCGAGCAGTGCCATGGGCAGATGAGGCTGAGCAACAGCTTTCTAGGCTAGCTTTTTCTGCCTGCGAGCTATCTGCAGACGTTTGCATTTTCGGAGCAGGGCTGCCGGAGGCGCCCGGCACGGACCACCTAAGCTACGTTTGAAGTTTGAGGGGGCAAGACAAGCAAGCAGCCCCAGTCTCTGTGCCTCTGTGCGAGCAGTGCCATGGGCAGATGAGGCTGAGCAACAGCTTTCCAGGCTAGCTCTTTCTGCCTGCGAGCTATCTGCAGACGTTTGCATTTTCGGAGCAGGGCTGCCGGAGGCGCCCGGCACGGACCACCTAAGCTACGTTTGAAGTTTGAGGGGACAAGACAAGCAAGCAGCCCCAGTCTCTGTGCCTCTGTGCGAGCAGTGCCATGGGCAGATGAGGCTGAGCAACAGCTTTCCAGGCTAGCTCTTTCTGCCTGCGAGCTATCTGCAGACGTTTGCATTTTCAGAGCAGGGCTGCCGGATGCGCCCGGCACGGACCACCTAAGCTACGTTTGAAGTTTGAGGGGACAAGACAAGCAAGCAGCCTCAGTCTCTGTGCCTCTGTGCGAGCAGTGCCATGGGCAGATGAGGCTGAGCAACAGCTTTCCAGGCTAGCTCTTTCTGCCTGTGAGCTATCTGCAGATGTTTGCATTTTGAGAGCAGGGCTGCCGGATGCGCCCGGCACGGACCACCTAAGCTACGTTTGAAGTTTGAGGGGACAAGACAAGCAAGCAGCCCCAGTCTCTGTGCCTCTGTGCGAGCAGTGCCATGGGCAGATGAGGCTGAGCAACAGCTTTCCAGGCTAGCTCTTTCTGCCTGCGAGCTATCTGCAGACGTTTGCATTTTCGGAGCAGGGCTGCCGGATGCGCCCGGCACGGACCACCTAAGTTACATTTGAACTTTGAGGGGACAAGACAAGCAAGCAGCCCCTGTCTCTGTGCCTCTGTGCGAGCAGTGCCATGGGCAGATGAGGCTGAGCAACAGCTTTCTAGGCTAGCTCTTTCTGC
Organism: Opisthocomus hoazin; assembly: GCF_030867145.1. NCBI lineage: Eukaryota > Metazoa > Chordata > Aves > Opisthocomiformes > Opisthocomidae > Opisthocomus > Opisthocomus hoazin. Next base: position 539,197 of record NW_027448898.1, read on the forward strand.
CTGCGAGCTATCTGCAGACGTTCGCATTTTCGGAGCAGGGCTGCCGGAGGCGCCCAGCACGGACCACCTAAGCTACGTTTGAAGTTTGAGGGGACAAGACAAGCAAGCAGCCCCAGTCTCTGTGCCTCTGTGCGAGCAGTGCCATGGGCAGATGAGGCTGAGCAACAGCTTTCCAGGCTAGCTCTTTCTGCCTGCGAGCTATCTGCAGACGTTCGCATTTTCGGAGCAGGGCTGCCGGAGGCGCCCGGCACGGACCACCTAATCTACGTTTGAAGTTTGAGGGGGCAAGACAAGCAAGCAGCCCCAGTCTCTGTGCCTCTGTGCGAGCAGTGCCATGGGCAGATGAGGCTGAGCAACAGCTTTCCAGGCTAGCTCTTTCTGCCTGCGAGCTATCTGCAGACGTTCGCATTTTCAGAGCAGGGCTGACGGAAGCGCCCGGCACGGACCACCTAAGCTACGTTTGAAGTTTGAGGGGACAAGACAAGCAAGCAGCCCCAGTCTCTGTGCCTCTGTGCGAGCAGTGCCATGGGCAGATGAGGCTGAGCAACAGCTTTCCAGGCTAGCTCTTTCTGCCTGCGAGCTATCTGCAGACGTTTGCATTTTCGGAGCAGGGCTGCCGGAGGCGCCCGGCACGGACCACCTAAGCTACGTTTGAAGTTGGAGGGGACAAGACAAGCAAGCAGCCCCAGTCTCTGTGCCTCTGTGCGAGCAGTGCCATGGGCAGATGAGGCTGAGCAACAGCTTTCCAGGCTAGCTCTTTCTGCCTGCGAGTTATCTGCAGACGTTCGCATTTTCGGAGCAGGGCTGCCGGATGTGCTAGGAAAGTACCACCTAAGCTACGTTTGAAGTTTGAGGGGACAAGACAAGCAAGCAGCCCCAGTCTCTGTGCCTCTGTGCGAGCAGTGCCATGGGCAGATGAGGCTGAACAACAGCTTTCCAGGCTAGCTCTTTCTGCCTGCGAGCTATCTGCAGACGTTTGCATTTTCGGAGCAGGGGTGCCCTGAGGCGCCCGGCACGGACCACCTAAGGTACGTTTGAAGTTTGAGGGGACAAGACAAGCAAGCAGCCCCAGTCTCTGTGCCTCTGTGCGAGCAGTGCCATGGGCAGATGAGGCTGAGCAACAGCTTTCCAGGCTAGCTCTTTCTGCCTGCGAGCTATCTGCAGACGTTTGCATTTTCGGAGCAGGGCTGCCGGAGGCGCCCGGCACGGACCACCTAAGCTACGTTTGAAGTTTGAGGGGACAAGACAAGCAAGCAGCCCCAGTCTCTGTGCCGCTGTGCGAGCAGTGCCATGGGCAGATGAGGCTGAGCAACAGCTTTCCAGGCTAGCTCTTTCTGCCTGCGAGCTATCTGCAGACGTTTCCATTTTCGGAGCAGGGCTGCCGGAGGTGCCCGGCACGGACCACCTAAGCTACGTTTAACGTTTGAGGGGGCAAGACAAGCAAGCAGCCCCAGTCTCCGTGCCTCTGTGCGAGCAGTGCCATGGGCAGATGAGGCTGAGCAACAGCTTTCCAGGCTAGCTCTTTCTGCCTGCGAGCTATCTGCAAACGTTCGCATTTTCGGAGCAGGGCTGCCGGAGGCGCCCGGCACAGACCACCTAAGCTACGTTTGAAGTTTGAGGGGACAAGACAAGCAAGCAGCCCCAGTCTCTGTGCCTCTGTGCGAGCAGTGCCATGGGCAGATGAGGCTGAGCAACAGCTTTCTAGGCTAGCTCTTTCTGCCTGCGAGCTATCTGCAGACGTTCGCATTTTCGGAGCAGGGCTGCCGGAGGCGCCCGGCACGGACCACCTAAGCTACTTTTGAAGTTTGAGGGGACAAGACAAGCAAGCAGCCCCAGTCTCTGTGCCTCTGTGCGAGCAGTGCCATGGGCAGATGAGGCTGAGCAACAGCTTTCCAGGCTAGCTCTTTCTGCCTGCGAGCTATCTGCAGACGTTTGCATTTTCGGAGCAGGGCTGCCGGAGGCGCCCGGCACGGACCACCTAAGCTACGTTTGAAGTTTGAGGGGGCAAGACAAGCAAGCAGCCCCAGTCTCTGTGCCTCTGTGCGAGCAGTGCCATGGGCAGATGAGGCTGAGCAACAGCTTTCCAGGCTAGCTCTTTCTGCCTGCGAGCTATCTGCAGACGTTCGCATTTTCAGAGCAGGGCTGACGGAAGCGCCCGGCACGGACCACCTAAGCTACGTTTGAAGTTTGAGGGGACAAGACAAGCAAGCAGCCCCAGTCTCTGTGCCTCTGTGCGAGCAGTGCCATGGGCAGATGAGGCTGAGCAACAGCTTTCTAGGCTAGCTCTTTCTGCCTGCGAGCTATCTGCAGACGTTTGCATTTTCGGAGCAGGGCTGCCGGAGGCGCCCGGCACGGACCACCTAAGCTACGTTTGAAGTTTGAGGGGACAAGACAAGCAAGCAGCCCCAGTCTCTGTGCCTCTGTGCGAGCAGTGCCATGGGCAGATGAGGCTGAGCAACAGCTTTCCAGGCTAGCTCTTTCTGCCTGCGAGCTATCTGCAGACGTTTGCATTTTCGGAGCAGGGCTGCCGGATGCGCTAGGAAAGGACCACCTAAGCTACATTTGAAGTTTGAGGGGACAAGACAAGCAAGCAGCCCCAGTCTCTGTGCCTCTGTGCGAGCAGTGCCATGGGCAGATGAGGCTGAGCAACAGCTTTCCAGGCTAGCTCTTTCTGCCTGCGAGCTATCTGCAGACGTTTGCATTTTCGGAGCAGGGCTGCCGGAGGCGCCCGGCACGGACCACCTAAGCTACGTTTGAAGTTTCAGGGGGCAAGACAAGCAAGCAGCCCCAGTCTCCGTGCCTCTGTGCGAGCAGTGCCATGGGCAGATGAGGCTGAGCAACAGCTTTCCAGGCTAGCTCTTTCTGCCTGCGAGCTATCTGCAGACGTTCGCATTTTCGGAGCAGGGCTGCCGGAGGCGCCCGGCACGGACCACCTAAGCTACATTTGAAGTTTGAGGGGACAAGACAAGCAAGCAGCCCCAGTCTCTGTGCCTCTGTGCGAGCAGTGCCATGGGCAGATGAGGCTGAGCAACAGCTTTCCAGGCTAGCTCTTTCTGCCTGCGAGCTATCTGCAGACGTTCGCATTTTCGGAGCAGGGCTGCCGGAGGTGCCCGGCACAGACCACCTAAGCTACGTTTGAAGTTTGAGGGGACAAGACAAGCAAGCAGCCCCAGTCTCTGTGCCTCTGTGCGAGCAGTGCCATGGGCAGATGAGGCTGAGCAACAGCTTTCCAGGCTAGCTCTTTCTGCCTGCGAGCTATCTGCAGACGTTCGCATTTTCGGAGCAGGGCTGCCGGAGGCGCCCGGCACAGACCACCTAAGCTACGTTTGAAGTTTGAGGGGACAAGACAAGCAAGCAGCCCCAGTCTCTGTGCCTCTGTGCGAGCAGTGCCATGGGCAGATGAGGCTGAAAAAGAGCTTTCTAGGCTAGCTCTTTCTGCCTGCGAGCTATCTGCAGACGTTCGCATTTTCGGAGCAGGGCTGCCGGCGGCGCCCGGCACGGACCACCTAAGCTACGTTTGAAGTTTGAGGGTGCAAGACAAGCAAGCAGCCCCAGTCTCTGTGCCTCTGAGCGAGTAATGCCATGGGCAGATGAGGCTGAGCAACATCTTTCCAGGCTAGCTCTTTCTGCCTGCGAGCTATCTGCAGACGTTCGCATTTTCGGAGCAGGGCTGCCGGAGGCGCCCGGCACGGACCACCTAAGCTACGTTTGAAGTTTGAGGGGACAAGACAAGCAAGCAGCCCCAGTCTCTGTGCCGCTGTGCGAGCATTGCCATGGGCAGATGAGGCTGAGCAACAGCTTTCCAGGCTAGCTCTTTCTGCCTGCGAGCTATCTGCAGACGTTTGCATTTTCGGAGCAGGGCTGCCGGAGGCGCCCGGCACGGACCACCTAAGCTACGTTTGAAGTTTGAGGGGACAAGACAAGCAAGCAGCCCCAGTCTCTGTGCCTCTGTGCGAGCAGTGCCATGGGCAGATGAGGCTGAGCAACAGCTTTCCAGGCTAGCTCTTTCTGCCTGCGAGATATCTGCAGACGTTCGCATTTTCGGAGCAGGGCTGCCGGATGCGCTAGGAACGGACGACCTAAGCTACATTTGAAGTTTGAGGGGACAAGACAAGCAAGCAGCCCCAGTCTCTGTGCCTCTGTGCGAGCAGTGCCATGGGCAGATGAGGCTGAGCAACAGCTTTCCAGGCTAGCTCTTTCTGCCTGCGAGCTATCTGCAGACGTTCGCATTTTCGGAGCAGGGCTGCCGGAGGCGCCCGGCACGGACCACCTAAGCTACGTTTGAAGTTTGAGGGGACAAGACAAGCAAGCAGCCCCAGTCTCTGTGCCGCTGTGCGAGCAGTGCCATGGGCAGATGAGGCTGACCAACAGCTTTCCAGGCTAGCTCTTTCTGCCTGCGAGCTATCTGCAGACGTTTGCATTTTCGGAGCAGGGCTGCCGGAGGCGCCCGGCACGGACCACCTAAGCTACGTTTGAAGTTTGAGGGGACAAGACAAGCAAGCAGCCCCAGTCTCTGTGCCTCTGTGCGAGCAGTGCCATGGGCAGATGAGGCTGAGCAACAGCTTTCCAGGCTAGCTCTTTCTGCCTGCGAGCTATCTGCAGACGTTCGCATTTTCGGAGCAGGGCTGCCGGAGGCGCCCGGCACAGACCACCTAAGCTACGTTTGAAGTTTGAGGGGACAAGACAAGCAAGCAGCCCCAGTCTCTGTGCCTCTGTGCGAGCAGTGCCATGGGCAGATGAGGCTGAGCAACAGCTTTCCAGGCTAGCTCTTTCTGCCTGCCAGCTATCTGCAGACGTTTGCATTTTCGGAGCAGGGCTGCCGGATGAGCCCGGCACGGACCACCTAAGCTACGTTTGAAGTTTGAGGGGGCAAGACAAGCAAGCAGCCCCAGTCTCTGTGCCTCTGTGCGAGCAGTGCCATGGGCAGATGAGGCTGAGCAACAGCTTTCCAGGCTAGCTCTTTCTGCCTGCGAGCTATCTGCAGACGTTTGCATTTTCGGAGCAGGGCTGCCGGAGGCGCCCGGCACGGACCACCTAAGCTACGTTTGAAGTTTCAGGGGGCAAGACAAGCAAGCAGCCCCAGTCTCTGTGCCTCTGTGCGAGCAGTGCCATGGGCAGATGAGGCTGAGCAACAGCTTTCCAGGCTAACTCTTTCTACCTGCGAGCTATCTGCAGACGTTCGCATTTTCGGAGCAGGGCTGCCGGAGGCGCTAGGAACGGACCACCTAAGCTACATTTGAAGTTTGAGGGGACAAGACAAGCAAGCAGCCCCAGTCTCTGTGCCTCTGTGCGAGCAGTGCCATGGGCAGATGAGGCTGAGCAACAGCTTTCCAGGCTAGCTCTTTCTGCCTGCGAGCTATCTGCAGACGTTCGCATTTTCGGAGCAGGGCTGCCGGAGGCGCCCGGCACAGACCACCTAAGCTACGTTTGAAGTTTGAGGGGACAAGACAAGCAAGCAGCCCCAGTCTCTGTGCCTCTGTGCGAGCAGTGCCATGGGCAGATGAGGCTGAACAAGAGCTTTCTAGGCTAGCTCTTTCTGCCTGCGAGCTATCTGCAGACGTTCGCATTTTCGGAGCAGGGCTGCCGGAGGCGCCCGGCACGGACCACCTAAGGTACGTTTGAAGTTTGAGGGTGCAAGACAAGCAAGCAGCCCCAGTCTCTGTGCCTCTGTGCGAGCAGTGCCATGGGCAGATGAGGCTGAGCAACAGCTTTCCAGGCTAGCTCTTTCTGCCTGCGATCTATCTGCAGACGTTCGCATTTTCGGAGCAGGGCTGCCAGAGGCGCCCGGCACGGACCACCTAAGGTACGTTTGAAGTTTGAGAGTGCAAGACAAGCAAGCAGCCCCAGTCTCTGTGCCTCTGTGCGAGCAGTGCCATGGGCAGATGAGGCTGAGCAACAGCTTTCCAGGCTAGCTCTTTCTGCCTGCGAGCTATCTGCAGACGTTTGCATTTTCGGAGCAGGGCTGCCGGCGGCGCCCGGCACGGACCACCTAAGCTACGTTTGAAGTTTGAGGGGACAAGACAAGCAAGCAGCCCCAGTCTCTGTGCCTCTGTGCGAGCAGTGCCATGGGCAGATGAGGCTGAGCAACAGCTTTCCAGGCTAACTCTTTCTGCCTGCGAGATATCTGCAGACATTCGCATTTTCGGAGCAGGGCTGCCGGATGCGCTAGGAACGGACCACCTAAGCTACATTTGAAGTTTGAGGGGACAAGACAAGCAAGCAGCCCCAGTCTCTGTGCCTCTGTGCGAGCAGTGCCATGGGCAGATGAGGCTGAGCAACAGCTTTCCAGGCTAGCTCTTTCTGCCTGCGATCTATCTGCAGACGTTCGCATTTTCGGAGCAGGGCTGCCGGAGGCGCCCGGCACAGACCACCTAAGCTACGTTTGAAGTTTGAGGGGACAAGACAAGCAAGCAGCCCCAGTCTCTGTGCCTCTGTGCGAGCAGTGCCATGGGCAGATGAGGCTGAACAAGAGCTTTCTAGGCTAGCTCTTTCTGCCTGCGAGCTATCTGCAGACGTTCGCATTTTCGGAGCAGGGCTGCCGGAGGCGCCCGGCACGGACCACCTAAGGTACGTTTGAAGTTTGAGTGTGCAAGACAAGCAAGCAGCCCCAGTCTCTGTGCCTCTGTGCGAGCAGTGCCATGGGCAGATGAGGCTGAGCAACAGCTTTCCAGGCTAGCTCTTTCTGCCTGCGAGCTATCTGCAGACGTTCGCATTTTCGGAGCAGGGCTGCCGGATGCGCTAGGAACGGACCACCTAAGCTACATTTGAAGTTTGAGGGGACAAGACAAGCAAGCAGCCCCAGTCTCTGTGCCTCTGTGCGAGCAGTGCCATGGGCAGATGAGGCTGAGCAACAGCTTTCCAGGCTAGCTCTTTCTGCCTGCGAGCTATCTGCAGACGTTTGCATTTTCGGAGCAGGGCTGCCGGCGGCGCCCGGCACGGACCACCTAAGCTACGTTTGAAGTTTGAGGGTGCAAGACAAGCAAGCAGCCCCAGTCTCTGTGCCTCTGTGCGAGTAGTGCCATGGGCAGATGAGGCTGAGCAACAGCTTTCCAGGCTAGCTCTTTCTGCCTGCGAGCTATCTGCAGACGTTCGCATTTTCGGAGCAGGGCTGCCGGAGGTGCCCGGCACGGACCACCTAAGCTACGTTTGAAGTTTGAGGGGACAAGACAAGCAAGCAGCCCCAGTCTCTGTGCCGCTGTGCGAGCATTGCCATGGGCAGATGAGGCTGAGTAACAGCTTTCCAGGCTAGCTCTTTCTGCCTGCGAGATATCTGCAGACGTTTGCATTTTCGGAGCAGGGCTGCCGGAGGCGCCCGGCACGGACGACCTAAGCTACGTTTGAAGTTTGAGGGGGCAAGACAAGCAAGCAGCCCCAGTCTCTGTGCCTCTGCGCGAGCAGTGCCATGGGCAGATGAGGCTGAGCAACAGCTTTCCAGGCTAGCTCTTTCTGCCTGCGAGCTATCTGCAGACGTTCGCATTTTCGGAGCAGGGCTGCCGGAGGCGCCCGGCACGGACCATCTAAGCTACGTTTGAAGTTTGAGGGGACAAGACAAGCAAGCAGCCCCAGTCTCTGTGCCTCTGTGCGAGCAGTGCCATGGGCAGATGAGGCTGAGCAACAGCTTTCCAGGCTAGCTCTTTCTGCCTGCGAGATATCTGCAGACGTTCGCATTTTCGGAGCAGGGCTGCCGGATGCGCTAGGAACGGACGACCTAAGCTACATTTGAAGTTTGAGGGGACAAGACAAGCAAGCAGCCCCAGTCTCTGTGCCTCTGTGCGAGCAGTGCCATGGGCAGATGAGGCTGAGCAACAGCTTTCCAGGCTAGCTCTTTCTGCCTGCGAGCTATCTGCAGACGTTTGCATTTTCGGAGCAGGGCTGCCGGAGGCGCCCGGCACGGACCACCTAAGCTACGTTTGAAGTTTGAGGGGACAAGACAAGCAAGCAGCCCCAGTCTCTGTGCCGCTGTGCGAGCATTGCCATGGGCAGATGAGGCTGAGCAACAGCTTTCCAGGCTAGCTCTTTCTGCCTGCGAGCTATCTGCAGACGTTTGCATTTTCGGAGCAGGGCTGCCGGAGGCGCCCGGCACGGACCACCTAAGCTACGTTTGAAGTTTGAGGGGGCAAGACAAGCAAGCAGCCCCAGTCTCTGTGCCTCTGCGCGAGCAGTGCCATGGGCAGATGAGGCTGAGCAACAGCTTTCCAGGCTAGCTCTTTCTGCCTGCGAGCTATCTGCAGACGTTCGCATTTTCGGAGCAGGGCTGCCGGAGGCGCCCGGCACGGACCACCTAAGCTACGTTTGAAGTTTGAGGGGACAAGACAAGCAAGCAGCCCCAGTCTCTGTGCCTCTGTGCGAGCAGTGCCATGGGCAGATGAGGCTGAGCAACAGCTTTCCAGGCTAGCTCTTTCTGCCTGCGAGCTATCTGCAGACGTTTGCATTTTCGGAGCAGGGCTGCCGGATGCGCCCGGCACGGACCACCTAAGTTACATTTGAAGTTTGAGGGGACAAGACAAGCAAGCAGCCCCAGTCTCTGTGCCTCTGTGCGAGCAGTGCCATGGGCAGATGAGGCTAAGCAACAGCTTTCCAGGCTAGCTCTTTCTGCCTGCGAGCTATCTGCAGACGTTCGCATTTTCGGAGCAGGGCTGCCGGAGGCGCCCGGCACAGACCACCTAAGCTACGTTTGAAGTTTGAGGGGACAAGACAAGCAAGCAGCCCCAGTCTCTGTGCCTCTGTGCGAGCAGTGCCATGGGCAGATGAGGCTGAGCAACAGCTTTCCAGGCTAGCTCTTTCTGCCTGCGAGCTATCTGCAGACGTTTGCATTTTCGGAGCAGGGCTGCCGGAGGCGCCCGGCACGGACCACCTAAGCTACGTTTGAAGTTTGAGGGGGCAAGACAAGCAAGCAGCCCCAGTCTCTGTGCCTCTGTGCGAGCAGTGCCATGGGCAGATGAGGCTGAGCAACAGCTTTCCAGGCTAGCTCTTTCTGCCTGCGAGCTATCTGCAGACGTTTGGATTTTCGGAGCAGGGCTGCCGGAGGCGCCCGGCACGGACCACCTAAGCTACGTTTGAAGTTTCAGCGTGCAAGACAAGCAAGCAGCCCCAGTCTCTGTGCCTCTGTGCGAGCAGTGCCATGGGCAGATGAGGCTGAGCAACAGCTTTCCAGGCTAGCTCTTTCTGCCTGCGAGCTATCTGCAGACGTTCGCATTTTCGGAGCAGGGCTGCCGGATGCGCTAGGAACGGACCACCTAAGCTACATTTGAAGTTTGAGGGGACAAGACAAGCAAGCAGCCCCAGTCTCTGTGCCTCTGTGCGAGCAGTGCCATGGGCAGATGAGGCTGAGCAACAGCTTTCCAGGCTAGCTCTTTCTGCCTGCGAGCTATCTGCAGACGTTTGCATTTTCGGAGCAGGGCTGCCGGCGGCGCCCGGCACGGACCACCTAAGCTACGTTTGAAGTTTGAGGGTGCAAGACAAGCAAGCAGCCCCAGTCTCTGTGCCTCTGTGCGAGTAGTGCCATGGGCAGATGAGGCTGAGCAACAGCTTTCCAGGCTAGCTCTTTCTGCCTGCGAGCTATCTGCAGACGTTCGCATTTTCGGAGCAGGGCTGCCGGAGGTGCCCGGCACGGACCACCTAAGCTACGTTTGAAGTTTGAGGGGACAAGACAAGCAAGCAGCCCCAGTCTCTGTGCCGCTGTGCGAGCATTGCCATGGGCAGATGAGGCTGAGTAACAGCTTTCCAGGCTAGCTCTTTCTGCCTGCGAGCTATCTGCAGACGTTTGCATTTTCGGAGCAGGGCTGCCGGAGGCGCCCGGCACGGACGACCTAAGCTACGTTTGAAGTTTGAGGGGGCAAGACAAGCAAGCAGCCCCAGTCTCTGTGCCTCTGCGCGAGCAGTGCCATGGGCAGATGAGGCTGAGCAACAGCTTTCCAGGCTAGCTCTTTCTGCCTGCGAGCTATCTGCAGACGTTCGCATTTTCGGAGCAGGGCTGCCGGAGGCGCCCGGCACGGACCATCTAAGCTACGTTTGAAGTTTGAGGGGACAAGACAAGCAAGCAGCCCCAGTCTCTGTGCCTCTGTGCGAGCAGTGCCATGGGCAGATGAGGCTGAGCAACAGCTTTCCAGGCTAGCTCTTTCTGCCTGCGAGATATCTGCAGACGTTCGCATTTTCGGAGCAGGGCTGCCGGATGCGCTAGGAACGGACGACCTAAGCTACATTTGAAGTTTGAGGGGACAAGACAAGCAAGCAGCCCCAGTCTCTGTGCCTCTGTGCGAGCAGTGCCATGGGCAGATGAGGCTGAGCAACAGCTTTCCAGGCTAGCTCTTTCTGCCTGCGAGCTATCTGCAGACGTTTGCATTTTCGGAGCAGGGCTGCCGGAGGCGCCCGGCACGGACCACCTAAGCTACGTTTGAAGTTTGAGGGGACAAGACAAGCAAGCAGCCCCAGTCTCTGTGCCGCTGTGCGAGCATTGCCATGGGCAGATGAGGCTGAGCAACAGCTTTCCAGGCTAGCTCTTTCTGCCTGCGAGCTATCTGCAGACGTTTGCATTTTCGGAGCAGGGCTGCCGGAGGCGCCCGGCACGGACCACCTAAGCTACGTTTGAAGTTTGAGGGGGCAAGACAAGCAAGCAGCCCCAGTCTCTGTGCCTCTGCGCGAGCAGTGCCATGGGCAGATGAGGCTGAGCAACAGCTTTCCAGGCTAGCTCTTTCTGCCTGCGAGCTATCTGCAGACGTTCGCATTTTCGGAGCAGGGCTGCCGGAGGCGCCCGGCACGGACCACCTAAGCTACGTTTGAAGTTTGAGGGGACAAGACAAGCAAGCAGCCCCAGTCTCTGTGCCTCTGTGCGAGCAGTGCCATGGGCAGATGAGGCTGAGCAACAGCTTTCCAGGCTAGCTCTTTCTGCCTGCGAGCTATCTGCAGACGTTTGCATTTTCGGAGCAGGGCTGCCGGATGCGCCCGGCACGGACCACCTAAGTTACATTTGAAGTTTGAGGGGACAAGACAAGCAAGCAGCCCCAGTCTCTGTGCCTCTGTGCGAGCAGTGCCATGGGCAGATGAGGCTAAGCAACAGCTTTCCAGGCTAGCTCTTTCTGCCTGCGAGCTATCTGCAGACGTTCGCATTTTCGGAGCAGGGCTGCCGGAGGCGCCCGGCACAGACCACCTAAGCTACGTTTGAAGTTTGAGGGGACAAGACAAGCAAGCAGCCCCAGTCTCTGTGCCTCTGTGCGAGCAGTGCCATGGGCAGATGAGGCTGAGCAACAGCTTTCCAGGCTAGCTCTTTCTGCCTGCGAGCTATCTGCAGACGTTTGCATTTTCGGAGCAGGGCTGCCGGAGGCGCCCGGCACGGACCACCTAAGCTACGTTTGAAGTTTGAGGGGGCAAGACAAGCAAGCAGCCCCAGTCTCTGTGCCTCTGTGCGAGCAGTGCCATGGGCAGATGAGGCTGAGCAACAGCTTTCCAGGCTAGCTCTTTCTGCCTGCGAGCTATCTGCAGACGTTTGGATTTTCGGAGCAGGGCTGCCGGAGGCGCCCGGCACGGACCACCTAAGCTACGTTTGAAGTTTCAGCGTGCAAGACAAGCAAGCAGCCCCAGTCTCTGTGCCTCTGTGCGAGCAGTGCCATGGGCAGATGAGGCTGAGCAACAGCTTTCCAGGCTAACTCTTTCTGCCTGCGAGATATCTGCAGACGTTCGCATTTTCGGAGCAGGGCTGCCGGATGCGCTAGGAACGGACCACCTAAGCTACATTTGAAGTTTGAGGGGACAAGACAAGCAAGCAGCCCCAGTCTCTGTGCCTCTGTGCGAGCAGTGCCATGGGCAGATGAGGCTGAGCAACAGCTTTCTAGGCTAGCTCTTTCTGCCTGCGAGCTATCTGCAGACGTTCGCATTTTCGGAGCAGGTCTGCCGGAGGCGCCCGGCACGGACCACCTAAGCTACGTTTGAAGTTTGAGGGGACAAGACAAGCAAGCAGCCCCAGTCTCTGTGCCTCTGTGCGAGCAGTGCCATGGGCAGATGAGGCTGAGCAACAGCTTTCCAGGCTAGCTCTTTCTGCCTGCGAGCTATCTGCAGACGTTTGCATTTTCGGAGCAGGGCTGCCGGAGGTGCCCGGCACGGACCACCTAAGCTACGTTTGACGTTTGAGGGGACAAGACAAGCAAGCAGCCCCAGTCTCCGTGCCTCTGTGCGAGCAGTGCCATGGGCAGATGAGGCTGAACAAGAGCTTTCCAGGCTAGCTCTTTCTGCCTGCGAGCTATCTGCAGACGTTTGCATTTTCGGAGCAGGGCTGCCGGAGGCGCCCGGCACGGACCACCTAAGCTACGTTTGAAGTTTGAGGGGACAAGACAAGCAAGCAGCCCCAGTCTCTGTGCCTCTGTGCGAGCAGTGCCATGGGCAGATGAGGCTGAGCAACAGCTTTCCAGGCTAGCTCTTTCTGCCTGCGAGCTATCTGCAGACGTTTGCATTTTCGGAGCAGGGCTGCCGGAGGCGCCCGGCACAGACCACCTAAGCTACGTTTGAAGTTTGAGGGGACAAGACAAGCAAGCAGCCCCAGTCTCTGTGCCTCTGTGCGAGCAGTGCCATGGGCAGATGAGGCTGAACAACAGCTTTCTAGGCTAGCTCTTTCTGCCTGCGAGCTATCTGCAGACGTTCGCATTTTCGGAGCAGGGCTGCCGGAGGCGCCCGGCACGGACCACCTAAGGTACGTTTGAAGTTTGAGGGTGCAAGACAAGCAAGCAGCCCCAGTCTCTGTGCCTCTGTGCGAGCAGTGCCATGGGCAGATGAGGCTGAGCAACAGCTTTCCAGGCTAGCTCTTTCTGCCTGCGAGCTATCTGCAGATGTTTGCATTTTCGGAGCAGGGCTGCCGGATGCGCTAGGAACGGACGACCTAAGCTACATTTGAAGTTTGAGGGGACAAGACAAGCAAGCAGCCCCAGTCTCTGTGTCTCTGTGCGAGCAGTGCCATGGGCAGATGAGGCTGAGCAACAGCTTTCCAGGCTAGCTCTTTCTGCCTGCGAGCTATCTGCAGACGTTCGCATTTTCGGAGCAGGGCTGCCGGAGGCGCCCGTCACGGACCACCTAAGCTACGTTTGAAGTTTGAGGGGACAAGACAAGCAAGCAGCCCCAGTCTCTGTGCCTCTGTGCGAGTAGTGCCATGGGCAGATGAGGCTGAGCAACAGCTTTCCAGGCTAGCTCTTTCTGCCTGCGAGCTATCTGCAGACGTTTGCATTTTCGGAGCAGGGCTGCCGGAGGCGCCCGGCACGGACCACCTAAGCTACGTTTGAAGTTTGAGGGGACAAGACAAGCAAGCAGCCCCAGTCTCTGTGCCACTGTGCGAGCATTGCCATGGGCAGATGAGGCTGAGCAACAGCTTTCCAGGCTAGCTCTTTCTGCCTGCGAGCTATCTGCAGACGTTTGCATTTTCGGAGCAGGGCTGCCGGAGGCGCCCGGCACGGACCACCTAAGCTACGTTTGAAGTTTGAGGGGGCAAGACAAGCAAGCAGCCCCAGTCTCTTTGCCTCTGCGCGAGCAGTGCCATGGGCAGATGACGCTGAGCAACAGCTTTCCAGGCTAGCTCTTTCTGCCTGCGAGCTATCTGCAGACGTTCGCATTTTCGGAGCAGGGCTGCCGGAGGCGCCCGGCACGGACCACCTAAGCTACGTTTGAAGTTTGAGGGGACAAGACAAGCAAGCAGCCCCAGTCTCTGTGCCTCTGTGCGAGCAGTGCCATGGGCAGATGAGGCTGAGCAACAGCTTTCCAGGCTAGCTCTTTCTGCCTGCGAGCTATCTGCAGACGTTCGCATTTTCGGAGCAGGGCTGCTGGATGCGCCCGGTACGGACCACCTAAGCTACATTTGAAGTTTGAGGGGACAAGACAAGCAAGCAGCCCCAGTCTCTGTGCCTCTGTGCGAGCAGTGCCATGGGCAGATGAGGCTGAGCAACAGCTTTCCAGGCTAGCTCTTTCTGCCTGCCAGCTATCTGCAGACGTTTGCATTTTCGGAGCAGGGCTGCCGGATGCGCCCGGCACGGACCACCTAAGCTACGTTTGAAGTTTGAGGGGACAAGACAAGCAAGCAGCCCCAGTCTCTGTGCCTCTGTGCGAGCAGTGCCATGGGCAGATGAGGCTGAGCAACAGCTTTCCAGGCTAGCTCTTTCTGCCTGCGAGCTATCTGCAGACGTTTGCATTTTCGGAGCAGGGCTGCTGGAGGCGCCCGGCACGGACCACCTAAGCTACGTTTGAAGTTTGAGGGGACAAGACAAGCAAGCAGCCCCAGTCTCTGTGCCTCTGTGCGAGCAGTGCCATGGGCAGATGAGGCTGAGCAACAGCTTTCCAGGCTAGCTCTTTCTGCCTGCGAGCTATCTGCAGACGTTCGCATTTTCGGAGCAGGGCTGCCGGAGGCGCCCGGCACAGACCACCTAAGCTACGTTTGAAGTTTGAGGGGACAAGACAAGCAAGCAGCCCCAGTCTCTGTGCCTCTGTGCGAGCAGTGCCATGGGCAGATGAGGCTGAGCAACAGCTTTCCAGGCTAGCTCTTTCTGCCTGCGAGCTATCTGCAGACGTTTGCATTTTCGGAGCAGGGCTGCCGGAGGTGCCCGGCACGGACCACCTAAGCTACGTTTGAAGTTTGAGGGGGCAAGACAAGCAAGCAGCCCCAGTCTCCGTGTCTCTGTGCGAGCAGTGCCATGGGCAGATGAGGCTGAGCAACAGCTTTCCAGGCTAGCTCTTTCTGCCTGCGAGCTATCTGCAGACGTTTGCATTTTCGGAGCAGGGCTGCCGGAGGCGCCCGGCACGGACCACCTAAGCTACGTTTGAAGTTTGAGGGGACAAGACAAGCAAGCAGCCCCAGTCTCTGTGCCTCTGTGCGAGCAGTGCCATGGGCAGATGAGGCTGAACAACAGCTTTCCAGGCTAGCTCTTTCTGCCTGCGAGCTATCTGCAGACGTTCGCATTTTCGGAGCAGGGCTGCCGGAGGCGCCCGGCACAGACCACCTAAGCTACGTTTGAAGTTTGAGGGGACAAGACAAGCAAGCAGCCCCAGTCTCTGTGCCTCTGTGCGAGCAGTGCCATGGGCAGATGAGGCTGAGCAACAGCTTTCTAGGCTAGCTCTTTCTGCCTGCGAGCTATCTGCAGACGTTTGCATTTTCGGAGCAGGGCTGCCGGAGGCGCCCGGCACAGACCACCTAAGCTACGTTTGAAGTTTGAGGGGACAAGACAAGCAAGCAGCCCCAGTCTCTGTGCCTCTGTGCGAGCAGTGCCATGGGCAGATGAGGCTGAGCAACAGCTTTCCAGGCTAGCTCTTTCTGCCTGCGAGCTATCTGCAGACGTTCGCATTTTCGGAGCAGGGCTGACGGATGCGCTAGGAACGGACCACCTAAGCTACATTTGAAGTTTGAGGGGACAAGACAAGCAAGCAGCCCCAGTCTCTGTGCCTCTGTGCGAGCAGTGCCATGGGCAGATGAGGCTGAGCAACAGCTTTCCAGGCTAGCTCTTTCTGCCTGCGAGCTATCTGCAGACGTTCGCATTTTCGGAGCAGGGCTGCCGGAGGCGCCCGGCACGGACCACCTAAGCTACGTTTGAAGTTTGAGGGGACAAGACAAGCAAGCAGCCCCAGTCTCTGTGCCGCTGTGCGAGCATTGCCATGGGCAGATGAGGCTGAGCAACAGCTTTCCAGGCTAGCTCTTTCTGCCTGCGAGCTATCTGCAGACGTTTGCATTTTCGGAGCAGGGCTGCCGGAGGCGCCCGGCACGGACCACCTAAGCTACGTTTGAAGTTTGAGGGGACAAGACAAGCAAGCAGCCCCAGTCTCTGTGCCTCTGTGCGAGCAGTGCCATGGGCAGATGAGGCTGAGCAACAGCTTTCCAGGCTAGCTCTTTCTGCCTGCGAGCTATCTGCAGACGTTCGCATTTTCGGAGCAGGGCTGCTGGATGCGCCCGGCACGGACCACCTAAGCTACATTTGAAGTTTGAGGGGACAAGACAAGCAAGCAGCCCCAGTCTCTGTGCCTCTGTGCGAGCAGTGCCATGGGCAGATGAGGCTGAGCAACAGCTTTCCAGGCTAGCTCTTTCTGCCTGCGAGCTATCTGCAGACGTTTGCATTTTCGGAGCAGGGCTGCCGGATGCGCCCGGCACGGACCACCTAAGCTACGTTTGAAGTTTGAGGGGACAAGACAAGCAAGCAGCCCCAGTCTCTGTGCCTCTGTGCGAGCAGTGCCATGGGCAGATGAGGCTGAGCAACAGCTTTCCAGGCTAGCTCTTTCTGCCTGCGAGCTATCTGCAGACATTTGCATTTTCGGAGCAGGGCTGCCGGAGGTGCCCGGCACGAACCACCTAAGCTACGTTTGAAGTTTGAGGGGGCAAGACAAGCAAGCAGCCCCAGTCTCCGTGTCTCTGTGCGAGCAGTGTCATGGGCAGATGAGGCTGAGCAACAGCTTTCCAGGCTAGCTCTTTCTGCCTGCGAGCTATCTGCAGACGTTCGCATTTTCGGAGCAGGGCTGCCGGAGGCGCCCGGCACGGACCACCTAAGCTACGTTTAAAGTTTGAGGGGACAAGACAAGCAAGCAGCCCCAGTCTCTGTGCCTCTGTGCGAGCAGTGCCATGGGCAGATGAGGCTGAGCAACAGCTTTCCAGGCTAGCTCTTTGTGCCTGCGAGCTATCTGCAGACGTTTGCATTTTCGGAGCAGGGCTGCCAGATGCGCCCGGCACGGACCACCTAAGCTACATCTGAAGTTTGAGGGGACAAGACAAGCAAGCAGCCCCAGTCTCTGTGCCTCTGTGCGAGCAGTGCCATGGGCAGATGAGGCTGAGCAACAGCTTTCCAGGCTAGCTCTTTCTGCCTGCGAGCTATCTGCAGACGTTTGCATTTTCGGAGCAGGGCTGTTGGAGGCGCCTGGCACGGACCACCTAAGCTACGTTTGAAGTTTGAGGGGGAAGACAAGCAAGCAGCCTCAGTCTCTGTGCCTCTGTGCGAGCAGTGCCATGGGCAGATGAGGCTGAGCAACAGCTTTCCAGGCTAGCTCTTTCTGCCTGCGAGCTATCTGCAGACGTTGGCATTTTCGGAGCAGGGCTGACGGAAGCGCCCGGCACGGACCACCTAAGCTACGTTTGAAGTTTGAGGGGACAAGACAAGCAAGCAGCCCCAGTCTCTGTGCCTCTGTGCGAGCAGTGCCATGGGCAGATGAGGCTGAGCAACAGCTTTCCAGGCTAGCTCTTTCTGCCTGCGAGCTATCTGCAGACGTTCGCATTTTCGGAGCAGGACTGCCGGATGCGCCCGGCACGGACCACCTAAGTTACATCTGAACTTTGAGGGGACAAGACAAGCAAGCAGCCCCAGTCTCTGTGCCTCTGTGCGAGCAGTGCCATGGGCAGATGAGGCTGAGCAACAGCTTTCTAGGCTAGCTGTTTCTGCCTGCGAGCTATCTGCAGACGTTCGCATTTTCGGAGCAGGGCTGCCGGAGGCGCCCGGCACGGACCACCTAAGCTACGTTTGAAGTTTGAGGGGGCAAGACAAGCAAGCAGCCCCAGTCTCTGTGCCTCTGTGCGAGCAGTGCCATGGGCAGATGAGGCTGAGCAACAGCTTTCCAGGCTAGCTCTTTCTGCCTGCGAGCTATCTGCAGACGTTCGCATTTTCGGAGCAGGGCTGACGGAAGCGCCCGGTACGGACCACCTAAGCTACGTTTGAAGTTTGAGGGGACAAGACAAGCAAGCA
The DNA here is from genome assembly GCF_030867145.1 of Opisthocomus hoazin. NCBI lineage: Eukaryota > Metazoa > Chordata > Aves > Opisthocomiformes > Opisthocomidae > Opisthocomus > Opisthocomus hoazin. The sequence goes on from NW_027448898.1 coordinate 556,878, forward strand.
GCCCCAGTCTCTGTGCCTCTGTGCGAGCAGTGCCATGGGCAGATGAGGCTGAGCAACAGCTTTCCAGGCTAGCTCTTTCTGCCTGCGAGCTATCTGCAGACATTTGCATTTTCGGAGCAGGGCTGCCGGAGGCGCCCGGCACGGACCACCTAAGCTACGTTTGAAGTTTGAGGGGACAAGACAAGCAAGCAGCCCCAGTCTCTGTGCCTCTGTGCGAGCAGTGCCATGGGCAGATGAGGCTGAGCAACAGCTTTCCAGGCTAGCTCTTTCTGCCTGCGAGCTATCTGCAGACGTTTGCATTTTCGGAGCAGGGCTGCCGGAGGCGCCCGGCACGGACCACCTAAGCTACATCTGAAGTTTGAGGGGACAAGACAAGCAAGCAGCCCCAGTCTCTGTGCCTCTGTGCGAGCAGTGCCATGGGCAGATGAGGCTGAGCAACAGCTTTCCAGGCTAGCTCTTTCTGCCTGCGAGCTATCTGCAGACGTTTGCATTTTCGGAGCAGGGCTGTTGGAGGCGCCTGGCACGGACCACCTAAGATACGTTTGAAGTTTGAGGGGACAAGACAAGCAAGCAGCCCCAGTCTCTGTGCCTCTGTGCGAGCAGTGCCATGGGCAGATGAGGCTGAGCAACAGCTTTCCAGGCTAGCTCTTTCTGCCTGCGAGCTATCTGCAGACGTTCGCATTTTCAGAGCAGGGCTGCCGGATGCGCCCGGCACGGACCACCTAAGCTACGTTTGAAGTTTGAGGGGACAAGACAAGCAAGCAGCCCCAGTCTCTGTGCCTCTGTGCGAGCAGTGCCATGGGCAGATGAGGCTGAGCAACAGCTTTCCAGGCTAGCTCTTTCTGCCTGCGAGCTATCTGCAGACGTTTGCATTTTCGGAGCAGGGCTGCCGGATGCGCCCGGCACAGACCACCTAAGCTACGTTTGAAGTTTGAGGGGACAAGACAAGCAAGCAGCCCCAGTCTCTGTGCCTCTGTGCGAGCAGTGCCATGGGCAGATGAGGCTGAGCAACAGCTTTCTAGGCTAGCTCTTTCTGCCTGCGAGCTATCTGCAGACGTTCGCATTTTCGGAGCAGGGCTGCCGGAGGCGCCCGGCACGGACCACCTAAGCTACGTTTGAAGTTTGAGGGGACAAGACAAGCAAGCAGCCCCAGTCTCTGTGCCTCTGTGCGAGCAGTGCCATGGGCAGATGAGGCTGAGCAACAGCTTTCCAGGCTAGCTCTTTCTGCCTGCGAGCTATCTGCAGACGTTCGCATTTTCGGAGCAGGGCTGCCGGATGCGCTAGGAACGGACCACCTAAGCTACATTTGAAGTTTGAGGGGACAAGACAAGCAAGCAGCCCCAGTCTCTGTGCCTCTGTGCGAGCAGTGCCATGGGCAGATGAGGCTGAGCAACAGCTTTCCAGGCTAGCTCTTTCTGCCTGCGAGCTATCTGCAGACGTTCGCATTTTCGGAGCAGGGCTGCCTAAGGCGCGCGGCACGGACCACCTAAGCTACGTTTGAAGTTTGAGGGGACAAGACAAGCAAGCAGCCCCAGTCTCTGTGCCTCTGTGCGAGCAGTGCCATGGGCAGATGAGGCTGAGCAACAGCTTTCCAGGCTAGCTCTTTCTGCCTGCGAGCTTTCTGCAGACGTTTGCATTTTCGGAGCAGGGCTGCCGGAGGCGCCCGGCACGGACCACCTAAGCTACATCTGAAGTTTGAGGGGACAAGACAAGCAAGCAGCCCCAGTCTCTGTGCCTCTGTGCGAGCAGTGCCATGGGCAGATGAGGCTGAGCAACAGCTTTCCAGGCTAGCTCTTTCTGCCTGCGAGCTATCTGCAGACGTTTGCATTTTCGGAGCAGGGCTGTTGGAGGCGCCTGGCACGGACCACCTAAGCTACGTTTGAAGTTTGAGGGGGAAGACAAGCAAGCAGCCTCAGTCTCTGTGCCTCTGTGCGAGCAGTGCCATGGGCAGATGAGGCTGAGCAACAGCTTTCCAGGCTAGCTCTTTCTGCCTGCGAGCTATCTGCAGACGTTTGCATTTTCGGAGCAGGGCTGCCGGAGGCGCCTGGCACGGACCACCTAAGATACGTTTGAAGTTTGAGGGGACAAGACAAGCAAGCAGCCCCAGTCTCTGTGCCTCTGTGCGAGCAGTGCCATGGGCAGATGAGGCTGAGCAACAGCTTTCCAGGCTAGCTCTTTCTGCCTGCGAGCTATCTGCAGACGTTCGCATTTTCAGAGCAGGGCTGTCGGAGGCGCCCGGCACGGCCCACCTAAGCTACGTTTGAAGTTTGAGGGGACAAGACAAGCAAGCAGCCCCAGTCTCTGTGCCTCTGTGCGAGCAGTGCCATGGGCAGATGAGGCTGAGCAACAGCTTTCCAGGCTAGCTCTTTCTGCCTGCGAGCTATCTGCAGACGTTTGCATTTTCGGAGCAGGGCTGCCGGAGGCGCCCGGCACAGACCACCTAAGCTACTTTTGAAGTTTGAGGGGACAAGACAAGCAAGCAGCCCCAGTCTCTGTGCCTCTGTGCGAGCAGTGCCATGGGCAGATGAGGCTGAGCAACAGCTTTCCAGGCTAGCTCTTTCTGCCTGCGAGCTATCTGCAGACGTTCGCATTTTCGGAGCAGGGCTGCTGGATGCGCCCGGCACGGACCACCTAAGCTACGTTTGAAGTTTGAGGGGACAAGACAAGCAAGCAGCCCCAGTCTCTGTGCCTCTGTGCGAGCAGTGCCATGGGCAGATGAGGCTGAGCAACAGCTTTCCAGGCTAGCTCTTTCTGCCTGCGAGCTATCTGCAGACGTTTGCATTTTCGGAGCAGGGCTGCCGGATGCGCTAGGAAAGGACCACCTAAGCTACATTTGAAGTTTGAGGGGACAAGACAAGCAAGCAGCCCCAGTCTCTGTGCCTCTGTGCGAGCAGTGCCATGGGCAGATGAGGCTGAGCAACAGCTTTTCAGGCTAGCTCTTTCTGCCTGCGAGCTATCTGCAGACGTTCGCATTTTCGGAGCAGGGCTGCCGGAGGCGCCCGGCACGGACCACCTAAGCTACGTTTGAAGTTTGAGGGGACAAGACAAGCAAGCAGCCCCAGTCTCTGTGCCTCTGTGCGAGCAGTGCCATGGGCAGATGAGGCTGAGCAACAGCTTTCCAGGCTAGCTCTTTCTGCCTGCGAGCTATCTGCAGACGTTTGCATTTTCGGAGCAGGGCTGCCGGAGGCGCCCGGCACGGACCACCTAAGCTACGTTTGAAGTTTGAGGGGACAAGACAAGCAAGCAGCCCCAGTCTCTGTGCCTCTGTGCGAGCAGTGCCATGGGCAGATGAGGCTGAGCAACAGCTTTCCAGGCTAGCTCTTTCTGCCTGCGAGCTATCTGCAGACGTTTGCATTTTCGGAGCAGGGCTGTTGGAGGCGCCTGGCACGGACCACCTAAGCTACGTTTGAAGTTTGAGGGGGAAGACAAGCAAGCAGCCTCAGTCTCTGTGCCTCTGTGCGAGCAGTGCCATGGGCAGATGAGGCTGAGCAACAGCTTTCCAGGCTAGCTCTTTCTGCCTGCGAGCTATCTGCAGACGTTTGCATTTTCGGAGCAGGGCTGCCGGAGGCGCCTGGCACGGACCACCTAAGATACGTTTGAAGTTTGAGGGGACAAGACAAGCAAGCAGCCCCAGTCTCTGTGCCTCTGTGCGAGCAGTGCCATGGGCAGATGAGGCTGAGCAACAGCTTTCCAGGCTAGCTCTTTCTGCCTGCGAGCTATCTGCAGACGTTCGCATTTTCGGAGCAGGGCTGTCGGAGGCGCCCGGCACGGCCCACCTAAGCTACGTTTGAAGTTTGAGGGGACAAGACAAGCAAGCAGCCCCAGTCTCTGTGCCTCTGTGCGAGCAGTGCCATGGGCAGATGAGGCTGAGCAACAGCTTTCTAGGCTAGTTCTTTCTGCCTGCGAGCTATCTGCAGACGTTCGCATTTTCGGAGCATGGCTGCCGGAGGCGCCCGGCTCGGACCACCTAAGCTACGTTTGAAGTTTGAGGGGACAAGACAAGCAAGCAGCCCCAGTCTCTGTGCCTCTGTGCGAGCAGTGCCATGGGCAGATGAGGCTGAGCAACAGCTTTCCAGGCTAGCTCTTTCTGCCTGCGAGCTATCTGCAGACGTTTGCATTTTCGGAGCAGGGCTGCCGGATGCGCTAGGAACGGACCACCTAAGCTACATTTGAAGTTTGAGGGGACAAGACAAGCAAGCAGCCCCAGTCTCTGTGCCTCTGTGCGAGCAGTGCCATGGGCAGATGAGGCTGAGCAACAGCTTTCCAGGCTAGCTCTTTCTGCCTGCGAGCTATCTGCAGACGTTTGCATTTTCGGAGCAGGGCTGCCGGAGGCGCCCGTCACGGACCACCTAAGCTACGTTTGAAGTTTGAGGGTGCAAGACAAGCAAGCAGCCCCAGTCTCTGTGCCTCTGTGCGAGCAGTGCCATGGGCAGATGAGGCTGAGCAACAGCTTTCCAGGCTAGCTCTTTCTGCCTGCGAGCTATCTGCAGACGTTTGCATTTTCGGAGCAGGGCTGCCGGAGGCGCCCGGCACGGACCACCTAAGCTACGTTTGAAGTTTGAGGGGACAAGACAAGCAAGCAGCCCCAGTCTCTGTGCCTCTGTGCGAGCAGTGCCATGGGCAGATGAGGCTGAGCAACAGCTTTCCAGGCTAGCTCTTTCTGCCTGCGAGATATCTGCAGACGTTCGCATTTTCGGAGCAGGGCTGACGGAGGCGCCCGACACAGACCACCTAAGCTACGTTTGAAGTTTGAGGGGACAAGACAAGCAAGCAGCCCCAGTCTCTGTGCCTCTGTGCGAGCAGTGCCATGGGCAGATGAGGCTGAGCAACAGCTTTCCAGGCTAGCTCTTTCTGCCTGCGAGCTATCTGCAGACGTTTGCATTTTCGGAGCAGGGCTGCCGGATGCGCCCGGCACAGACCACCTAAGCTACGTTTGAAGTTTGAGGGGACAAGACAAGCAAGCAGCCTCAGTCTCTGTGCCTCTGTGCAAGCAGTGCCATGGGCAGATGAGGCTGAGCAACAGCTTTCCAGGCTAGCTCTTTCTGCCTGCGAGCTATCTGCAGACGTTCGCATTTTCGGAGCAGGGCTGCTGGATGCGCCCGGCACGGACCACCTAAGCTACGTTTGAAGTTTGAGGGGACAAGACAAGCAAGCAGCCCCAGTCTCTCTGCCTCTGTGCGAGCAGTGCCATGGGCAGATGAGGCTGAGCAACAGCTTTCCAGGCTAGCTCTTTCTGCCTGCGAGCTATCTGCAGACGTTTGCATTTTCGGAGCAGGGCTGCCGGATGCGCTAGGAAAGGACCACCTAAGCTACATTTGAAGTTTGAGGGGACAAGACAAGCAAGCAGCCCCAGTCTCTGTGCCTCTGTGCGAGCAGTGCCATGGGCAGATGAGGCTGAGCAACAGCTTTTCAGGCTAGCTCTTTCTGCCTGCGAGCTATCTGCAGACGTTCGCATTTTCGGAGCAGGGCTGCCGGAGGCGCCCGGCACGGACCACCTAAGCTACGTTTGAAGTTTGAGGGGACAAGACAAGCAAGCAGCCCCAGTCTCTGTGCCTCTGTGCGAGCAGTGCCATGGGCAGATGAGGCTGAGCAACAGCTTTCCAGGCTAGCTCTTTCTGCCTGCGAGCTATCTGCAGACGTTTGCATTTTCGGAGCAGGGCTGCCGGAGGCGCCCGGCACGGACCACCTAAGCTACGTTTGAAGTTTGAGGGGACAAGACAAGCAAGCAGCCCCAGTCTCTGTGCCTCTGTGCGAGCAGTGCCATGGGCAGATGAGGCTGAGCAACAGCTTTCCAGGCTAGCTCTTTCTGCCTGCGAGCTATCTGCAGACGTTTGCATTTTCGGAGCAGGGCTGCCGGATGCGCCCGGCACGGACCACCTAAGCTACGTTTGAAGTTTGAGGGGACAAGACAAGCAAGCAGCCCCAGTCTCTGTGCCTCTGTGCGAGCAGTGCCATGGGCAGATGAGGCTGAGCAACAGCTTTCCAGGCTAGCTCTTTCTGCCTGCGAGCTATCTGCAGACGTTTGCATTTTCGGAGCAGGGCTGCCGGAGGCGCCCGGCACGAACCACCTAAGCTACGTTTGAAGTTTGAGGGGGAAGACAAGCAAGCAGCCTCAGTCTCTGTGCCTCTGTGCGAGCAGTGCCATGGGCAGATGAGGCTGAGCAACAGCTTTCCAGGCTAGCTCTTTCTGCCTGCGAGCTATCTGCAGACGTTTGCATTTTCGGAGCAGTGCTGCCGGAGGCGCCTGGCACGGACCACCTAAGATACGTTTGAAGTTTGAGGGGACAAGACAAGCAAGCAGCCCCAGTCTCTGTGCCTCTGTGCGAGCAGTGCCATGGGCAGATGAGGCTGAGCAACAGCTTTCCAGGCTAGCTCTTTCTGCCTGCGAGCTATCTGCAGACGTTCGCATTTTCAGAGCAGGGCTGCCGGATGCGCCCGGCACGGACCACCTAAGCTACGTTTGAAGTTTGAGGGGACAAGACAAGCAAGCAGCCCCAGTCTCTGTGCCTCTGTGCGAGCAGTGCCATGGGCAGATGAGGCTGAGCAACAGCTTTCCAGGCTAGCTCTTTCTGCCTGCGAGCTATCTGCAGACGTTTGCATTTTCGGAGCAGTGCTGCCGGAGGCGCCTGGCACGGACCACCTAAGATACGTTTGAAGTTTGAGGGGACAAGACAAGCAAGCAGCCCCAGTCTCTGTGCCTCTCTGCGAGCAGTGCCATGGGCAGATGAGGCTGAGCAACAGCTTTCCAGGCTAGCTCTTTCTGCCTGCGAGCTATCTGCAGACGTTCGCATTTTCAGAGCAGGGCTGCCGGATGCGCCCGGCACGGACCACCTAAGCTACGTTTGAAGTTTGAGGGGACAAGACAAGCAAGCAGCCCCAGTCTCTGTGCCTCTGTGCGAGCAGTGCCATGGGCAGATGAGGCTGAGCAACAGCTTTCCAGGCTAGCTCTTTCTGCCTGCGAGCTATCTGCAGACGTTCGCATTTTCAGAGCAGGGCTGACGGAAGCGCCCGGCACGGACCACCTAAGCTACGTTTGAAGTTTGAGGGGACAAGACAAGCAAGCAGCCCCAGTCTCTGTGCCTCTGTGCGAGCAGTGCCATGGGCAGATGAGGCTGAGCAACAGCTTTCCAGGCTAGCTCTTTCTGCCTGCGAGCTATCTGCAGACGTTCGCATTTTCGGAGCAGGACTGCTGGATGCGCCCGGCACGGACCACCTAAGTTACATTTGAAGTTTGAGGGGACAAGACAAGCAAGCAGCCCCAGTCTCTGTGCCTCTGTGCGAGCAGTGCCATGGGCAGATGAGGCTGAGCAACAGCTTTCTAGGCTAGCTGTTTCTGCCTGTGAGCTATCTGCAGACGTTCGCATTTTCGGAGCAGGGCTGCCGGAGGCGCCCGGCACGGACCACCTAAGCTACGTTTGAAGTTTGAGGGGACAAGACAAGCAAGCAGCCCCAGTCTCTGTGCCTCTGTGCGAGCAGTGCCATGGGCAGATGAGGCTGAGCAACAGCTTTCCAGGCTAGCTCTTTCTGCCTGCGAGCTATCTGCAGACGTTCGCATTTTTGGAGCAGGGCTGCCGGAGGCGCCCGGCACAGACCACCTAAGCTACGTTTGAAGTTTGAGGGGACAAGACAAGCAAGCAGCCCCAGTCTCTGTGCCTCTGTGCGAGCAGTGCCATGGGCAGATGAGGCTGAGCAACAGCTTTCCAGGCTAGCTCTTTCTGCCTGCGAGCTATCTGCAGACGTTCGCATTTTCGGAGCAGGGCTGCCGGATGCGCTAGGAACGGACCACCTAAGCTACATTTGAAGTTTGAGGGGACAAGACAAGCAAGCAGCCCCAATCTCTGTGCCTCTGTGCGAGCAGTGCCATGGGCAGATGAGGCTGAGCAACAGCTTTCCAGGCTAGCTCTTTCTGCCTGCGAGCTATCTGCAGACGTTCGCATTTTCGGAGCAGGGCTGCCGGAGGCGCCCGGCAAGGACCACCTAAGCTACGTTTGAAGTTTGAGGGGGCAAGACAAGCAAGCAGCCCCAGTCTCTGTGCCTCTGTGCGAGCAGTGCCATGGGCAGATGAGGCTGAGCAACAGCTTTCCAGGCTAGCTCTTTCTGCCTGCGAGCTATCTGCAGACGTTTGCATTTTCGGAGCAGGGCTGCCGGAGGCGCCCGGCACGGACCACCTAAGCTACGTTTGAAGTTTGAGGGGACAAGACAAGCAAGCAGCCCCAGTCTCTGTGCCTCTGTGCGAGCAGTGCCATGGGCAGATGAGGCTGAGCAACAGCTTTCCAGGCTAGCTCTTTCTGCCTGCGAGCTATCTGCAGACGTTCGCATTTTCGGAGCAGGGCTGCCGGAGGCGCCCGGCAAGGACCACCTAAGCTACGTTTGAAGTTTGAGGGGGCAAGACAAGCAAGCAGCCCCAGTCTCTGTGCCTCTGTGCGAGCAGTGCCATGGGCAGATGAGGCTGAGCAACAGCTTTCCAGGCTAGCTCTTTCTGCCTGCGAGCTATCTGCAGACGTTTGCATTTTCGGAGCAGGGCTGCCGGAGGCGCCCGGCACGGACCACCTAAGCTACGTTTGAAGTTTGAGGGGACAAGACAAGCAAGCAGCCCCAGTCTCTGTGCCTCTGTGCGAGCAGTGCCATGGGCAGATGAGGCTGAGCAACAGCTTTCCAGGCTAGCTCTTTCTGCCTGCCAGCTATCTGCAGACGTTCGCATTTTCGGAGCAGGGCTGACGGAGGCGCCCGGCACAGACCACCTAAGCTACGTTTGAAGTTTGAGGGGACAAGACAAGCAAGCAGCCCCAGTCTCTGTGCCTCTGTGCGAGCAGTGCCATGGGCAGATGAGGCTGAGCAACAGCTTTCCAGGCTAGCTCTTTCTGCCTGCGAGCTATCTGCAGACGTTTGCATTTTCGGAGCAGGGCTGCCGGATGCGCTAGGAAAGGACCACCTAAGCTACATTTGAAGTTTGAGGGGACAAGACAAGCAAGCAGCCCCAGTCTCTGTGCCTCTGTGCGAGCAGTGCCATGGGCAGATGAGGCTGAGCAACAGCTTTTCAGGCTAGCTCTTTCTGCCTGCGAGCTATCTGCAGACGTTCGCATTTTCGGAGCAGGGCTGCCGGAGGCGCCCGGCACGGACCACCTAAGCTACGTTTGAAGTTTGAGGGGACAAGACAAGCAAGCAGCCCCAGTCTCTGTGCCTCTGTGCGAGCAGTGCCATGGGCAGATGAGGCTGAGCAACAGCTTTCCAGGCTAGCTCTTTCTGCCTGCGAGCTATCTGCAGACGTTTGCATTTTCGGAGCAGGGCTGCCGGAGGCGCCCGGCACGGACCACCTAAGCTACGTTTGAAGTTTGAGGGGACAAGACAAGCAAGCAGCCCCAGTCTCTGTGCCTCTGTGCGAGCAGTGCCATGGGCAGATGAGGCTGAGCAACAGCTTTCCAGGCTAGCTCTTTCTGCCTGCGAGCTATCTGCAGACGTTTGCATTTTCGGAGCAGGGCTGCCGGATGCGCCCGGCACGGACCACCTAAGCTACGTTTGAAGTTTGAGGGGACAAGACAAGCAAGCAACCCCAGTCTCTGTGCCTCTGTGCGAGCAGTGCCATGGGCAGATGAGGCTGAGCAACAGCTTTCCAGGCTAGCTCTTTCTGCCTGCGAGCTATCTGCAGACGTTTGCATTTTCGGAGCAGGGCTGCCGGAGGCGCCCGGCACAGACCACCTAAGCTACGTTTGAAGTTTGAGGGGGAAGACAAGCAAGCAGCCTCAGTCTCTGTGCCTCTGTGCGAGCAGTGCCATGGGCAGATGAGGCTGAGCAACAGCTTTCCAGGCTAGCTCTTTCTGCCTGCGAGCTATCTGCAGACGTTTGCATTTTCGGAGCAGTGCTGTCGGAGGCGCCTGGCACGGACCACCTAAGATACGTTTGAAGTTTGAGGGGACAAGACAAGCAAGCAGCCCCAGTCTCTGTGCCTCTCTGCGAGCAGTGCCATGGGCAGATGAGGCTGAGCAACAGCTTTCCAGGCTAGCTCTTTCTGCCTGCGAGCTATCTGCAGACGTTCGCATTTTCAGAGCAGGGCTGCCGGATGCGCCCGGCACGGACCACCTAAGCTACGTTTGAAGTTTGAGGGGACAAGACAAGCAAGCAGCCCCAGTCTCTGTGCCTCTGTGCGAGCAGTGCCATGGGCAGATGAGGCTGAGCAACAGCTTTCCAGGCTAGCTCTTTCTGCCTGCGAGCTATCTGCAGACGTTTGCATTTTCGGAGCAGTGCTGCCGGAGGCGCCTGGCACGGACCACCTAAGATACGTTTGAAGTTTGAGGGGACAAGACAAGCAAGCAGCCCCAGTCTCTGTGCCTCTCTGCGAGCAGTGCCATGGGCAGATGAGGCTGAGCAACAGCTTTCCAGGCTAGCTCTTTCTGCCTGCGAGCTATCTGCAGACGTTCGCATTTTCAGAGCAGGGCTGCCGGATGCGCCCGGCACGGACCACCTAAGCTACGTTTGAAGTTTGAGGGGACAAGACAAGCAAGCAGCCCCAGTCTCTGTGCCTCTGTGCGAGCAGTGCCATGGGCAGATGAGGCTGAGCAACAGCTTTCCAGGCTAGCTCTTTCTGCCTGCGAGCTATCTGCAGACGTTCGCATTTTCAGAGCAGGGCTGACGGAAGCGCCCGGCACGGACCACCTAAGCTACGTTTGAAGTTTGAGGGGACAAGACAAGCAAGCAGCCCCAGTCTCTGTGCCTCTGTGCGAGCAGTGCCATGGGCAGATGAGGCTGAGCAACAGCTTTCCAGGCTAGCTCTTTCTGCCTGCGAGCTATCTGCAGACGTTCGCATTTTCGGAGCAGGACTGCTGGATGCGCCCGGCACGGACCACCTAAGTTACATTTGAAGTTTGAGGGGACAAGACAAGCAAGCAGCCCCAGTCTCTGTGCCTCTGTGCGAGCAGTGCCATGGGCAGATGAGGCTGAGCAACAGCTTTCTAGGCTAGCTGTTTCTGCCTGTGAGCTATCTGCAGACGTTCGCATTTTCGGAGCAGGGCTGCCGGAGGCGCCCGGCACGGACATCCTAAGCTACGTTTGAAGTTTGAGGGGACAAGACAAGCAAGCAGCCCCAGTCTCTGTGCCTCTGTGCGAGCAGTGCCATGGGCAGATGAGGCTGAGCAACAGCTTTCCAGGCTAGCTCTTTCTGCCTGCGAGCTATCTGCAGACGTTCGCATTTTTGGAGCAGGGCTGCCGGAGGCGCCCGGCACAGACCACCTAAGCTACGTTTGAAGTTTGAGGGGACAAGACAAGCAAGCAGCCCCAGTCTCTGTGCCTCTGTGCGAGCAGTGCCATGGGCAGATGAGGCTGAGCAACAGCTTTCCAGGCTAGCTCTTTCTGCCTGCGAGCTATCTGCAGACGTTCGCATTTTCGGAGCAGAGCTGCCGGATGCGCTAGGAACGGACCACCTAAGCTACATTTGAAGTTTGAGGGGACAAGACAAGCAAGCAGCCCCAGTCTCTGTGCCTCTGTGCGAGCAGTGCCATGGGCAGATGAGGCTGAGCAACAGCTTTCCAGGCTAGCTCTTTCTGCCTGCGAGCTATCTGCAGACGTTCGCATTTTCGGAGCAGGGCTGCCGGAGGCGCCCGGCAAGGACCACCTAAGCTACGTTTGAAGTTTGAGGGGGCAAGACAAGCAAGCAGCCCCAGTCTCTGTGCCTCTGTGCGAGCAGTGCCATGGGCAGATGAGGCTGAGCAACAGCTTTCCAGGCTAGCTCTTTCTGCTTGCGAGCTATCTGCAGACGTTTGCATTTTCGGAGCAGGGCTGCCGGAGGCGCCCGGCACGGACCACCTAAGCTACGTTTGAAGTTTGAGGGGACAAGACAAGCAAGCAGCCCCAGTCTCTGTGCCTCTGTGCGAGCAGTGCCATGGGCAGATGAGGCTGAGCAACAGCTTTCCAGGCTAGCTCTTTCTGCCTGCGAGCTATCTGCAGACGTTCGCATTTTCGGAGCAGGGCTGCCGGAGGCGCCCGGCAAGGACCACCTAAGCTACGTTTGAAGTTTGAGGGTGCAAGACAAGCAAGCAGCCCCAGTCTCTGTGCCTCTGTGCGAGCAGTGCCATGGGCAGATGAGGCTGAGCAACAGCTTTCCAGGCTAGCTCTTTCTGCCTGCGAGCTATCTGCAGACGTTTGCATTTTCGGAGCAGGGCTGCCGGAGGCGCCCGGCACGGACCACCTAAGCTACGTTTGAAGTTTGAGGGGACAAGACAAGCAAGCAGCCCCAGTCTCTGTGCCTCTGTGCGAGCAGTGCCATGGGCAGATGAGGCTGAGCAACAGCTTTCCAGGCTAGCTTTTTCTGCCTGCCAGCTATCTGCAGACGTTCGCATTTTCGGAGCAGGGCTGCCGGAGGCGCCCGGCACAGACCACCTAAGCTACGTTTGAAGTTTGAGGGGACAAGACAAGCAAGCAGCCCCAGTCTCTGTGCCTCTGTGCGAGCAGTGCCATGGGCAGATGAGGCTGAGCAACAGCTTTCCAGGCTAGCTCTTTCTGCCTGCGAGCTATCTGCAGACGTTTGCATTTTCGGAGCATGGCTGCCGGAGGCGCCCGGCACGGACCACCTAAGCTACGTTTGAAGTTTGAGGGGACAAGACAAGCAAGCAGCCCCAGTCTCTGTGCCTCTGTGCGAGCAGTGCCATGGGCAGATGAGGCTGAGCAACAGCTTTCCAGGCTAGCTCTTTCTGCCTGCGAGCTATCTGCAGACGTTCGCATTTTCAGAGCAGGGCTGCTGGATGCGCCCGGCACGGACCACCTAAGCTACATTTGAAGTTTGAGGGGACAAGACAAGCAAGCAGCCCCAGTCTCTGTGCCTCTGTGCGAGCAGTGCCATGGGCAGATGAGGCTGAGCAACAGCTTTCCAGGCTAGCTCTTTCTGCCTGCGAGCTATCTGCAGACGTTTGCATTTTCGGAGCAGGGCTGCCGGATGCGCTAGGAAAGGACCACCTAAGCTACATTTGAAGTTTGAGGGGACAAGACAAGCAAGCAGCCCCAGTCTCTGTGCCTCTGTGCGAGCAGTGCCATGGGCAGATGAGGCTGAGCAACAGCTTTCCAGGCTAGCTCTTTCTGCCTGCGAGCTATCTGCAGACGTTCGCATTTTCGGAGCAGGGCTGCCGGAGGCGCCCGTCACGGACCACCTAAGCTACGTTTGAAGTTTGAGGGGACAAGACAAGCAAGCAGCCCCAGTCTCTGTGCCTCTGTGCGAGCAGTGCCATGGGCAGATGAGGCTGAGCAACAGCTTTCCAGGCTAGCTCTTTCTGCCTGCGAGCTATCTGCAGACGTTTGCATTTTCGGAGCAGGGCTGCTGGAGGCGCCCGGCACGGACCACCTAAGCTACGTTTGAAGTTTGAGGGGACAAGACAAGCAAGCAGCCCCAGTCTCTGTGCCTCTGTGCGAGCAGTGCCATGGGCAGATGAGGCTGAGCAACAGCTTTCCAGGCTAGCTCTTTCTGCCTGCAAGCTATCTGCAGACGTTTGCATTTTCGGAGCAGGGCTGCCGGATGCGCCCGGCACGGACCACCTAAGCTACATCTGAAGTTTGAGGGGACAAGACAAGCAAGCAGCCCCAGTCTCTGTGCCTCTGTGCGAGCAGTGCCATGGGCAGATGAGGCTGAGCAACAGCTTTCCAGGCTAGCTCTTTCTGCCTGCGAGCTATCTGCAGACGTTTGCATTTTCGGAGCAGGGCTGTTGGAGGCGCCTGGCACGGACCGCCTAAGCTACGTTTGAAGTTTGAGGGGGAAGACAAGCAAGCAGCCTCAGTCTCTGTGTCTCTGTGCGAGCAGTGCCATGGGCAGATGAGGCTGAGCAACAGCTTTCCAGGCTAGCTCTTTCTGCCTGCGAGCTATCTGCAGACGTTTGCATTTTCGGAGCAGGGCTGCCGGAGGCGCCTGGCACGGACCACCTAAGATACGTTTGAAGTTTGAGGGAACAAGACAAGCAAGCAGCCCCAGTCTCTGTGCCTCTGTGCGAGCAGTGCCATGGGCAGATGAGGCTGAGCAACAGCTTTCCAGGCTAGCTCTTTCTGCCTGCGAGCTATCTGCAGACGTTCGCATTTTCAGAGCAGGGCTGCCGGATGCGCCCGGCACGGACCACCTAAGCTACGTTTGAAGTTTGAGGGGACAAGACAAGCAAGCAGCCCCAGTCTCTGTGCCTCTGTGCGAGCAGTGCCATGGGCAGATGAGGCTGAGCAACAGCTTTCCAGGCTAGCTCTTTCTGCCTGCGAGCTATCTGCAGACGTTCGCATTTTCAGAGCAGGGCTGACGGAAGCGCCCGGCACGGACCACCTAAGCTACGTTTGAAGTTTGAGGGGACAAGACAAGCAAGCAGCCCCAGTCTCTGTGCCTCTGTGCGAGCAGTGCCATGGGCAGATGAGGCTGAGCAACAGCTTTCCAGGCTAGCTCTTTCTGCCTGCCAGCTATCTGCAGACGTTCGCATTTTCGGAGCAGGACTGCCGGATGCGCCCGGCACGGACCACCTAAGTTACATTTGAAGTTTGAGGGGACAAGACAAGCAAGCAGCCCCAGTCTCTGTGCCTCTGTGCGAGCAGTGCCATGGGCAGATGAGGCTGAGCAACAGCTTTCCAGGCTAGCTCTTTCTGCCTGCGAGCTATCTGCAGACGTTCGCATTTTCAGAGCAGGGCTGCCGGATGCGCCCGGCACAGACCACCTAAGCTACGTTTGAAGTTTGAGGGGACAAGACAAGCAAGCAGCCCCAGTCTCTGTGCCTCTGTGCGAGCAGTGCCATGGGCAGATGAGGCTGAGCAACAGCTTTCCAGGCTAGCTCTTTCTGCCTGCGAGCTATCTGCAGACGTTCGCATTTTCAGATCAGGGCTGACGGAAGCGCCCGGCACGGACCACCTAAGCTACGTTTGAAGTTTGAGGGGACAAGACAAGCAAGCAGCCCCAGTCTCTGTGCCTCTGTGCGAGCAGTGCCATGGGCAGATGAGGCTGAGCAACAGCTTTCCAGGCTAGCTCTTTCTGCCTGCGAGCTATCTGCAGACGTTCGCATTTTCGGAGCAGGGCTGCCGGATGCGCCCGGCACGGACCACCTAAGTTACATTTGAACTTTGAGGGGACAAGACAAGCAAGCAGCCCCAGTCTCTGTGCCTCTGTGCGAGCAGTGCCATGGGCAGATGAGGCCGAGCAACAGCTTTCCAGGCTAGCTCTTTTTGCCTGCGAGATATCTGCAGATGTTCGCATTTTCGGAGCAGCGCTACCTCAAGCACCTGGCACGGACCACCTAAGCTACGTTTGAAGTTTCAGGGGACAAGACAAGCAAGCAGCCCCAGTCTCTGTGCCTCTGTGCGAGCAGTGCCATGGGCAGATGAGGCTGAGCAACAGCTTTCCAGGCTAGCTCTTTCTGCCTGCGAGCTATCTGCAGACGTTCGCATTTTCGGAGCAGGGCTGCCGGAGGCGCCCGGCACGGACCACCTAAGCTACGTTTGAAGTTTGAGGGGGCAAAACAAGCAAGCAGCCCCAGTCTCTGTGCCTCTGTGCGAGCAGTGCCATGGGCAGATGAGGCTGAGCAACAGCTTTCCAGGCTAGCTCTTTCTGCCTGCGAGCTATCTGCAGACGTTCGCATTTTTGGAGCAGGGCTGCCAGAGGCGCCCGGCACGGACCACCTAAGCTACGTTTGAAGTTTGAGGGAACAAGACAAGCAAGCACCCCAGTCTCTGTGCCTCTGTGCGAGCAGTGCCATGGGCAGATGAGGCTGAGCAACAGCTTTCCAGGCTAGCTCTTTTTGCCTGCGAGATATCTGCAGATGTTCGCATTTTCGGAGCAGCGCTACCTCAAGCACCTGGCACGGACCACCTAAGCTACGTTTGAAGTTTGAGGGGACAAGACAAGCAAGCAGCCCCAGTCTCTGTGCCTCTGTGCGAGCAGTGCCATGGGCAGATGAGGCTGCACAACAGTTTTCCTGGCTACCACTTTCTGCCTGCGAGCTATCTGCAGATGTTCGCATTTTCGGATCAGCGCTGCCGCAAGCACCCGGCACGGACCACCAAAGCTACATTTGAAGTTTGAGGGGACAAGACAAGCAAGCAGCCCCAGTCTCTGTGCCTCTGTGTGAGCAGTGCCATGGGCAGATGAGGCTGAGCAACAGCTTTCCAGGCTAGTTCTTTCTGCCTGCGAGCTATCTGCAGACCTTTGCATTTTTGGAGCAGGGCTGCCGGAGGCGCCTGGCACGGACCACCTAAGCTACGTTTGAAGTTTGAGGGGAAAAGACAAGCAAGCAGCCCCACTCTCTGTGCCTCTGTGCGAGCAGTGCCATGGGCAGATGAGGCTGAGCAACAGCTTTCCAGGCTAGCTCTTTCTGCCTGCGAGCTATCTGCAGACGTTCGCATTTTCGGAGCAGGGCTGCCGGAGGCGCCCGGCACGGACCACCTAAGCTACGTTTGAAGTTTGAGGGGGCAAAACAAGCAAGCAGCCCCAGTCTCTGTGCCTCTGTGCGAGCAGTGCCATGGGCAGATGAGGCTGAGCAACAGCTTTCCAGGCTAGCTCTTTCTGCCTGCAAGCTATCTGCAGACGTTCGCATTTTCGGAGCAGGGCTGCCGGAGGCGCCCGGCACGGACCACCTAAGCTACGTTTGAAGTTTGAGGGGGCAAAACAAGCAAGCAGCCCCAGTCTCTGTGCCTCTGTGCGAGCAGTGCCATGGGCAGATGAGGCTGAGCAACAGCTTTCCAGGCTAGCTCTTTCTGCCTGCGAGCTATCTGCAGACGTTCGCATTTTCGGAGCAGCGCTGCAGGAAGCGCCCGGCACGGACCACCTAAGCTACGTTTGAAGTTTGAGGGAACAAGACAAGCAAGCAGCCCCAGTCTCTGTGCCTCTGTGCGAGCAGTGCCATGGGCAGATGAGGCTGAGCAACAGCTTTCCAGACTAGCTCTTTCTGCCTGCTTTCTATCTGCAGACGTTCGCATTTTTGGAGCAGGGCTGCCGGAGGCGCCCAGCACAGACCACCTAAGATACGTTTGAAGTTTGAGGGGACAAGACAAGCAAGCAGCCCCAGTCTCTGTGCCTCTGTGCGAGCAGTGCCATGGGCAGATGAGGCTGAGCAACAGCTTTCCAGGCTAGCTCTTTCTGCCTGCGAACTGTCTGCAGACGTTCGCATTTTCGGAGCAGGGCTGCCGGAGGCGCCCGGCACGGACCACCTAAGCTACGTTTGAAGTTTGAGGGGACAAGACAAGCAAGCAGCCCCAGTCTCTGTGCCTCTGTGCGAGCAGTGCCATGGGCAGATGAGGCTGAGCAACAGCTTTCCAGGCTAGCTCTTTCTGCCTGCGAGCTATCTGCAGACGTTCGCATTTTCGGAGCAG
This sequence comes from Opisthocomus hoazin, assembly GCF_030867145.1. Taxonomy (NCBI): domain Eukaryota; kingdom Metazoa; phylum Chordata; class Aves; order Opisthocomiformes; family Opisthocomidae; genus Opisthocomus; species Opisthocomus hoazin. The sequence goes on from NW_027448898.1 coordinate 574,182, forward strand.
GGCTGCCGGAGGCGCCCGGCACAGACCACCTAAGCTACGTTTGAAGTTTGAGGGGACATGACAAGCAAGCAGCCCCAGTCTCTGTGCCTCTGTGCGAGCAGTGCCATGGGCAGATGAGGCTGAGCAACAGCTTTCCAGGCTAGCTCTTTCTGCCTGCGAGCTATCTGCAGACGTTCGCATTTTCGGAGCAGGGCTGTCGGAGGCGCCCGGCACGGACCACCTAAGCTACATTTGAAGTTTGAGGGGACAAGACAAGCAAGCAGCCCCAGTCTCTGTGCCTCTGTGCGAGCAGTGCCATGGGCAGATGAGGCTGAGCAACAGCTTTCCAGGCTAGCTCTTTCTGCCTGCGAGCTATCTGCAGACGTTTGCATTTTTGGAGCAGGGCTGCCGGAGGCGCCCGGCACGGACCACCTAAGCTACGTTTGAAGTTTGAGGGGACAAGACAAGCAAGCAGCCCCAGTCTCTGTGCCTCTGTGCGAGCAGTGCCATGGGCAGATGAGGCTGAGCAACAGCTTTCCAGGCTAGCTCTTTCTGCCTGCGAGCTATCTGCAGACGTTCGCATTTTCGGAGCAGGGCTGCCGGAGGCGCCCGGCACGGACCACCTAAGCTACGTTTGAAGTTTGAGGGGGCAAAACAAGCAAGCAGCCCCAGTCTCTGTGCCTCTGTGCGAGCAGTGCCATGGGCAGATGAGGCTGAGCAACAGCTTTCCAGGCTAGCTCTTTCTGCCTGCGAGCTATCTGCAGACGTTTGCATTTTCGGAGCAGGGCTGCCGCAAGCACCCGGCACGGACCACCTAAGCTACGTTTGAAGTTTGAGGGGGTAAAACAAGCAAGCAGCCCCAGTCTCTGTGCCTCTGTGCGAGCAGTGCCATGGGCAGATGAGGCTGAGCAACAGCTTTCCAGGCTAGCTCTTTCTGCCTGCGAGTTATCTGCAGACGTTCGCATTTTCGGAGCAGGGCTGCCGGAGGCGCCCGGCACGGACCACCTAAGCTACGTTTGAAGTTTGAGGGGGCAAAACAAGCAAGCAGCCCCAGTCTCTGTGCCTCTGTGCGAGCAGTGCCATGGGCAGATGAGGCTGAGCAACAGCTTTCCAGGCTAGCTCTTTCTGCCTGCGAGCTATCTGCAGACGTTCGCATTTTTGGAGCAGGGCTGCCGGAGGCGCCCGGCACGAACCACCAAAGCTACATTTGAAGTTTGAGGGGACAAGACAAGCAAGCAGCCCCAGTCTCTGTGCCTCTGTGCGAGCAGTGCCATGGGCAGATGAGGCTGAGCAACAGCTTTCCAGGCTAGCTCTTCCTGCCTGCGAGCTATCTGCAGACGTTCGCATTTTCGGAGCAGGGCTGCCGGAGGCGCCCGGCACGGACCACCTAAGCTACGTTTGAGGTTTGAGGGGACAAGACAAGCAAGCAGCCCCAGTCTCTGTGCCTCTGTGCGAGCAGTGCCATGGGCAGATGAGGCTGAGCAACAGCTTTCCAGGCTAGCTCTTCCTGCCTGCGAGCTATCTGCAGACGTTTGCATTTTCGGAGCAGGGCTGCCAAAGGCGCCGGGCACGGACAACCTAAGCTACATTTGAAGTTTGAGGGGACAAGACAAGCAAGCACCCCCAGTCTCTGTGCCTCTGTGCGAGCAGTGCCATGGGCAGATGAGGCTGAGCAACAGCTTTCCAGGCTAGCTCTTTCTGCCTGCGAGCTATCTGCAGACGTTCGCATTTTTGGAGCAGGGCTGCCAGAGGCGCCCGGCACGGACCACCTAAGCTACGTTTGAAGTTTGAGGGGACAAGACAAGCAAGCACCCCAGTCTCTGTGCCTCTGTGCGAGCAGTGCCATGGGCAGATGAGGCTGAGCAACAGCTTTCCAGGCTAGCTCTTTTTGCCTGCGAGCTATCTGCAGACGTTCGCATTTTCAAAGCAGGGCTGCCGGAGGCGCCCGGCACGGACCACCTAAGCTACGTTTGAAGTTTGAGGGGACAAGACAAGCAAGCAGCCCCAGTCTCTGTGCCTCTGTGCGAGCAGTGCCATGGGCAGATGAGGCTGAGCAACAGCTTTCCAGGCTAGCTCTTTCTGCCTGCGAGATATCTGCAGATGTTCGCATTTTCGGAGCAGCGCTACCTCAAGCACCTGACACGGACCACCTAAGCTACGTTTGAAGTTTGAGGGGACAAGACAAGCAAGCAGCCCCAGTCTCTGTGCCTCTGTGCGAGCAGTGCCATGGGCAGATGAGGCTGCACAACAGTTTTCCAGGCTACCTCTTTCTGCCTGCGAGCTATGTGCAGATGTTCGCATTTTCGGAGCTGCGCTGTCGCAAGCGCCCGGCACGGACCACCTAAGTTACGTTTGAGGTTTGAGGGGACAAGACAAGCAAGCAGCCCCAGTCTCTGTGCCTCTGTGCGAGCAGTGCCATGGGCAGATGAGGCTGCACAACAGTTTTCCTGGCTGCCACTTTCTGCCTGCGAGCTATCTTCAGATGTTCGCATTTTCGGAGCAGCGCTGCCGCAAGCACCCGGCACGGACCACCTAAGCTACATTTGAAGTTTGAGGGGACAAGACAAGCAAGCAGCCCCAGTCTCTGTGCCTCTGTGTGAGCAGTGCCATGGGCAGATGAGGCTGAGCAACAGCTTTCCAGGCTAGCTCTTTCTGCCTGCGAGCTATCTGCAGACCTTTGCATTTTTGGAGCAGGGCTGCCGGAGGCGCCTGGCACGGACCACCTAAGCTACGTTTGAAGTTTGAGGGGAAAAGACAAGCAAGCAGCCCCACTCTCTGTGCCTCTGTGCGAGCAGTGCCATGGGCAGATGAGGCTGAGCAACAGCTTTCCAGGCTAGCTCTTTCTGCCTGCAAGCTATCTGCAGACGTTCGCATTTTCGGAGCAGGGCTGCCGGAGGCGCCCGCACGGACCACCTAAGCTACGTTTGAAGTTTGAGGGGGCAAAACAAGCAAGCAGCCGCAGTCTCTGTGCCTCTGTGTGAGCAGTGCCATGGGCAGATGAGGCTGAGCAACAGCTTTCCAGGCTAGCTCTTTCTGCCTGCAAGCTATCTGCAGACGTTCGCATTTTCGGAGCAGGGCTGCCGGAGGCGCCCGGCACGGACCACCTAAGCTACGTTTGAAGTTTGAGGGGGCAAAACAAGCAAGCAGCCCCAGTCTCTGTGCCTCTGTGCGAGCAGTGCCATGGGCAGATGAGGCTGAGCAACAACTTTCCAGGCTAGCTCTTTCTGCCTGCGAGCTATCTGCAGACGTTTGCATTTTCGGAGCAGGGCTGCCGCAAACACCCGGCACGGATCACCTAAGCTACGTTTGAAGTTTGAGGGGGTAAAACAAGCAAGCAGCCCCAGTCTCTGTGCCTCTGTGCGAGCAGTGCCATGGGCAGATGAGGCTGAGCAACAGCTTTCCAGGCTAGCTCTTTCTGCCTGCGAGCTATCTGCAGACGTTCGCATTTTTGGAGCAGGGCTGCCGGAGGCGCCCGGCACGGACCACCTAAGCTACGTTTGAAGTTTGAGGGGGCAAAACAAGCAAGCAGCCCCAGTCTCTGTGCCTCTGTGCGAGCAGTGCCATGGGCAGATGAGGCTGAGCAACAGCTTTCCAGGCTAGCTCTTTCTGCCTGCGAGCTATCTGCAGACGTTCGCATTTTTGAAGCAGGGCTGCCGGAGGCGCTCGGCACGGACCACCAAAGCTACATTTGAAGTTTGAGGGGACAAGACAAGCAAGCAGCCCCAGTCTCTGTGCCTCTGTGCGAGCAGTGCCATGGGCAGATGAGGCTGAGCAACAGCTTTCCAGGCTAGCTCTTTCTGCCTGCGAGCTATCTGCAGACGTTCGCATTTTCAAAGCAGGGCTGCCGGAAGCGCCCGGCACAGACCACCTAAGCTACGTTTGAAGTTTGAGGGGACAAGACAAGCAAGCAGCCCCAGTCTCTGTGCCTCTGTGCGAGCAGTGCCATGGGCAGATGAGGCTGAGCAACAGCTTTCCAGGCTAGCTCTTTCTGCCTGCGAGCTATCTGCAGACGTTTGCATTTTCGGAGCAGGGCTGCTGGAGGCGCCCGGCACGGACCACCTAAGCTACGTTTGAAGTTTGAGGGGACAAGACAAGCAAGCAGCCCCAGTCTCTGTGCCTCTGTGCGAGCAGTGCCATGGGCAGATGAGGCTGAGCAACAGCTTTCCAGGCTAGCTCTTTCTGCCTGCGAGCTATCTGCAGACGTTCGCATTTTCGGAGCAGGGCTGCCGGAGGCGCCCGGCACTGACCACGTAAGCTACGTTTGAAGTTTGAGGGGGCAAAACAAGCAAGCAGCCCCAGTCTCTGTGCCTCTGTGCGAGCAGTGCCATGGGCAGATGAGGCTGAGCAACAGCTTTCCAGGCTAGCTCTTTCTGCCTGCGAGCTATCTGCAGACGTTTGCATTTTCGGAGCATGGCTGCCGCAAGCACCCGGCACGGATCACCTAAGCTACGTTTGAAGTTTGAGAGGGTAAAACAAGCAAGCAGCCCCAGTCTCTGTGCCTCTGTGCGAGCAGTGCCATGGGCAGATGAGGCTGAGCAACAGCTTTCCAGGCTAGCTCTTTCTGCCTGCGAGCTATCTGCAGACGTTTGCATTTTCGGAGCAGGGCTGCCGGAGGCGCCCGGCACGGACCACCTAAGCTACGTTTGAAGTTTGAGGGGGCAAAACAAGCAAGCAGCCCCAGTCTCTGTGCCTCTGTGCGAGCAGTGCCATGGGCAGATGAGGCTGAGCAACAGCTTTCCAGGCTAGCTCTTTCTGCCTGCGAGCTATCTGCAGACGTTCGCATTTTTGGAGCAGGGCTGCCGGAGGCGCCCGGCACGGACCACCTAAGCTACATTTGAAGTTTGAGGGGACAAGACAAGCAAGCAGCCCCAGTCTCTGTGCCTCTGTGCGAGCAGTGCCATGGGCAGATGAGGCTGAGCAACAGCTTTCCAGGCTAGCTCTTCCTGCCTGCGAGCTATCTGCAGACGTTCGCATTTTCGGAGCAGGGCTGCCGGAGGCGCCCGGCACGGACCACCTAAGCTACGTTTGAAGTTTGAGGGGGAAAACAAGCAAGCAGCCTCAGTCTCTGTGCCTCTGTGCGAGCAGTGCCATGGGCAGATGAGGCTGAGCAACAGCTTTCCAGGCTAGCTCTTTCTGCCTGCGAGCTATCTGCAGGCGTTCGCATTTTCGGAGCAGGGCTGCCGGATGCGCCCGGCACGGACAACCTAAGCTACGTTTGAAGTTTGAGGGGACAAGACAAGCAAGCAGCCCCAGTCTCTGTGCCTCTGTGCGAGCAGTGCCATGGGCAGATGAGGCTCAGCAACAGCTTTCCAGGCTAGCTCTTTCTGCCTGCGAGCTATCTGCAGACGTTTGCATTTTCGGAGCAGGGCTGCCGGAGGCGCCCGGCACGGACCACCTAATCTACGTTTGAAGTTTGAGGGGGAAAACAAGCAAGCAGCCTCAGTCTCTGTGCCTCTGTGCGAGCAGTGTCATGGGCAGATTAGGCTGAGCAACAGCTTTCCAGGCTAGCTCTTTCTGTCTGCGAGATATCTGCAGACGTTCGCATTTTTGGAGCGGGGCTGCCGGAGGCGCCTGGCACGGACCACCAAAGCTACGTTTGAAGTTTGAGGGGACAAGACAAGCAAGCAGCCCCAGTCTCTGTGCCTCTGTGCGAGCAGTGCCATGGGCAGATGAGGCTGAGCAACAGCTTTCCAGGCTAGCTCTTCCTGCCTGCGAGCTATCTGCAGACGTTCGCATTTTCGGAGCAGGGCTGCCGGAGGCGCCCGGCACGGACCACCTAAGCTACGTTTGAAGTTTGAGGGGGAAAACAAGCAAGCAGCCTCAGTCTCTGTGCCTCTGTGCGAGCAGTGCCATGGGCAGATGAGGCTGAGCAACAGCTTTCCAGGCTAGCTCTTTCTGCCTGCGAGCTATCTGCAGGCGTTCGCATTTTCGGAGCAGGGCTGCCGGAGGCGCCCGGCACGGACCACCTAAGCTACGTTTGAAGTTTGAGGGGGCAAGACAAGCAAGCAGCCCCAGTCTCTGTGCCTCTGTGCGAGCAGTGCCATGGGCAGATGAGGCTGAGCAACAGCTTTCCAGGCTAGCTCTTTCTGCCTGTGAGCTGTCTGCAGACGTTTGCATTTTCGGAGGAGGGCTGCCGGATGCGCCCGGCACGGACAACCTAAGCTACGTTTGAAGTTTGAGGGGACAAGACAAGCAAGCAGCCCCAGTCTCTGTGCCTCTGTGCGAGCAGTGCCATGGGCAGATGAGGCTCAGCAACAGCTTTCCAGGCTAGCTCTTTCTGCCTGCGAGCTATCTGCAGACGTTTGCATTTTCGGAGCAGGGCTGCCGGAGGCGCCCGGCACGGACCACCTAATCTACGTTTGAAATTTGAGGGGGAAAACAAGCAAGCAGCCTCAGTCTCTGTGCCTCTGTACGAGCAGTGTCATGGGCAGATTAGGCTGAGCAACAGCTTTCCAGGCTAGCTCTTTCTGTCTGCGAGATATCTGCAGACGTTTGCATTTTCGGAGCAGGGCTGCCGGAGGCGCCCGGCAAGGACCACCTAAGCTACGTTTGAAGTTTGAGGGGGCAAGACAAGCAAGCAGCCCCAGTCTCTGTGCCTCTGTGCGAGCAGTGCCATGGGCAGATGAGGCTGAGCAACAGCTTTCCAGGCTAGCTCTTTCTGCCTGTGAGCTATCTGCAGACGTTTGCATTTTCGGAGCAGGGATGCCGGATGCGCCCGGCACGGACAACCTAAGCTACGTTTGAAGTTTGAGGGGACAAGACAAGCAAGCAGCCCCAGTCTCTGTGCCTCTGTGCGAGCAGTGCCATGGGCAGATGAGGCTGAGCAACAGCTTTCCAGGCTAGCTCTTTCTGCCTGCGAGCTATCTGCAGACGTTCGCATTTTCGGAGCAGGGCTACCGGAGGCGCCCGGCACGGACCACCTAAGCTACGTTTGAAGTTTGAGGGGGAAAACAAGCAAGCAGCCTCAGTCTCTGTGCCTCTGTGCGAGCAGTGTCATGGGCAGATGAGGCTGAGCAACAGCTTTCCAGGCTAGCTCTTTCTGCCTGTGAGCTATCTGCAGACGTTTGCATTTTCGGAGGAGGGCTGCCGGATGCGCCCGGCACGGACAACCTAAGCTACGTTTGAAGTTTGAGGGGACAAGACAAGCAAGCAGCCCCAGTCTCTGTGCCTCTGTGCGAGCAGTGCCATGGGCAGATGAGGCTGAGCAACAGCTTTCCAGGCTAGCTCTTTCTGCCTGTGAGCTATCTGCAGACGTTTGCATTTTCGGAGGAGGGCTGCCGGATGCGCCCGGCATGGACCACCTAAGCTACGTTTGAAGTTTGAGGGGACAAGACAAGCAAGCAGCCCCAGTCTCTGTGCCTCTGTGCGAGCAGTGCCATGGGCAGATGAGGCTGAGCAACAGCTTTCCAGGCTAGCTCTTTCTGCCTGCGAGCTATCTGCAGACGTTCGCATTTTCGGAGCAATGCTGCCGGAGGCGCCCGGCAAGGACCACCTAAGCTACGTTTGAAGTTTGAGGGGACAAGACAAGCAAGCAGCCCCAGTCTCTGTGCCTCTGTGCGAGCAGTGCCATGGGCAGATGAGGCTGAGCAACAGCTTTCCAGGCTAGCTCTTTCTGCCTGTGAGCTATCTGCAGACGTTTGCATTTTCGGAGGAGGGCTGCCGGATGCGCCCGGCACGGACAACCTAAGCTACATTTGAAGTTTGAGGGGACAAGACAAGCAAGCACCCCAGTCTCTGTGCCTCTGTGCGAGCAGTGCCATGGGCAGATGAGGCTGAGCAACAGCTTTCCAGGCTAGCTCTTTCTGCCTGCGAGATATCTGCAGATGTTCGCATTTTCGGAGCAGCGCTACCTCAAGCACCTGACACGGACCACCTAAGCTACGTTTGAAGTTTGAGGGGACAAGACAAGCAAGCAGCCCCAGTCTCTGTGCCTCTGTGCGAGCAGTGCCATGGGCAGATGAGGCTGCACAACAGTTTTCCAGGCTACCTCTTTCTGCCTGCGAGCTATGTGCAGATGTTCGCATTTTCGGAGCTGCGCTGTCGCAAGCGCCCGGCACGGACAACCTAAGTTACGTTTGAGGTTTGAGGGGACAAGACAAGCAAGCAGCCCCAGTCTCTGTGCCACTGTGCGAGCAGTGCCATGGGCAGATGAGGCTGCACAACAGTTTTCCTGGCTGCCACTTTCTGCCTGCGAGCTATCTTCAGATGTTCGCATTTTCGGAGCAGCGCTGCCGCAAGCACCCGGCACGGACCACCTAAGCTACATTTGAAGTTTGAGGGGACAAGACAAGCAAGCAGCCCCAGTCTCTGTGCCTCTGTGTGAGCAGTGCCATGGGCAGATGAGGCTGAGCAACAGCTTTCCAGGCTAGCTCTTTCTGCCTGCGAGCTATCTGCAGACCTTTGCATTTTTGGAGCAGGGCTGCCGGAGGCGCCTGGCACGGACCACCTAAGCTACGTTTGAAGTTTGAGGGGAAAAGACAAGCAAGCAGCCCCACTCTCTGTGCCTCTGTGCGAGCAGTGCCATGGGCAGATGAGGCTGAGCAACAACTTTCCAGGCTAGCTCTTTCTGCCTGCGAGCTATCTGCAGACGTTTGCATTTTCGGAGCAGGGCTGCCGCAAACACCCGGCACGGATCACCTAAGCTACGTTTGAAGTTTGAGGGGGTAAAACAAGCAAGGAGCCCCAGTCTCTGTGCCTCTGTGCGAGCAGTGCCATGGGCAGATGAGGCTGAGCAACAGCTTTCCAGGCTAGCTCTTTCTGCCTGCGAGCTATCTGCAGACGTTCGCATTTTTGGAGCAGGGCTGCCGGAGGCGCCCGGCACGGACCACCAAAGCTACGTTTGAAGTTTGAGGGGGCAAAACAAGCAAGCAGCCCCAGTCTCTGTGCCTCTGTGCGAGCAGTGCCATGGGCAGATGAGGCTGAGCAACAGCTTTCCAGGCTAGCTCTTTCTGCCTGCGAGCTATCTGCAGACGTTCGCATTTTTGAAGCAGGGCTGCCGGAGGCGCTCGGCACGGACCACCAAAGCTACATTTGAAGTTTGAGGGGACAAGACAAGCAAGCAGCCCCAGTCTCTGTGCCTCTGTGCGAGCAGTGCCATGGGCAGATGAGGCTGAGCAACAGCTTTCCAGGCTAGCTCTTTCTGCCTGCGAGCTATCTGCAGACGTTCGCATTTTCAAAGCAGGGCTGCCGGAAGCGCCCGGCACAGACCACCTAAGCTACGTTTGAAGTTTGAGGGGACAAGACAAGCAAGCAGCCCCAGTCTCTGTGCCTCTGTGCGAGCAGTGCCATGGGCAGATGAGGCTGAGCAACAGCTTTCCAGGCTAGCTCTTTCTGCCTGCGAGCTATCTGCAGACGTTTGCATTTTCGGAGCAGGGCTGCTGGAGGCGCCCGGCACGGACCACCTAAGCTACGTTTGAAGTTTGAGGGGACAAGACAAGCAAGCAGCCCCAGTCTCTGTGCCTCTGTGCGAGCAGTGCCATGGGCAGATGAGGCTGAGCAACAGCTTTCCAGGCTAGCTCTTTCTGCCTGCGAGCTATCTGCAGACGTTCGCATTTTCGGAGCAGGGCTGCCGGAGGCGCCCGGCACTGACCACGTAAGCTACGTTTGAAGTTTGAGGGGGCAAAACAAGCAAGCAGCCCCAGTCTCTGTGCCTCTGTGCGAGCAGTGCCATGGGCAGATGAGGCTGAGCAACAGCTTTCCAGGCTAGCTCTTTCTGCCTGCGAGCTATCTGCAGACGTTTGCATTTTCGGAGCATGGCTGCCGCAAGCACCCGGCACGGATCACCTAAGCTACGTTTGAAGTTTGAGAGGGTAAAACAAGCAAGCAGCCCCAGTCTCTGTGCCTCTGTGCGAGCAGTGCCATGGGCAGATGAGGCTGAGCAACAGCTTTCCAGGCTAGCTCTTTCTGCCTGCGAGCTATCTGCAGACGTTTGCATTTTCGGAGCAGGGCTGCCGGAGGCGCCCGGCACGGACCACCTAAGCTACGTTTGAAGTTTGAGGGGGCAAAACAAGCAAGCAGCCCCAGTCTCTGTGCCTCTGTGCGAGCAGTGCCATGGGCAGATGAGGCTGAGCAACAGCTTTCCAGGCTAGCTCTTTCTGCCTGCGAGCTATCTGCAGACGTTCGCATTTTTGGAGCAGGGCTGCCGGAGGCGCCCGGCACGGACCACCTAAGCTACATTTGAAGTTTGAGGGGACAAGACAAGCAAGCAGCCCCAGTCTCTGTGCCTCTGTGCGAGCAGTGCCATGGGCAGATGAGGCTGAGCAACAGCTTTCCAGGCTAGCTCTTCCTGCCTGCGAGCTATCTGCAGACGTTCGCATTTTCGGAGCAGGGCTGCCGGAGGCGCCCGGCACGGACCACCTAAGCTACGTTTGAAGTTTGAGGGGGAAAACAAGCAAGCAGCCTCAGTCTCTGTGCCTCTGTGCGAGCAGTGCCATGGGCAGATGAGGCTGAGCAACAGCTTTCCAGGCTAGCTCTTTCTGCCTGCGAGCTATCTGCAGGCGTTCGCATTTTCGGAGCAGGGCTGCCGGATGCGCCCGGCACGGACAACCTAAGCTACGTTTGAAGTTTGAGGGGACAAGACAAGCAAGCAGCCCCAGTCTCTGTGCCTCTGTGCGAGCAGTGCCATGGGCAGATGAGGCTCAGCAACAGCTTTCCAGGCTAGCTCTTTCTGCCTGCGAGCTATCTGCAGACGTTTGCATTTTCGGAGCAGGGCTGCCGGAGGCGCCCGGCACGGACCACCTAATCTACGTTTGAAGTTTGAGGGGGAAAACAAGCAAGCAGCCTCAGTCTCTGTGCCTCTGTACGAGCAGTGTCATGGGCAGATTAGGCTGAGCAACAGCTTTCCAGGCTAGCTCTTTCTGTCTGCGAGATATCTGCAGACGTTCGCATTTTTGGAGCGGGGCTGCCGGAGGCGCCTGGCACGGACCACCAAAGCTACGTTTGAAGTTTGAGGGGACAAGACAAGCAAGCAGCCCCAGTCTCTGTGCCTCTGTGCGAGCAGTGCCATGGGCAGATGAGGCTGAGCAACAGCTTTCCAGGCTAGCTCTTCCTGCCTGCGAGCTATCTGCAGACGTTCGCATTTTCGGAGCAGGGCTGCCGGAGGCGCCCGGCACGGACCACCTAAGCTACGTTTGAAGTTTGAGGGGGAAAACAAGCAAGCAGCCTCAGTCTCTGTGCCTCTGTGCGAGCAGTGCCATGGGCAGATGAGGCTGAGCAACAGCTTTCCAGGCTAGCTCTTTCTGCCTGCGAGCTATCTGCAGGCGTTCGCATTTTCGGAGCAGGGCTGCCGGAGGCGCCCGGCACGGACCACCTAAGCTACGTTTGAAGTTTGAGGGGGCAAGACAAGCAAGCAGCCCCAGTCTCTGTGCCTCTGTGCGAGCAGTGCCATGGGCAGATGAGGCTGAGCAACAGCTTTCCAGGCTAGCTCTTTCTGCCTGTGAGCTGTCTGCAGACGTTTGCATTTTCGGAGGAGGGCTGCCGGATGCGCCCGGCACGGACAACCTAAGCTACGTTTGAAGTTTGAGGGGACAAGACAAGCAAGCAGCCCCAGTCTCTGTGCCTCTGTGCGAGCAGTGCCATGGGCAGATGAGGCTCAGCAACAGCTTTCCAGGCTAGCTCTTTCTGCCTGCGAGCTATCTGCAGACGTTTGCATTTTCGGAGCAGGGCTGCCGGAGGCGCCCGGCATGGACCACCTAATCTACGTTTGAAGTTTGAGGGGGAAAACAAGCAAGCAGCCTCAGTCTCTGTGCCTCTGTACGAGCAGTGTCATGGGCAGATTAGGCTGAGCAACAGCTTTCCAGGCTAGCTCTTTCTGTCTGCGAGATATCTGCAGACGTTTGCATTTTCGGAGCAGGGCTGCCGGAGGCGCCCGGCAAGGACCACCTAAGCTACGTTTGAAGTTTGAGGGGGCAAGACAAGCAAGCAGCCCCAGTCTCTGTGCCTCTGTGCGAGCAGTGCCATGGGCAGATGAGGCTGAGCAACAGCTTTCCAGGCTAGCTCTTTCTGCCTGTGAGCTATCTGCAGACGTTTGCATTTTCGGAGCAGGGATGCCGGATGCGCCCGGCACGGACAACCTAAGCTACGTTTGAAGTTTGAGGGGACAAGACAAGCAAGCAGCCCCAGTCTCTGTGCCTCTGTGCGAGCAGTGCCATGGGCAGATGAGGCTGAGCAACAGCTTTCCAGGCTAGCTCTTTCTGCCTGCGAGCTATCTGCAGACGTTCGCATTTTCGGAGCAGGGCTACCGGAGGCGCCCGGCACGGACCACCTAAGCTACATCTGAAGTTTGAGGGGGAAAACAAGCAAGCAGCCTCAGTCTCTGTGCCTCTGTGCGAGCAGTGTCATGGGCAGATGAGGCTGAGCAACAGCTTTCCAGGCTAGCTCTTTCTGCCTGTGAGCTATTTGCAGACGTTTGCATTTTCGGAGGAGGGCTGCCGGATGCGCCCGGCACGGACAACCTAAGCTACGTTTGAAGTTTGAGGGGACAAGACAAGCAAGCAGCCCCAGTCTCTGTGCCTCTGTGCGAGCAGTGCCATGGGCAGATGAGGCTGAGCAACAGCTTTCCAGGCTAGCTCTTTCTGCCTGTGAGCTATCTGCAGACGTTTGCATTTTCGGAGGAGGGCTGCCGGATGCGCCCGGCATGGACCACCTAAGCTACGTTTGAAGTTTGAGGGGACAAGACAAGCAAGCAGCCCCAGTCTCTGTGCCTCTGTGCGAGCAGTGCCATGGGCAGATGAGGCTGAGCAACAGCTTTCCAGGCTAGCTCTTTCTGCCTGCGAGCTATCTGCAGACGTTCGCATTTTCGGAGCAATGCTGCCGGAGGCGCCCGGCAAGGACCACCTAAGCTACGTTTGAAGTTTGAGGGGACAAGACAAGCAAGCAGCCCCAGTCTCTGTGCCTCTGTGCGAGCAGTGCCATGGGCAGATGAGGCTGAGCAACAGCTTTCCAGGCTAGCTCTTTCTGCCTGTGAGCTATCTGCAGACGTTTGCATTTTCGGAGGAGGGCTGCCGGATGCGCCCGGCACGGACAACCTAAGCTACATTTGAAGTTTGAGGGGACAAGACAAGCAAGCAGCCCCAGTCTCTGTGCCTCTGTGCGAGCAGTGCCATGGGCAGATGAGGCTGAGCAACAGCTTTCCAGGCTAGCTCTTTCTGCCTGCGAGCTATCTGCAGACGTTTGCATTTTCGGAGCAGGGCTGCCGGAGGCGCCCGGCACGGACCACCTAAGCTACGTTTGAAGTTTGAGGGGGAAAACAAGCAATCAGCCTCAGTCTCTGTGCCTCTGTGCGAGCAGTGCCATGGGCAGATGAGGCTGAGCAACAGCTTTCCAGGCTAGCTCTTTCTGCCTGCGAGCTATCTGCAGACGTTCGCAGTTTCGGAGCAGGGCTGCCGGAAGCGCCCGGCACGGACCACCTAAGCTACGTTTGAAGTTTGAGGGGACAAGACAAGCAAGCAGCCCCAGTCTCTGTGCCTCTGTGCGAGCAGTGCCATGGGCAGATGAGGCTGAGCAACAGCTTTCCAGGCTAGCTCTTTCTGCCTGCGAGCTATCTGCAGACGTTTGCATTTTCGGAGCAGGGCTGCCGGAGGCGCCCGGCACGGACCACCTAAGCTACGTTTGAAGTTTGAGGGGACAAGACTAGCAAGCAGCCCCAGTCTCTGTGCCTCTGTGCGAGCAGTGCCATGGGCAGATGAGGCTGAGCAACAGCTTTCCAGGCTAGCTCTTTCTGCCTGCGAGCTATCTGCAGACGTTCGCATTTTCGGAGCAGGGCTGACGGAGGCGCCCGGCACGGACAACCTAAGCTACGTTTGAAGTTTGAGGGGACAAGACAAGCAAGCAGCCCCAGTCTCTGTGCCTCTGTGCGAGCAGTGCCATGGGCAGATGAGGCTGAGCAACAGCTTTCCAGGCTAGCTCTTTCTGCCTGCGAGCTATCTGCAGACGTTCACATTTTCGGAGCAGGGCTGCCGGAGGCGCACGGCACAGACCACCTAAGATACGTTTGAAGTTTGAGGGGACAAGGCAAGCAAGCAGCCCCAGTCTCTGTGCCTCTGTGCGAGCAGTGCCATGGGCAGATGAGGCTGAGCAACAGCTTTCCAGGCTAGCTCTTTCTGCCTGCGAGCTATCTGCAGACGTTCGCATTTTCGGAGCAGGGCTGCCGGAGGCGCCCGGCACGGACCACCTAAGCTACGTTTGAAGTTTGAGGGGACAAGACAAGCAAGCAGCCTCAGTCTCTGTGCCTCTGTGCGAGCAGTGCCATGGGCAGATGAGGCTGAGCAACAGCTTTCCAGGCTAGCTCTTTCTGCCTGCGAGCTATCTGCAGACGTTCGCATTTTTGGAGCAGGGCTGCCGGAGGCGCCCGGCACGGACCACCAAAGCTACATTTGAAGTTTGAGGAGACAAGACAAGCAAGCAGCCCCAGTCTCTGTGCCTCTGTGCGAGCAGTGCCATGGGCAGATGAGGCTGAGCAACAGCTTTCCAGGCTAGCTCTTTCTGCCTGCGAGCTATCTGCAGACGTTCGCATTTTTGGAGCAGGGCTGCCGGAGGCGCCCGGCACGGACCACCTAAGCTACGTTTGAAGTTTGAGGGGACAAGACAAGCAAGCAGCCCCAGTCTCTGTGCCTCTGTGCGAGCAGTGCCATGGGCAGATGAGGCTGAGCAACAGCTTTCCAGGCTAGCTCTTTCTGCCTGCGAGCTATCTGCAGACGTTCACATTTTCGGAGCAGGGCTGACGGAGGCGCACGGCACAGACCACCTAAGCTACGTTTGAAGTTTGAGGGGACAAGACAAGCAAGCAGCCCCAGTCTCTGTGCCTCTGTGCGAGCAGTGCCATGGGCAGATGAGGCTGAGCAACAGCTTTCCAGGCTAGCTCTTTCTGCCTGCGAGCTATCTGCAGACGTTCGCATTTTCGGAGCAGGGCTGACGGAGGCGCCCGGCACGGACAACCTAAGCTACGTTTGAAGTTTGAGGGGACAAGACAAGCAAGCAGCCCCAGTCTCTGTGCCTCTGTGCGAGCAGTGCCATGGGCAGATGAGGCTGAGCAACAGCTTTCCAGGCTAGCTCTTTCTGCCTGCGAGCTATCTGCAGACGTTCACATTTTCGGAGCAGGGCTGCCGGAGGCGCACGGCACAGACCACCTAAGATACGTTTGAAGTTTGAGGGGACAAGGCAAGCAAGCAGCCCCAGTCTCTGTGCCTCTGTGCGAGCAGTGCCATGGGCAGATGAGGCTGAGCAACAGCTTTCCAGGCTAGCTCTTTCTGCCTGCGAGCTATCTGCAGACGTTCGCATTTTCGGAGCAGGGCTGCCGGAGGCGCCCGGCACGGACCACCTAAGCTACGTTTGAAGTTTGAGGGGACAAGACAAGCAAGCAGCCTCAGTCTCTGTGCCTCTGTGCGAGCAGTGCCATGGGCAGATGAGGCTGAGCAACAGCTTTCCAGGCTAGCTCTTTCTGCCTGCGAGCTATCTGCAGACGTTCGCATTTTTGGAGCAGGGCTGCCGGAGGCGCCCGGCACGGACCACCAAAGCTACATTTGAAGTTTGAGGAGACAAGACAAGCAAGCAGCCCCAGTCTCTGTGCCTCTGTGCGAGCAGTGCCATGGGCAGATGAGGCTGAGCAACAGCTTTCCAGGCTAGCTCTTTCTGCCTGCGAGCTATCTGCAGACGTTCGCATTTTTGGAGCAGGGCTGCCGGAGGCGCCCGGCACGGACCACCTAAGCTACATTTGAAGTTTGAGGGGACAAGACAAGCAAGCAGCCCCAGTCTCTGTGCCTCTGTGCGAGCAGTGCCATGGGCAGATGAGGCTGAGCAACAGCTTTCCAGGCTAGCTCTTTCTGCCTGCGAGCTATCTGCAGACGTTCACATTTTCGGAGCAGGGCTGACGGAGGCGCACGGCACAGACCACCTAAGCTACGTTTGAAGTTTGAGGGGACAAGACAAGCAAGCAGCCCCAGTCTCTGTGCCTCTGTGCGAGCAGTGCCATGGGCAGATGAGGCTGAGCGACAGCTTTCCAGGCTAGCTCTTTCTGCCTGCGAGCTATCTGCAGACGTTCGCATTTTTGGAGCAGGGCTGCCGGAGGCGCCCGGCACGGACCACCTAAGCTACGTTTGAAGTTTGAGGGGACAAGACAAGCAAGCAGCCTCAGTCTCTGTGCCTCTGTGCGAGCAGTGCCATGGGCAGATGAGGCTGAGCAACAGCTTTCCAGGCTAGCTCTTTCTGCCTGCGAGCTATCTGCAGACGTTTGCATTTTCGGAGCAGGGCTGCCGGAGGCGCCCAGCACGGACCACCTAAGCTACATTTGAAGTTTGAGGGGACAAGACAAGCAAGCAGCCCCAGTCTCTGTGCCTCTGTGCGAGCAGTGCCATGGGCAGATGAGGCTGAGCAACAGCTTTCCAGGCTAGCTCTTTCTGCCTGCGAGCTATCTGCAGACGTTCGCATTTTCGGAGCAGGGCTGCCGGAGGCGCACGGCACAGACCACCTAAGATACGTTTGAAGTTTGAGGGGACAAGACAAGCAAGCAGCCCCAGTCTCTGTGCCTCTGTGCGAGCAGTGCCATGGGCAGATGAGGCTGAGCAACAGCTTTCCAGGCTAGCTCTTTCTGCCTGCGAGCTATCTGCAGACGTTCGCATTTTCCGAGCAGGGCTGCCGGAGGCGCTCGGCATGGACCACCTAAGCTACGTTTGAAGTTTGAGGGGACAAGACAAGCAAGCAGCCTCAGTCTCTGTGCCTCTGTGCGAGCAGTGCCATGGGCAGATGAGGCTGAGCAACAGCTTTCCAGGCTAGCTCTTTCTGCCTGCGAGCTATCTGCAGACGTTCGCATTTTTGGAGCAGGGCTGCCGGAGGCGCCCGGCACGGACCACCAAAGCTACATTTGAAGTTTGAGGAGACAAGACAAGCAAGCAGCCCCAGTCTCTGTGCCTCTGTGCGAGCAGTGCCATGGGCAGATGAGGCTGAGCAACAGCTTTCCAGGCTAGCTCTTTCTGCCTGCAAGCTATCTGCAGACGTTCGCATTTTCGGAGCAGGGCTGCCGGATGCGCCCGGCACGGACAACCTAAGCTACGTTTGAAGTTTGAGGGGACAAGACAAGCAAGCAGCCCCAGTCTCTGTGCCTCTGTGCGAGCAGTGCCATGGGCAGATGAGGCTGAGCAACAGCTTTCCAGGCTAGCTCTTTCTGCCTGCGAGCTATCTGCAGACGTTTGCATTTTCGGAGCAGGGCTGCCGGAGGCGCCCGGCACGGACCACCTAAGCTACGTTTGAAGTTTGAGGGGGAAAACAAGCAAGCAGCATCAGTCTCTGTGCCTCTGTGCGAGCAGTGTCATGGGCAGATTAGGCTGAGCAACAGCTTTCCAGGCTAGCTCTTTCTGCCTGCGAGCTATCTGCAGACGTTCACATTTTCGGAGCAGGGCTGCCGGAGGCGCACGGCACAGACCACCTAAGATACGTTTGAAGTTTGAGGGGACAAGACAAGCAAGCAGCCCCAGTCTCTGTGCCTCTGTGCGAGCAGTGCCATGGGCAGATGAGGCTGAGCAACAGCTTTCCAGGCTAGCTCTTTCTGCCTGCGAGCTATCTGCAGACGTTCGCATTTTCGGAGCAGGGCTGCCGGAGGCGCCCGGCAAGGACCACCTAAGCTACGTTTGAAGTTTGAGGGGGCAAGACAAGCAAGCAGCCCCAGTCTCTGTGCCTCTGTGCGAGCAGTGCCATGGGCAGATGAGGCTGAGCAACAGCTTTCCAGGCTAGCTCTTTCTGCCTGTGAGCTATCTGCAGACGTTTGCATTTTCGGAGGAGGGCTGCCGGATGCGCCCGGCACGGACAACCTAAGCTACGTTTGAAGTTTGAGGGGACAAGACAAGCAAGCAGCCCCAGTCTCTGTGCCTCTGTGCGAGCAGTGCCATGGGCAGATGAGGCTGAGCAACAGCTTTCCAGGCTAGCTCTTTCTGCCTGCGAGCTATCTGCAGACGTTTGCATTTTCGGAGCAGGGCTGCCTGAGGCGCCCGGCACGGACCACCTAAGCTACGTTTGAAGTTTGAGGGGGAAAACAAGCAAGCAGCCTCAGTCTCTGTGCCTCTGTGCGAGCAGTGTCATGGGCAGATTAGGCTGAGCAACAGCTTTCCAGGCTAGCTCTTTCTGCCTGCGAGCTATCTGTAGACGTTCACAGTTTCGGAGCAGGGCTGCCGGATGCGCCCGGCACGGACCACCTAAGCTACGTTTGAAGTTTGAGGGGACAAGACAAGCAAGCAGGCCCAGTCTCTGTGCCTCTGTGCGAGCAGTGCCATGGGCAGATGAGGCTGAGCAACAGCTTTCCAGGCTAGCTCTTTCTGCCTGCGAGCTATCTGCAGACGTTTGCATTTTCCGAGCAGGGCTGCCGGAGGCGCCCGGCACGGACCACCTAAGCTACGTTTGAAGTTTGAGGGGACAAGACAAGCAAGCAGCCCCAGTCTCTGTGCCTCTGTGCGAGCAGTGCCATGGGCAGATGAGGCTGAGCAACAGCTTTCCAGGCTAGCTCTTTCTGCCTGCGAGCTATCTGCAGACGTTCGCATTTTCGGAGCAGGGCTGCCGGATGCGCCCGGCACGGACAACCTAAGCTACGTTTGAAGTTTGAGGGGACAAGACAAGCAAGCAGCCCCAGTCTCTGTGCCTCTGTGCGAGCAGTGCCATGGGCAGATGAGGCTGAGCAACAGCTTTCCAGGCTAGCTCTTTCTGCCTGCGAGCTATCTGCAGACGTTTGCATTTTCGGAGCAGGGCTGCCGGAGGCGCCCGGCACGGACCACCTAAGCTACGTTTGAAGTTTGAGGGGGAAAACAAGCAAGCAGCATCAGTCTCTGTGCCTCTGTGCGAGCAGTGTCATGGGCAGATTAGGCTGAGCAACAGCTTTCCAGGCTAGCTCTTTCTGCCTGCGAGCTATCTGCAGACGTTCACATTTTCGGAGCAGGGCTGCCGGAGGCGCACGGCACAGACCACCTAAGATACGTTTGAAGTTTGAGGGGACAAGACAAGCAAGCAGCCCCAGTCTCTGTGCCTCTGTGCGAGCAGTGCCATGGGCAGATGAGGCTGAGCAACAGCTTTCCAGGCTAGCTCTTTCTGCCTGCGAGCTATCTGCAGACGTTCGCATTTTCGGAGCAGGGCTGCCGGAGGCGCCCGGCAAGGACCACCTAAGCTACGTTTGAAGTTTGAGGGGGCAAGACAAGCAAGCAGCCCCAGTCTCTGTGCCTCTGTGCGAGCAGTGCCATGGGCAGATGAGGCTGAGCAACAGCTTTCCAGGCTAGCTCTTTCTGCCTGTGAGCTATCTGCAGACGTTTGCATTTTCGGAGGAGGGCTGCCGGATGCGCCCGGCACGGACAACCTAAGCTACGTTTGAAGTTTGAGGGGACAAGACAAGCAAGCAGCCCCAGTCTCTGTGCCTCTGTGCGAGCAGTGCCATGGGCAGATGAGGCTGAGCAACAGCTTTCCAGGCTAGCTCTTTCTGCCTGCGAGCTATCTGCAGACGTTTGCATTTTCGGAGCAGGGCTGCCGGAGGCGCCCGGCACGGACCACCTAATCTACGTTTGAAGTTTGAGGGGGAAAACAAGCAAGCAGCCTCAGTCTCTGTGCCTCTGTGCGAGCAGTGTCATGGGCAGATTAGGCTGAGCAACAGCTTTCCAGGCTAGCTCTTTCTGCCTGCGAGCTATCTGTAGACGTTCGCAGTTTCGGAGCAGGGCTGCCGGATGCGCCCGGCACGGACCACCTAAGCTACGTTTGAAGTTTGAGGGGACAAGACAAGCAAGCAGGCCCAGTCTCTGTGCCTCTGTGCGAGCAGTGCCATGGGCAGATGAGGCTGAGCAACAGCTTTCCAGGCTAGCTCTTTCTGCCTGCGAGCTATCTGCAGACGTTTGCATTTTCGGAGCAGGGCTGCCGGAGGCGCCCGGCACGGACCACCTAAGCTACGTTTGAAGTTTGAGGGGACAAGACAAGCAAGCAGCCCCAGTCTCTGTGCCTCTGTGCGAGCAGTGCCATGGGCAGATGAGGCTGAGCAACAGCTTTCCAGGCTAGCTCTTTCTGCCTGCGAGCTATCTGCAGACGTTTGCATTTTCGGAGCAGGGCTGCCGGAGGCGCCCGGCACGGACCACCTAAGCTACGTTTGAAGTTTGAGGGGACAAGACAAGCAAGCAGCCCCAGTCTCTGTGCCTCTGTGCGAGCAGTGCCATGGGCAGATGAGGCTGAGCAACAGCTTTCCAGGCTAGCTCTTTCTGCCTGCGAGCTATCTGCAGACGTTTGCATTTTCGGAGCAGGGCTGACGGAGGCGCCCGGCACGGACCACCTAAGCTACGTTTGAAGTTTGAGGGAACAAGACAAGCAAGCAGCCCCAGTCTCTGTGCCTCTGTGCGAGCAGTGCCATGGGCAGATGAGGCTGAGCAACAGCTTTCCAGGCTAGCTCTTTCTGCCTGCGAGCTATCTGCAGACGTTCGCATTTTCGGAGCAGGGCTGCCGGAGGCGCCCGGCACTGACCACCTAAGCTACGTTTGAAGTTTGAGGGGGCAAGACAAGCAAGCAGCCCCAGTCTCTGTGCCTCTGTGCGAGCAGTGCCATGGGCAGATGAGGCTGAGCAACAGCTTTCCAGGCTAGCTCTTTCTGCCTGTGAGCTATCTGCAGACGTTTGCATTTTCGGAGGAGGGCTGCCGGATGCGCCCGGCACGGACAACCTAAGCTACGTTTGAAGTTTGAGGGGACAAGACAAGCAAGCAGCCCCAGTCTCTGTGCCTCTGTGCGAGCAGTGCCATGGGCAGATGAGGCTGAGCAACAGCTTTCCAGGCTAGCTCTTTCTGCCTGCGAGCTATCTGCAGACGTTTGCATTTTTGGAGCAGGGCTGCCGGAGGCGCCCGGCACGGACCACCTAAGCTACGTTTGAAGTTTGAGGGGGAAAACAAGCAATCAGCCTCAGTCTCTGTGCCTCTGTGCGAGCAGTGCCATGGGCAGATGAGGCTGAGCAACAGCTTTCCAGGCTAGCTCTTTCTGCCTGCGAGCTATCTGCAGACGTTCGCATTTTCGGAGCAGGGCTGCCGGAGGCGCCCGGCAAGGACCACCTAAGCTACGTTTGAAGTTTGAGGGGGCAAGACAAGCAAGCAGCCCCAGTCTCTGTGCCTCTGTGCGAGCAGTGCCATGGGCAGATGAGGCTGAGCAACAGCTTTCCAGGCTAGCTCTTTCTGCCTGTGAGCTATCTGCAGACGTTTGCATTTTCGGAGGAGGGCTGCCGGATGCGCCCGGCACGGACAACCTAAGCTACGTTTGAAGTTTGAGGGGACAAGACAAGCAAGCAGCCCCAGTCTCTGTGCCTCTGTGCGAGCAGTGCCATGGGCAGATGAGGCTGAGCAACAGCTTTCCAGGCTAGCTCTTTCTGCCTGTGAGCTATCTGCAGACGTTTGCATTTTCGGAGGAGGGCTGCCGGATGCGCCCGGCACGGACAACCTAAGCTACGTTTGAAGTTTGAGGGGACAAGACAAGCAAGCAGCCCCAGTCTCTGTGCCTCTGTGCGAGCAGTGCCATGGGCAGATGAGGCTGAGCAACAGCTTTCCAGGCTAGCTCTTTCTGCCTGCGAGCTATCTGCAGACGTTTGCATTTTCGGAGCAGGGCTGCCGGAGGCGCCCGGCACGGACCACCTAAGCTACGTTTGAAGTTTGAGGGGGAAAACAAGCAAGCAGCCTCAGTCTCTGTGCCTCTGTGCGAGCAGTGTCATGGGCAGATTAGGCTGAGCAACAGCTTTCCAGGCTAGCTCTTTCTGCCTGCGAGCTATCTGTAGACGTTCGCAGTTTCGGAGCAGGGCTGCCGGAAGCGCCCGGCACGGACCACCTAAGCTACGTTTGAAGTTTGAGGGGACAAGACAAGCAAGCAGCCCCAGTCTCTGTGCCTCTGTGCGAGCAGTGCCATGGGCAGATGAGGCTGAGCAACAGCTTTCCAGGCTAGCTCTTTCTGCCTGCGAGCTATCTGCAGACGTTTGCATTTTCCGAGCAGGGCTGCCGGAGGCGCCCGGCACGGACCACCTAAGCTACGTTTGAAGTTTGAGGGGACAAGACAAGCAAGCAGCCCCAGTCTCTGTGCCTCTGTGCGAGCAGTGCCATGGGCAGATGAGGCTGAGCAACAGCTTTCCAGGCTAGCTCTTTCTGCCTGCGAGCTATCTGCAGACGTTTGCATTTTCGGAGCAGGGCTGCCGGAGGCGCCCGGCACGGACCACCTAAGCTACGTTTGAAGTTTGAGGGGACAAGACAAGCAAGCAGCCCCAGTCTCTGTGCCTCTGTGCGAGCAGTGCCATGGGCAGATGAGGCTGAGCAACAGCTTTCCAGGCTAGCTCTTTCTGCCTGCGAGCTATCTGCAGACGTTCGCATTTTTGGAGCAGGGCTGCCGGAGGCGCCCGGCACGGACCACCTAAGCTACGTTTGAAGTTTGAGGGGACAAGACAAGCAAGCAGCCCCAGTCTCTGTGCCTCTGTGCGAGCAGTGCCATGGGCAGATGAGGCTGAGCAACAGCTTTCCAGGCTAGCTCTTTCTGCCTGCGAGCTATCTGCAGACGTTTGCATTTTCGGAGCAGGGCTGCCGGAGGCGCCCAGCACGGACCACCTAAGCTACATTTGAAGTTTGAGGGGACAAGACAAGCAAGCAGCCCCAGTCTCTGTGCCTCTGTGCGAGCAGTGCCATGGGCAGATGAGGCTGAGCAACAGCTTTCCAGGCTAGCTCTTTCTGCCTGCGAGCTATCTGCAGACGTTCGCATTTTTGGAGCAGGGCTGCCGGAGGCGCCCGGCACGGACCACCTAAGCTACGTTTGAAGTTTGAGGGGACAAGACAAGCAAGCAGCCCCAGTCTCTGTGCCTCTGTGCGAGCAGTGCCATGGGCAGATGAGGCTGAGCAACAGCTTTCCAGGCTAGCTCTTTCTGCCTGCGAGCTATCTGCAGACGTTCACATTGTCGGAGCAGGGCTGCCGGAGGCGCCCGGCACAGACCACCTAAGATACGTTTGAAGTTTGAGGGGACAAGACAAGCAAGCAGCCCCAGTCTCTGTGCCTCTGTGCGAGCAGTGCCATGGGCAGATGAGGCTGAGCAACAGCTTTCCAGGCTAGCTCTTTCTGCCTGCGAGCTATCTGCAGACGTTTGCATTTTTGGAGCAGGGCTGCCGGAGGCGCCCGGCACGGACCACCAAAGATACATTTGAAGTTTGAGGAGACAAGACAAGCAAGCAGCCCCAGTCTCTGTGCCTCTGTGCGAGCAGTGCCATGGGCAGATGAGGCTGAGCAACAGCTTTCCAGGCTAGCTCTTCCTGCCTGCGAGCTATCTGCAGACGTTCGCATTTTCGGAGCAGGGCTGCCGGAGGCGCCCGGCACGGACCACCTAAGCTACGTTTGAAGTTTGAGGGGGAAAACAAGCAAGCAGCCTCAGTCTCTGTGCCTCTGTGCGAGCAGTGCCATGGGCAGATGAGGCTGAGCAACAGCTTTCCAGGCTAGCTCTTTCTGCCTGTGAGCTATCTGCAGACGTTCGCATTTTCGGAGCAGGGCTGCCGGAGGCGCCCGGCAAGGACCACTTAAGCTACGTTTGAAGTTTGAGGGGGCAAGACAAGCAAGCAGCCCCAGTCTCTGTGCCTCTGTGCGAGCAGTGCCATGGGCAGATGAGGCTGAGCAACAGCTTTCCAGGCTAGCTCTTTCTGCCTGTGAGCTATCTGCAGACGTTTGCATTTTCGGAGGAGGTCTGCCGGATGCGCCCGGCACGGACAACCTAAGCTACGTTTGAAGTTTGAGGGGACAAGACAAGCAAGCAGCCCCAGTCTCTGTGCCTCTGTGCGAGCAGTGCCATGGGCAGATGAGGCTGAGCAACAGCTTTCCAGGCTAGCTCTTTCTGCCTGCGAGCTATCTGCAGACGTCTGCATTTTTGGAGCAGGGCTGCCGGAGGCGCCCGGCACGGACCACCTAAGCTACGTTTGAAGTTTGTGGGGGAAAACAAGCAAGCAGCCTCAGTCTCTGTGCCTCTGTGCGAGCAGTGTCATGGGCAGATTAGGCTGAGCAACAGCTTTCCAGGCTAGCTCTTTCTGCCTGTGAGCTATCTGCAGACGTTTGCATTTTCGGAGGAGGGCTGCCGGATGCGCCCGGCACGGACCACCTAAGCTACGTTTGAAGTTTGAGGGGACAAGACAAGCAAGCAGCCCCAGTCTCTGTGCCTCTGTGCGAGCAGTGCCATGGGCAGATGAGGCTGAGCAACAGCTTTCCAGGCTAGCTCTTTCTGCCTGCGAGCTATCTGCAGACGTTCGCATTTTCGGAGCAGGGCTGCCGGAGGCGCCCGGCACGGACCACCTAAGCTACGTTTGAAGTTTGAGGGGGAAAACAAGCAAGCAGCCTCAGTCTCTGTGCCTCTGTGCGAGCAGTGTCATGGGCAGATTAGGCTGAGCAACAGCTTTCCAGGCTAGCTCTTTCTGCCTGCGAGCTATCTGTAGACGTGCGCAGTTTCGGAGCAGGGCTGCCGGAAGCGCCCGGCACGGACCACCTAAGCTACGTTTGAAGTTTGAGGGGACAAGACAAGCAAGCAGCCCCAGTCTCTGTGCCTCTGTGCGAGCAGTGCCATGGGCAGATGAGGCTGAGCAACAGCTTTCCAGGCTAGCTCTTTCTGCCTGCGAGCTATCTGCAGACGTTTGCATTTTCCGAGCAGGGCTGCCGGAGGCGCCCGGCACGGACCACCTAAGCTACGTTTGAAGTTTGAGGGGACAAGACAAGCAAGCAGCCCCAGTCTCTGTGCCTCTGTGCGAGCAGTGCCATGGGCAGATGAGGCTGAGCAACAGCTTTCCAGGCTAGCTCTTTCTGCCTGCGAGCTATCTGCAGACGTTTGCATTTTCGGAGCAGGGCTGCCGGAGGCGCCCGGCACGGACCACCTAAGCTACGTTTGAAGTTTGAGGGGACAAGACAAGCAAGCAGCCCCAGTCTCTGTGCCTCTGTGCGAGCAGTGCCATGGGCAGATGAGGCTGAGCAACAGCTTTCCAGGCTAGCTCTTTCTGCCTGCGAGCTATCTGCAGACGTTCGCATTTTTGGAGCAGGGCTGCCGGAGGCGCCCGGCACGGACCACCTAAGCTACGTTTGAAGTTTGAGGGGACAAGACAAGCAAGCAGCCCCAGTCTCTGTGCCTCTGTGCGAGCAGTGCCATGGGCAGATGAGGCTGAGCAACAGCTTTCCAGGCTAGCTCTTTCTGCCTGCGAGCTATCTGCAGACGTTTGCATTTTCGGAGCAGGGCTGCCGGAGGCGCCCAGCACGGACCACCTAAGCTACATTTGAAGTTTGAGGGGACAAGACAAGCAAGCAGCCCCAGTCTCTGTGCCTCTGTGCGAGCAGTGCCATGGGCAGATGAGGCTGAGCAACAGCTTTCCAGGCTAGCTCTTTCTGCCTGCGAGCTATCTGCAGACGTTCGCATTTTTGGAGCAGGGCTGCCGGAGGCGCCCGGCACGGACCACCTAAGCTACGTTTGAAGTTTGAGGGGACAAGACAAGCAAGCAGCCCCAGTCTCTGTGCCTCTGTGCGAGCAGTGCCATGGGCAGATGAGGCTGAGCAACAGCTTTCCAGGCTAGCTCTTTCTGCCTGCGAGCTATCTGCAGACGTTCACATTGTCGAAGCAGGGCTGCCGGAGGCGCACGGCACAGACCACCTAAGATACGTTTGAAGTTTGAGGGGACAAGACAAGCAAGCAGCCCCAGTCTCTGTGCCTCTGTGCGAGCAGTGCCATGGGCAGATGAGGCTGAGCAACAGCTTTCCAGGCTAGCTCTTTCTGCCTGCGAGCTATCTGCAGACGTTTGCATTTTTGGAGCAGGGCTGCCGGAGGCGCCCGGCACGGACCACCAAAGCTATATTTGAAGTTTGAGGAGAC